>NW_028277385.1:0-1200000 GCF_059751315.1 Micrasema longulum | reverse complement strand
CCCATTTCCAAGACAAACAAAAACTTTTTTTTTCCGAGTACCTTAGCCTTGTACATGACACGTAAGGCTACTAAATACAGGGGTCCAAATATATTAAAAAAAAAAAAAAAAAACCCGTATTTGCATACTTCTGACAAAGTGCAATTAATGATACATGAATAGCCTCAAATACAAATCTCATCTACATCTACGTGATACTGGCATCCGTGCAGTAGTAAAAGTGAAGCGTTTCGTAAAATAAAAAAACCGGAAAATTTAAAAGTGAGTACAACTTCTATATGGTTCACCAATTTCTTCCGATATCAGTGTACAAAACCTGAATGGTATTAAGCTAGCTAAATATAATTTTACTTCTTAAAAGTTAACAGATGGAAGAGTTGTGGAAATGTGGATGTGGCAAAATGGTGAATGTTGCACAGTGTGTAAAGTGGCCACTTAACTCTTGTGTGACTGTGATGTCACACAAATCGAAATACGATACAAAACTTGATATATCTATGTTATTTTTAAAACAGTAAATTTGTATTTTTTGTAATCTTCAAATGGACATGGACCCGATTTCGAAAGTAAATTTTTAAAACTATGCTAAATGTTCATACAAATAATATTTATCCTTCTTATGCGAAGAATGAATGTCCGCTAATTCAGCAACAAATCTATACAGATACCTTATACAAAAGAGAGCACGTAGATAGAAGTCATAACAAGGAAGATAGAGACGCTGTTCTGCGGCGAGTGTTGTCTAAAACAGATTCAGTCTTCAGTCAGTTGATGACAGTGATAAGGAAAGCACGCGCGTAGCATGACTAGCGTATTTGTTTTTAATTTATTTTGCTGTTACAGGGCTAAATTATATGTTTATTCGCATAAATTATGGAATAGAAATTATTAAAAAGATTGTTTCCATGTTATTTTTTTTTTAAATGTCTAAATTTGAGAATATTCCGTCTTCTACTAGTGGTAACACGATGTTACATCATCGCGCGCAAAGGAATTATTTACTTTTTAAGAGTAAAACCACTCAATGACCAGGCATAATCCCTGTAAATGCCTAAACTTCCATATTTCTTTCTCAAAAATGTTTTTACTCTCTGTTGAACAAGTTAAGATTCATTTTATTAATTTATATCTTTGCATATTTTGTTTCTATTCTACCTTTTTTGTGTTAACTATATTTAACTGTTTATCGTTTTTTTTTATAATTTCACTTTTTTTTTTGGTCCACTTTTGTGATTTTTTGTGTTTTATTTTAAAAGATGTTTATGCCTCTTGGGCGTTTATTAATAATATAAATAAAATAAGTAAATAAATACGCCAGTCAAATGACCAAAAACAAATATACAAGAGGAATTAATTTTAAATCTGAAAGAATTTTATTACTCTCAAAATCTTCAAAATGTAGAATCCAAATGAAAATTAGGGGGAATAATATAGAAATAACCTTTAGCTAATGATTAATTAGCAGTTATTTCATTATACAATGTTATACACTGAAGAAAATTAAGGAAATGACGATACCTTACGCATGTAACTTTTCAATCAGTTTTATCATTAATGATTTTTATGTTTTGAGAGGGTTTTTTTCCTTTATTTTTTAACGTATTTTTCATAATTTTATTTAAAATGATTATTTCAGCTTTTTACAGAAAAAAATAAAGAAAACATCGTTGTCAAAACTGTGTCACTGAAATAACATACAATTTGCGTGCTTTATTTTGTTGTTCAAGATCATTATACCAACCTAATTTATTTATAGATCATTGTAAAAATATGTACATTTATACCTTTACTTTATACACAAATAGCTTGTTTATCTAAAATATTAGGGCAGGTATATTTCCCTTAAAATCCTTTTCCATAATCCTTGTAATTACAATTTCCGTTAATATGTGCCTTAATCTGTGAATGTTTTAAAAATCAATCAGGTATGTAAAAACACGAGAAATACAGAAATTAAATTGGAAAATTTTAAGGATTTGCAGGAAATAATTTGCGTTTATATTGTGATTGCTTTTTAATGTTATTATGTTCGTATTTGTGATTAACAAATTACATTTGAACACGTGCTGTGCCAAAGATATCCTCACATTAATTACGCCATCACTTGAGTGCTCAAGAAATCCCTTAATTCTGTGTAATCTCTATAAAGATCGGATTAATCAACTCAGACTAAACTCAAGCATAATTAGAAAATCTTCTCAAACATATTTCAACTAATTATTATTGAGCTTGTAAACATAAATTTTGTTTTCACGCATGGAGAAGTACCTACTTGATTAAAAAAACATGATGTTAATTAAGCCATACCTGCAGAAGACATTTTCTAAAATAAGGATACCCTGAATACGTTGAACCTGAGTCGAAAATGTACAGTATTTCAAAATTAATTATGTGAGGTAGAAAACATATTGGTAAATCTGGAAAATATCAGTACATTTTAGCATTAGAATCAAAGTACTTTTGAACATCTACATTATATTTACAGGCAGATAATCACGTAATATTATTCAATATAAAAACGCCAATATAATTATGAAATTAGGTTTAATTATTTACGTATTTAATAAAGCTGGTAATCGTTTTAAAATGAACAGTTCACTAATAAAAAGAAACTAATACGATGCGTGCCACCAGGAACTCCAGTATGAACTATTTAACTTTTGTATGTATGATGATATTGCTCCAATTTGGGTGCAAATCCTGGCACCTTACTAAACCTCAAAACACCAAACTTCTGAGTTTTGACGGTTAGTGCTTGAGAAGAATATGAGGTATCAGGTGGCACGATTTAATTAACGACATTGAAGTCCAATATTAGACGTAACAGCCTCTTAAGAGTGCAGCGGTGGACCTGACTTAAACAGGTGCTAGGGATGCCTCAGAAGAGCTTTATCCCAAGTTGACTCTTCTTCTCACCACCATCAATGAAAATCTACCGGATTTATCTAAGGGACGCAGAATAAACGCGGAGGAGATCAATCATTTTTAGAATAATAATATTTTAGATGATTTTTGACATCCCACCCTACCGCCCACTCATTTTCAAATAATGTTGTTCATTTTTACAATATATGTATTTAGTACCTTATTTTACTTCTTACCTCTTCTGCTACCCTTAACAAAATATTATGTCAATCAGTCGCTACATAGAGACGTAAAAGAAACACAAAGAAACTAACACACTTTTACATTCATAATATAAGTATAGATTACTTATCATTTATAACGTGTTCATCATCATCATTTACCCATGGTAAATATTTATATTTTTTTTTATATATTCATAAAAATTTTAATTGAATCATGTTCAATTACAGGTCAGCAAAAAAGACACTAGAAATATACACATTTACACATTTTACAGATTTTCTCACGGAAAATTTGATTTTCTTTAGAGGTATTAAAGTTCATTTATTTTTACATTGTATGTAAGACGGATCTGGAGGTGTAAAAATAAAAAAAAGTGTTTTCAGGCGTTGCTAAGTTTGGGAAATAATTCGAACGAATCTCACATTCATAAGAATTTTAGTTCTTTTACTGTACAAAAAATAATCAATAATATAATGAAGATAGATGGATGGTAGTGTTTCTACCTCACAAAATGCAGATACGAGACCTAGAACAGTTGATAACATCTAAATTCTAAAATTCAAAAACAACAACAGTATAACATTGTGGGGACCAGAGAGCGAGATATGAGGATGTGTTGTGCTGTGCCCAATGGACCTCCATAAGGGCACATAACACGTCACTCGCCCTTCTCTGCCTTGCCCAGTATTCAAATTCACTTTAAAGTGTTCTTTGTTTTACCTCTGTATTTTCGTGTTTAATAAACTAAAATTGTAAGTTAAATTAATTATTTTTTTATTTATTCTTTGAGGTTAAATCCATTTGATCAAATATGTTTACATGAAATAACAAATAGCTGCTATCTAGTAGAGTAAAATAAAATACCTTTACAACATCATTATACTTTCAGAGGAATATTTTTCTTTAATAAAATGAACAAAAGAAATAAATAGTGTAGTCAGGAATACAACATAAAAAATAATATTATTACTAGACAAAAAACAATATCATCCTTTCAATCGCACCTAATGGTACATTGAGCCCTGCGCTTTTTTTTTAATGACGCTATGAATAAAATGTCCGAGGTTTGAATTCCACTTTCCTACAACCTTGAGTTACGTTTTATATCACTGGTAATTGCTGGTTAAAAATGGCATTAATAAAATAAATAAAATATGCAAGCTTTATTGAGAACCGAACTTAAGGTGGTGGGCAAACGCATTTACCTCCACAATACTAGGCGGACTTATGTTTACCTAATAGTAAGAGGGTGAAGAATACAGTTATGTGTGAGAAATGAAACCAAAACACTAGACGAGTGTTTTTGACTCGATGGCTACTAAAGCTATTGCTACTACAACTCTCAGGTAAAAGTCCTGATAAGGTGAATCGAGTTGAGAAAATCTCGCCTCCTAGTTCATATAGTGGTTGACGTGTTTGCCTACCATACTTTAGCTGCTAAGTTGGATTTCTGGAATACATTTTTTTCAAATTTATGCTTACAAATTTATACTAGACAAAATGGCACAAAAACGATCCGACAGAATTTCCTTGTACTAGGAAAAGATCTAATATGCGAAGGTTTTAGCGAGCCATAAATATTACAATGCCTGAAGTTTCAATAATTTCTTATATGGGCAAATGCCTGTTCTAAGAAAAAAATCCTTTAGTATGTTTCGCAAAAAGAAAAAAACGTAATTTTAAAAGGAAGAGAAAAAAGTTTTTGCACAAAAAAGAAAAAAAAAACTACGAAAGCAGAAAAAATAAAATCATAAATGATTCAATGGAATTGCACAATATTTAGATTACTATCCATTACAAATTTTCTGATTCTTGACTTCCTATGTCCGCAAACTAAATCGCAACATGAAATGTTTGTTACTGATGTGATTTTATTCTGCAATATTTCACTGTTCCCGGACTTCCACCCGAAGTGCAAAACTAATCGCCTTACCTTTCAGTAATATATTATCAAGATACCCTACATTTGATTTACAATCCAGCGCCCTATGCACCACCGGAAGAAGATAAGGGTTTGCTGATGATGATGATGTTGGTTTTCATCATATATTCATGTGCGTTGCATAATTATCCCCTCTATGTATCTATAGCTATGCACGTATGATAGTATCCACATAGTACTAAATGTGTACCCGACACCTATGTATGAAAAAATCTGTGAAGCGTTGCAAGTTAACACAGTACTTTATATTCAAATATGGCCAGTGAACACCCTACCTAACAGTGTGATAAAATCAGCTATACTTACGTTAACTCCCTATTATTTTTAAATAATATTTTGGAATCCATATCTCAACAGCAATGAAGGAATTAACCTTTGAAAGATGTTTTGACCTAGATTTAAAAAATATAGGTGTGTATAGAGCTTTCGATCTGTGGTTGGCTGCCTTATGTGATCGCTTTACACACTCTCTAAAATTTACTATTCGGAATAATGTTTACGATTTCCACATCTCCGCGAATTCGAGATTATTTGATATTTCTTTATTTATTTATGTATTTCACCGTTTTAAAATGTACCGAGTTTCTCTGTTTTAGGTCCCGACTAGCTAGGAAATTATTGTGTTTAGAAAGGATCTTCTTTTTTAAATGTGTTTTTTTTTAATTTCATTAAATGATGCTTAATCAATTCAAATAATAATAATATCATTAGAAAAAGTGAATAAAAATATAAATTAGAAAATATGCAGGTAATATAAATAAAAATTAGAAAACGTGCAGGTAATAAAAATAAAAATTGGATCAAAATATAAATTAGAAAGTATGCCTTTAATAATAAAGAAATGAGACATTATTATTATAAATTAGAAAACACACCGATAATTATAAAAGTTGAAGCATAGATACACATCATAAAATATAGCATTAGTAATTAAGAAATTAAACAAAAATATAAATTGGATAACATACAGATAATAATAAAAATTTAAGCATAAATATATATTTGAAAATATATCGTTAATGATTAAAAATTGAAGAAAAAAAATAAATCAGAGAATATACCATTTATAATTAGAAAATTAATCATACGTGTAAATACTAGTAAAAATAAGAAAAATAAAACATATGTAAATGAATAAACATAAAAAGTAAAAATAAAATATACATAAAAACAATAAGGAGATATTTGGCAATTCAAAGCAACACAAATTTTAGTCATGAAAATAATTAACGGATATAAAAAGGTCTACCCCTTATCCACTTGCTCACTTTCTTCTTATAAATTTATAAATTTTTTAACTATGATGCATAAGACACTGCAAAAGTAAAACTTGTAGTGTATCTCGATCATGTGTTACATGACGGTAAGACGATCAGTTTTACTCTCGAGAATACAGTCCAGGGACAGAAAAACATTTCAGTGTTTTAATATAGTAAGTATTTATTTTATATTGACCACCGCAGGAATCAAACCCAGGACCTTAAGCATGGTTGACGAATACGCCAACTATTGAATCTCGGAGCCTACTTTCCTCCCGTCAATTTCCATAATCACGATTTTTTCAACAAAGCTCTCCTTAAGTATACTGGTTTTATTGCACTCACAATATAAATGGACTTTTTTTATGTTTTAATAGCAATATTCTTTATTTAAGCAATTGACAATTATTTAAAATTACTTATCTACCGCTAGAGTACGCTTAAAATAATAAATACCTTTTTCTTCCATGAGATAACAAAGTAAGTCTTATATTTTAGTCAGTTCAGGGTCTATAAAATATTTTAATATACGATATTGCATTACAAAATAAAGCCTTTAGAATCATTTTGAAAAAAAAACAGATATACGAGGGTAAAGTCGATGGTAAATGAAATGAAATTATTAACATATAAACAAAGAATATTTTATAATACAATGATATTTGTTCATAAAATTATAAACTCTAATAAAAAAACAGAATTTTGGAAAAAAATTGATCGGAACCAGCATGAACACGATCACAATACTAAAGAAAAAAACAAAATTAGACTTCTATTTAGGAAAAAGGCAAAATCACAAAATTCAATATTATTTAAAGCAATTAAAAAGTATTACGAAATGGAAAAAAATATTTATGAAGAAAAAAACATATCAAAATTTAAAATAATGGTCAAGACATATGTGATAAACAATTTATAAATTAAATATATTTGCAATGTTATTATTAGAACACACATAACAATATGTATGATATGTGTGCCCTACTTTAGGATTTAAATAAATAAAAATAAATAAAAATACGATTTACATAAATATGAGGTTGAAACATACTTTTAAAGTCCCTGAAATAATCTGAAAAAAAAACATATTTTTATTTATCAAAAACTTCAATTTCACAAGAGTATTTCGTTCTTTACTTTGATCTACATTCACATAATGTAGGTACATTCTTAACTCAAACTAAAATAAACAATTACTTTGCGGTCTAGTGTGGGTCAAAATGTGGAGTTACGAGGGTTGAAAGTTGGAATCACACACAAAATTAAATCTGCCCGGAAATTCCTTTCTATTACCGGAACTGTACGTGCGTGCACTGTTTGAATATTTAAATTACCCGCCAAACAAAAACTGTGATAACGGAACGGTGGAATTAATTCAAAATTTAAAATTAAGAACACTTTTCTATAAAACAAGTGCTGCCACGCCAATAATCACCACTGGGGTATGCGATCTAATAACGACTTAATAAAAAAACCCAAGCCAAATGAAATATTAATTGATCGTTTTTCGGAGTGTTCTTTTTTTAAAAATTAAAAATATTTGAGTTCTTATTATTTACCCAAATATTTAGATTTCGGGCCTCTTTCGGACAAGTTGTTGATAACTCGCTATTAAAAAAAGGGAATTAAGTTGGGATAGAGTTAGAGTGGTGTTCGAACCTCAAACCTCTGCTCCTTGAGTCCGAAATATTAGCCACGGGATCACAACTTGAATAATATTTTTTCTGTTCCGTGTCTCTTCTTAACAAGACAAGGACAATCAAGACTAATGAACCAGGGACTGAAATTATACAATAAACTACCAGACAAAACTAAACAAAAGACTTTTAATTATACAATAAAATACCAGACAAAACTAGACAAACTTTTCAAAAGATGTAAAAAATATTATTTTGAACAACAGAGTATGAATGAAAAATGTTTATATTATTTTATGTAAAATGAATGTAATAAACCGTAAGAGTTTATAAATAATTTTTCAAATTTAAAATAAAATAAAATATCTTTTTTCAAATTCGCTCCTAAGTGGAGCATGTAGACATCACCAGATGCCTCCAGGAAACCCTTTAGCTCCCACGTATTTTTTTATGTTTTTCCCAAGTTTTGGTGAAATTAATTATACAGTTTTAAATAATACCGAAGAATTTAATAATTCAATATTTTTTTGTATAAACAAAAACTGACAGTTTTATCTGATATTTCTTTCAGCTTATTAGTTAAAATTATAATAATTAAAAAATATATCTGCGTTCTTAGAATGTACACAAATAATATAAACTTCTATTCTGGGACGACTAGGTATTATATTAATCCAGTTGCGGTAAGGTGGAATTTGAGCCTCGGATTCTTTCACCACAACCCGGTTTAATTTTTTTGGTACGTTCGCTTATTTGTATAATATATAAGTTCAATTATTTATTTCTTTTAAATAAGTATTTGCATTCTTACCCAAATATATTAATTTTGGGGGTATTTCAACAAGTTGTAAATAACTTTATATTAGAAAATGGGAATCAAGCTGGGGTAGAGTAGGGTTCGAACCTCAGACCTGCGATTCGTGAGTTTGTGACACTAGCCACAGCATCGCAATCTGATTCAAACTTTCTAAATTCAATTCAATAACAAATGGTTCTGTGACTATCTCTTACTTCAGTTTATATGCAGACATGTTTCCCCCGATTAAAGTTGAGTTTTGATAGATATTTATAATATTCTTGAACATCTACTCAAATGCGTATTATGGTTTAATTAGAAATCCTTATCAATAAAATCTAGTGGGTAGTCAGTAGTCAACCTCGTAGTTTAATGGTTGGTGCGTTCGCCTACTTGTTGGTTTTCTGCACTGCAATATTTCATTGTGCCTGGATTGGCACCTGAAGCATACGACTAATCACCTTATCTTCTATGAAATTAAATGATCTGAATATGCTACAATTCGAGCACTAATTCAGTTTATCGTGCATAACTAGGTGCATATTCTTGGGAAAATTATGATTATGAAGAAATATAGTTGAAATTATTTTTGAAACCGCATTTATAAGAAACGTTCATAAAAATGAAAGGATTCTTTTTTTACAAATTTTAAAAATAGACATCTTTATAATCGTGCATAGATACAACATGAGTGCCGCACAAAATTATTAATTTTTTTCATAATTTTCCCGCTGAATTAATTTAAAATACAGTAGATTTATCACCGCAATGTGTTACCTGACTACTTGAACAATTATATAAGACACAAAATCAAAATCAACATTCAAATGCATTTGATGACTATTGGTACTGATAAAACTAGTCATAACCTGACTTGACCTTATGAAATGTTTGTTTTAAAACCTACCGGGTGCTTGATATGTTAATTAAATTAAAAGCCAAAACTGATTTATATTTTTTAAGGTAAAAGAAATATTTGCGTTCTTATGATTTACCCAACCATTTAAATTTCGGGGCCATTTTTAACGAATTGTAAATAACTCACTATTAGAAAATGGGAACCAAGTTGTGGTAGAGCAGGGTATGAACCTTGGACTTGATCTGATCAGTAAGTCCACGACACTAGCCACGGGACCAAAACCCGGTTCAATTTTTTTTTAATGTCCGTCAAACTGTGCTGCGAAACAAAAGTATCATGCTCCATTAGAGAAGGAGCAACGTTTTTAAACATATTACATTTAAATATATGTATTTGTTAACAAAAAGGCGGACTGTAAATGAAAAACGAACTTTATTCAGTTTTGTGAATTGGGAATTATTTGAGAAAGGATAGGAATATGGAATGGATACCTACCTTTAATATGATCTGAATGTTCTTCACTTTCTGGCACTGGATGACAAAATAAACTATAAAATGAGACAATGTTTTCCACGACGCGCGACGATTCCAACCACTTCTTTTCCGATTTTATGTCAAGTCAAAAATGTTGAATTGTTTTTGTTCTAAATCCGAATTTTCTAATTTTAAATCTTATTTCTTTATGTTAGGTAGGTACCATAAGGATGGGTCAAAAGAAGGATGGGAACGAAAGGTAATTGGCCAGGAATAATATCGCTAAATGCTGTTATTTACTTAACAGTATTTTATTATTAATTTTTTTTGCACCAGAACAGGCCAGGAGGCTCAATTGCAGTGGTGAGTTGCATTACAGAACCCAGGCTTGAGAAAAAAATCACGTTTATTTTTATGTGTTTCCACCGGAAATTTCACCTAAAAATTCTTTCCATGTGTGAGACAAACGTCTTGATCACTACACAATGGAGGCCGCTTTAATAATCTTTCTTTTAAGTTTTCGTTCCAAAGAAAATAACAAGTAGATGGGTGGTTCAGTAATAGGTCACGTTACCTTATTTCCGGATATGTGTTTGCTGGTTGAACTGTGTTGATCTGATGAAATCTCCCAGTTCGGTCGTCCAGTTATAGCATGGTTCAAATGTTTTCATCCATCGGTCAATTAAATCGTTTATTGTTTGCGGGTTCGTGCTTTCTAGCGCCATTGTTGCTCTATAATGACTAACAATACATACTTAAACGGATAATATTATTGTACGCGATTGTTAGTGCATCTGTGTAGGTACAAACTGCCATTGAGAGTGTATTTCCTAAGGATGTATTCCATAGGTCTAGATACAGTGCACAGACAATATCTGATCCGCATAATTCTTCAGCAATTTCTTTTCTGTTCAGGGTGCTAGACTTTGGAATGAGATACCTCTACATGTAAAAATGTATTTTCGTTTTCCACCTTTAGGAAACGCATAAAATGTTACTACAGTAAAACTACAATTATCTGGATCAATGAGTGCCAGACGTTATCCGGATATGCAGAAATAATGATAGTTGAATTAACCGTTAAATCAAGGTAATGTTTTGAAAGAAAACGAAAAATTTACTCTTAAAACACATTTTTATTACTTTTGAAATGATCATTTAAAACTTCCTTAAACATGTCCATCAAAGTTGTTGATTGGACAAAGAAACTCATTTACCAGCTAATGGGTAATTTATAAAATTATAATAGTCTAGAAACCACGAACGCGTATCAAACTGAAGCCGACTAAACTACTCATAAATGAGTAGTTTTACGTTTTGGCCATTAGGTACTCTGTAGACGTCGCATAGTACGCAACTGCCGATTGAAATTCAAGTATGCCGTGTTGTCGTTTATAAATGTCAAAATACTGCTGGGATCAGAAAGGTATACGGTACAGGTCACATTTCATGTTTAAAGCGAATTCACAAATAATTTAATAATTCGATTATGTTACTATCTGTCACATTGTCAAATAAAATAAGGTGGACACTTTGTTAATATTGCCAGGGTAGTTGAATTTTTTGCCCCAATTTCTATTAAAATCCTTTACCCGTACTAGGTACTAACTAACTAACTAACCATCACGCCATTTCCCCAGAGGGGTAGGCAGAGAGGATAGAACGCCACACCACTCTGTCCTGGCACACTTCCTTTGCTTCCTTCACATTCATACATCTTCTCATGCACGCACGTCGATTATTCCGACTTTTCACATGACCACTTTTAAGAATTTGTTGTACTTGATCATGCCATGTCTTTCTCGGCCTTCCTCGACTTCTACAACCAGACACATTCGCATCATAAATCTTTTTAGCCGTTCTTTCATCATTCATTCGCTCCACATGACCGAACCATCGCAAAAGACCTTTCTTAATTTTGTCGATAATGCTTAACTCAGCCTTGCATTCTGCTCTAATTTCGACATTAGGGCACCTATCATACATTGTTTTTCCGCACATTCGCCTGAGGGATCGCATTTCAACAGCATTCAGTCTACTTTCGTCCCTTTTTTTCCAACTCCATGCTTCGCTTCCATACATTAGGGTTGGTACCAGAACTCCATTATGAACTGCTAATTTAGCCTCTTGCGATAGACACTTATTTGCTACGACAGACTTTAAGGCACCATTAACTCTGTTACCGGCACTAACCCTCCTTTCAATATCCTTGTCCATATTTCCATCTCTAGTAAACATACTACCCAGATATACAAATTCTTCGACCTGTTTCAAACTATCTCCATTTACTACAATCTTACATTCAGTCATAGTTACATTTCTTTCAAAGACCATGACGTTCGACTTTTGCACATTCATTAGCAAATCACTCTCCTTGCACACTTCGTAAACCTTTGTAACCAAGGATTGCAGTTCCTCTTCGCTGTCAGCTAGGAGGACTGCGTCATCGGCGTACAGAAGGCAACTGACAGTAAGATTACTCATTTTCGCTCCCACATCCATACTTTTCAATTCTCTCATACATTTATCCATGTATATTTTTATTTATTGTTTTTATTGTGGATAACTTATATAGCGCCATTTTCGTAATAAAATACCTCAAGGGCGCTTTACATGGTGATTCTACTGTTAAGTTAATTTAATTGAAGCTTTAAATTTGTAATTTGATTAAAATAATTTATTTTGTTGTCACGTGCTACGGATTTATTCAAATGATTTAGAGAACAAGTGGGTTTTAAGTTTTTTCCGAAACATCACTTCACTTTCACAGCCTCGCACCTCTGCTGGGAGAGCATTCCATGCCATAGGGCCTGCGACCGCAAATGCGCGCTCACCAAATTTAGTGCGCTGTTTGCGTAGAGGTATAATAACTTTTCCTCTCGCCGTAGACGTAGCTGATCTAAGCGTGAGACGCCTGTCAGCTAGTTCATCTGGAATGCATAGTTCCCTTAGATATTCCGGAGCCGAGTTGTGCAGTGACTTATACATAAGCCAACAGAGTTTGTATTCGACCCTCTGTGGAAAACGTAGCCAGTGTAGTTCCCGAAGTAGTGGAGTGATATGACTGAACTTAGAGATTCCGAAAATAAGTCTCGCTGCGGCATTCAATACAGATTGTAGGCGAGTCATTTTGTTCATTGGTAGACCTGCATAGATACCATTACAATAATCGACTCTAGACACTACAAACGCATTTATTAATTGACGGGCGGCATCAACCGGCAAATTTTTGCGTATGCATTTAATTTGTCTCAGCTGGTAGAAGCATGAACTTATCGTTCTACTAATTTGAGCGTCAAGAGATAGGTCAGAATTGAGTAAAACTCCCAGTAGTTTAACGGTGGGTAGAACGGCACTCCCTACATTGGGTAGAGCCGTATCCTGGATCAAATTCTGTCGTCTGGCTGAAGCCACCCACAGTTGTTCAGTTTTTGATGGGTTTAATGTTAGTCTGTTTTCAGCCATCCAGTTTCCTATTTTCTTGATGCATCCATCAATTAAATTGACAAGCACACTTCTCTCGCCTGGTTTGCAATAAAAATAAATCTGCGTATCATCTGCATAGCAGTGCGACCACAATCCACATTCTTTGATAATGTTCTCTATATCTTTAGTGTAAAGGAGATAGAGAAGTGGTCCGAGTACTGACCCTTGAGGCACTCCTGTAGACACCCGAAAGTTGGTTGAGCTTTTACCCTGGAACACGACTGCATATTCTCTTTTATTAAGATATGAACTGAACCACATATGTGCCTGATCACGGATACCATAAGTTTTCTCCAGACGTTCAAGCAAAATATTATGGTCTACAGTATCAAATGCAGCACTCATGTCCAGAAGAGCCATCAACACCAGATTACCAGAGTCCACCGACGTTATAATGTCAGACAGTACTCTTATCACTCCCGTCTCCGTGGAATGAAAACGTCGGTATGCCGATTGCCTTACCGAAAATAAAGAATTCCGCTCGATATAGTTAACGAGCCTGTGAGAAACTATTTTTTCTAGTATTTTTGATACGATGGGAAGATTTGAAATAGGGCGAAAACTGGAAAGATCTTCCACATCTAGTTGGGAATTTTTTAAAAGTGGAGTTACATTTGCTTTTTTTATGGCTCTCGGAACAATGCTGCGCTCCATGGATGTATTAAATAAATCTGTTAAAAATGGAGCTAATACGTTAATGCATTTTTTCAAAAGCCATGTTGGCATCGGATCTAATATACATTGTTTGTTGGGTAATGCTGCAACAATTTTTTTAACCTCATTTATAGACGCTGGTTCAAATTTACTGAATTTTTGAAGGGCATTATCTAAAATTACAGGTTTTTTCGCTGAACTACACGCCAGTCTGATTTTTTCGACTTTATTTGTAAAAAAGTCGGCAAAATCAGTGGCAGTAGCGCTTGTGTTAGATGTCTCTGCTATACAGTCACCACGAACAGATTGAAGGCTTCGCCAGAGTTGTTTTGGAGACTTTTTCTGTTCAGTGATTTTTGTACACCAGAAACTAGATTTTATTTCTTTTATAAATGTCCTATAAGAGGCTTGCATATCTAACCATATTGATCGGTCCAAAGTTGACAGTGTGTTTCTGTATTTGCGTTCTAGACGTCTTCGCTCTTTTTTTTTGAGTCGACAATTTTCGTCAAACCATGCATCAGATTTCCTTTTTCGAATAGTTTTCGTAGTAAATGGTGCATGTTTGTCTATCAGGTTAGATAGTACCTCATTGTACAACCCAACCAATTGATCGACGTCGTTTGAGCGACGGTCAATGTCCGGACCAATCAACGATGTCATGTTGAATAACCACAGTGACATTACACATCCCTGTTTGACTCCTTTAGGGATGTCAAACCAGGAAGTTAATGACCCATTTACCCTTACACACGCTACACTATCTTTGTACAAGGAAGCAATAGCGCGGACAAGGTTGTCACTCACTCCATACTCCGATAGAACCATCCATATTTTTTTCCTATCAACTCGATCAAATGCTTTTTGCAAATCAACAAAAGCGCAAAAAAGCTTCTGGTTTTTCGCCAAAAACTTTTCTGTCATATTGCGTAATGCAAATATTTGATCCATACATCCTCTTCCATTCATAAATCCACTCTGTACATCCCATACTTTCTCCTTGGTCACGTTTCTTACTCTTTCTATCAGTATTCTTCCATACATTTTGCCGACAGCGCTCAGAAGACTGATAGCTCTGTAATTTCCACACTCCACCTTAGAACCCTTTCCCTTGTATAACGGCATAACAACTGCCCTCCTCCAATCAGGTGGAGTCCTTTCCTCCTTGAGACACAAGTTAAAAAGTTTATGTAGCCATGTGAGAATTAATTTGCCACCCGACTTAATAAACTCTGCTGCAATACAGTCATACCCTTGCGCTTTACCATTCCGCATACATTTGACAACGCTGATAATTTCTTTCATACTAATCTGACTTACCTCATAATTTGCGTTCAGACACACCTCGGATAATGTCGATACATCGGCACCGCCCGAGTTACCAGTGTGCGATTCATAAACTTCCTCAAAGTATTCCTTCCATCTCTCTTTTATTCCACTCTCACTAGTCACCATTTTTCCATCCTTATCTTTAACAACGGTCATGCCTCCGCTTTCACTGCTACTCCTGGAGTTTTTCACAGCTTTCCAGAAAACTTTAATGTTTTCATGGAAATTGTGTGTCATTTTCATTCCTTCTTCATCCTTCAATTTTTTCTTCCGTTCACATACACCCTGCTTAACCCTTTTCTTACTTTCACCATACACGCGTTTAGCCGATTCATATTCAATTGTATTCTTTTTTACAGCAAGCAAATTTATCCACGCATCCTTCTTTTCTTTAACGAGTTTTTTGACTTCGTCGTCCCACCACGCATCACCTTTCTTTCTCCCTAGCGTTGTCACACCGCACACTTCTTTCGCCGCCTCGCACATACTTATTTTCAAACACTCCCACATATCGTTTATACCCATACATTCTACATCTTTTTCGTTCAGTCTGTGACTCACAGATCTTTCAAAATTATCTTTTATGTCAGCATTTTGCAGTTTTTCAACTTTGACTCTAGAAGGAGCCTGAACTTTGTTTGTTTGGGACCGCCATCCCTTAAACAGAATCACCCTTGAGACCACTAAAAAATGGTCTGATTCCATCTCGGCCCCTCTGTACACACGTGTGTCGACAGTTACAGGCTTCAATCTAGAGTCAATGATGACATAATCGATAATCGACCTTTCATTTCCTCTCTCCCATGTGTATTGGTGGATTCCTTTATGTTCGAAAAATGTATTTGATACAAAAAGGTTCCATTCCAGGCATACCTCTAGCAGTCTTTTCCCATTGTCATTCACTCTTGCATCCCCAAACATACCTAGAGCTGACTCCAGCCCATCTCTCCTTGTTCCCACCCAACCATTAAGATCTCCAGCCAAAACTATCCTTTCACTATCTTTTTTCCCATTCATCACATTCATTAGACTCGTCCAAAACTCGTCCTTTTCAGATTCACAGTCGGAGTTGACAGGAGCGTATCCTATGATAACAAGCAATCTTGTCAGTCCGACCTTAAATCTGACAAACATGAGTCTCTCACTTACAAATTCATATTCATTCATGCCCTCTATCATTCTTGGCGATAGAAACGCAGCAACACCCCGGCAAGCTCTGTCCGTCTCAGGGAGACCGGACCAGAGAACCAGAGTATCACCGTGCTCCATCGAACCACTCCCTTTCTTCCAAGTCTCAGAGACACACAATAAATCTATACATTTATTCTTCATTATATCACACAGTTCATTCATCTTATCA
Organism: Micrasema longulum; assembly: GCF_059751315.1. NCBI lineage: Eukaryota > Metazoa > Arthropoda > Insecta > Trichoptera > Brachycentridae > Micrasema > Micrasema longulum. The sequence continues at coordinate 1,183,114 of NW_028277385.1, read as the reverse complement.
GTCATACGTCCTCTTACATTCCAAGTGGCAATTCTACATTCCTGAGAATTCCTCCTCTTTGCGCCCCCCCGAGAGAAGCGACCTGATGGGTTGCGAGCCTCATCGCGGTCAGCTAGCGGCATTCTCACATTCTACCATGACATTAAAACTAACTTATAACTTAACATTCTTCCCACATAATACTAAAAATATACACTTAATTAATTATCGACATTATATTGTACTATTTAATATTAATTATTATACCCCCTCATACTATGCTACCTAAATGCTCAACTATAATAAATGAAAACAATGACCAAAATAGATTATTTCTAAGACTTACAGTATAAGTATTCACAGAAGTATCTAACACTAAAATCCACAAAATAACGTCATTTACACAACAATAGCAGTCATTTAAAACTAATGGTGTCTCTATTGTGTACCGAGCGTGTACATTTCTGCTGGAAGCTCGAGTCGCCGCGCGCCGGTGCCACGTGAGTCCCAGATGTTCCAGCTGTTGATTGTCGCTCAGTACAGCACCCGTCTGCATAGGCTTTCAAGGAAGCTAAAACTTCCCGCGCCTTACCTCGCCTCGGTCCGCGGTTTGGGAATCGCACTTTTGCAGGTGTCAAACAATACCCCAACTAAGTAGCCCCCTTTTCACTTATTGTTTATTGTTTATTGCTAATCCACACATTATTGCCTCAAAAATATAAATATAAACTCATTCAAATTACACTGGCAACGTTTTATCTCCTAGGGTGGAATACAAACTCTGATGGCTTATGCATAAATCCCTGCACAACGCTGCTCCGGAATATCAAGGGTATATATGCATTCCAGATGAACTAGCTGACAGGCGTCTTGTGGTTAAATCAGCTACGTCTAAGACGGGAAAAAAATTATTATACCTCTATGCAAACAGCGCACTAAATTCAGTGAACGCGCATTTACGGTCGCAGACCCTATGACATGAAATGCTCTCCCAGTAGAGGTGCGAGGCTGCGAGAGCGAAGTGATGTTCCGGGAAGAACATAAAAACTCACTTGTTTTCTAGATCATTTGAATAAATCCGTAGCATGTGATAACAAAATAAATTGTTTTCATTAAATTACAAATTTAAAAGCTTCAATTAAATTTAAGCACTTTGTAAAGCGTCCTCGAGGTATTATATTCCGAAAGTGGTGCTGTATAAGTTATCCATAATAATAATGATATTAACTCAATGTCTTGGACATCAATGCGTTATATTTGTGCATTCCGAAAGCGTTAGCTATGCTGTAACCGTAACATGTGGCAACTTCTTCAAGCAGTTCCAGGAATTTCACACACACAGAAAAAAAAAACAGTCTTAACGCTGTGCAACACTTTGAATATTGTAAAGTAATAATGTAATGTTACTGTAACTGTTTTCTTTTACACATATTTTGTTTTCAACTTAAGTAAACCTCACTGTTTTATAAAATCACACACTTTGTCAAAATTTGAAGGGTAAATGTTTAAAATGTCCAGAGGAAACAATTTAAACTCCGGAGTAACTTCAAAACGCACCCGGTCGCCACCGAGCGCCGAGGCATATCCAGTACTAGGTACTAATTTACTAAATTACTAAATAAGTACTTAAATATTTTTTTACGTTTTTTTTACAAAAGTACCCATTTCTTTTCAATATTCCAGTCGGTAAAATATTTTTAGTGGTAAAACCTAACATAACATAACACAAAATTATTTTATATTTGTGTTATGATAATATATTGTTCCCAGTATGGCAAAATTACGCGGCCACTTAAGGCATGCGCGCAGGCGAGATGTCGGATAGAGGGGGAACTTTTGGACACAGCAAAATGTATACAAACTTAGTTCTACGCGCATTCTGGTATATTTTAATTTTATCTATCTTTCTAAGGTAATTTTAAAAACATCCCTATTATTTTTTATTTCCTTATAACGATCCAGATATTTGGCAATCTGGATGACAGGAGTTAGGATAAACGGAATTCTACTGTATATCGTGAGTATGCAAGGAAAATTGGCCATGTCAGAATTCTTGTTTGTTGGCAAATTAAGATTGAAGTGTTTACGTTGTCACAAACTTATAGTTTTGCAAAAACAACTTATATACGAGTACATAACAATACACACATATTCTACTTTTAATATTATGTTTCTTTTACTTTTTATAGACAAAGAATTAGTAATGTGTCACGTGTTCTGCTCATTTAAAAACTGGACATTGGCATTCTCAGAACTGTTTATTTTGCTTTTTTCCAGACAGTGGAAACCTATGGTAAAGTAAGCTGGGGAGGTTGCACGGCGTCTATCATGAACCCCCTGAAAAATGTACAAAAAATAATGATTAGTGATGCTTCGATGTCTCCACACTTTCCCATTTGAGACATTGTTTCAATTTATGAAGGGATTAGACATAAGACAATTTTTTAAAAAAGCGACATTGACAAATCTTGGTCATGCGGACACAAGAGGAGCATATGATCCCAGCAGAATGCTCGTATGAGTTTTCCTGTACTTTATATTATTTATAAATAAGTATGATCGGGTTGTGGTCCTGTGGCTAGTGTCTCGGACTCACGGACCAAAGTTTCGTGGTTCGAATCCCACTAAATCCCAACTTGATTCCATTTTCTAATAGTGAGTTATTTACAAATCGTTGAAAATGGCCCTTTAAAAGTAAATACATATATGGGTAAATCATAAGAACGCAAAAATTTTTTTTATAATAATAAAAAATTTAAAATTTACGACTTTTGCTCAGAGAATTTTTTTTTCTCTCTGTAAGGAATGAAGGTATATTGTTGGTGACAAAAATATATCTACAGTCGTCTGCATACCCACACAGCTTGGCAAGTTATTCTAGATTTGTCTCTCCTAGTAAACAGTCGCTCTCTTACCACAGTATAAAAAATATTTATAATAAACCACAGTCAACTACAATAAGTCTTATTATTGATCTTTGTATACCACTATAGGGTATAATACTCCCCAAGAGTGCTCAATGTCCTGGATGAACATATTAAGTTCCCCAAAACGAATGCCGTATACTGGAGAAGAGAATAAGTTGGGATTTTGTCTAAGGCTAAGGTAAGAGACCATTGCAGGAGAGTGCTGACTGAGATCTGCTGAGATATTCCATAAAGTTGTATACTATTAAGCGTGTTGTCTAGATGTTTTTTAAAATACGTGTTTATGTATTAGTGTTTGCTTTTATTTAATAATGTGCATGATCCCACTTTCCACTATTTTGTATCCTGACTCAACACGTGGCTCAACACGGGGCTCTTGGGTTCATAGAGTTAGGATACGTTATTATTTTCTTGTAATATGTATGTATTTGTATGATTAAAATGATTTGTTTTGATTTTGTCAATGTTTATAGACTAATTTGATCACAAAATAATTATTGATTATGAAAAAAAAAGCTTTGGGATATAGGAAGACTTGTTTTTTTTCAGTAAAATAACATCCAGCACTTAAATTTGGTGAAAAAATCTCAAAATTGCAACAAAAAACTTAGCCAGTTTTCCTTGTATATTCACGACATATCCTTAGAACCTAAACATCCCTTCATTTTATATTTATTCTTTATCTTTCCTGAATCCTATTCCTGTCTCCTTCAAAACTTGTTACCTGATCCCACATTTCTCATCATGTAATTTGTATAACGTAAGTATGCTAAATTTATGCAAAAGATACGAACTTTGTGGATTGTTATGAAATTGGTTGCGGTATTAGGAATAAAGATCCTTTCTTTTTTTCAACAGTACAGAGGGCTTCCCTGAAAAAAAGATTTTTTAACATCCATTTTTATTGCTCTAATTTATGTATTACTTACAGTATTCCTGCATAAAACAAAATACATTAAAAAGTTTCTAACAAGGCGTGATTTTACTAAAGCTATTAAAAATAAAATTATTACTTCCCAGTTTAAAAATTCTTTTCAAATAAGAATTTATTTAGCAATAAAAAAATAATAAAATGGACACATAACTTTTAAAATCTTTCTTACTAATTACTTTAGCATAGAAATATGAATTGTTTAGTGTTAATATAAAATGCGTAAGACACTTTATATTTAAAACGTCTTTCTTTAGTACGTATAAAGGTAATTTGAAAGAATTATTCAAACATCGCGTGAATTTGAATATGATTATGTATATTTTTTCTTTAGAAATTATATAGCACTATTTTTATGGACTTAAATGTGTGTAATTTATATGATTATTGTTGTATTTGTTAAGAAGTAAGTATTCAACGTCTTAATTGGTTAAATAATACAGAATTCCAAAGCCATTGTATAAACGAATAAAAGCAAGTTTTGTAATTTACTTGTTTTTTTATTTAAATATTCAACAACAGCGAATTAAGAATTCTACAACGTATTTATGGTAACGGGTTATAAAAGGGATAATTGTACATATTTGCATATTTAATTTTCAGTCTTAATAATTTTAAAGTATATTGAGATTAAGATTTTTTCTTTTTTTGAGATAACCTAACTCAAATTTCATAATGAAGGTGTTTCTTTAGGATAGGTCCAATGTTTTATTTTTTATAAATATAATGACTAAATGTAAATGTACATTTGTGTCTATTTTATAATATTGTTCTTTAAATAAAAAAAACATTTCACCTTTAAATTCTGTGTACTAGTCTTCAAGGTACATTTCACCTATTAAGAAAAATACAACACAAATTATTAAAATCAAAAATAAAAACAGACATTGAGAACAATATTTTAACAATCTTCTTTATTATATGAATAAGGCAACGTTCATGAATGGCAAACGTTTTTGAATGTTTACAAATATCGTTCGTTTTTATGGATCCCAATCAGATTAATTCCTTAAAATTTCTTCCCATTTATTTGTTATTAATGGATTTTTGGCAAAACTAAAATAATATTAACTCACATTCAATACATTTTTGTAAATCGCATTTCTAACTTAAGCGAACCCCTGTTGGTAAGAAAAGCAGAGTTTGATATTTGCAAAAATAATTATATATTTGAAAGTGAATTCTTTATATAGGTACCTACTTAAATTGAGTATTAGTTAATGAATTATTTTTAGATAAGAACTTAATTATGTTTTATCTTGAAAGGAAACGCGGTCCAAATTTTCTTCATACAAATGTAGTTTTGTATTTTCACCCTGGATTATAGCACTAAAATAATAACCATTGGCGTGTCCCGATAGTTTTGCTTTATTGATAAATAGTTTACTATGGGAACTAGAACCATCCAAAAACCCAACAAAACGTCCAATTTTATCTGCGGTCTTTAGACGCGCGGTTTACAAATATGATAATTATTTTTTTAAAACACAAAACCTGCTAATACAAACATTTCATTTTGATACTATTTTTTAAAAAAATAATAAAATTGGTTCAGTTTTGAGGTGCGGATGGGACATGGGACAACGAAACGTTGATTTTGTCTATTTTACTTAGACATAAAACCGAAATGCATAGCATCGGGGAGGCATCTTCAAGACAGTGACCGGAAAACAATCTTCAAATACCTATTTATTAAAATTCCCTGTCACCGCATATCCTCACAATTTATGTAATCCGAAACACAAAAATAATAATGAATATGTACATGTCTAATTTTAACAGAATACAATAATCGATATCAAACTTTCGATTGTGTTAATTTAATATATATACGAGTATGTACTTAAATCTAGCAAAAACAAAGCATTGCCGGGTCCAGCTTGTTCATAATGTTTGAAAATATTCTTTCAGAAGACCAGTAGTTTTTGTTTATACTAGTATTCCCACTTAGTTTGCCGTTGAAAAGTGTAATTTTAAAGGAATTAAATTGCGAAGTTTTTCAATTATGTATGTTACTAATTACATAATTGTCATCATCCGGGTTGTTGTTTTTTGTATCGAAATTTTAAATATCTATGTTTGTCAAGCCGAAACACATTATGTATTGTATTATTAATTTAGAAAACTTTAGTTAAAACAGCATAGTTTCGATCACTAATTTACAATGTAGTGAATTAAATTTTTGATGCTAACCTTATCGGGAATTCAATCAGAGACGCGATGTATAATATTTTAACACGTTAACCACTATGTACACTAAGTCACACAATTTTCGGAATAATAATAATTTAATTGATCAATTTAATTTGACTGAATATGGCTTTATTTCTCCTTTAAATCTCCACCTTGCCGTGGTGAGAAGGCTTAACTTTTTTTCAATGATTGACCATACTATGCGTGACAACTAAAAGGATCTTCCAAACTAAATAAGTTGGTGTTAAGGATTTAATGACAAAAAAAAACTATTTTAGCCGAGAAACTGGTGGAGTCAAAAGCAAATATTTTTTTTGGAAGTGGAACAGCGAAATGTATTGTATCAAGGCTGTTCAACAAACTTCTTGCCAGGGTAAAGGGCTCTACCAGTTTGGAGCAAAGAAGCAAACGGTTAAAAGACTTAAATATAAAAATCAAGACTTTAAAGCATAAAAATATGTTAAATTACCGCTTCAAATTTGTAGTATTGTTTTTATTATTTTAAAGATAATTTTCAATGTTTGTTTATATTAAAAACACGCCAACGTACTATTATTTATAATTAATTTAACAAGATCTACTTTTATTTTCCGAGCGTTTCAATGTAAGTTTATTTATATTTCCAGGGAGACGAAGAAAACGGTTATGTTTGTGAAATAGGACCCTGTACGAGTATTTTCAACTGGTTTTTCAGGCTGCTCTCAGGTAAAAATTCTTAAAATAGAAATCAAGTGGAGATAAGCCCGCCTCGTTGTGTAGTAGTTAGGCGATGCCGACTACCATTTTTGATGTTCTGGGTTCAACTCCTTGCAAGGCGGATGTGAAATAATTATTTTTGACTGTAATATCATCGCCTTATCGTCATGTAACAAATCTTTGCTTTAGTTCGTTTTTATATAACAGACCAAAACACAAATCTGCAAATATAAAACTTTAAAGTTTTTTTACAAAATAGGCATAAATAACAACCAAAATTTATGTCAAAATTCTTTATAAAGCCTCTTAAACAATTTAAAAAAAAATCTTTTGAATCTAATATATAAAGAAACTGAGTTAAGTGAACTCCTGTACGCTTAACTCAATTTCATTTAAAAATGGTGTGTTGGACAAAAACAAACAAAAACGATGACACGACCAAAATACGATGCATTTGGTTTACAATTGCAGTGTCCTATGCACCACTGTGTACGAAAGGGAAAATTGTGATGATTTTTGTTATTTCTGCGGTAAAAATCTGCTTTATTTTTAATACTGCATTAAGTCTTGGCGATCAGTCTAACGTTGAGGTGCCAGAGCAAGATAACATAATAACTAATATCTAGTTTCCACTCATTTAGGAATCGAACCCGAGATTTTACGCACGGTAGCACAACGTGCTAATCACGAAACTATGTAGGCGGACAGGTAAACTTGATTGCCGTTATTATTTCAACTGACTTAAATACCGGTAGCAAAATATCTCATTTTGTATCACCTTTTCCTAACAAAACAGAGGTTTTATCTATGTACAATCGCGTACGTGTTGATAAAAATATGTAATTTTAATTAACAAAAAGCATTCGTTCTATATAATGGGCAAAACGGAATGATAATTACGCGATTTTTAATTTCACGTAGCTGCTCACTATAATTGTCACATTTGTCTGATTATGTTGGGCTCAGACCCATACTTTATGCAAGTGATAATTTTTTATTAAAATTTTATCAGATCGGAGAGGAATATCATTATTCTGATTGTAGGCTTAATTACGTGAAACGTGAAAAAATAATTGAAGACCTAGCAGTTTTAACCCTTCACAACATTTTTTTTACTATAAGCGCGTCTGGCTGCCATGCCAGAGGTTCAAGATTCGAATCTTAGAAATTTTAGAATTCAACATTCAATAAAAACTCATCTGAGACATTATTTCGATTTATCAAGGTACTGGATATTATGCAATTTTTTTTAAGAGTCATTGAAACATTTCTGGTCATGCAGTCACAAAAAAAGATTCCAGGAGAATGCTCTAACAAAGTTTTCCTGTAATTTGAATGATTTAATACCAAAAACACGTATTACTTTCGCTCAGAGAAATTGATTTTTTGTGGCTTCAAAAGTGTTCAATGTCCTGAATTATTAAAAACATATTAAGTTCTACAAAACGAAGTCCATTTTTAGGAGAAGTTTGGATTTTGTCTAAGGAAAGAGATTATTGCCACTGATAATATTAAAAAGCAGCTTTAAAATTCAACTGAATACTGTTTGAAATTAATTAACACATGACATTTTCATTAAACACAAAAGATTCCGTATGTTCAGACATATTTTTTTTTTTTAAATAGTGAAAAAATTCCAAGTTTTAGCAATAAATGTGAACGATATATCAGGTTATAAAGTCACCCTACGATTCAAAAGTCACCCCATTTCATTTTCTTCGAATATTATTTATTTAATGTGCATGCCTTAGAAACATAATAAACGTACATTTGTCATACATCTTAGTTACTAGGTACTTCTTAGGAAATAAAATATAACTCTTAAGTGGGTTTATACATTTTAATGTCGATCTTTTTTTTGTTTAGTGCCATATGAAGGGTTAAACGAACTGTCACTTAGATTTGCCTACAAAACTGTGGCTATGAAGAAGTACCGTTTTAGTATTCGTAAAAGCGTTAAATTTGGAGAGTTTCCTAAAACTTAAGGCTTAATTTGTTTTTAATAGATACGTATTATTCTAACGTTATTTTAACAAACGTTTTCTGATGCTATTTTGAAAACGTTTTAAAACAGAAAAAGAACGCAGCGGGCTTTTACAATTGAAAAAAATAAACCTTTACTGCATTTATAAAATTGTTAAATCCGAACTGATTTGCGTCAGCGCGTTTGCCTACCATGCAAGAGGTCTCGGGTTTGACTCCTGGCATGGTTGACATGAAATATTATTTAAAAGGGTGTTTTTCAACATAATATTTTATAGTCCCTAGACTGGTACCTGAAGAGTAAGACTGATCACCTCACCTTCATGTTACAAAAAAACATCGAGATACGCTGCGATTGGTGAACTAATGCAGATCCCTATGCACCATTAGGTGCGGAAAGGGAATGATAATGATGATGATGATTAACAATACGAAATCAACAAATAAAAATTCAACAAATACAAGGCGCCGTGGCGCAGTTGGATAGACGGCCAACTATGAAAATGGCGTCGCTGGTTCGATTCCCGCCAGTTGCAAGAAAAAATCCAAGAATTTTTTTTTTCTTAATTAGTCTGGGTGTTGTGGTGTTTTTTTCATTACCTCCTTCCATATCTCCTCTATCCCACCTGCTGACAAGCCTAAAAAAAGAGGCTGAGCGGGTTATTCCTTTGAAAAAAAAAACAAAAATGGGGCTCGAACACAAAATGGCTAAAATGACAAATAAATTATTTTCTTCCTCTTCTTTTTTTTATATCCGCTCCTAAGGGAAGCATGTGGACATCACCACTTGCTTCCAAAAGATTCTATCGCCAGTCAGCACTCTCGCCTCCTCCCATGTCAACCCAGTGCCCCCTATTCCGCCAAATAAAGTTGAAAGATCGTCATTGATGGCTTTCGAATGAATAAATTATGTTTTTTCATCCTACCCATTTCTTATCTTCTCCGTATTTCCTCAATTGTTTGCAAACAGAAAGCTGTCGAAAATGTTCACTTTCGTCTACCTGACAATCTAATTTGAAGGCATGTAATCAAATAAAATAATAAATGTGACGTAAAAAAAAATACAATTTATTATAGAGAAGAAAAAAATCATTCGAATTACGTGTAACCTTTACCATTTTAAAATTTGTAAAAAAATAGACACACTTAACTCTTAGTAAAATATCACTGCCTGTGTTTGTCGCGTATGAGTTTTCGGAGCATTCAACGTTATGAGATTCGTTAAATCTAGGACGTCTAAATCACCAGTACAAGGTATATGTCATACTTAATTTCATTAAATATTTGTAATTAACCAATAACCGATTTTTCTATGTCGGCCGGTTTTGAGACGTACCCGTCTCTTCGTAAGTACATCAATTAAACCAACGTGCAAAATCCACTATAAACCTTTGCCATAGTTGTTGCACAAAAATATTAAAAACCAACGTGCTGATTTGAGAATACACGCTTTTATTTATTTTTTTTGATTTAATTTTTTGTACATAGTGTTATTTGTATATTAACGGGCTAGTTGCCAAATGGCAATTTCTTCCAACCAACCAATAAAATAAATGTTTTATTTTTCAAGTTACAGAACATATTCAATAAAAAAATAAAAAAAAAGCTAAAGACATACAAAAATATAAATAAATGTATATGTTTATAAATTAGCTTAAATTAAAACAATTACTCAATGGGAAAAAGGAAAAAAAAGGAAAAAGGAAAGGAGAAGAGATTAAGGAAGAGAATGGAAATGTTTCTTCAGACGTGATTTAAACAGAGATAATGCTGTAACATCTTTGACGGTGGATAGGAGATGATTCCACAGTCGAGCCGCATAGACACTATATTAGTTAGAGAAGAAAGAGAATTTGTGGATGGGTATTAAGAGAGTGCCTTGAGTATTAGAACGAAAAGGTAAACCATGAACTGATAAGCGTTGAAATTTTTCACGCAGGTATATAGAAGCGTCAGGACTATGAAGTACATTAAACAAAAGTGAGAAGGAGTGATAGTCTCTCCGCTGTCTAATTTTGAGCCATTTTAGTTGCCTACGATAATCAGAAATGTGGTCATATTTCCTAAGACCAAAAATGTACCTTATGCATAAATTTGATGTTGTTGGAGAAATAGTTGAAAAAAGAGGGAAGGTATGAAAGGAGGGACGTAAGTTTAAAAGGTAAAGGGTGACCATTACAATCGAACATTGCTTAATGAGCTATATTGAAAGGTGGTTTGATTATTGATCAAAAGTTCATTATTTTTTAAAACGTTGTGAACTATTTTCACAATAATGTGGAAAAATGTTAATAATAACATTAAATCCTTTTTTATTTGTATGTAAGATTTTAACTCCTGCATCTTTATTAAAGTCATGATTCAAATTGCAGCCATCGAAAAGCCGGTTAGTGGTTGTACAATACATACAAATATGTTTAAACATTTAATAGAATGTTTGACCTCAAAGATAATGCTTTAAATATTAATTATACAATAAATACCTTTATTATTTATAAGAGTATATGTATTTTGGTAGTTTACATTTTAGTTTTCTTTTGGCCGTATACTGATAGAAAAATTTGAGTGATGTTACTTCTTTAATCACTTGGATGTAATATCTTCTGTCACACTATACTTATATGTAAACTTGCTGAGGAGACGGCAAACGGGCAAGTTATGCGAAGTTTTCTACTCGAGGCACGATTAACGAGGGGGAAATGGTTTGCCCTTTTTGTTTGTGTCGACCGTTCAGCAAAGCATTGTGGAAACATTTCTATGCGGAATACAGGATGATTAATGATGCTTTAAGAAATTACTTCTCCTCATGGTTCCGTCTAGGGATGTTACAATTTATGTCTTAATACTAAGTACTAAGACCCTTTCCACGAGCAGTATTGTGATAAAAACTATATTTTGATATGTAAAAGTTTTTCTTGCATTACAGCTTTCCAGGATCATTTCTATTTAACGAGGTTTGAACCCTACTCTGCCCCAACTTGATTCCCATTCTTCAAAGGGTCGTTTACATGTGGAGAACACAATAGTTATGATAATATGCAGGAAAAATTAATCTGTCCTTCAAAGGCAGACAGATGCAAATCCAAACGTCAAATGTTCAACAAAAGTCTAAAGAATCTACTTTCACTAAGTGATTTTTAATAATTTATAGCATTAATTTGTATTTTCTGTATTTTAATACATTGGTTCTTTCATCGTAAGACTTACATTTTTTTCAAAATCAATGAACATGATTATAAACCGTAAGAAAATCAAAATGTCATTTCATTAAATTCTGGATTTGCATCCGTCTGCCTCTTAAGTACAGAAATTACCTTTGTCCGACCACTCAATCAAAGCTAGCAAAAAGAAACTTTATCTTTCATTACTATTATTTTTTATTTATTTATAAATTCATTGCAAAAAATAATATACATACTTAACAACCGGATATCTATAGAAACCAATTAATGTAAAATGAAAACGGAGTGTTCTCTGTTTATGATAGTCTCCATCTAACATGGCACAGCCTGTTCTAAGATGGAGATTTTCTATCTTTAGAGAATAAGTAGTCCTATACTAATAAACAAAAACATAAAAAAGAAAAACTAAAACTACTTAATTATAAATGCCTAGTTCATCAAATGTAAGAAGTTAAAAACCGTTATTATACAAATGTAAAGTAAATATATGTGCCAAAAATACATGTTACATAAACATAAATAATGAAATACATCAAAATATAAATAACATGTGTACTAATTTTATAAAGTAATACGTTTTTTGATTTACATATATTTTTCAAAAAAATCTATCCCTACACTACTCGCATTTATATGTGCAGTTATTTTTATTTTAAAATTGGTTTAACATTAGTTTTTGGTTCTTTTATTTTTTATCACATATCAGCAGCAATAAACAATGCATTTAAGGAAAAATATTTGCAATTGGCTGCTGCACATAAATAGGAATAAGATTGTCAACCTTTTTGAAGTTCGAGACTAGTTGAAATTTACTAACCTGCTTTCCATTCATTCTTTGATTCGCTTCTTACGTATCTTGATACTTTGATGTTTTTTATTGTTTTATTTTTGTATTATTTAATTGACTACTCACGTTTCTTTAAAATTGTAATATTTATAACTTTAATTTCTTATTCTATAAACCATATCTCATTTATGATTTTAATGACGTTTTTTTATTATTTTCCCTTAATTTTTGGTTGGGCCGATAATTTTTTTCGATGTATTTTAGCCAGAAGAATCAAATGTAAGTAGATACTGGCTAATTTTGGTTTTGTGAGGTTACTACGCCTGACAGAACATTCTTGATTTGGCTACATTGTTTATCCCGCGCGCTCTTTTTCGCTTTTTCTACTTTTTATGTTCACACGCTTTTTGAATTGATAAAAGTTTTGTCCGCTTTTCACTTTTTAAGTTTTAACTTTGCCTTCAATCGCACAACTCTGCCAATTTATCATCAATCCATCACCGTTCATCACTATCCGCCACCTCCAGACGAGATTTTGTGCCTGCAGTGTTCCTGATCACCAATTTTACTGACAGCGTTAGCTGATCGCCGACAAGGAAGAGGACTCAACGTCACGTTCGTCACTGTTATTAAATGTTGATTTCCTCTGGTCTGAGTACATCTCATATATATTTGGCTGCATCTACTAGCTCATATTGTCAGTTTAGAGAATTAATTTACTATTCGCTAACACAAATTTATTTTTAAAACGCAAAGGTGAATCTATTTACACGATTCTCCAGTTTCACTGATTCTATTATTTAATAATTTAAATATTACATAATTTACTGCCTTAGAACGGGGAAGTTATTCCTAGCTAGGCAGTTTAGATGAACCAACAGCAAAAAATAAAAATAATATATGTTTACTTTTACTACTTAATTAATTTGTTGTATAAATAGTTACTTGTAAATTGCAATAATAATTATGTAAAAAATAAATAAATATATTGTTCTATGCATGTAACTAAATTTGTATAATTTATACTTCAATATTAATCTCTGATAATTTTTTTATGTTTTTATTTTTGGTGTGTTATTATTAATTGTTTTATTATTTATACTCTATTTTTCTGGATTGTTATTCTATCATACTATTATATATTTTTAATGCATTTTTTAGTATTGTTAATTATTATGGCTTAACACGGATACAGCCTAAAAAGCCTTAATAAGTTCATAAATTAGTAAACGAGTGTAATTTCGAATGAAAAAAAGAATATTTATAAAGTTACGTCCCAGTTCCGTGAAAAGCCTTAACCGCGCAGAACAAAACTCTGGAACAATACAATTTTACTTCACAAAAGTCAACAGATGGAAGAGTTGAAGAAATGTGGATGTTCAAACATGGGCAGAATGGTGAATGTTACACAGTGTGTAAAGTGGCTACACCAGCCAATGGCAAGTCATAAGCCCTGTAAATGCCTAGACTTCCATATCCCTTCTCAAAAATATTTTCCCTCTCTGTTGAAATAAATTGAAATAGGTAAAATATGTTTGCATTATTTTATTAAACTCATAATAAAACGTTTGTTTATTTAATGTTCCAAAATTTCAAATATGCAGATTTTAAATGCATTTTTTACTGGATGCATAAAACTGCAGTAATATAGCTAGCGCAAGTAACCAATTAAGATACTCATCAGTTCTAGGAACGTTCTGCATAAGACGTCTCCATTTATCTTCCTCCAGCCAGATGCACTTTAGCGGAATTAAACACCCATAAAAACGAGGGCTAAGATTGAACAATCATTATCGTGGTCGTATGATCTTTCGACAATTTCTCGAATTCTTCAGAGCTCTGGAGAAATGGTCTAGCCGCAACATGAGAAAAATCTCAGTTGCGCATCATTTGTCAACCCTTCCGAGTAGGAGGGGTAACTACTATGCACAGTGCAGGGATGAAAAATCTTTGAAACACGTATTTCATTTTTTTCTTTTAAATTTTTTATTTATAAACCCTTACGGATTACATACATTTAACAAAATATTTTTACTTATAAAATTCACATTCAACTGTTAATAATAATATTTTTTAAATCTTTTGTAAAGGTTGTCTGAGTCTTTTGTTGAGTTTTGTCTGGTAGTTTCAGTCCATGGTTTATAAGTCTCGATTGTCCTTTTCTCGTTTTAAAAGGTTGTATATGATATTTTTCCGATATTCTCGTATTGTATTCATGTTTACTACAGTTTTTTATAAAGTTTTAATTCTTTGTCTACAATTACATCGGCGGCTAATTTATGAATAAATTTTAAAGATTCTAGTTTAAAGAGTTCAGTTACATTTAATTGTTTAGTTTGTTTTGCAAGTTCTGTAGTTGTTGTTAGATAGGGTAGGTCATATATTGATTGAAAGGCGAGAGTTCTTATTTTGCTAAGTCTCCTCCTCCAAGCTCAATATCGGGCTATTAGGAAAGGGCGCAGTCTTTAACATCATCAGGTTTGACCAGTGGCCCCTAAAAGGTGCGGCTTCTTTTATGATGTAAAATATCACATTCACATAAAATGTGAATATGTGTTTGCTCATCTGCGCTGCTCTACCTGCGTCTAGAAGTTTCAGAAAGATTCAATCTAACAATTTGTTTATTCAATCTGCAGTGCCCTGTTAGTATTCGAGCGATAACTCTCACATGATTTTGGCTGAGTTTTATTGGGCCAAAAGAAAATCTTTGTGAGTACCCTTTTGTCAGTTCCACGTGGTGACCAGGTACTTTTTACGAGAGCATTGTGCTCTGCTTCCTGGTCCATGACCTTAACTCGTCACCATAAGCACATTTGGACAGCCCACAGACTTCCCAATTCATCAGCAGCCTCTTTACCATCAATGTTTGAGTGTCCATGAATATGATATGATAATAAATAAATAAAAAGTTAAAGTGCAATTAAAAAGAACAATTGCCTATTTTTTTTAAAATTAACTTTAATCATACAACAATTAATCGATTATTCTCTGTTTCATTTCAATATGAAAAAGTAATAATGATAAAGGTTCAAATAAAATACACGAAGTATATGTTTATTTATATAAACGCCTTATTGTCATTTTTAAGGGTATATTGATAAATAAAATAACTATTATAAAGTTTATATTTGAAGCACTAACTTTGTGGTTATTTATTTTATTAAAAACATTACTATAAAGATAAGTATATGGACATAAAAGTACATAGTAAACTTTGTGGAAATGGAAGATGTAGAGAGGTGTTTATAATTGAATATGATTCAGTGATTTCAAGTACTGCATTAATTAACCATTACATTTTCTCGAGACTAATAATATGATGTAATTTTTCGTTTCTTTTTCGCCATCGTATAACTTCTTTGATAAACTCTAGTCTTTCAGTAATAAGGTTTTGACAGATTCAAAACCATTTTGATTACAGACTTTTTTCGGATGCATCCAACATCCTTAATGTAATTAGAAAACAAATATAATTGATTTAAATATTTATTCTTTGAAAACATAAACCTTACAGTCCAAATAATGAGCTGGGTGACTCGCTCCTTTAAGATGTGTTCAAAGACAGTCTAAGGAGGCTAAAATCACTAATTGATTAAATGAGTAATTTTAATGAGAATGTATTTTGAACAGCCAAATTTGAAAAGCGCCGTGGCACGGTTGGTTAAACGGCCCATTATGAAACCGGCGTCGCGGGTTTGATTCTTGCCATTTATTTTACGAACGAAGATTTTTTTTCTTTTTTTTAATCGGTCTGGGTGTTGTGTTGTATCATTCATAACTTCCTTACATGTTCTTTCTTTCCTACTTGCTGACAAGCCTATAAAATAGAAGCTTAACGGGTTATTCCTTTGAAAAACAAAAAATGTATGTTTTAACTTAAATGCTCAGATAAATTTTGTTTTGGCTGAAATTAATTTAACAAAATATAATTAGTCAATGTATTTGAAAAAAATATGTAAAAAATATTTACCAGATAATGAACTGTAGAAACAGTAACATACAAACTTAAAAACCTACAACATAATATAATTTACGTTTTTGTAAAATCAAATGATGCATATAATATATTTAGTAGACATGTTTAAGCAGTAAGTAAGTATACTTAGATATTAAGTAAACTTGTATAGTATTGTAAATAAGTATTCCTAGATAATATTTAATAAAATAATTAATAGGGGTAAGCTTTGAACGAATTGTTTCACACATGTTGTTTCATGTTATATAAATTTCATACTTATTTGATATGAAACAGTAAATTCATTATATTTTTAATATTTCTGGAACAATTTCAACGGCGTCGAGTCGCCGACGCCTAAATCTGTGTACCCACCCTACCAAAGCCGGGCGCCTAATGCCATCATTAGGCGGGTGCAGTTAGCGTAGATGGCTCTTCATGAGTGCACTTTCTCAAGGCAGACGATGCATTCAGTCTCCTGCGTTGTTATTGAAAATACTGCAATGAATCGTTACAAATGGTAGCCACTACGTTCTACCGTCTTACTTCAAGGGTTCAAGGAAGAATTCATAGAATAAGATTTTAAAATCAACTGAGGAGGTTTATTGAAATTATGAACAATTTAAAACCTCGAGATATTTGAACGAGTGTTTTGCAATAAAAGAGCTTTTGAACAAGTTTAATAAAACGAGGTTTTCAAAGAGGTAAAATTTTTAGAACATAATTTTATCGGGTGTATTTTAAGGATTTTATAAATAAATTTATTTTTAAATTGCAATTTCATACTTTTAAGGGTTAATGCATATTTCAAAGAAATATAAACAAGTATAATAACATTTTATTTTTTCTTAATTTATTGATTATTTACATACAATATTATATTTGAGTTATTTCTAAAACATTTTCAAAATTTTTTATTTTTTTTTACAGGACTCACCAAGCCAATGAATATGGCTTGCCGGTCTTTACCGAGGATCTTTATCCTTTACAATTAATCATATGATAGTCCTACATAGTTGTATAAAAATAATGAGGGGATCATTAAATCTGTGGAATGCAAAATTAATATTTATTTAAGAAACTACTTCATTTTCATTTATTTGATTTTCTTTTTATTATTTTTACTATAACTTAAGATTTTTTCTTACATAATATGTTTTTTCTTTTATAATTTTTAATCAGTTTTTTGACCTGTTTTGGTTATTTTTTTAAGCCAATTTATTTAGTTTTTTAAGCCAATTTTTTTAAAGCCAATTAAGCTTAAGTAAATCCTAATAAATTGGCATTAATAAGTAAAACTTAATCTAAACAGTCTTAAAATCTACTTAAATTTACAAAATATACAACTAACAAAAGGTATAAATATGGCATGATCTAGGTGAAAATGGCAAGTGTGACATCGCGAGTAAGGAGACAACACCGCTTGCTTCTTAAACGCCTGCCCTTGCAGTAGGAATACATCGACAGTACCGTTTAGTGAGATTTCGTTCACTGTTCTGAGGATCCTTGGCAGAGGGGAAAAGAATCCGATGCTAGTTTTATAATTGTCCACAGCAAAACAGGATTGTTACGCAAATTACGGCGAGATATGCCTACGTGCATAGTTAAAATAATACCTTAAACAGACTTTTTGAATAATAAATATGTTGTAGTAGTAGAGATTTGTAACTTAATTTCTATTTAATTAAATGATATAAAAATTTATTGCTAGAGAGAAAAAAAAACATTTTTAAGAACGGAATATGGAAGTCACAATGACTTTACAAAAGTTAACAGATGGAAGAGTTGAGAAAATATTGATTTTAAAGATAGGCAGAATGGTTTATACACACTTTTTTTACACTGCGTGTAAAATTTCGATGATTTTAATTTACTAGTTGGGACTTGTTTGTTATACTTGTATGAGATATGGTGAGCGGTGATAGCGGGGTGGTCTGCTGTCATTCGGGCAAATATAAAAATATACGAGCAAGTAATCGTAGATCGCCCCGCTGTCGCTTCGTTATGTGTTGCCTACAGTTGCGAAACTCTATCGATACCACACCATATACATACAACTTCCATCTATCTTGATACGGGTTTACCTACAGATAGATGCAACAAAAAACTAGCATTGAAAAATATACATAGTACATTGTTCAGTAGTATGAGAGATAAAAGATAAATAATTTTCCAAACGTATGAATTGTGTATTATATTTTTTTTAGTTATTAATTTTATTTTTATTTATACTTTGACAATGTTGTATTATTTTTTTATACATAATAATGTTCCCTCACTGCGCTGTCCCATGCCAAGGGAAACATTTCAGAATAAGTATAATGAAACATGCCTTACATGAGTTATTTAACATAGTTAACATAACAAGAAAATATACACGTAATTGATCGAATTGACCTTATTATTATCGTAAACATAATAAGCAAAATAAACTAGAATCATCATAATCAAACATAATGAATTCATATATACTAGCAGACAAAATTTTATAATCAGGAAACAATTTTTTACCCATTTGGCTTGATCCACTCCTCGATCCGTGTGCAACCCACCTCCACTGTCCATTTCTTAATAGTAATTTTACATTAAGATTACTTATTTATTGTCTTTATGAACAATGGAAGTAGATTGTACTCTTTAACTAAGAAGTAGGGCAATCCTCTTTGACCAAAAGTTGTATTTATTTAAAATTGTTTTTACAGCATCAGGGTGGAGTATCTAGTAACTTTTGTATTTGTGTGATGAGTTATGGAAGGTAGATAATAATGTTTGCGTGCGTACAGTCAATATTTAACTAAGTAAATGTTATTTTATTTAACTGCCATATAAAGATATACTTATAATAATAATTACTTATAATTTATAAAGCTTAAAAGTATTTTAGAATGCAAGTAATTATTTTGGGTTTTTAAATAAATAAAAAACGTCAAATTTTTTGTTAATATTTACGACATCATCACATTTCAACTTTACTAATTTCCATAAAATTGGATGGGGTGATCTGGGCGTGGGGTATCGTGGTATATCGTGTAGAATGTTCCCCAATAGCATCTCATAAATTTATTGTTTTTAATAAAAACACTTTGCTAACGATTATGATATATAGCAGCAATAAAACACGTAGGTACGCCTACAAAATCTGCACGGGTTCGCTGTAAAATAACGACCAGAAAAACAATAAAAATCACTTTAGAGAATTTAACAATTAGCAGAAGCAAGTTCAAACTACCTGATAAATTTTAAACTTAAACATTAATTTGCCCGTGTAAATTATTTTGAATATGCCGTGTGAATAATTCAATGATTTATACACCGGCATTTTTAAAACCCCATGACGCATGTTGTTTAATTTCTCCCACCTAGGTCAAACATTTATTTTTCATCATTGAATATAATTTTTACACCAATTATAACATTTTATGTACTGTTTCTTCTCGTACCTATCTACGTGCCAGGGTCTTAGCGGGCATTCAAAATTAATTTTTAATATGGGCATGTCTGTAACCATGTAAAATATTTTTACACTTTGATAAATGATATATGATACATTAATTTGCAAACATAATTTACTGTTGGTTAGTTAATAATTAATATCTTATCTAGAAAATAAAGTATAAACCGGTATTTGATATTGCCAATTGAACGTAGTTATGCAGAAAGCCGCCAGCCATAGAAAGGTAAAGCGGAGATAATAGCACTTTTACGAAAAGAGTGAATAATAAAATCTTCACAACAGTTTGAATGTTTTTACTTTGACAAATGATAAATAATGCAAACATGATTATATAAAAAAGAATTGAACTATGTATTTGATCAGTTTGAATGATTTTCAAAGTTTGGCTGACCACACAACCTGAGATAAGTATTATGCAGAAAACAGCCAGCCCAGGTAAAATAACTTATGAATGTTATGTCATTATGTATTGAACATGTTATTTGATATTTATATTAGATTTTTTATTGTAAAGAATCACTTAATTTATTTGTTATAACGTTTAAAATGATTTTTATATGTGTTAATTGAATTTCAGTGTTTTTTCAAAGTTTGGCTAACCGTACAACCTAAAATACACATTTTGCAGAAAACAGCCAGATCCAATATTAAACGATACTTTATAAAAACTTTAAGTGTATAAGGTGATATTCTGTATTAAAATACGTTTTATTTCATTTCTGACAATTTTAAATGAATATTTTTAATTGAATTGGGTTGTGGTCTTGTGGCTAGTGTCTCGGACTCGGGAGTCCGGGGTCCGGGTCCGGGGACCAAAGGTATGTGGTTCGAATCCCACTCTACCCCAACTTGATTCTCATTTTCTAATAGTGAGTTATTTACAACTTGTTGAAAATTGCCCTCGAAATCAAATATTTGGGTGAATTATAAGAACGCAAATATTTCTTTTTCTAAAGTAAAAAAAAACTTATAAACTTAAAATATGTGTATTAATCCGCATTAATTTATTTAAGAGAACAAAATATCTGAAGGCATTAATATTCCCATCAGCATCAACACTGAAAACAAATGAATTCCGGTGTTCTGGGTGTTTTCTGCAAATTGAGAAATGCCGTTTTGGTGATTGAACATAATTTTCAGAAGCTTTTTTTTTTTTATTTTTTAAAATTTAATTATTCATACAAACCCATACATATTAAAAAAAAAAAAAAAAACGTATCCTAAAATCTATGAAGCTAAGGGCCCTGTATTGATTTGGGACACAAAATAATGGAAAATGGTAGCACGTACATAATGAAATAATAGCAAAAAGAAAAAATAATAATTATCACATAAACATCCATATATTTCAAAGGGCATCTGGAAAACACGCTTAAAAGTTTATAAATTTATGCAATATCTCGCAGCAGTCTACTACAATGGTCTCTTCCCTTAGACAAAATCTAGCCTTGTACACTCTTTCTGAAAATGTCTTTCATTTTGGAGAATTGAATATGTTCATCCAGGACATTAAACACTCTTGGGGCCACAAAAGGGAAATTATTCTGAGCAAACGTCGTGTGTGTTTGCTGGAATTTCTCATTTCTTCTTAGGTCTTAAGAAATATGACCACATTTCTGATTACCGTAGGCAACTGAAATGGCTCAAAATTAGACAGCGAAGAGACTATCACTCCCTCTCACTCTGTTCAATGTACTTCATTGTCCTAACGCTCATATATACATCGGTGAAAAATTTCAACGCTTATCAGTTCATGGTTTACCTCTTCGTTCAAATACTCAAGGCACTCTCTTAATACCCATCCACAATTCCTCTTTCTTATCTAACTCATATTGTGTCTATGCAGCTCGACTGTGGAATCATCTTCCATCCACCATCAAAGATGTTACTACATTATCTCTGTTTTAATCACGTCTGAAGAAACATCTCCTTTCTCTTCCTTAATCTCTCCTTCTTTCCTTTTCCCTATTTTTTACTTTTTCTCAACGAGTAATAGTTTTGATTTAAGGTAATTTATAAACAAATACCTATGTACAAATAACATTATGTACAAAAAGTTAAATAAATAAATTTCTGGACATGCGGCTACAAGAGTAGGTTATTATTATAGTTTTTTGTATGAAAGCGGCCTAGCTGTTTTTAAAATAACAAAGAAGTAATTTTATTGCACCCGATAACTGCAATATCTTATTTCTTAAAATTTGTAGGC
This sequence comes from Micrasema longulum, assembly GCF_059751315.1. Taxonomy (NCBI): domain Eukaryota; kingdom Metazoa; phylum Arthropoda; class Insecta; order Trichoptera; family Brachycentridae; genus Micrasema; species Micrasema longulum. Next base: position 1,160,818 of record NW_028277385.1, on the reverse strand, counting down.
TAACTGCTTTCTGTATAACTACGTTCAATTTTATATATTTAACGTAAGAATATTGTTTATTGATTTTAATAATGCGAAATCAAGCAATGATTCAGTTTTAATGATTTCCTATAAATAAAAATCGTAATCAGGCTGAGACAATACGGTTGGCTGGGCCATATACTGCGGATACCTTTAGATGGCCTTAACCACGCTCGCCCACATGACAAAAAATCAGGTTCTCGACGTTCTGGACGTACGCAATTGAATTTTCGTCAGCAATTCATATCAGAACTACGGGACACGAACCTGACAAGAAAGGATGCTCAGGAGCTGGCAGCTAACAGTAACCTGGAGGCTCTTTGTGGACACTGGATCTAACTGGGTAGCAGACATTACGAATAATTATTAATCAACAATTTGAGGATGTCTTAATGTCTGTAGATAAACTGGATTTCCTCCCTTGTGAGATCCTTAGATTTAAATTTGTTGTAACATATAGAGAAAACATTTTTAAGAAGGGAAAATGGAAGTCTAGGTTGTACAGGGTTTATGACCTGTCAATGGCTTGTTTAAGTGGTCACTTTGCACACAGTTCAGTATTTACTATTTTGCCCATGTATGAACATTATTTCATTCACAATTATTCTGACTTTTGATATACCTATCTTTGCATAGTCAATTTTTTAGCTGTTCTTTCGCTATCAATTCGCTCTACATCGCCAAACCGATGAAGATCTGCTTCCTGATTTTGTCAATAGTGCGTATCTCAACCTGACATAATGGACAAATCTCGACAATTTTGAGCATAAACGAGAAAACCCTCACAATACCCATTCACCGCTCCACCTTTTACTGATTAGATGCTCAATTTTATAATTATTTACTCACTTTTATCAGAACCCTTTCTTTATTTACATTCAAATCATTTATGAAATGTCACGTCCTGAATATTCTCATTTTTCTTTTCTTCCGCCTCTTTCCTCTCTTCCCCCTGCTCTCTTCTTAGTATAGTGTCGATATTTAGCCAATTAAAAAAACTTATGTACATATCAATATTTTGTAGTGAAAATATTATAATATACCCACAGTATATTTATATACCTACCACTGATTTTTTCTAATTGAACGAAAAAAATTGCCTTAAGGCAATATCCGCCCTTATGCATATTTTTGTAAACTGTGTATGTGTATAATGTGATTAAATAAATAATAAATAGCTGGATAGAGTGATTCTAATGCTAAATATTTAAATAAATAGTAAATAGCTCGATGAAACTGGTGATTTTAATAATTTTAAACATTTGACATTGACAGCGTGTTGATTTTATTATTTTGTTTATCATTTTCGTCTATTTTAAAAACTGATATTACGTTCAATTATCGTTTTAGATAAAGTTTGTTTCTTTTCATAGATTGATTGTCAAACGCTTTGCACTCATAAACTCAAGGTTGGTGTACTTAAGATATTATTTTTATTACATTTTTAATCAAAAACTTGAAAACTGCTTTCGAAACTATCAAAATATTTCCCAATCAATAAAGCGATTTAATTACAATAGTTTGTAATAGCCTTGACAAAACATTCCACATTTCATTTCTCTGCTTAGGCCCAAATGAAAAGTACAAAATCTCAATTGAATATTATCCAATGTTAATGATTAAAGTCCAAATTAGTCTAAACTATAATTCGAAAGGGAGCATAATGGTTACCTTTTGCCCAGAGCTTGTGTCACAATAAGTCCCAATTATTATTAGTTTTATGGTATTTCGTGTACAATTTACAATGATAGCGGTTACTAACGTACTTCGGCTTACAGGTAATATGCGAAGGCTTTATGGCTGACCTTTTTCGACCCAGATATACGGATTGGGCCGGATTACTTCGAGAAATGATATATTATAGAGTAATATAAAGATAGCCAACAAATCTTGCCTGTAGATGTGGTCCCGTTTCGGATGAGTAGGGTATAAATAGTTAATTTTAATATCTTTATGAAGTTCTGTGGCTTAAATAATGCCAATAATAGATAACGGTTATTAAATGACTTCACTAATATTTTTTTATTTATCTATAATTAAACCTACATTTTTTATTTTAACTTATTTCAACAGAGAGAGAAAATATTTTTGAGAAGGGAATATGCAAGTCTAGGCATTTACAGAGCTTATGACCTGTCATTGGCTGGTTTAAGTGGCCAACATTCGCCATTCTGCCCATGTTCCCTTCTCAAAAATGTTTTCGTTCTCTGTTGAAATAAATTTAAATATGAATAACTCCTTAGGAAAGAAATCCAGCCAGTCTGCAAGCATTTGGACACACTCAAACATTGTATAATTTTTTATTTTAATATTATTCAAAAAAATTACACGTTGTTCCGTTTCCATATTAGTTGAAAAACACATAAATACATATGCAAATAGAGTAAATTTATAAGTTAAGTATAGCATTTTAAAACGATTTATTTTATTTTGTCAAATATTATTTTTTTTGTTAAAAACTTAGCCCAGTTTACAAGAGCATGGTTATAACAATACATGTATTTATGTGTATGTGTATGCATAAATATATAAATGTGTGTACACGTGTATGTATATATATGTGTGTGTGTGTGCATTTACATATCTTTGTATGTGTGTGTATTTATGAATGTAAATATATTAAATATCTTTCTGTATAACCTTATACCTATGTGAGTACATTTCCTTTTTTTAAACTTATTATGGTTTTTTTTTTGTTTTTTTAAATGTTATTCTTTCTTTTGGTCTAATACTTATGTTTCAATGCTGCACTTGAATGTATTACCAATAAATGTAAAATACCGTAGTGCGTATAAATAAACAAATATATACCTCAACTTTGATTTTATTTTGTACGTACTTTTGAGTTTCTTTTTCTTTTTTTCCACATCCACTCTTAAGTGGAGCATGTGGACATCACCTGTTGTCCCCTGGAGACCCTATTGCCAGTCAGCACTCTCGCCTCCCTCCACGTCAATTCAGTGCTCCTTAGCTCCACCGAATAAAATCAAAAGATTGTTATCATCGGCCTTCCAGGATAGCGTGAGCCCGTAGGTTTAAAGATCAGGCGACATTAGATTCTCTGGAGGCATGTGTAGCACGCGTCCAAGCCAGGTCCACAGCCGCATCTTCAAGACGCTTGTTATAGAAAACTGCCGCGTCCGTTCTCGGACTACGATGTTAGTTCTAAAATCAAACCACCTTATACCTAAATATCTTCTCAAGCACTTATTCTCAAGACTCAGAAGTTTGGTGTTTTGAGCTTTGGTAAGGTGCCAAGATTCGCACCCATATAGAGTACTGGCATTATACAGGAGTTGAACAATCGGGATTTTTTTTTGATCGAGTAGCTATAGACTAGAGTTCTAGATAACACGCATTGTGTTAAAAGTTGCTTCAGCAATTACTAGGCGGGTTGCAAAATCTTTGTGTGTCCTTCCATCCTCAGTTATGTGAATTCCCAAGTATATAAAGCTGTCAACTTTCTGGATCCTCTGTTTATTATTACAGAGAGGCTGATCAGGGTCAGGACAGGATTTGTTGAACATAATTTGAAGCTTTTTGTATTAATATTAAGACCCAGACAAGTTAAGTTTTATTTTATTTATTGTTTGTTTTCGATTTCGTGAGATTTTTGTAACTCGCATGCAGTAGAAAGCTATAAAGGATTACCAACCCAGTGTTATTTTGTTTAGTGTGTGTCTAAATGAATGTTGCTAGTAATTTGTTATTGATCAATAAATATACAAAATTAATCAATTATTAAGGGGTGTTGAAATTTAGACATTAACAAAGTTAATACCCTGTCATTAGCTGGTTTATTTTATTTTTATAAGGAAAATAACATAAATTAGATTTTTTTTTAAAATACACTGTTTAAAGTTTTTCACAAATATAATCGGAGAACATGTTACACAATAATAAAAATATATAAAATAACAAACAAGAAAAAAAAGAGAACTGAAAGATAATTGTGAATGAGGAAATAAAGATATACATGTAATACGGAAGTTCAGTGCTGCGGAAAATTGGATAAAATATTTTTTTACACGCAGTAAAAATTAGAGCATTTAATTGTTAGTGTAGGCGAAGTTTTTCGAAAATTTATTAAAAAATCATAAAAATAGACTACTTTAAACTACGTCCCAAGTTTCTTTCGAATCAATAAATGATAGTGTTGTGATAGATTTCCGATTTTCGGGAAGCCAACTCACTAGACAGGAAAACTCACCGACAACTAGTGACGTCACGGAGGGAGTTATTTTAAAATTATAAAACTTTTAAAAATCATAGATGTCGTTAGAAATAATATAAAATTTGGCTTAGTTTAATAGTGAATTAACTAGTATTTTTTTTTAAAAACGCTGAACTTTTAAAAAGTATTTCATTATGTGATTATTCTGCAAACTGTGCAATACTCACTATTCTGCATTATGTTTTGCGTCTTATGGGGACATCGCGCATCGTTTAGTTTTAAAGAGAGGTAATTATTTAATTATTTATTTTTAATAATTACAAATCGAGTGTAATAATTTGATATATTTGTTATTTTTATAAGCTAGGTACACCTACTTGAAATTTTGAAATAGATTTATTATCGTCTTTTATTCGTTGGGAAATCAGATTATATCACAGTATATTGTGGTATTGCAAAGCAATCAATAATGTTTATCGTTGTTTCTTAACGTTATAAAAACCTTTCAAAATGAACTGTTAATGCGAAATCAACGCCCACGCAGGCTCAGCACATACAACCACATTATCACTTCACAATCGACGTAGTATTATTATCATTGTATTGAGATTCTGTGGAACCCAATATGATCCAAGGAATTTAGAGAGCAATGATATAAATCTACTTCTCTTGATGCAGATTGTTTGAGGTTATTATTTGGTCATAACCTTTCATCAACAATGTACAAGTATTGTCTATTTAGAACTGGCAAACAGTTCAATGTTGGTTAGGAATATTGTTCTTTTGTGGCTCATCAAAATTATTTGTCTAAGAATAAAAATTCTTTTGATGTTACGGTTTTTTAAATTATTATTAAATAGATAACAAATTTAAAAAAATATACATGCAACAACTCTTAAAAGATTTTTGTTCGAATAAACTGCTTTATATTTTTAATATTTATTTGTAGGCTGATTTGCTCGTTTATTTATTCATTTGTCGATGAATAAATCTATATTTTGTTACTCTAGAAATGATTGATTGCGTCTGTCCTCTCCCTGTACGGGCCTCATTTTGCCAGCTGGAGGATTCACAAATCAAAATATGTCTCGAAGCTTGCTTTTTACTTCAAATTTATATACATGTATATATTATGTTTGCTTTAGTTTTCTATTTTAATTTTGATGTCTCCAATAAAAATTTAGTTGTTTTAATAAATGTACAATATATAATTTATTTATTTATTTATTTATTAATTCAAAATTACAAAATAAAATATTTTTGAACTTATAAAGGCTTTTTAGGCTATGCTCGTGTCAAGCTACAATAAAAAACAATAAAAATATAAAGTTAAATAAAATAGATCAAATTATTATGACAAAGAATAACAATCTAGAAAAAAAAGGTAAATGTAAATGTAATTAGTTTATTTTCATCACGTAAACCAGTGTATGTAGTAATATTAAATCATGTAATACTGCGTACTGTTAAAGGCGGTAAGCCATGTGAAATAATAATAAACATAAAAATAAAAACATAAAAAAAGTAAAGAGTCTAATTTTAAAACAGTTATTATTTATTAATTTACAAAAATGTTATTTATTTTGGATGCAGTTAGTTGTTAGAATTTCATTTTAATAATTGAAAAGGCATCCCAAAAATAAAACAGTATTACTGGAATAAATTCTACGTTTAATTTTATAATATTATATCAACAGGGGTATACATTGTGATGCGTTCCGTATTATTTGGACATTAGCAAACTCGATAACGTTCTAATCCAGTAATATTATTTTATTATTGGATACTAGTAACATATCATGATGATACTTTATACATCTCTCTTTTTTGCACTAGTCGTTTTCGACAAGCAAATAAAAGCGTATGTTTCTCATCAATCTGATATTTACCGACAACGGATTTAATTCCGGGTTAAATCGTATCAAATAAGACATGAGAAATGTAACAAATGATTTTCTGGCCATGTAATACCTATAAAGCGATAGACGATCGTTTCGCTAACGACTCTAACCGCTAAAGTATGGACGCCCGAGGCTTACTACGGTAAACCGGAGTCAGAGGTCAGTAGAGTGAGAAATATGAATATAGTTAATCAGAACTAATTTTTATTGATGTAGTTAAGTTAAAGTATCCCACAACGGAGCATGAAAAATATTCACACATACTTAAATGTAATTTGTATTGATTAATGAGTTTGAATTCCACGGAGATTAAGGTGTTTTTAATTCTTGTTATTTATAGTGGATCGGTGTGGCTTTTTTATTCATGTGTTGCCTGAGTACGTACCTTCATTGATTTATAAAAGAACATCAATTTTGACTAATCCACGGTACGAAGGGACAATCAAGCCGATAAAAAAAAAATATTAATAATTTAAATTCTGATAGAGGAAAGTTCCCATATTTCGAAAAGTGCATTTATTTCTTGTCCTATGTTTATGTTTATGTCCAATGAAGTGAAAAGCTATTTTGAAGATGCTGAGTATATGGTGTGCTTAGAATAAACGTATATAAATAAGATACACCTGAGAACAATTGGGCTAGATGCAGCAAATGTTTCAAGTGGGGTCGCGAAAAGTCTACAGGATTTACGAAAAAAGACACATTAATAAATCCGAAATTAGGCATTCACTGTATTTTATCTAAGATATAAGACTTTAAGCCTTATACGACATAATTTTTATCATCCCAACAATGGCAAAGTTTTAATAAGATATATTTTCAATGTATTCTTTCCTCTGTGATAGGTGTTCAATTTTTCAAAATAAATAGAATATTTGATTAAGTAAAATAAAAGATAATGCCGAATTGTAGATGATTAGTTTCATATACTAAATTTCAAATTATGAAAACAAAATGGTATCCGAAATAAGGGTACTTTTCTCTACCTGTGACTTAGGTTTTTAAGGTGAGTCATAATATATTACATTCATATTAATCAGTTTTTACTCAAATGTAAATTAATTATTAATCCTAATGAAATTTGAGGATGTTCTTTCACCACAAATTCTGTCTGTCTGGCAACCCCGTAGATTATGATAGTACTGCGTAAAAATAAAATACGATAGACTTCCACCAAGAGAAACTTACGAACTTAAACTTGAAAAAAAAGCGCCTTACGAATGAACAAAAATAATTATGATTATTTTTATTACCCAGGCAGTACTGCAAGATATATATGAGATATTTTTCTTTACTAGTATGGTTAATATGACATACCAATTGACATAAGAATGGTCATGAACAATAATACAATAATACAATAATTGTACTAGAGTACAATCTGTACAATTCACAGAACGAACTGCAAGAGTTCCATTACGCGTAATTGCGAGCCAAATTATTTCTGACCTTTACACAATGTCAGTGAAGGGCCAAGTCTTTTCCCAGTGTAGGTAATGTTGCGTGAACGGAGGGAAATTAGTGGAACAGTAGGAAATTCTAGAAACTCATGGGCTCTTGAACGTACATGAAGTACGACGAAATATGCGCCGTTCAAAAACAAAATAAGTTTTCCCAAAATTTATCTGAAAAAAAAAGAAATACCTTTATTAACCCTTCCTTGCCTGACTGGACTTGTAAGTCATACTGAGCTATAAATATTTATCCGTGGACATATTAATACACATTGACATGCCCTGAGTCCTTAAAAAGATAGCACTCAACCCCATGCCCAAACGCTCAGTCATATCCAACGTGTGTTTAATCGTTCTTTGACCGCCAGCTTGGCGTGACGTTTAGACTCGAAACCAAAATGCCTGTTTGAGAAAGCGTGTAAATTTTTTTTGGTTAAACATAGTAAAAAATATTGTGTTAGTTTTCATTGGTAAACGATTGTTCAATGAGTGTTAACAAAGCTCAAAACAATAAGTATTTAAATATAAATATTATTTTTAAAAAACGTCAAACTACGCCTAGTGGTGCAATTGCGAAGCTCGAAGAAGTAACAGGAATGCACTGATAGAAATGCGTTTTTAAAACATAATAAGCATGAGTTTATTTTATTTTTGCTTTTCCCAGAATCCAGTGAAAATAATTAAAAGGGTAGAAATTATAGGGGATTTAAAGAAAAAATCGGATTAAATTCTCCAAAACCTAATGTTGATAGTTAACATTATAAGACAAACTTTTTTAGCTACGAAAAATGAGTACCTTCCAATTTTTAGAAGCACATGCATGATCGTTGAATGCAGACCTGGTTTAAATAAACAAACATATTATATATATGTATATATATGGGTACGTTTTCATGTCACAACTTTTAAATATACATATTTTACTCTATAGGACGCGTCTTTGTAGTAATATGTCATTGCCTATATCAAATTCAAATTGATTTATTTTATTGGGTAAACAAACAGTTTGTAAAAAAAACATTGACAACTTCTTTGTATTTTTGTGTAGGACATCTATTCACACATCAAAAAAAATGTTTAAATATGAGACAATTATTTTAAATATAAAATCAATTAAATATCCGCTTCTCTCTATATTTATATGACTATTAACTTGAGTTTACATTCGTTGTCATGAAAAATATTAACCTTGGAAAATTTATAGCCATATTGCTCGCATATTCTAGGTATTGTAGATTGTTTTAAATGGTTAGTTGACGCGTTTTCTGTGTAAAACAGAAAATTTCGTTTTATCGGTCTAGATGGCACACGGAATGGAAGTCTTTCAAGTAAATTGGGGGAATCGATTTTATTGTTTTTTAATTTGTACTATTTATTGCTCCCATTTTTAAAATAGCGGCATTTATAACAATACCGGTGACATTTTGAAACGTTTGTTTATTTTTGTGTTTAACAATAACACGTTTTTTTAAAAATTATATACTAGTTAAGCGTTTAAAAGTTAAATTTATTTGATTACTATGTTTTTGATGCCTTTTCATTATAATATTTAAAGGTAAATTATGCATTTATATTTATATCGCCAAAGAACTAATGAACTATAAAATTCAGGCTCAAAAGCGCAAGTCGTTACCCGTGACATTAAATATGAACATTGATCCCATTAAAAGAAGAAAGACGAATGATATAGATATATGTTCTCAGCGATGTTTGCCTAGGAAATGAAATAGTATATTAGCCTGTATTTGGAAAAAAAAGAGGTCTATGTGCATTCTGTAGTTTGTAAAAAATAGTGTCAAGGACTTAATCATCATGTTCACTTTGTAAACTGTATTTATACTGCAGTGATAAGAATAGTTATAAGAATGAATATCATGATATTGCTTAGTGTTATTTTCTTAAATACTTATTTACTGCTCAAAGGGACCCGTTTGTTATAACACCAGAATAAAAAACATAGTAAAAATATTCAAAAATACATTTCGTTTAATTCAACTGACCAAACCTAAATAACGAAAAAAACACTAAAACCGAAGTTTTTTGATAACTTGGGCACAATAAGACCAAGAGAATGCGCGGTCTGACTTTTTTTATACAATGGTATTCCCGTATATTCTTTCTGGATTATTGCACCAGAGTAATGATTTTTATACACACTTTAGATATTCATCATTGGCGTGTACCTATTGTTTGTTTTTTTGTAATAAATTGTCTTTTTCAGATGCTAGAACAATTCGAAAACCCTCGCCTAGTTTCGTTTGCCGATTTTGGACGTATCGCATAGATTTATGATAACTTTTTTTGAAAAAAAAAACATCTGCTCGATTTTAAGGTAGGGAAAACGGGAATACGAGACTTTGATTTTGTCGATTTTAGTTAGGAATAATCAGTCCGATGTGCAGTTGTCTTTTTTGCACAGTAATCAGGGAGGCATCTGCGAGAGATTGACACAAAAACCTTATTCAAATCATTTTTGTTCAAACCGCCCCCTTACCCCAAATCTTCTTAGCATTTATGTACCTACAAGGCGTTCAAATACTTGAGTTAGTGCCTGTCGATGAACCAAGTAATCATTCAAATTTTTCTTGTGCTTGAACGCACATTTGAATGGATTATTTGAAAACTGTGTGGTAAAACGATGTATGATAGGTGCACAAATGTCGAGATCCGTGAACTGTGTAAGGCTAAGACATGCATTATTGACAGAATCAAGATAGGGGTGCTGCGTTGGTTAAGACATGTAGAGCGAATGGACAGTGAAAGAATGGCTAAAAGGATCTACGATGCAAATTTTGATGGATGCAGAAAACGAAGAAGACCGAGAAAGACATGGCACGATCAAGTCCATCAAATACTTGAAGATGGACATGTCAAAAGTAGGAATAATCGGCGTGCGTGCATGAGAAGATGTATGAATGTAGAAAAAGCGAGGTCTGTATGCCAAGATAGTGTTATGGCGTTCTACCCTCTCTGCCTACCCCTACGGGGTAACGGCTTGATGGTTTGTTTGTTTGTTTATATGAAAAATTTTTGTGCGCACAGATAAGCCAAGTTTACTAATGATTTAAATAGACTCAACGCTATAATATTTACAAGCATTTTTCACTTAGGTTGGTTTGCATTTGCAATGAATTAAAAACGTCTTAAACATTCCTCTTTCTGCACTCAGTGGTGCATAGGGAGCTACATTAGTGAGCCGAATAAAGCGTATTTTAATAATCTGTTTCATGATAAAGTGATCAGTTCTACGCATCAGGTGCCCAGGAACAATAAAATGCTGTAGTTATAACAACCGTAAAAAATAATATTTCGCGTCAATCTGCCAGAAACCTAACCTGAGCCTTCAAGAACAGTAAGCGAAGATGCTAACCAATACACTATAAGATAGGCTTACTCTTACATCATTTTCTTATTCACAACTTAAACTAGAAAGCAGCTATAGAGTCGAAAACATTCGTCCAGGATGCTAATTCTATTTCACATACAGAGCCGTATTCTTCATTCGGGGGTTTTCAGACTTAAAGATTTTCGCAATTCTCGTATCTTTCATACGGTCAACATGGACCCTTGCTTCTGCTTCTTCCCTACCTCACTATGTCTTATGGAAAGCGTTTTGCCACTATGGAGGAGGTAAAACAAAAATTGCTGGAAGGCTTAACGAACATCCCAAAAAGTGAATTCAAAAATGTTTTAAAAATGGAAGGATAGTTTGCAGAAATGCGTTATTAAAAAAAAAAAATACCATGAAGGTGATCAAAATATAATGTCAAAATATAAAAAAATAAAAAGTCATGAACTTACTAACGCTTTTTAGGCTGTGCCTGTGTTGAGTCATCATAATTTACAATCAAAAATCACAATGTTAAATTAATTAAATTATAATAATATGTGACGCAATAGAATAAAAATCTAGAAAAATAAAGTATAACTAATAAATAAAATATCATGAAAATCCATAGAAAATAACACAAACTTTAAATTGAAATGATAACTGAAATATGGATTCAATAAACACTCTCTATACTATACAGGTTGTTCTTTAAGCCCTGTCACATCCGATACTACGATGATCGGTGAGAGCAAGAAGACTTGGAAAAGATTTTCTTTGTTCTAAATATTCTAAAAAAAATACTGATCATCGTGGTTTTGGATGTGACAGGGTTTAAAGAACACCCTGTAGTAAGAAATTGGAGTTAATCAATAATTAATTATGTTTTTTGCTCTTTGTAACTTTTCTCATACATCAAAAAACAACCTGTGCCACTACATTTTCTGTATCTATATATAATTAAATAAATAAATACACATATTTATTTATATATATATATTTTTTTTTTATTTAATTGAAAACATATTATACATAATTACATACAATATTCCCAAGGAGTTTTTCTAAAAAAAACTCATTTAGGGACATACAGATAACAAATTTATTTAAAGACGTTTTTATATTTTAAACTATGATATTATTTACAAAAGCAGAAAAATTCAAATTATGAAATACTACAAATTAAAAAGGGTATGAAAATTACTTGAAAATAACAAAATAAAAAGAATACTAGGCATGGAAATAAATTCAAAATAATGTTTACATTATGCAATCTGGGAAAGAAAATTGAAAAAGTTTAAAAATTACATTTATGTATATATACATACTGAACTAGTACAAAATAAAATCATTTTTTTTAATTAACAAAATATGCGCACACCCAATACAGGTTATTTTTTTTTATCAAAAACGTATTGAAATTATGTATACAAGCTAAAAAAAGTATAAAAAAACACAAATAACATTTAAATAGTATTAAAAATTACATATACAAGCAAAAACGGTAAAATATTAAAAGATATATGTTCAAGATGCGCATTCTCTGGATAAACTAACATTATTTATTTAAATGTTCAATATTCAAAAAATGATTTTCGGGATGAAAATACTTGTACATACATATTTATATATAATGATTTTCGGGATGAAAATACTCGTACATACATATTACATATCGATTTTTAAAAAATATATACAATTAAACAATTGTATATTTGATTTATATTCTAGTTGAACATCACCTTCAAAATATTATAATAAGAATTACTGTTAGTTACCTGGTCTTTCCTGTTATCCCCACAATTTATCTTAGTAGACCCACGAGATCTAATTTGCACGCAGTAGCGTGTTGTAAAAATTCAAATAATTTATTTCAATTTTCTTATTTCCAACTCTTAGAAATCGCCTTTGCTTACAAGGTGGTTCGAAATTAAATTGGCTAAAATTTTTACATTTAATTTCGAGAAAAAAATTGTTCAAAATAGTATACTGTTAATACTTACAATTGATTAATATTTTATCGCATCACATGTTACTATAATTAAATTTATTTTACTATATATATTTTTTATTCAACAACAACAACAATAACAATAACTAACCATTACGCCGTTTCTCCGTAAGGGTAGGCAGAGAGGATAGAACGCCACGTCACTCTATCTTTGCATACAGATCTTCCCATAAACGCGCGCCGTATATTCTGACTTTTAACATGTCCATCTTCAAGTTTTTGTTGGATTTGATCATTCGATGTCTTTTTCGTTCTTCCTCTATTTCTGCATTCATCAGCGTTTGCAGTGTAAATATTTTTAGCCGTCCTTTCGCTGTCCATTCTCTCTACATGCCCAAACTAGCGGCGAGCTCCTTTATTGATTTTGTTGATAATGCCCATCTCAGCTTTACATAATGTACGGATCTCGACATTTGTGCATCTATTGTACATAGTTTTACCACACATTTTTCAGAGAGATCGCATTTCGACAGCATTCAGCCTACTTTTAACCCTGTTTTTACAAGTCCATACTTCGCTCCCATACATCAGAGTCGGAACCAGGACTGTGCTGCCAATTTGCCTCTTGCGACAGTAATTTATTTTATTGTTAATTATTATGGCTTAGCACGGGCACAATTTAAAGCCTTCATAAGTTCATGAACATGATGTACACGAGTTAATTTTGAATGAATAATAAAATGTAAATCAAATTAAATATTTTTTTAAAAACGAAAGAAATAATTTATAAAACAATGTTAAAATATGTATTATACGACGCAATAAATATAATACATTACAAATAAACAATATTTATATATATAATTCTTCTCTACGTGTGACTAACCGATTTACGAGCGATTTTCAGAGAAATATAGATCTTTGCGCTGTGCGTGTTTGTAGATATTAAAACTTTCAATCTAATTTGTAAAAAAGAAGTATGGACCATAAATGTTTTATTCATTGATCTACCAGGGTTGAATTTAAGGAGAATGCATTTACGAAAAAATGGAAAAATGTTGTTTTTTTGTGTAAAAAAAAAGTTTATTTTTGAATGTTTACAAACAACATTTGTTATTTATGGATCTCAATCAGGTTTTATCCTTAAATTCCTTATAACTTTTACCTATTTATTTATTTTTACTGGATTTTTCGTAATACTTAAATAATATTAAATTCAATACATTTTAAAAAATTGTATTCATACATAAGTACAGCCCTCTGTTGGTGAAAAGACCGGAATTTGAGGTTTGCAAAAAGAATGCCATATTTGAACAAATATTTATTCTATATTTTGGAATTAAACCATGAACAAGTACCTAGGTACCTACTTAAATTCAATATTTGAATATTATAAATTTTAAGTTTTGGAATTCAATCATAAACAAGTATCTAGGTACCAAGTTATCAATGAATGAATGTCTTTTCTAAGGTTATAGCAGATAAACCAACGCTACTTTTGGTCAGGACAACGTCTGTCGGGTCCGCTAGTAATTTATAAAATATCTATCCCTGAACAAATATAAGTTTTATAGTGAGAAGATCTTTTAATATAATTATGTATCCCCGTACTGCGGGCCAACTGTTTGTGACACCTGATTTTTATAATCCGAATCATTTCTATTAAACTTATATGTTATTCTTATTTTTATATTATGTAGGTGCATAAAATATGCATTTGTGTGTTCGTTTTGAATCAACGTTCGCATATTGTCAAACCTTATTTTATTGTTGTCATTATTTCGTATTTACTGCATTTTGTGGTTACCTTCCGTATTGTATGGGACTCGTCGCACATTATTCATTCGACGTGTATCAGTTTAATTTTAAAACAAAATGCTTTTTTTTTTCAGAATACGGTTTAGAAATTTAACATACTTTTGAAAAAAATACAATTTATATCATTTCGTCATTTAAATTTTAACAAAAAGGTTTCTTACTTTTTACTAAGCTCTTTATTGTACCATTTTTAATACAATTTACAAGTTTTAAACAATTATTTTTTTTATACTTACGCACCTACACACACGCACCCTCTCCCTCATTCATTTCCACGCACACATGTATCCTCTCCCTCATTCATTCACGCATACACACATTCACATACACATGAATACAAACGTCACACAAATACAATTACTAAACTTATTTTCTTATACATATATTATGTGTCATTATATTTACAGTGGATTTTTTAAATTGGCTTTAGCATTGTTAAGATTTTTCTATTTATTTTGTTTATGTTATAGCTGTAAAAATCCCAAATAAAATAGAATAAATAAAATAAATAAATAAATATTAGACGATCCATTTTTTTTTTTTTTTATGTTTATCGAATGAATTGTTAACAAATTAAGTATTTAATTACAAATATTTTGTACTATGCATAATTAATCATTAGGCATTAAGGCATTGTAGACAGAGATCGTGAGAGATGAGACGTTAAGGTCGGTCTGTGGTGTTGAGGACATAGTGAGGTGGAGAAGAAGCAGAGTGCGCTCTTGGAGGGTCCATGTGGACCGCATGGAAAATACGAGGCTTGCAAAAATCATTCAGTCTTAAAAATAAAGTCGCAACAATCATTCAGTCTTAGTTTCGAAATAAAAGGATCGTCACTCCAAATAAGGTAAAGAAAATAAAACGATTTTTCTGAAGACTTAAGTATACATATCAATTATAAAATTCGTTAATATTTTAGGGATGTCAAATGCTTGAAGACCAACAGTATAATTGAAAAAAACTCAAACCGTTTATTGTCTTAAAATTTTATCTAAGGAGACTGATATCTTAACCGAGACGAAGGGATTATAAGGAAATGAAGAAATCTAGTCATTTATTTATATGGTTTATGACCTGTCATTATCTAGTTAAGGGATTACAGTATATAAGAGAGTGTATGACGATCACCATCTTGCCTGATTTATGTGATTTCCACAGCAAAAAACAGCCAACGACTGTTAATGGATACATACATAGATTTCTACACTCTCCAATAATTTGTCTGAGTTCAAATATTTGTCGAAAAAAAACTTAGCTACGTCTCTGTTGTGATAGTGGTCTCTAAATTTTTGGTTTGTACTTGTATCTCTCGGTTTTTTTCGGCATTTACTTTTAGGAACACTTTTATACAATGAATTGAATGAATGGACGACAAATGTGTTGTTTTATTTCACGTCCACGCGCATAATCATATGCAGCTACTATTTTGTCAATAATGTTTATATCAACCACTCATTTTGTAAGGCTTTAGAATTTAATACACCAATCATACCTAATACCATATTTTGTTAAGAATGTTTTGATAAAATGTTTAATTTTGTTAACATTTCAACTACTTTTATACATTATTTTCCTAAATCTAATCATAATATCCTTACTATTTATAAAATTAGTTAAGGGAATTTTATTAGAAAACCTATAAGTTAAAACGAACCAATTAATTTTGCTGATAAAAAAATTATACAGTTTAAAATTAATCACAAAATCTTTTATTTTATGGTTTAAGTTTACGCCAAAGCCTAAGGTTTAATTATTTGAGTTCAGGGGAAGACTATAAAGGGATTCTCATGCCTAAACGTAAAATTAATATGTGTATATGTTACATTCATTTGATTTATTTTTATTTATTTATTTATTCATTCATAGAAAGATACATATTACAAAAAAAAAGTATCCCTAACTCTATGAGGTCAAGAGCCCTGTGTTAAATTAGGATACAACATAATAGAAAGTGGAAGCATGCATATTCTTAAAAAACACAAAAAAAAAATATGACAAACATAAATGTTATTAAACATCAGGTTAACACGTTTAAAAGAAAAATCTGTCTCGCAGAAGCCTCCTGCAATTGTCTCTTTCCTTGGGCAAAATGTACACTTTTCCTGAAAATGGCTTTCGTTTTGAAGAACTTAATATGTTATTCAAGGATATTGAACACTCTTGGGGCTACAAAAGATAAATTTGTCTGAGCAAAAGTCGTACGTGTTTTGGTAAAAAATAATTCAAATTACAGGAAAATCTTGTATTATCGTTATTTGATTTCCATTTTGTGTTCACACATACGACTATGTTGTAGCAAACCGGTAGTTTTAACCTCAACACTTGTGTGAAAGTAAAACATGAAACTGGCAGAGGAAAGATGAAAAAAGAGTGATTGAGGTCAAAATGCAATCTCCTAGACGAATGCGAGGAAAATAATTATATGACAGGGTTACAAATGATGAAATCAGGCGAGAGTGCAAATTTGAGACAAGTACAACTCATAAGATTAAGAAAGGGTTTCTGAGATGGTTTGGTCATGTACATCAAATGGACGACAAAAGAATGGTCAAACATTTATATTTATAGCGATAATTAATGAACGTATGCCTACCCGTATGGGCGTAGTATGATCAGATAAACCAAAATCTTAAGTCTGGTCATGTCAAAAGCCGACAGAATCGAAGGACATGTACGACAAGTATTTATGAATGTGGAAAAAGCTAGAAATGTATACCAGGATAGACGTGTGGCGGCCTATGCTCTCTGCTTGACCTTACAGAGAAATTTCGTGATGGTAGAAGTAGTAGTAAATATACCAAAGTGTGTTTGATTTTTGCAATGATTGCTTAACCTTGCGTGTTACCAAACAAAGTGTTTACCAAAATGCATTAAATTTTTATGCTTGTCTTTAACTCGTGTTGACGAAAATGAATGAAAAAATATAATTAGCTCACAAAATATAAATACGTTGAAACCACCTATTTTGAAACTTGTGTCCCAGTGAAAAGTTTTTAGACTTTGTGGGTATTACAATATGTATGTAGTACATATATGTACCTATATAATAATAATAATATGCCTTTTGGATGCTTTGTAGACTGTATATTGTACAAGTGTGGTAAAAAAAGCATACATCATGTTTACACACAAGTGAATTGATCATCATTCCCTTTCCGAACCTAATAGTGCATAGAACACTGCATCGGTACACCAATCTCAGCGTTTCTTAATCATTTTTGCTACATGAAGGTAAGATGATCAGTCTTACGCTTCAGGTACCAGTCCAGGAACTATAACATATTCTAGTGTTTGTATGACCTAAACAATTATTTCATGTCAACTATGTCGGTAATCGAACCCGAGACCTCTTGCATGGTAGACAAACGCGCTGATCACTATACTACAAGGCCGCCAGGTAAATTAAAAATATATGTATATATTGCCTTGCTGGTAAACCCTAGGCACGCTACTGCCTGTGATGTATCATTGTATTACCTCCGCAAAAGACTTAATATTCTGAAGTTTGGACATTTAAAAAATATTTAGAGACATACTGTTAAATATATAATTTTTAATCAGTTATAAAAATTATAAAATAACATAATATACGTGTGTAAGATAAAATAAATTAAAAATCATAAATTGTCGATCACAAAACTAGCGTGCACTCCCATTTACTGTCAATAACCGACTGATCGAACGAATTTCTACTTTTGTTTTTGTTTCTTTCTCACAAACAACGGCCGCAGAACCGCGTCTCTGTCTTCCGTGTTATGAGTTCTATTCTCGTGCTCTTTTTTACACAGTAAAACAGATTTATTGTGGTATTGGTATCACTTTCATTCGTATAATTATTTTTTGCGCAATAGGGATAAATATTTTTTGTGAAAAAGTTTTGTGTATTTATACAAATTTTAGTTTTTAGATCCGATGAGAGAATTTCCATTTAAGATTACAAAAAAATAAACTTCATCATTTAAATGAATGAGAGAGATATATTAAGTCTTTTATCTTATGTAAACTCGTGTTACATCACAAAGATACATACATTCAGAAGAGTTTATTTATAAATGATTTAGTTTTTACAAAAAAAAAATTCAACTTTTTAAAAATTTATTTATGTATTTAACAGTTTTAACATGTACAGAGTTTCTTTGTTTCAGGTCCCGACTAGCTAGAAAATTCCTGTGTTTTGGAAGGATCTTCTTTTTTACATGTGTTTTTTTTAAAAATGTTTCATAAAATGATGCTCAATAAATTCAAATAATAATAACATCAAAAAAATTCAAAATAAATTTAAATTAGAAAACATGCAGGTAATAATAATAAAAATTGAATCATAAATATAAATTAGAAAATAAAACAAAAATGTAGATAAACAGTGGGAGTGTATTTTATATAGTGAGAAGATTTAATATTTTTTTCAGTATGTAGTTTAATTTAAAATGGCCCCTTTTCTTTCTTCCAGCTAACTTTCTTGTTTTGGGTAAGGCCTTAAGTTTTATGATTTAATTAACATAAACCAGATTGCTGATAAAGTTTATACATGTCCTACACATTTAATCAGGTTATAAAAATACATTATTTATTGAACTCTTGTAAGCGGGCTTAATGTTGTGTTGTTTTTCATTTGATTTACTAGCTAACGCCATGGACGCATTGACGATTGTAAAAAACAAAAGAAGGCATCTAAATCGACCGCTTAAAATTACGAAAATATGATTATGAAACAAATGTTTGGGGGGGAAATTATTACCTTATTCCGTATTATGGCTTTACTTTAATTTTAACTTTACGACGTATTAAATTATTTAATTAACTTGCATATCAAATCTTAAGCATTAAAAATACATAGGCACTAATTCGTACATTTATTTTTTGCTGTACTATACATCATCATTGCATGTCCGCTCCTTAGCTGGAGCATATGGTGTCCACAAAGAGCCTCCATGCATCTCTGTCGGCCACCAACTCCTTTGCGTCCTTCCAAGTCAGGTTCTTGTCCCGAAGTTCTGGCATAAACTGCCGGCAAACTGTCAGCAGTGGACGTCCAGGACGTCGAAAACCTGATGCCTTGCAAAGTAGGCAAGCGTAGTTAAGGCTCTCAGGAGGTATCCGCAGTATATGACCTACCCAACCGTTTCGCCTCCACTTGACGACAGTTGTCACCGGAGTTTGCTGCGTTTGTTCTCTCATTACTTTACATTACTAGGTCCATTTAATTTTATATGTGATTTAAAAACTAACGTGGCACCAAAAAACGTCGTTTAAACCCTTACGAATCCAAGAGGGGTATTCTAGGGTCGCCTACGTAGTAATTTTTTTAATAACTTCTTTAATAATCATCATATACTCGTACATTTAATTTTTTGCATTACCCTACCCCATAATTTTAATAATGTATCACAATTATTAAAATTCATCGTTCTGCAGTTGAATAACTTTTGATATATGCACGTATGTTTTTTGATATTTGGTGGCTTTTTTCCAGCCAAAGTACAAGGACTATGTCATATTGCCGTGAAAAAACACCAATTAAAATCAAGGCTTCGTATCAACTTTGTCAGGAATTAATCCCGAGACAGTTTGTGTGGTATGCAAATGCGCTAAGCATTAGACCATTAAATAATAATCATCGCAAATTACATAATATGATCATCCAAAATATTAATATTCTTATTTTTTTATAATTCAGTGTTATATCCCAACAAAGATGAATGAATTACTACGAAATATATTAGACAAGGCTTTACACTTTACACTGTCCAACATTTAACACTTTGCTTATGTTTTTAAAAAAATAGTAATATTACTATATTTACATCATCAGTCCATACGCTCTGTATCTGCAAAACGTGCCGTAATCTAGTTCTTATCTGCTGGGATATTTATTTATTGTACTGCGCCCTTGTGGTGATTTTCACAAAAATCGCGCTTTATAAATTATTCAACTATAGTAAAAATAATAACAAATACGGTTTTGTTTTTTTTTGTACGAATAATATTTTTATATTTTCTTAATGCATAAAGTCCACATTATGATCAAATGGTCAGTGCATTTGCCTACAGTGCAAGAGGTCATGGGTTCGATTTCTAAAAAGGTTGACATGAAATATTTATATAAAAGGGTGTTCATAATGTTTACACACTAAAATATTTCATACACTCAAAGGTAAGATCAAAATACGCTGTTTTTTTATTTAATGTACCAACGTAGTGCCCTAAGCATATCTGAAGCGTCAAACTGATCATCTTACTTTCGTGTAAAAAACAGGATCCAAATTATATGATAGTAATTTTATTAAATTGTTTTGTCCGAAGAACCATTTGTGTTGCCGGGTAAATACAGGATTTTATTTATTGATTATAATTTTAATAACTTTAAATACATAAGTATATTATTGCGGCTCTTTCTTTGCTAAATCCTTGATCATTTTATCTCGGTGAACCTGATGACTTTCATTTTGTGACTATCACTATGAATATATAAAACTAGCTGAACCCGTCAATGCTTTGCTATTGCTAGATTTGAGTACATACTCGTATATAGATTAAATGAAACAAGATTATAATATTTA
Source organism: Micrasema longulum (assembly GCF_059751315.1). Taxonomy (NCBI): domain Eukaryota; kingdom Metazoa; phylum Arthropoda; class Insecta; order Trichoptera; family Brachycentridae; genus Micrasema; species Micrasema longulum. The sequence continues at coordinate 1,139,611 of NW_028277385.1, read as the reverse complement.
TTTCAAATAAGATATGTACGTATGCATTACAATTTTTGTTAATCGGTTTACATAAATTGTGAGAACAGAGAATTTCGATAAAAAGATAGTGTATAGAAAAATAACTGCTCTCGTGCTATAATCCAGAGAGAAAATAAAGGAATATGTTTGCATGAAGAAAAATCTCTTAAAAATAAACATTTTTAAGCATACTTACAAAACTTTACTAAAAAATCTTTAGTAAAAACTGTTCGAATAAACGTAAAAAGATGGTGTAACTTTTTATTAGTAAGAAGGTACCCCTAGGTACTTCGTTAATTCAAGGTAATTCTTTTTGCAAATGTCAAACTCTATTCTTCTCACCAACAGGGGTGTACAGAATTAAGGAATGCGATTTTCAAAAATGTATCGAATATCAGTTGACATATATGTATATTTAAAAATTATTTTAATATTACCAAAAATCCAGTAAATAGAAATAAATTAGTAAAAACTATAAGGAATTCAAAGAAATAATCTGATTGGGATCTTTAAAAAAACGAATTTGAATTGTAAACATTCTAAAAGAAACTTTTTTGTACATTAAAAAATAACATTTTCCCAATTTTTTTATTATAAATATTCTCATCAAATGCAACTCTGGTTATGGATAATAAAAACGTTTATGCTCCCAACTTTTTAACTAATTAAAAAATTGAAGATTTTAATAGCTATAAATGTGCTCGTGGCAAATATTTACATTTCGCCAAAAACCGCACGTTTATCGGTCCAGTTATTCAAGTGGTTATTCAGTCCATCAAGAACACACATACAAGTTTTGCCTTTTATTTATATAGATGTACAATAAATAAATAATAAATAAGAGATTTGTTGATAAGCAGTGAGGTAAAATTGATTTATTATTCAATTATTGAACCACACATAAACTACTTAACTATGGCAGCATATTATTTTTATCAAACTAAGAAAATTGATAAAAAGTGACATTAGTAAAAAACAAAGCCTTAAGAATTATTTTAAAAATAAAACCTAAACACAAGTGTAAATTCGAGAAAGATTCGAGAAGATACCAGAGAAAAGGTCAATTTTAGAGTTCAGAAGTCACAGCTTTTAATTTTATACGAGGCAGTAAAAAAATATTATGACATGGAAAAACACATTTATTAAGAAAAATAAAACAAAATTCAAACTGAAGTAAAATTGATATTTTTTATAACTTTGTGGTCGAACATTTTACTAAATGTTATTGAATATTCGCATTTAACTAACCACTCACTGACTTTTCTATATCAACCGGTTACGAGACGTACCCGTCTTTTTGTCAGGTTACCAATTAAACCATCATGCCAAACCCACCAATCACCTTCACCACAATTGTTGCACAAAAATATAAAACTTTCAAACTAAAGGTGTAGAAATTTGTTTTGAACAACTTATAAATGAAATATATGCCCATTGTTATCATTGGATAACACAAAAGAATACATTTCTTAATTCATATTTCAAGATTATAATTGAAAACATTTTGTGGATTTTGTTTAGTATGCAAGAGTTCTAAATGTATTTTATTTCATAAATAATACGATAATGTCAGACAAATACCATATACAACTTTCTAAAACAAGACAAAGACAATCAAGACTAATGAACCAGGGACTGAAATTTTACAATAAACTACCAAACAAAACTAAACAAAAGACTCAGACAAACTTTTCGAAAGATGTAAAAAATATTATTTTGAACAACCGAGTATAAATGAAAAATGTAAATGTTATTTTATGTAAAATGAATGTAATAATCCGTAAGGGTTTATAAATAAATTTTCAAATAAAAAAAATAAAAAAAACTATATATTTCAATTTAATTGTTAAACGGTGGAGAGGTGTAAGAAAAATAAAAGCGTGTTCCAAATATAGTCAAAGTTTACAATAAACGCTATATTTTTCCAGAAATATGCATTTTATTCAAAAAATATGAGCAATTTAAATCATATTTTCGAATTCAATTATAGAGCTGTGCGAATTATGTCCAACATAATTATAAGGAGTATTTTAAAAACTACAAGATAACTGGGAGTTATGAAACAGTTAAGAATATAATTGCGTACTAAAGTGTCGGAAAAATTCTCAAACAACTTAAAACTACGATATAAATTCCGTATGCTCTTGTTATAAAATATATTTTTCATACATTGTAATGTGAAACTAAATGAATACTATATAATTATTATGGTCGCGTGTTAGCGAGGGCCTTCATTATTATTTCAACTTATAGTTAAATTACAAAATCGTATCCATTGTTATTTTGCTATCGTGGCCCGCAGCTAAAGGCAAAGTTGTTTTTAGAAATTATAATTATTAGGAGCCTTCCAATTACGATGAGAATATCTGCATGTTAAGTTTAGGCTCGAGTGAAGCCGGTTCAATATACTGAATTGAATATTACAATATAAAACATATATTAAATTATACACATCTTGACATTTATATACCGTAATTAAACATTGGTTTAAAAACGTAATTCTAATAACGTGTCTTTGTTACATTGGTGTTTTTATTAATTAATTTTCATAATAATTTTGTATTGCTACATAATTAGTTAAATACATGAACAGAGATTCAACAATCTGTATTAATCGCTCAATATTAATATTGCCTTTTCAAAATTATCACCATATTTTAACAATGGGAGAATGATGAACGCTACATGGTGTGTAAAGTCACTTAAACCAGCCAGTGGAGGCAACAGAACCACAGACTCTAGTTGGACTAAAAAAGTCCAGGAATGGCAACCCAAAATAGGCAGAAGAGGTGTCGGCAGGCCTCGAGCAAGGTGGTCTGATGACATAAAACGGATTGCAGAAAAGGTTTGTATGTGATTGGCTCAGGATAGGGAGATGTTGAAATTTAAGGGAAGAGCCTGTATTTGCCATTGAACAAGAGGGCTGATGATGATGATGGTGCTTTATGTTGCGTCCGTTTGTTTTAATTAATTAAATTTCCATAAAATATATTGTAAGTGTTTGCAGTAAGAAAAAACCCCACGGTTTTTTTATAAAGGTTCCTGACTTCTGAAGTATAAATATCGCAGGTATAGGATTAATGTACTTGATCCATTAATATTCTTACAACCTATATGTCAATTAGATACTGAACTTCTGCCCTTAATAATTGATCCACTTAGTTTTCTTACATAATGCATAGCACTCTGACTGAAATAAAAAGACAAAAAAAATGTTTTTATTTCCTTATAAGCCTTATCGAGTCTCCAAATATCTTGTAAAGCTACATGTATAAATTATAAACACAATCAATATTCCATTCCAACTTAAAAAATAATCAACAGTTAACTTTTTACTTTATCAGTCATCAATTTATCAAAAATATTTTAACTTTTTGAGTACTGGCCGAATACACATAGAATTTATCCTATGCCCGGCCCATTTTTGTGAAATCTCATGCTTTGTGATGGGTTTCTTAAAAGTGTTATGATTATGAAAATACTGAGTTAAATCAATTGAAGGTTCTCATATTTTTTGAAACAATTCAATAAGTCATTTTTGTATGATAGTTTTGCCAACATTGGCCATTATGGAGACCCACGTTGCAATGTTTGCACATATATAGGGCCTCACCCTTTTTTATGTGCTTTGTATCCCGGAACCATGAAAACACGTGATTATAATAACCACGCGTTGTGTCCCAGATTTATGTTTTCACGTATTGTTATAGTTGGATAATTTATATAGCGCCATTTTTGTGAAATCACCTCAAGATAGTTTACCAACAGCGAAAAAGTACTAATAAAAGTCACTAAATGTCAATAAAATGCACTTTTTTGGACAGCTGGTAAACCACGTGAAAACGCGGGACCGGGACACAACGCGTGGTTGTATACTCGCGTGTTTACACGGTTCTGGGATACAAAGTGTTTAGTATGTCCAAATGTTGGTAGGCAAGGCTGAATTTCCTGGAAGGCTGGAGTTGAAAAGGAATTATTAAGATTGAAATTTATTACAACACAGTGTCTTATCATTTACAGGGCTACTTACCTGTTATTGGCTGGTAAACATAGGCTGAACGGTGACTATTACACGGTGTGAAATGAGGCTACTTAAACTTGTGTCTCATTGAAATGTCTTTAGACTAAGAACGTTCTGCACTGCAGATAATGAAACGCTTTTCCAAATTTCATGTAAATGTGACGCTTTATATCACAAAAGGAGTCCTATCCCCGGTTGACAATTGGTCAAAACTTAGGAAATGAAAGCACTTACCTCCTACCTAATACTCGGTTACTTTAAGGGCTTTGGCTTGGAGGAAGAGATACAGCAATAGTTAGTAGAGCACTTGTCCTCCATTCAGTAGTAGTGCTCTCCAAAGATTTAGGCTCGGGAGACGATAGTTAATTTACGAAAACCTTTTACAAAATAGATCTACAGTCGCAGTGACGTCATTGGCGCTGACCCTAATTTTCAAGAATAGCAGAAAAGCTAAAATGGTAAGATGGAACTATAAATATAATCAATAAACGCTTTTCCGTAGCACTGAAAGTAAAAAAAAAACAGATATTGACACGTCTATGATCTATATTTATGCCGATAATATTTTATTTCGTCCTTTTTTTACTTTTTGTGCTGTTACATGTTTACTTAATTGCCATACTTACTAGTTCTTTGCTCAATGTATTATTATTGTGTTTTTTCAATTATTTTTTATTGTTAACTTTTTATAATCATTTATATGTTGTTGAAATTCCATTTGTCGATGCGTTTTGAAGCTGCAAGACTTTATGTGATGTTAGCTATCATATTATTTTTATCATAATATGTAAATGTTATCAACTGTCAAATATCTAAATTTAGTAAATGGGGTCTAGAATTTCAACCGTCCATGCGCTCAGTAGCTGCAAGACTTGTTGTTATCTAACTTCTAATTTTTAAAATTTGCTTTTTATTTCGTTTTTAAAATATCACTTAAACTCTAAACTTCATTGTAAAAAAAAAAAATTAAAAATTAAAATGTAAATAGGGGCTAGATTTCTTATTGTCCATGCGCTCTGTAGCTGCAAGACGTTCTGTTATCTAGCTCATATATTTCATAATTATAATATATCATAATTGGAGACGAGGAACTAGAATCTTTATCTTTAGAAGATTTTATAAACAGCAGATTTTGACTTCTGGTGATACGGTTGGGAACATAAAAATAAATTGATTGCAACAGAGATGGGACATCACTTAAAGCATTAAGTATTTTGAAAGTGCATATAAGGTCCATCTCAGTTCAATGTCTCTCCAATGAAAACAGATTAAGAGATTGCTCTATTTCAAAATAAAAATAATTACCCCTTGGTAATCCGAGCAACCATGCCTGTTTTCTTAAAAAACGGTGTTGGACAGACTCCATATGGTATTTTTATTATTATAATTAAAATCCAGTTCCACCAAGAAATGTCAGCAAAAAAACTCACTGTTTAATTGATTTAGTTAAAATCCATTTTTTTGTATAAAAAACATTTTTCACTTTGTGGTATAATATTTTACAATTACTTACTTTCTTATAATTTTTTGAAAACCACTTTAAACTTAAAAGTATACGTCGATTGGTTTCAAAGTTATTTTCTCGTCATCAGGACTTGAACTATAGTCAATAACTTTTAAACAAGAGGGTGCTACATGCATGATTATGGAATCATTTTTATAGTGACTTGTACAAAATTACATAAAAAAAAAATCTGTCGAAAAAACATTTACTATTAACATACGTACATACAAAACATGTACAACTGTTAATTTTTAAGGTAAAAATTTCTCCTTAATTAATATTTTATCGATTTATCAGTAGCAAAGAAACGTAACAAACACAAAGCACCAACGAAAAACAAACTAGCATTACCGCCTTGTATGTTGCATATTTCATGATGTTGGCCTAACGAAACTTTGGTTTTTATGTCATTCCGAATTCTGGCAACTATTGGTACACAAAATAACTTCCAAAACGAGTTACAAAGTCTAATTATGAAGTAAATAAATAATTCGTATTGGAATAGATAGAGGCACTATAAAAAAATAGATAATGGTAGACACTTAGAGCTTGGTACATGTAGTAATGTGTTCCGTGAACAGCCAGACGTACAGATATATCTTTACTCCTGAAATTACTTATTATTTTTTAAAATATCATATCTCTTTCTTATGACTGATCATTCACACTTGTTTTTAACCTTTGTACTATACCTATTTTAATCGTGTAGTTTTTTAGGCATTACGAGATAAATAATTTATTTTTTCTTATTCATTTTATGAGCTGTTTTAAATGTTTTACAATATTTTTGTATGTAATGTAATCTTTTCTCTAACACCAAGTCCTTTCTTTAATTTTATTATTACAATAGTCTGTAATACGCTTTCTTACTTACAAACAACAATTTTATCTTTTGATATTGTTTTTTATGTGTTAAAGTAATAAAATATTTTGGTATTGTAGATTATTTTTCAGAAAAAACATCTCCTTTCTCTTCCATAATCTCTCCTCCTTTCCTTTTTCCTCTTTCCTCTTTTTTCCTTTTTCCCATTGAGTCATAGTTTTGATTTAAGGTAATTTATAAACAAATACGTTTATTTCTATTTTTATATATCTTTAGCTTTTCAATATTTTTTCTATTGAATGTGTTCTGTAACTTGAATTATAAAAATAAAACTTTTTTTTTATTGGTTGGTTGGAAGAAATTGCCATTTGGCAATAAGCCCGCCAATGTACAATCAAAATTATGTGCAAAAAATTTAATAAATAAATTATTTTTCAGCTTCGTAGTTTTGTCGGCCTCGTTCAGCGCGTTTGCCTAACATTCAAGAGGTCTCGGGTTCGATTCCCGAGATAAAATTAAAGAAATAAGTGCGTTCTTATTATTTACCCGAAAATTCAACGAGTTGTAAATAACTCACTATTAGAAAATGGAATCAAGTTGGGGTAGAGTGGGATTTGAACTACAGACCTTTGGTCCGTGAGTCCGAGACACTAGCCACAGGACCACAACCCGATTTCCGATATGAAATATTTATTTAAAGGGCGTTTTCACACTAGAATATTTCATAGTCCCTGGAGCGTAAAGCTGATTATCTTACCTTCATGTAACAAAAATCATCAAGATACGCTATGATTGCTGTACCAATGCCGTAGAATGCACCATTAGGTGCGGAAAGGGAATGATGATGGTGAGATTATTTCTCATAGATACTTAAATTGAGTTTATTTTATTATTTATTTTTTCCTTATTTGTATAAATTTTGCTTACTTCTTTTTCGTAGATGATAAACATTTTAAATCATGTAAATAATTTGTTTATAATTTTTTTTTTGACCCGATTACAGCTGTGTATAAGTAAAGCGACACTTTTATTTTTAAGTTTTTCTTACTGGGTATATTGAGTAATTGAAATGTTTTACAATATTTATGTACATCATAAGATCATCTTTTTATTCTTAATATTTAAACGTAGAAATATGTATTTGAATGTACCAAATGTCATATTTCATTTCTCGATTAATATATTTTATCTATGTACCATACTAATAGTAAAAGCCCTCTGGGCGTTTATGTGAATTAAATAAATAAAAATTAATAAAGAAAAAAAAAACAAGACAGCAGAGAAAGACTTGTGCGAGAAAAGAATCCTGCCGTTCTTCATATATCCAGCGGAACTCTAATTGTTTGTAGAAAACTATCCTTCTGAGAAGTGTCGAACGGACAAAGTCGCGCGGATGTCAACCGACAAGATGAAGCAGCGGCTTGTTCGCTGAGTTATCTAAATTATGATGACAAACGTCTACAGAAGAGCACAAGACAGTTCCAGATAGAGGAGACTGTCCACAGATGAGCCATGCTTGGAGTCAGGTGTGATCACCATCTTCAGACGTGAGGCACGGATTGAAAAAGAAAGTAATGTAAGTCGGGGGAGATGCCTGATTTTTAATTTTCTTAATTATTGTTATTTTTTTTTTTGCATAATAAAGTTGGCCCTTGATGCCTGCCATGCAAGAGGTCTCATTTTCAATTCCAGACGTGGTTAAAATTAAATATTTATTTGAAAAGTGTTTTTACACTTAAATATTTCATGGTCCCTGGACTTGAATCGGAAGCGTGAGATTGATCATCTTATTTTCATGTAATAAAAAAACATGATCAAGCTACGCTATGATTGGTGTACCAATGCAGTGCCCTATGCACCATAAGGGGTGGAAAGGGAACAATGATGATGATAAAAGATAAAAATGTAAAAATAATAAAAAAATATATATAAAATATGTGTAAAAATCAAAAAAAATGTTTATAATATAATATACTTTAAACACATATTCTCCTCTAAGGATGCGGATGGCAACTCACTTGGCTTAAAACATCAGAATTCTGAGTTTGAGATTATGTATTTCAGAAGAATCTTGGGCGTGCAGTGGTGTGACTTTGTGAGGAATCAGAGAACGGACGCAACAAACTCCGGTGACAACTGTCGCTAAGCGAATACAATACGGTCGGCTAGGCCATATCCTGAGGATGCCTTCTGGAGAGCATTAACCACGCTTACCTACTTTACAAGGCATCAGGTTCTCGACGTCCTAGAGGTCCACTGTTCGTTGGCAGTTTATGTCAGAACTTCGGAACAAGAACCTGACTTGGGAGGACGCAAAGGAGTTGGCAGCTGATAGATATGCATGGAGGCCCTTTGTGTATACCATATGCTCCAACTAGGGAGCGGACATGAAATAATGATAAAATACGTATTTTACTTTCATGTAACGAAGAAAGTCGAAATATGTCGTCATAGATATACCTATTTTTTTTTATTTTTTTTTATTTAACTTTTAGTACATAATGTTATTTGTACATTGGCGGGCTTATTGCCAAATGGCAATTTCTTCCAACCAACCAATAAAATAAAAGTTTTATTTTTATAATTCAAGTTACAGAACATATTCAATAGAAAAAAAAAGATTAAAAAGTAAAAAATATTTAAAAATAGAAATAAACGTATTTGTTTATAAATTACCTTAAATCAAAACTATTACTTAATGGGAAAAAGGAAAAAAAGAGGAAAGAGGAAAAAGGAAAAAGGAAAGGAGGAGAGATTAAGGAAAAGAAAGGAGATGTTTCTTCAGACGTGATTTAAACAGAGATAATGTAGTAACATCTTTGATGGTGGATGGGAGATGATTCCACAGTCGAGCCGCATGGACACTATATGAGTTAGAGAAGAAAGAGGAATTGTGTATGGGTATTAAGAGAGTGCCTTAAGAATGAGAACGAAGAGGTAAACCATGAACTGAACATGATCTTTTGTGCATAGGGATGCACCATTGCCACCATTAAGTACAACAAAAGGAATTGTAATGATGATAAAGTACCTAAAGTATTTTTTTATAACAGTGCTGTAAGAAAGGTATACAATTATTCAAATTATTTTTAACTTTTGAATATTTTAGAAGCGGTATTTTTAATTTATTTGTTCTTTAATTCAAACGTCAATCAATGTTTTTCATGTATAAACAGAGTAGATACATAAATAATATCGTGTTGGTTATTTTAGGTATGATAAACGAAATTAAAGGCGTTTAACAGGAAAATAATCTTTTTAATTATGAATATTCACAAAAGAAAATTATCGATAATTAGTCGAAGTGTTAAAATGAAACAGGATATTTCCTTAGGCAGGTAATTTAGAAAAAAAATGCCTTTTGTATTCTTAGCATTATTTAAAAGTATTTTGAATGCATCCAAATGTTTGTAGACATGACTGAATTTCAGCCACATAAACCATATAATTGCCTGGACTTCTATATTTGCTGTACGAATAATTTCTTTATCTTGTTTGTAATACGGTAGTATTAACCCTTCACTACCCATTTTTTCTAATTGTAACTAAAAATACATATTTGTGGATGTTTTGTCTTGTAAATATTGGGAAAAATAACGAAAAATTCTTTGTTACTATTTTTAAAGTTTTATTTTCATATTTTAAGAATGTACGCAATATGCTTCGTCGGGCATAAATAGTTCAAAATGAAAAAAAAAAGGAAAACATGATTGTTTTTTATGAACAAAGCGTTATCGACAAAATCAAGAAAGGAACTCCTTAATAAAGATACCAGTCTCGAAGATGTCGCTAAAGCGATGAAACCGTTCACTGGATATTCCAAATCTGTGGATTAAAGTGTCACTCGTCTTTTATTTATACAGGGTGTTCTTTAAGCCCTGTCACATCTGAAACCACGATGATCAGTATGGGCAAGAAGACATATTAGCATATTAAAAAAAGTGTTTAGAACGAGGAAAATTTAAAAAATTAAATATTAAAAAAAAACGAATGGTTGCTTACTTCTGCAGGGGAAAAGCGAGGGGGGCGCGGCATTGTATCGGGCTCCTTCCTCCCCCTCTTCGTTTTTTCCCTACAGGAGTAAGCAACCATTTGTTTTTAATTTATCTCTTATTTTTTAAGATTTATAAGTCGTTTAAAAAAAAAAAAATAATGTGCCAATATGTCTTCTTGCTCATACTGATCATCGTGGTTTCGGATGTGACAGGGTTTAAAGAACAACCTGTAAAATAAGAATAATATTAGGCAAAATAATGATTGTTACCCAGTGTTGGGTACTTAAACCAGCCAATGACAGGTCATAATCCCTATAAATACATGGACTTTAATATTTCCTTTTCTGGAATATAAATTTGTTTTCTTGATAGTAGGGTTTTAGCGCGTAAAGGTAGGATTACATTGTTTGAGGCACCTCGACACAACACACGAGAGCAATTTAATCTTACCTTTAGTCTCCCGAGAATATGGATTTTTGGTCAATTTAGAAATTGAAGATATTGGCCTTTCAAAACTTTGAATCTGAATAAAAAGAACGTCCTTGTTGAAGCTAGAAACATGTTTGATTATTTTACAAAAATAGTATAATGAAGTTTTACAACGCGTATCTCTGTGTCTGCGAAAGTGAAAAATATATCAACAAAATTTTGAGTTTGTCCAAATTTTTGTAGACAAGGACTGGATTCAACTTCCTGGGGAGCTGTTTATATTAACATATTACAACAGAGACGAAGAACATTCAAGAGAAGGTAATATAGAAGTCTAGGCATCTACAGGGCTTATGACCTGTCAATGGCTGGTTTAAGTGGCCACTTTACACACTGTGTAACATTCACCATTCTGCCTATATTTGAACATCTATATTCCTTCAATTCTTTCATCTGTTGATGTTTGTGAAGTTAAAGAGCTGAAACCTTTATTTATGCGGGTGAGATTTGTTGATAAATTACCTGGTCCATGAAGAAGTATAGAAATTGAAAAAATAATATTTTCAGGCGTTGCCTAGTATGTAGGTGAAATAATTCAATTAGATGAATCTCACCCGCATAAATAAAGGTTTCAGCTCTTTAACTTCACAAACATCAACAGATGAAAGAATTGAAGGAATATAGATGTTCAAATATAGGCAGAATGGTGAATGTTACACAGTGTGTAAAGTGACCACTTAAACCAGCCTTTGACAGGTCCTAAGCCCTGAAGATGCCTGGACTTCGATATTACCTTCTCTTAAATGTTCTTCTTCTCTGTTGTAATATGTTAATATAAAAAATATATTTCCTAAAAATTGCGAAATGATCTGATCACCTAATCTTGATGTTACAGATGATCATACTTCGCAGCATTTAGTTTACTAATGCAGTGCCCTATACACCACTTGGTGTGAAAAGAGGAATTTCGATGATGAAAAAATGTAAAAAATTTAAAAATGAAAGTCTAAAACATATTTTATAAAAACCACTCATTTAAACGAGTAATTGACTCCGCTACGTGCTAATGCACAGCGCGCTGTGGTCCTGTGGCTAACGTTGCAGATTCATGGATCAGAGATCCGTAGTTCGAACCCCAACTTTATTCATTATTTTCAATAGCGAGTTGTTTATCGATTTGATAGTAGCTACCAGAAAAGGTATAAACATTCACACAATACAAGACTTGCACAACGTGAAAGCTTGTCAGTACCGAGATATGTGAACAAGTAAGGCCAAAGAATATTTCATTATGCAATTACTAAAAAAATAATAACATTCCTAAGCGGATCTTATAAGAAAATGTTGACAAAATTTTGTAGGAAAAAATCATTTAATGGGTTATATGTAACAAGGCTTTATATTGATTATTATTTTATGTTAACAATCATCTACTTAATTTTTTGTATATAAATTTTGTTTAAAAATACGAATGCTTTTAGTTTTTAATAATGTTTATAATACTTTAAAAAAATAATTTATTTCTCTAACGTTTTTTTTTGTACAAAAAAATACTTTTTTTACGAATAAAACCATGCTTGGCGTTCGTTTACTTTCACGGGTCGTAGCGTGACGTGCTTTCTTCAACGAAAATTTACGTTTATAGGCCGAAGTAGGATGTCAATAAAAAGCGAGAAGTGTATTAAAACCTTAGATTTTGTCAGCGCCAGTGTTATAGCGGCCGCTACATATTTTAATGATACAAAATGCATAATTAAAGACGCGATCCGGCACTGGTGGCGGTGCGCAGGCAGACCCGGAGTGGCGCAATTAATGTCATGTCACACATCACGCTACTTGTACTTCTGCCCGTTACCAGTTACCAGTTACCAGTTACCAGTCACCAGTAGGTTAGTACCGATGTGGACTTATCAGGAGATCAACACGCATTTCGGCACAGACACGAAAAACACCCAAAACAGTGGACGATTCCCGGCGTGACGGTAGACTGCTGTATCCCAAACTTTTGTCCTCAGACTTACTTTTTATTTAAATCTTCAAAATTTAAATTAAAGAGAAAATGCGATCGAAGAGCGAATTGATGAATAAGTTTAAATTTGTTGCAACAGCGAGGAAAAACGTTTTTTAAAAGAAAATATGGAAGTTTAGGCATTTACATGGCTTATGACCTGTCATTGGCTGGTTTAAGTGGCCACTTTACAAACCGTGTAACATTCACCATTCTGCCCATGTCTAATTAAAAATTTAGATCGAAATAACTCCCTAGGGAGGAAATCCAGTCTATCTGCAAAAATTTAGACACACTCAAAACATTCTTTATGAATAGGTGTTTGAACCATTATTGAGAAAAATCGAGTTCTGGTGTTCCCGTTTAGTATAGGTTTCCTAAATACTTTTTTACATTTTTTTACATACATACTTATTCTTTATAGTAGGCCAACATGCTTGTGAAATATAAACTCAAACTAAGCATATACGAGTATCATAATCATTTCATAACCCCCCTTTCACACCCAGTGATGCATAGGGGACGACACTTGTAAACCAAATGCAGAGTAGTTTGATAATATGTTGCACGAAGGTAAGGGGGTCAGTCTTACGCTGCAGGTACCAGCCCAGAAACAATGGAATACTCCAGATCAAAAAAACATTAAAATTTTTATTTTCCACCCATCTTGCTAAAAATAAAACCCAGTATCGACCACCACACAGCGAAGCAAATATATTATCTCCACTCGATTTCATCAGCCAGGATTCTTACCTTAGAGCAGCCATCGAGTCTAAATCATTTTTCAAGGGTTCTGGTTCTTTCCTTATCCACCTGAATACAGATGGTATATTTAGAAAATTAAAAAATGCCGGGATGGGTGATGTCACCGTAGCTGTTCAACGTATATCCCAATAACTGTATGAAATAACTGATCTAAATGTCAATCGTCTTTTGTATGCTAATGATGCCATGCTTTTTACTTTCAACAAAGAGAAACTGCAACTCTTTGTAACACAAGTCCACGATGTATGCAAGGGAAGCGATTTTTTAATGAATGTCGATAAATTGAATGTGATGGTTTTGAAAGAAAAGAAAGTATGTCTTAATGTGAAATCACTGTGAATGGGGTTATACTAAAACAGGTAGAGAAATTTTTAAATCTGGGAAGTACTAGGGATAGAATGACTGAAAAAGACATTTAAAGGCGGGTGAGTGCCGGGAACAGAGTGAACGGTGCACTGAAATCAACCTTGACAAATAAATGTTTGTTACAAGAGGCCAAATCAGCAGTTCACAATGGAGTCCCGGTTTCTACTCTGATGTTTGGGACCAAAGTACGGACTTGGAAAAATAGGGATGAAAGTAGGCTGAATGCTGTTGAAATGCGATCTCTCAAGCAAATGTGTGTGTACGATAGATGCACAAATGTCGAGATCCGTACATTATGCGAAGCTGAGCGCTGGTTTGGATATTTAGAGCGAATAGACAGCGAAAAAACGGCTAAAAATATTTACAATGCAAGTGTGATAAATGCAGAAATAGAGGAAGACCGAGAAAGACATGGAATGACCAAATCCTGCAAATTGTTGAAGATGGACATGTCAAAAGTCGGAATAATCGGTGCGCGTGCACGAGAAGATGTATGAATGTAAAAAAGCAATATATGTATGCAAAGATAAAGTATGTGCGGTTCTATCCTGTCTGCCTACTCGTACGGGGAAACTGCATGATAGTTTGTTGTTGTTGTTGAAAAATGCCACACTTGAATATAAAAATATAAAAGTAAACTATCTATAGGCAAATTGGTTTATGTTATATACGGTGTTTAGACAAATGAAAGGCTCTGTGATTCTTAACTTCTACATTCCCGGCAGCTTCGATTCTGTTGTAAAATTATGTCAATAAATTATCATTTGATTTTCCAATATTTACAGAACCACTGGCTTCGCTCAGCGGGGGAAGTGACCTAGAACGTCACAATACAAAGCCTTTTATTTTTTTCATACTACAAACTATTGTTTTAATTAAAGTGGTAATGCGGTGTAATCAAATAACAAAAGTATATTCAAATTTAAATTCCGAACGCACGCTGATTTTTTTGTTGGCCGTGTTGAAAGACAGAATTCAAAAAAGGCCGCGGGGATTTTCGGACAATGTTACAATTGGACATAATAATTGTATAGTTTTATTAAATGCTTCAATTCAACTCACCTAATTATTAATTTTATTATGAAAGAAATTCTTAATTCATTTTAATTTATTCTTTTTAATTAAATTACAATAGGAAACAATTTCATATAATCATATCCGGTATACATTTTAGTTCGGGAGTTATTATAAATTGATACTTCTCATGCTGAAAGTACTTATTATTTTCGACAATAAATCCATACAGTTATAAGAGAGTAGCTATTTCTGTTTTTAATTAATGGACTTTTGAGCCAATTTGTGAAAATATTACATATTTTTTATTCATGTTTGACATTGTGGAATATAACGTTGCAAACGGTTTGAATAATGCAGTATTCGTTCAAAATAAACATAACATTATAGACACAAGCTTAATCGAATATCAATGATAGATTATTGCAGGGGCTAAATATTACAAATCACTGCCTTAGTTCTTGCTTGTTTAACATACCATTTTGCAAATTTTACAGGAGACATTTTTTTGTTTTTAAAGGCAAATAAGTTAAATAAGTAAAAGGAGATTAGCATTAAAAAAATACTGAAAAATCTATCTATAATAAATAATATTTTTTTAGCGCGTAATAAGATCATGAACATATTGGCATTTATTACTTATTTTTTCTAAATATGGTAAATTGAACTTTCAAGAACTAAGGCGGCAAAATGTTAATTAAAAACTCACTGTGTTTTGTTTTAGTCGTATCTGCGTATTTTTTTGTTGGTAAAACGTGTTTTTTATTGAACATCTTAGATATTATTATTCTAAGATTTTTACGGCCATTTAGTGTGTTTTATTGCAATTAAATGGACTCAACAATAAATTACGCATTTAACATTAAATTAAATATATTAAGTACGCACAGCGATTCTCACTGTAAGTTAGGTAAAAAAAACATTTCTACATTTCTACCATAACTTAATGTTATCCTTAGACCTGTACGCCAAAAAAACTGCTTAAAAAAATATTGTACAACGAATTTATAGCTTTTACCAAATTTGACAGAATGAGGATGAGAAATTGCGATAACAAAAACAACACATTTAATAATGGGCTGAACACTCCTCAAAATATCTAAAATACATAAATTGTGTACATTTCTAATATTAAAAAAGTAAATTCAAATTCAAATTCGGGATCAAATAAGTGTCCTATTATAGATGTTGTAAATAATCATAAATATTTAAAATTAAATATTGATTCTAAATTGAGTTGGGATAATCATATTAATGGAATCTATGACATTTTAAGGTACTGGCTTAAAGTAATTTATGAAATAAAAAAATATATACCCTGCCCTGTTTAGTATATAACAGCATTGATCAATATTATTCCTGGCCGATTACCTTTCTTTCCCATCCTTCCTTTGATCCATTCTTATGGTAACTACCCTATATCAAGATAGAAGCTATTCAACATTAGAAGATTTGAATTTGGAAGAAAACAAACATTTTTGACACATTACATTCTTGGATTCGTCGCGCGTCGTTGTAAACATCGTTACATTTCATAGTGCATTTTATCATACAGTGCCCGAAATCGAAAAACATTAAAGTCTATCAAAGGTAGGCCCATATCATTGTTCCTTTCCTTTCTTCAAATGATTACGTCCTTTTACAAAACTGAATAAAATTAGTTTCTCCGTCCAGTCCGCTTTTCGTCAACACGCTCATTGAATCGATTACGCATACGGAATACGGAGTCCGTATTTGGGTCTCACCTTCCAGTCTCATCTGGGTAAAATATGTGATACTGTGAGACTGTTAAAGTGGATTGCCGAAGGTGTATATTTTAAATTATAAAAAGTCCTGCCGTTAAAACAACTTTGTGACTACAAAATTGATTGTAGATCACTTTATCGATTCGGAATATACAAAAAAAGTTTCCCCAACTCACAACACTACAATATAAACTAAGGATTCCCTGATTGTTCCTCGAATTACAAATTACTTTGAAAAACGGAGATTTAATTGCGTTATTCGAAGGTGGTTCAATAATCTGCCGAAAACCATCATTAAAATGGAAGATCTTTAATTGAAAAAAAAGAACCAAAAAAATACCTACTTAATTCTTTATAGTAACTTTTAAAAGGTACTAAATAAATTTATGTAATAAAAAAGCGTGTAAAATAAACCTGCCCAAAAAAATTGTCTCATTGAAAATCTTTAGAATTAGTGAGTAACTAATTATAATATGTGAATAAAAATACCAAATAAATACTGTTCTGCAGCACTGGAACTGAAATTGTAAAACAAAATGATTATTATTTATGTTTGAAGCATTACTTTTCGGTCGAACCTTTTAACTAATGTTAGTAAATATTATTATAAAACCACTTACCGACTTTTTAGTCTACCGGTTTCGAGACTTACCCGTCTCTTAGTCAGGACACACACTACACCAACATGCAAATACTAAAATACACATCCACCTTCACCACCACCGTAGCATATATATAGTATTTTCAAAAATACGTAAATCAGATACAGATTTACAGATATGTGAACACCGTCATGTCTTAACATGCATTAAGCTTTATTAAAAAATATTTAATCTTATATTGAAGAATTGGTAAGGAGTTGTGAGAGGGGGGATAGAGGTGAAGTTACCCGATTGGTTTACTTTTATGGAGGTGTATTTTAGTATTTGCATGTTGGTGTGGTGAGTGTCCTGACGAAGAGACGGGTACGTCTTGAAACCGGTAGACCAAAAACTCGGTATGTGAGTATTATATGCATATATTTACCAACAAAATAGTTACTTAACCTCAACAGGTTTCAATGATTCTAATGACCTCAAAAAACACAAAATAAATATATAAATATAGTGTTTCTTATGCAATTGTATTGTTTACTACAAAAACCATGTTGATTTTTACTTTAAAAGCTAATTAAGACTGTGAGACAATGACCCACATTCTAACCACTAAGGCAATCATAGATTATACTGGAACTGGACACATAATTACTATCTCATTCTTCGTAAAAATGTATTTTAGTTCCGGGTTCTATGCAAAACAAAAGAATATATTTATAATATGTCCATCTGAGCTTAAATAATTTTTACCTGTAGATGTGATTGTCGTCCTTGTAGTGACATAGTTGATGTGAAATATTTATTTAAATGGGTGTTTTCACACTAAAATATTTCGTTGTCCCTGGACTGGTACCTGAAGCGTAAGACTGATCATCTTACCTTCATGTAACAAAAATGATCAAGATACGCTGCTATTGGTGTACCAACGCAGTGCCTTATGCACCATTAGGTGCGGAAAGGGAACGATGATGGTGATGTGAATTAATCTGCTTATTTAATTTGATTACTGAATCAAATTCAATTTTAAACACCTCTCTCCCGCTTTCTCCCCCACAAAGTCTACTATATACCATTGAGTCTTTCTACTTTTTTATAATAATTTTCTACGCATAAATATGTCCTTGAAAATGCTCACTGGGAGTTTATATAAATTAATAAATAAAATAAATTATTTTGTATAAACAATTCGAACCTTTACAAAAATATAAAAATCGTAAAAAATTACAATTTAGCGTAGTTGTTGTCATTTGAATTATTTTTTAACCCGAGTATCTACATCACAATTTTTACCGATAGCAAAAGCCCAGGACTTCTTATTCTTACTTAAAAAAAAAACACATGTCTAGAAAAGTAAATAATTTATCAGAGCCGTAATCTTTATTTTATTTGGTCATTTTATAAAAAAATATTTGTTTATTGTCACTGTTCTTATAAAAGTGCGATTAGTATCAAGTGTCAGAAATAAGGCAGAAATATTTCTGTGCAAAAATACCCAATATTGTTTTCCTAAGTAAATATTAATTATAGCGGATATCATTAGCGTACTCCTGGTTCGATACATAATATGCCGATATGAAGAATTATTAAAATGGAGTACTTACTACAGACAATCTGTATATCAGCGGTGGCCAACGACTGGTCAAACGTAGCTATAAGGACTCTCGATTGTGACTAGGCAAAGAAAAAACAATGAAATTAGTGAAAGACAAAGACTGTTACGAGTTTTTAAGCTATCTAGTTAAATTGCTTGCGAAAGAAAATTTATTTTCTAAATACGTGTTTTATGTAGGTAAATGTATTTATATTATTGTTATCAAAAACATTTTTCACTTTGTGGTGTGACATTTTACACTTATTTGTTTATAAATTTGTATAAACCACTTAATTTATTTTATTTATAATTACACTTCGACTGGTTTCGAGGTTACTACCCCATCGTCAGGAATTTAACTAACTTATAATTACACACTAAATTGTTTAAATTGCCCAAACTTCTATATTGGAAAAACTTCACGTAAATTTAAAGTTAGAATCAAATATATAAGATGTCTGAGTAATAATAATTTTTCAGAATTCGCAAATCATCTCATATCCGAAAACCATGAATTTAATCAAGAAACGTGTGTAGAAATTTTGCATGTCAATAAAAATAGTTTTCGTTTAGATAATTTAGAACGATTAGAAATTAGTAAAGCCATTAATCAAAAACTTCAAATAATAAATAATCAATTAAATTTAACTTCGAGTCCTCTTTTAAAACTATTCCCGTTATGATTTATTTTATCTTCTTTCTCTCTCTTTCTTTCAATTTTCTGTCTCTTTCATACAATATTTTATTATATAAATAGCAACGCGTGTAATTATAAGTTAGTTAAATTCCTGACGATGAGGTAGTAACCTCGAAACCGGTCGAGGTGTAATTAAAAATAAAATAAATTAAGTGGTTAATACAAATTTATAAACAAATAAGTGTAAAATGTATTTATTTTAAGATAGTGGTACAAAAAAAAATTGAAGACCAAGTTGAACCTTAACTGGTAAACAATATATGTAAAATTTCAAACAATTTCAAAAACAAATCATGGTTATAAAATCCAGACGCTTTCCGATGACTCCATCTATCTATATGGATGTTTGCTTTTAACAAAAACCATCGCCATCCCACGAAACGATGAGATAGACCCAGCATCATCATTATAATGTATTTTGGCGACTCATTAAACATTTCTTTTCAAGACACGTCCTTTATGATACCATTTTTTCTGAGTTGCCTGGATTCTTGTTTTGGGGAACCTGAAACCTTCAACTCCCGCCCTAGGATAGCGATGAATTTCGTTACTACGTCTAACATTATTAAATGTATTTTCTCGAAACAATTTATTTTTCAATTTAAATATGAATACTGATGTATTTAGAATTATTCTTACCTTTACTTAAAACCTTAATGTAATGGTAAAATTCAAAAATACCGTATCTAATGAGTGTGTAGTATAAACCAGTACCCTAGACGAGTATCTTCGACTACTTAAGGTCCAAGGTTTGAATCCTGTCAGAGTTAATATAAAATATTAGTTTTTTACGAGGTGATATTTCATAGTCCCCGAACTGACATCGAAAACGTAACACTAAGCACCTCATCTTATATGAAATAAAAATCAACTAGATACGCTGCAATTGCAGTTCCAATGCAATGCCCTATGCACCACTGTATGCAAATCTTTGAATACCATATTTTAAATAAATATCTAATTTTTCATTTTCATTTATTTATTTTTAGTTACATTGAGAACATTACAGAGTATTCAAATAATTCTCAACACATTACAAAATATACAAACCAGGTTTAATAAATAGAAAAGAGAAAAAAAAACGTAAATTGTCATGTAAAATTGACATAAATATTGCAATTTGAAAATAGCCCTCCTAAGAGAAATCTCACTGTCATGAAATATATCTACATCCGAGGCGATACGATTGAATAACATAATTGTTTTACCTACCGGCAATACCATTGGCAGGTTGGTTATGCATCGTGGTAGGTAGAACAACCTGTGTTGCCTTTGTCGAAGATAATTATCAGGGACAAATAGACCGAATTCATTCAGAATATCGGAATTATGTATGTCACGTCTACTGTACCAGGAATCGAACCAATGACCTCAAGAATGAAATGTAAATGGGAAAACTGATCTTAATTTTTAATAATTTTTGGCTGATTTATAAAGCGCCATTTTTGTTAAAAATCACCCCAAAGGCGCTTTACAATTGTATACGTAAACTTACACTCTAACTTAGCTTAAGTTACATATAATACGATTTTTTTCTGATTGAAGTTGAGGGTATGACAAACTAAAGAAGTTAAATTTTGGTTGGGACCTGAAATCAGCCCTCAGAACCTCAACTCAATTTCCTTTTCATGATTTTAAAATAGGAGTATCAATTGCGTCAAAAACGTTTGTCCTGACTGTTCAGAGTACTGGTTGTTTTTTACACTCAAGAATGTATTTTCCATCCGTCCGAATATAGTATTAAAAGTAACCATTTTCAAATTAATAAAATCTTCTATGTTTTTTTTTCAGTTTATGCTTCCAATAAACTTTTTATTCTTAATGTGGTTTTAGATTTTTTTATTGCCATTACATTATAATTTATTTTATAAAAGTATTCAAGCGTTCTGTTCAAAGAGATTTTTGGGTTAGAGAAGAAAATAAAGAGAAAGCTATACGCATTAACATATTAAGAGTACCTGCAGTATAATTTCACGAATGGTTAAAGTTTAGGGAATAGTTCTCTGTTAGTACGCTATCAAGACAAATGCAAATTTATTCGACTGTCTGACTAAGTAATGTTCAGTACTATCGCGTATGTCACGTGGATTGATTGGACGGTCATAATACCCAGCGGACTGTGAATAAAGATTACATATAAATGGTGTTTATCTCTCTTATTTATTTCACTACTAATTTCCTCAACACCTCACAGCGTTTGGCATCCTTGTAAATGTACACAAGATTAAGCAGATGATAGCGCTCGGGGTCTCCATTCTGTAAATGAGGTTAGAAATTACGCCAAAACAAAACAAACATTTTTCACTGTTCGTTAATCAGTAAAGATACTCCAGCTACGCAATTTGACTTTCTGATAGTGATCAATCCTGTGCCTAATAAAATGGGTAAATAAATATCACCCGGCTTTCGAAAATGTACAAATCATGCTAGATAAATGTTGGTGATAATAACATTTAACAGGTTTGATTCCCGGTTTGTCGCAACGCTTATTCTGCTTGTAACAATACACTTGATTTAATCGGAATGCTTAAAAATTAACTTAATTAGTAAGTATGTAAATTTCGTACTCGAAGATAAGAAATTAATGTCTATAGTTTTGACTATTGGTTATCTGACACGAAATCTTAATTCTGTTTAATGTTGAGTTGTGAATACCTCGTACCTATATTACTTATAACCTACTCTACCTTCCTAATTTATTTCCGCTAACATAAAAAATATATGTAAAACAAATTTTAAAATAAAAATAACTGCACGTATAAATAGTGTAGCGAGAGATTTTTTGGAAAAATATATGTAAATCAATAAACGTAGTACTTTATATAATTGGTACACATATTATTTATATTTTTATGTATTTCATTGCTTTATATTTGTTTTATTATATATTAAACCATATAATGTATGTTGTTATTTTATTTTTTTGATTTTTATTTATTTATTTATTTTATTGGTTTTTGTACTACAACAGACCAAAAGGCCTAATAACAGTGCTGATTTACATCATGGAGCACCCAGGCTTGAGAAAAATCACATTTTATTTTTTGTGTTCTCACCGGGAATCGAACCCGGAACAGGAACCTTCAGTGTGTGAGTCAAGCGTCTTGAGCACTACACCACGGAGGCCTCCAAAGTAAAGTGTTTAAGTAACATATATTCGAAGCACATATATAAACTTTATATTTGTATAATAATGATTTTTAATTTCTTACATTTGATCAGCTAGGCATTTATATATTAGTAGTTTAATTTTCTTTTTTATGTTATTGTTTTATTAGTATAGGACTACTTACGCTCTAAAGATAAAAAATCTCCATCTTAGAACAGGCTGTGCCATGTTAGATGGAGACTATCATAAACAGAGAACACTTCGTTTTCATTTTACATTAATTGGTTTTATATAGATTCCCTGTTATCAAGTGTGTATATTATTTATTTGCAATTAATTTATAAATAAATAAATATGATGAACGTACAGTACAAAAATAAGTTAAAGGAAGTTTTGTTAAGATTATTCATATTCCAATTTTTATACATATTTTCTTTATATTCAACTTATTTATTTTATATGAACTTTATTATTGATCAAAAATATTTTGAGTTTGTCCAAATTTTTGTAGACAAGAACTGGATTCAACTCCCTGGGGAGCGGTTTATATTACTATATTACATCAGAGATGAAGAACATTTAAGATAAGGTAATAAAGAAGTCTAGGCATCTACAGGGCTGTCAATGGTTGGTTTAATCGTTTAATAATTCAATCAAATTAATTTCACCCGCATAAATAAAGGTTTCAGCTCTCTTACTTCACAAACATCAACAAATGAAAGCATTGAAGGAATACAGATGTTCAAATATGGGCAGAATGGTGAATATTACACAGTGTGTGTAAATTGGCCACTTAAACCAGCCATTGACAGGTCATAAGCCCTGTAGATGCCTAGACTTCTATTATATTACCTTCTCTTAAATGTTCTTCATCTTTGTTGTAATATGTTTATTATTGATGTTCTAAAATAATCATTCTAAATATTTATATATTATATAGGTACAAACATAAATGTAATCATTATATGAGGGTTCTATTTGCAAACCCGGCAAAATCCAAAATCTAAAAAAAGTGAGATATTAATTGGAACTTATTCAGAATACAATTTTTACAATAATCAAAACATAATCAGTTAAAATACGGCTTTATTTGTAAGAACTTGACTTTTAAATTATCGGGGTTTGTTGCAAACATGGCAACCTCTACTTGAGTATTGTAAAGTTGGAATGTATAAAATTAAATTTATTATTTTACTACTGTTTCTTGATATAATCATGCTTATGTCATCATTGATAATAATAAAAAAATAAACTTAAAAAAAAGTTAAAGTTAAGTATTGTATCAGTTTTTTGTGATTTGCTCAAAATAAAGAATGGTAGATTTTGCCGGGTTTACAAATAGTACCCTCGTATGTACTAGCAGTTCACAACGGAGCTCTAGTGTCAACTCTAATGTATGGGAGCAAACTATGGAATTGGAAAAATGATAATGAAAGTAGGTTAAATGCTGTCGAAATGCGATCCCTTAGGCGTATGTGTGGTAAAACAATGTATGGTAGATGCACAAATGTTGAGATCCGTGAAGTGTGTAAGGCTAAGAAATGCATTATCGACAGAATTAAGAAAGGGGTACTTCGTTGGTTTAGGCATGTAGAGCGAATGGACAGCGAAAGAACGGCTAAAAGGATCAACGATGTGAATGTTGATGGATGCAGAAAACAAGAAAGACCGAGAAAGACTTGGCACGATCAAGTCCATCAAATACTTGAAGATGGACATGTCAAAAGTCAAAAGTAGGAATAATCAGCGTGCGTGCATGAGAACATGTATGAATTTAAAGGAAGCGAGGTCTGTAGGCCAAGATAGAGTGATATAGCGCTCTACCCTCTCTGCCTACCCCTGCGTGAAACGACGTGATAGTTTGTTTGTTTGTTTGTTTGTTTGTTTGTTTGTTTGTTTGTTTGTTTGTTTGTTTGTTTGTTTGTTTGTTTGTTTATATGTAGGTATGTGTGTATGTGAGTGCATTCTTATTCTTAGAGGCGGGGGTCAGTGCTATTCAAGCACTGACCCCTGTCCTCCCGACGTCACTGCGACCTGTGAATATCTATTGTGACAGATCCCTGTGAATAACGAGTACTTACATATATATATGTATATATACATATTGTTTTTTATTACTTTTTTTTTTTTACATATTTTTAAATTTGGATTTTAGGCCGGAGCGTTCTTAACAATCTCAACAATTTTACATCGACCGATAAGGTGGTTGATAGGTTTCCTCATTAAGTTTAAAAAAAAACAGATATTTTTTGATAATTATTAATCAATAAGTCCACTTATATTCATTACACACTCTCGCATACACACAATAATCATACACCCATACACATATACACACCTTTACACACCCTAAATATATACACTCACCATCACTAACATGTACAATAACTAAACGGTTACACTTTTTTTTTTGTGACTAAAACTTGTACTTAGCAACTATACATTTACCGATAAATTACATTGCTTAATTTAATGTATTAATTTGCGTTGCTGTTACTATGCTGTAAAATGTAAGGAAATGCAATGTTCTGTAAAATCCATCGATTACTTTCCAAAATTTGCGGTCACAGACATACGGAACCTAAATTTTTATATATTCTATAGATTTTTTATTGATTAAAATAATTACATAATTGATACATGTTTGTTTGTTTAACTACTATTGCTGTTATTGTCATCACGCAATTTCTCTGTAAGGGTAGATATATAGGGTAAGATGGTACACGTATTGTTTTTTTAGTAATTAGAATTCACACAAAAATATGATCAAATAAAACTCTCAACGACTCAGATGATTTTGAGTTCTCGAATCTTTTTGACATCAGGCACTTGGTAAGTTGAATTCTTACATAATATATCTGTTGTGCCATCGAACACCTGCACTTTGACTTTGTTGCAGCATTATTGAATATTGAATATTTATATATATATATATATGTACATCAAAAACCGTAGTACTTTCTACACATATTATTTATATTTTTATGTATTTCATTGCTTTATATTACACTATATTATTTATGTTTAAGTAACATGTATTCTTGGCTCATATATATACTTTATATTTGTATAATAACGATTTTTAATTTCTTACATTTGATTAGCTAGTCCACAGTCCACAGCTAATTCCACAGTCTTTTAAGAGTTAAAATCGGACTCCCCTGTTGTATCTTCTAATGTACAGATATAATTTATAGTTATATTATTTTATATAAAAGATACTGAAATAATTGTCCATTTGACCACCCCTGAAATCAATTTCTCGTGAAATTAAAAAAAATAATAACAACAGTTGCGCTATTATGACTGTTAAAGACGGTTTAAACTAAAATTAAAATCGAATATTCTTTAACAGTAATGACCATCGCGATACTCCTAAAAATAGGCGAATAATTTATTTCGGGAAAAAACCATAAAAAACCTCTTAAAAGGTATTCATATTTTTGTTAAATCCTCTTAATTAGGCGTAAACAAAAACATTAAAAAGTTTTGCTTTGTCTGATCTAAAAGTGGTTTTACAACACAAAATTTAAGTACCGAACAATAATAATTTTAACTAAAAGTTACCCGACATTGTTGTACTATAGTGGTATAAGTCCACACTGAATATTCTACCGAGTAATTAATTTTAATTAATGTTTTATTACCCTATAAATGCCTCATTGCATTGAAATAAAAACAACATAATTAGCTCTGTAACGGGAATTGCTTGGGGTCAAATAACTTGATTAAGTTAAACATGGGCACCCCAAAAATTAACTTACAATATTAATGTCAACTTTATCATAATGTTACTATTTTATTATGGTAATCGTTAATAAATAAACTTACAAAAGTTGTGTTTGAACCACATCATTGGGAATTTTAATTTTTATTTACAGTCTGTTTTCAATAAAATATCCATGTTATTACAATATTAAGACATTATAAAAAGAGAAACATAAGATATTAAAACATATTTATTCCAATAAACTAATTTCTAGACTTCCATATTCTCTTCTCAAAATTTTCCCCTCTCTGTTGCAACAAATTTAGACATTAAAAATAAAACATTAAAATTTGTAAGTGTATTATTAAATAATAGTTTGTCATCGGGTGTTCAGAAATGAGTTTTTATTAAGAAAAAAAAAAATACTTAACAAAACCAGATAAAATGGTTTGAAATATTTTTTAAAAGTTTAAAAATATAGAAAAAAAGAATTATATTAAAGAATAAACATAAACTAGAATATATTTTAATCTTAAGAAAAGAAATATAAATGTCGTGGGTACTCTTAATTGCAACCAAAACCAAATTAATATATAAATTCATATTTACAAAAAAAATTTAAAAGAACTCATTAAAATGAAGATCTTCAGTATGTTAATTATATAAAAAAAAAAGTCAAGGAAAGGTTAAAAATAAAAATGTAAATAGTACTTTTATCTATAGGTACCGTAAAATTATTTATTTATTTGTATCGATGCAACGCTGGAAAGGAAAAAGATACTAAAACTTTACAAAAAAGCCAATTCAAGGTTTTTTCTTGATTATTAAAAAAACCTCATACCTACATACGTATTATTTTTGCACGACTCCTACACAATTTAAATAAAAGTTATTAGTACGAGATTCTATAGTAATTTTAAAAAATCTTTTATTGTTTTTTATGTAAAATTGCTACATGTCGCTTAGTAACTTTTTCCTTTCCAGCGTCGATATGTACAAAATTACAAGACACAATAAATCATTATCTTCATGTCCCGACTTGTTAGTTAAATCCACGTTAAGTCGAAACTATGTACATATTTAAACAATCATTCAATCATACATGAACACATTTACATAATATTATGTTTTCATTTACCTACACATAAAATATGCACAAGTTAACATATAATTTAATATAAAAATTCAGAAGTGCAAAAATACAAAGGTTTGGCAATTTTCAATTCTTTTTCTTCTAGTGCCTTGCCGGGTCCCCCCGACGTTGGCGATCACTACAGCGAAAGCATATGTATCTGTCCTGCGCTAATTTTACATTTCGCAGCCAGGACGACTGCTTATTGATGTACTCGCCGGAGTGATTCCTGGGAAAAGATGACCAGAGTGGTTTCCCGTTGCCTTCTCTGGTGGATTTTTCTGTCAGGGTAACCTTCCCTTAGCTGGTTAGCCTTTTCGGGCGAGAACCTTTGCGCAAGCGGATCAGCGATACTTCATAAAGAACTCACACGAGAGGTAGTATATTAGATGCTAGAGTGTGTGCAGGACATTAAAATACACCAATGTAGATCACAAAATGCCGAACACTCTCATTGTGGAACGGAAAACCTGTTGATGACTGTCAACAGCCCGGCTTCTTCTGAAGAGTTTTAAGTGGTTTCCTCTTCACTAGAGCAAATGTTGAGCAGTTTCTGATTTGCACAGTATAGAACATCCTTCCTGATCCCAACACTAAACGAAAAAATAGAAGCTTCTTCAAAGCAGAAGAA
This sequence comes from Micrasema longulum, assembly GCF_059751315.1. Taxonomy (NCBI): domain Eukaryota; kingdom Metazoa; phylum Arthropoda; class Insecta; order Trichoptera; family Brachycentridae; genus Micrasema; species Micrasema longulum. The sequence continues at coordinate 1,111,476 of NW_028277385.1, read as the reverse complement.
ATTATCTTTAGAAAATATCAACCTTGCACGCAAGGCAAAAAATAAATTTAACTCTTATCTAAAAAAAATAGTAATTTAATTTTAATAACTTTGAATAGAAGGTTGAATCCATTTCCTGTCTACAAAAAATTTGACTAACTTGAAATATTGTTACAAAAATATTGAAATATTGTATTGCGTATAATATGATAAGCATCTTCTGTATTTTAAAACACGAATAACAGAAAACAGCAATAAATATACCTTAAACGTTTCTAACAATTTTTAATCTCAGTCGTTTATGGTACATTGTGAAACTGAGCTCGGATCGATCAAATAAATCAAAGTTTCTTAGCGTTATCATAAACATTTATGATATCTTAATATTATTGCATTTTAATTGTGGCACGAATCTTTGAATCAAATTACAATTAGCCATCAAATCGCTCTAGATTTGGAAAGAGTTAATTTATGACTTCGGAACTGGAGGCAAATCTTGAATATTAAATTTTACAGGCCTGATTAAGATTAACGATCAATTGGGTTCCTTTAAAATTGGTAATTGACTGAACGAAAAATATCGAGTCAAGATTTTTGACTCCGTTTTTATAGCAAACGTAACCTGTATTCAAAAAGTATTTCTGAAATATTTTTTTTTATTTATTGAATACGTTTTATAGACTGATGTATTTTTTCATATAAATTATACATATTAGGGGAAAAGCACGAAAAAAATAATGAACGAGGTACCACACCAAATCAGAGAACCTATTTTTTTTGGGTTGGGGATTACGACATTTTAACTAAAGTACAATCGAAATGTTGGTAAATAAATAAACATTTTATAATAATCCAAAATTAATAATTATATATTAAAAAGAATAATCAATTTAATTATGTCCGTTGGTTTTCCAAATGAAGAGAACAAGATGATACACAAAAAAATATCAATAAAGATAATAATCTTTCGTGATTTCATATTTAAAAAGTCGAAAATTCATAGCATCTTAACCGTACAGCTTTGGCAACTGTATTCCTTCAATCGATTGCAAACAGAAGTAAGTGTTGAATAGCTCACTTTCGTCTACTTGACATTCCATTTTGGAGGCTTGTAATCAAATAAAATAATATTTGTAACTTAAAAACAAGCACAACGTCTTGTAGACCAGAAATTTTCTTTTCAATGACGTATTATTTTTACCATTTTCTTTTACTTTTGGTGCTCTTTTTTTATATTAGGAAAAAAAGATGACACAACATTTTTTTTAGTTTGTGAGCAAAATTAAGCACCAGGCGTGTGATATTTGATAACGAACAGCCCATTCCTCACCTATCCGTCCATATCCACACGGTGCGGTGAAATTAAAGTGGGTTGACATTAAAACATTATTTTGTATTTGTTTAAAATTTATTCAGCAGCTACTCTCAAGAAAAAATACTGCAAAGAAAAATCGATTAGCAGCCTCGTGGTATACTGGTTATTGCTTTTGGATGTCATTAATTTCTTACCGCATAGAGCCATATCTAGCATAAAGTAAAAAGAGATTTTTTTTGTATTGTTAAGAAATTTATGATGATGTGCCAAACAAATATGGCTAAGTTGTACTTTGGGTTTATAATACATGTAAGCCTATATTTATATAGCGCAATTTATTTTACTTTCGATTGAATATTTTTTAATACTTTTCTTAGATCATTCGAAGTATCATTTTTTTATATATTTTTTTTAATTTGAAAATTTGTTTATAAACCCTTACGGATTATTACATTCATTTTACAAAAAAAAAATATAAAACATTTTTCATTCATACTCTGTTGTTCAAAATAATATTTTTTACATCTTTTAAAAAGGTTGTCTGAGTCTTTTGTTTAGTTTTGTCTGGTAGTTTATGGTATGATTTCAGTCCCTATTTCATTAGTCTTGATTGTCCTTGTCTTGTTTTATAAAGTTGTTTATGGTATTTGTCTGATATTCTCGTATTATGTCCATGTTGACCACAATTTGTTACAAGTTTTAGTTCTTCGTCTACAATTACATTAGTGGCCAATTTATGGATTAATTTTAATGATTCTAGTTGAAAGAGTTCAGTTATGTTTAATTGCTTAGTTTGTTTAAAAAGTTCTCTAGTTGCAGTTAGATAGGGAAGGTCACAAACTAACTTTCATATTTTATTTTGTTGTCTTTGCAGTCTGTTTATGTCATTTTGATATCCTGCTCCCCATAGTAGTTGCGTATAACATATTTTAGTTTTACATAGGCTTCATACATTAGAATTTTTTCCGTTTTTAAAACAAAGTTTTTGATTTTAAAAAAAAGAATCGATTATGTCGCTACTTTGCTAATTAAATTGTTGATATGAATTGTCCTTGGTAATTGTCTGTCTATTGTTAGTCCTAAGTATTTAACATGTTCAATTTCAGTAAGTCGTTCATTATTTATGTAAGCATCTGCTTTATGTCATTTTTCTCTAGATTCAAAATGGATAATATTGCATTTTTTTTATTAATTGTAAGTAAGTTTGTGTTTGTCCATTTAGTCAACACAGTTAGGTCTTTGTTTATGTCATTGTTTGTTTATACGTTCATTACAAGTATTTTTTTCAAACCGCAAAAAAACCATGCGGGAAGGAGTTTAATAAAAAGAAAACAATGAATCCACCCCGTCTTGTTTTATCATGCCGTGTGAATTTTAATATATGTGTCGGTTAACATCAAAAATGGATATATTCAGACTTAGCATTTTTTCAGAAATAACACTTTTCTTAAACTGATTATTGCTATTCGACTTAATTGTTATTTAGACTATATGTAGGTCTGACGTAGGTTATAAAAGTATTCTACGTTATTTGATTTGATCGATTAGACTTAGTTTCCGTGTAAAACTTATATATAATTTGGATGTAACTCATTTTGATATATCGAAATGGATTTAATTAGTTTTGATAAAATTAATTCGTGGATTTAACCAGTTTTGATCTAATATGTCATTGAATGTCTGTGTCAGGGTTGTCACTTTTACGAAGTAAAAATAAATAAAACTTATTGTTTTGAGTGTTATTGTGTTATTTGAGTGTTATTGAGTGTTATTGAGTGGATGTTGCCGATTTTGATACAAAATCAAACTTCTGACAACAATTATTATGGTATAATATTGGATTTTCCCATTTCTGAAATAAATATTCTTTGTATAACTAAACTTATAATCGTGTTTCCACAAAAAATGTTTTTTTACCAATTTTGGATTTAACCAATTTTGATATCCACTGACACATATGATGAAATCTCGGTTCGCACGTGTACAGCAGTCCAGTCTCTGTGAATGTAAAGTACTTTAGCCCCAGTGTACACTGTAGACGTTCCAGCTTCATCCGAAAAGTCGGATGTGCGCGACAGGCCTAACTGTCGCAACGTAAGACACTCGCAATGGCCGTGTCTATGTGTGTTTATCGCCTCGACATTTCTACAGTCATCGACCTTTAAATATCACGGCTAATTCACTAGGAGACGAATAGCCGCAAGATAAGGGTAGACTAATTACGCCCAGAGGTCACCTGTTCTACCAGGCAGCACGTGTTACTGTTACGAGGGGACATAACTGTACAAATATGTCAGAGTGCCCTATTTATTAAGCGTCCGAGAGATGGCTTCTTTTCTTACCTGCAAATTAAACTAATACAAAAAAATATATTTCTATTCTTTTTCTCTTCAATCCGTGCCTCATGTCTGAGGATGGTGATTACGCCTGACTCCAAGCATGGCTCGTCTGTGGACAGTCTTCCTCCAACTGGAACGGTCTTGTGCTCTTCTATAGGCATTCGTCTGTAATGATTCTGATAACTCAGTGAATGTACCGCTCCATCTTGTCGGTTGACGTCCACGCGAGATTGTCCCTTCGACACTTCCCAGGAGAATAGTTTAATCCAAATTATCAGAATCTTCCCTGGAAATATGCTTAAAGAACTGCAGGATTCTTTTCTCGCACATGGATATCAGTCTTTCTCTTATGTCCAGTTCCTGGAAAATATATGCATTTGTACGTCTGGCCGTCCACGGAATCCGCAGCACTCGCCGCCAACACCACATCTCGAAAGCTTCGATTTTTTTTCTTTTCAGATTCCCTCAGTGTCCAACACTCCACACCATACATGAAGACTGAGAAAACCAAGGCCTTCACCAGTCTCTTTTTGGTGTTAATGGGTTTACTGCCATTCTTCCAGATCTTCACCAGCCGACTCATAGCACTTTTGGCAATACCAACACGTCGCCGTATTTCACCTTCACACTCACGGCCATCGCTTATGAGAGAACCTAGATAAATGAATGAATTTCTATTTTATCAAATCCCAAAAGAAACACTCCCACACTACCAGTAGTCAAACTAGAGAATGGGTCATGGGGTCTATCGCAAACTCTAAATTCGGGCGAAGAAATTTCAGGTTTTTGGGCCCCAAAATATTCGAGATGCTACCCAAAAATTGCAAAACCATAACCCGGATTCATTTTGACAAATTTGTAAAAAATTGGTTACTGGATTTTATACTGGATCTCATAATACGTATGTTGGTCTCTCGATAAGCCTAACCTCCAGCCTATCTTTCTCAAAAATCAATGTTGAAGTGATTCAATAGTCTTGATGTGAGAATCATAATATGGAGACCAGATAACAGAAGAATACTCTAGGTGCAGGTGAACTGGGAAAAATAAGAGAGTTTTAAGAGTATTTATTTTTTTAATCAATTTTGCAAGGAGTTTAAAGGATTTATTGATAACATGTTCAATTGCCGTATATAAATAAATAAATATATAATGGTAAAATAATGTTAAATATAATACCTTAATCTCGTATACTAGACACAAATGATAATATTCCAACGTTCAGTGAGTAGTCAGAGACGTCCCTTCTTTATTCACATTCAAATCACGATTGAAATGTCACTTCCTGAATATTGGAGTTTTTTTATTTTTCCTCCCTATTTACAACTAACTCCTCTCTTCAGTGTAGTGTTAATATTTAGTCGATTTTTATTTCTAAAAAGTAAAAATGTTGATGTTTTGTTTTTAAATAAAAATATTGAAATATACGCACCTAGAATATATTCATATAGGTACTACTGGTTTTCTCAAATTGAACGGTTTGAATAGGTAGGAAGAAATTGCCTTAAAGCAATATGCCCGCCAGCGCCCTTTTGCAATTGCAAACTGTATATGTGTTTAAAGTGTTCAAATAAATAAATAATTATTAAATAAAAACTTTAAAGGTTTCAGCTATTAAACTTCACAACAATTAATAGATTGAAGAATCGAGAGAGCATGGATGTTCAAAAATTGGCTAAATTGTGAATATTACAGTGTTGAATGTGACCACTTGAGCGACCAATGACACTACAAAACCCTTTAAATGCCTAGACTTCCATTTGTCCCCCGCTAAAATGTTCTTTACCGTCATACTCGAATGTAAATAAAAATGTTGTTATTAATTAACTAAACTTGCTTTGTTTCTTTGTTGTTCTCATTATGAGTTATTTTCTAAATATTAATATTATTTATGTCCCGAATTGAGTTGTTGTAACTCCTGGGAATGTAATTCAACGTATTATGCTTGCACAATACTTTGTGTTGTATGATTTATAAATTTAAAAAAATAAAATAGAAAATTTAACACCACCTTTCGAAAGAGCATTCCTCCTAAAATGATCGAGGTATGCTGCTCCTGGTTCACAAATGCGAACCGTTTGGTGTGACAATGGGATTCATATATAATTTTGTATTACATAAATATTTGTTATTTAGGCAACTTTCTGTCATCCTTTCTTCCTTTCCACTAACTAAGCAAAATGTAACGCTGTATAAGGATTTTTCTAGGTAAAAAATGTGCGGGACAAAATTTTGAAATAAGTAATGTATAAGGAATCTACTTAACATACTATTTAGAAATTTTTTTTTCTTTAAAATCATGCCATTAGACGCTCATATCACGCGTCGATAAGTTCCACCAAATAAAGCTAAAAAATATCTTATAATTGATGGTCATTGATGGTTTTCGATGATGCGGACAGCCCGCAGGCGAAGGCATGACAATGGGGCAACTTCGGTTAAGGCTCTGCTGAGGCACCCGCAGCCCGAGTCCATTCGTCTGCCGCCACACCCTCAGATTCCTCCTTACAAGAGGCTTCTGCGTCCGTTCTCAGACTTCCATATTGGTAATGAAATCGAACTACATTATACCCAATAACTCCCAGCCCTTATTCTCAAGGTAATCTTCTTTCGGTGAGATTTATTTTTATCAGTTTTTGTACGAAACCTCTGTGAGGGTTTTCGTCAATATAAAGTACCTAAGTAAAAGTCTTATAGAATTTAAATAATAATTTGAAATGTACTAGGGCGTAGTATATTGAATATATTAATGGAACGGATGTGAAATATCTCACAGATCAAATTGCACATAGGCTCTTTAAAAGGTTCCCCTAAATAAACTCGCTGGCTTTTTCCAAATTCAGGGAAAATTTTCTCTTGAACCTACACATTTTTTGTCGTCCGCTTCGTGTAATGTCATAATTATTTATTTATCCCAAGTAGACGTCTAATGGCATGGTTACAAAGAAAAAAGCACTTTTCTATAAAGTAAGTAGATTCCTTATTTATTATTTATTAGAAAAAAAAATTCTCGTACATTTTTTACCTGGAAAATTCCCTATACAGAGTTTTCTTTTGATAAGTTTTACACCAAAATGTACTTTTTTTACGTAGTGCCTGTAAATTATTTAAGAAGTTCGTATAAATTTTTTAAAATTTTACGGAACCTATTTTAATTTTTTTCGTATTTTGCTAGATTTAAATAATGAATGAGAAATAAATTATGTAATTTTTGAATGCCAAATAAAATACATTTATTTATTTATAAATTTGTATAAACTACTTTTTTTTTCTTTGTTTATTTTATCGTACATATTTATATCAACAATACACTTTATTTTAACTTTAGAGTTATACGTCAACCGGTTTCGAAGTAACTTTCTCATCATCAGGACTTGAACTAACTTAGAATTACTCGCTTTGCTATTTTTATTATAAAACATTGTACGAAAGAAACAGAAAAATGAATGAAGGAGAGAGAAATATGATAATATGAATTATAACGAGATCGAGGACTTAAAGTTAAATTCAACTGATTATTTTTTATAATAAGCTTTTGGTTTATAGGTTTAATTATTGCTAATATTTCTAAATTGTATAAACAAAGATGGTTTTTATTAATATGCGAGTTATTTTAAGTTCGTATGATAAGGAAGAAATATCGAAACCGGACAACTTAATAATAAAAATACGTATACAGTTTTATTCCACTTTTATTTATAATTTTTTCTTTATAAACCAGTGATCGGGTTTCGTCGTGACCGCCATCGTCAGACTGGTGTACCTGTCTCTCAGATTACTGGTAAAAAATTATAAATAAAAGTGTAACAAAACCACAAACGTATTTTTATTATTATAATTAAAATGCAGTTCCACCAAGAAATGTCAGTAGAAAAACTTAATATATAACTATAGAGTTGAAGTGGTTTATATAAATTCATGAATAAATAGGTGTCAAATGTAATACCAAGAAGTGAAAAATATATTTTATAAACACTGTACGATATGTAGGTATGTGACTGGCCACAACAGCATATCTGCATACCCATAGTTCCTGGCAAGCACCTCGCACAACAGTTCTCCTAGAATTAAAAGTCCTTAAAAATAAGTAGTAGACTCGACATACGTTGGTTTGCCTGCTATTACCTTGGAAAAAGACTTTTCATTGATAAGTAGGTACCTAGGTACTTGTTTATGGTTGAATTCAAAAACATAAATATTGAATTCTTTTTGCAAATGTCAAACTCAGCTCTCCTCACCAACAGGGGAGCACTTTATTCATGAATGCTATTTTAAAAATGTATTTAATGTAAGTAAATATTATTCTAGTATTACCAAAAATCCAGAAAAATTAAAAAAAGGGAAGAAGTTACAAGGAACGTAAGGAGAGAATCTGATTGGGATCCATAAAAAGCGAATGTTGTTTGTAAACATTAAAAAACAAACTTTTTTAAACACATAAAAACAACATCTTTGTTTTTCCATTATTTTTTTTGTGCATGCATTCTCGTCGAATGCAACCCTGGTAGATCGATGAAAAAAAGATTTATGCTTCTACCTTTTTTTCACTGATTCGATTGAACATATTAAAATATACGAACATGCACAGTGTAAAAATCTACATTTCGCTGAAAACCGCACGTAAATCGGTTAAGCCATTTAGGAGAAGTTCAGTAACATCACACGTACAGAAGAATTATATATATATATATATAAAGATTACATAGTATTTATATTTAAAGAATTTACTTTGTGGTCAAACATTTTACAAAATGTAATTAAATATTTGTATATAACCACTAACCGAGTGCAAGAAGTCTCGGGTTCGATTCCTGACATGGAAATATTTATTAAAAAATGTGTTTTTACAGTAAAATATTTCATAGTCACTTGACCGGTACCTGAAGCGTAAGAATAATCATCTTACTTTCATGTTACAAAAATTATCAAGATTCACTGATATTGGTGTACCATTAGGTGCAGAAACGGAATGATGATGATGATAATAATCATCACAGTTCCCTACATTACAAATACATTGATTTTAATTTATGATGCAATTATTTAAAGCATATAAAATATTTATTTTTATATGGGCCTTACTAATAAACCTGGTATAAAGTTACGCCTAAGCATTGTGGTAAAATAAAGATAAAAATACCAACCTCATTGAACAATGATTTAAAAAGGATAGTATTTCCATCCGTATTCTACCGATATGCCTAAGCGTAACTTTATACCAAGATTATGAGTGAGGTCCTTTGTTAAATTAATATTCTGTGTTCACGGGACTTCAAGCCGGCTAATTAATTATTTAATTAAATAATATTTTAAAGATTATGTTTCTAAAATGTGTTATAATAGTATATAATTGTTTGTTCTCACATCGTTGAGGAATTTCTAGAAAATAATGTGCCCGTAAGTATAACGATCTGTTGACCATTAAGCGTCAAATGGATGGAACACAAGTCAAATTAACATTTACAAAAATTCGAAACAAAATAGTGGGTGCGTTCGTAGAAACTATCTAAAGAGCTTATAATTAATCAGAGTTAATGGACCAAACTCACAATGAAAGATATCTACCCACTCCGCCGGAACGTTTAACTTTTAAAATAAAACGAATAACCAACTGATTAATTTTGGTCTTTTAGTCTATTGTATAGTCTGTATGTATGTATGTATGTATGTATGTATGAATGTATGTGTTAATAATACAAGACAATATAAGAAAAATTTTAAACATTTCGTTTTCAGACGTTTTTATTAGAAAAGTGAAAAAAAACTTAAAAACGATGCTAATCAAACAGAATAATTAATATTGTGTTACTACATTATTTATTTTATTTTTGTACTAAATAAATGTATTATTATTATAATTGAATTTATTTTAATTGTGATTTTTTAAATATGGTTTTTATTATAAATAAAATATATAATACCTTCATGAATGAGTTATAAAAAAACTCGTTTGCGATGGTACAAAAAAGAAAACTGTTTTGTGACAACATATAATATCAGTTATAAAATCCAGAATAGTAAGAAAACATTATATTAGAAACACAAAGCCCAGTATTATAAAACATTTAAACCAATTATATTAAAAGCTATCACTATCGCAAGGCGAGCTTATTGCCAGTCTTTTACGTATAAAAAATAATATTTTGTACAAGGTTTTAAAAAATGAGAAACAGACTTAATTATGGAGGTCTGCAAACATACTTTATTCACATTGTATGTTGCCGATAAGTTGATGTTATTTTTCAAAATATACAAAACTTGCATATTATATTTAAGGGAGTTATAAAATTTATTCAAGCCATTCCGGGAAAAAAATGTTAACAATAAAAAAATCCAAAAAAAAAACATGAAAATCAACGAAACAAACAAATAAAAGGTTGACATTCACATTATACAAAATCATCACATTTTAAATGCAGAAAAATAAATGTTACATTGCTTGCAAAGTGACCGTCAAAAAATTTCAACAAAGATGAAGAACCTATCTTAAAAGATAATATTAAAATCTAGGCATTTGCAAAGCATACTATTGGTCTTAAAAAACCGACTTATTTTTAATTTTTACAAAAACTTAAATATAAGTCAAAGTACATTATCAAACTTAACTCTTTAAGTTGTAGTTGGCCCTAAATTAGGTTATCTCTTTTAAAATACATTAGTTATTTAGTTCAACGTGAGTTCGTTCGAGTATGCGGAAAATGACTTCCTAGTTTAGTCTCAAATGTGGAATTCAATAAACTGAATATAAGATAATACTATTGCAATTAGTGCATTATCAGTTATCACCCGCACACGTGTTTCGTATTGATAAAGATACCTACTTTCATTAAACTTACACAGATACTCATTATACTCGAGTAGCGAGTAGCGAGTGAATCATGCGACCTAGAAATATTATCTACGGTCGTCTCTGAATATATTATTTATTATTGAGCATGGTGATGTCCATTTGTTCATAGGTACCTTAACCTAATATTTTCATAGTGCGTCATGTTCGAGACTGAATTCAATGAGGTGCATTTTTAGTATAGTAGAAAAAAGAAACATTTTGTTGACTTACTTGTGTCATCAGTATTTCAAACATAAATTCAAATATAAAGTTTATATTTGAGTCACAAACTTTGTGGTTATTCATTATAATAAAATAAATAAAACAACTTTGTTTTTAACAACTAATTTTAAAATATTAGTGGCTCAAAATAAAGTTTTATTTTATTATATTTTCAAATGTTTATGGACAAGTATTTTTTGGGATATGTTATAAATATTTACAAATATTTTCAATGAAAATAGTCACAGGGGACCTAGAAGCGTCTCAATATATTGCAAATATAATTATTTAAAAAAATAATGGGTATGGACTGCAATTAATTTTTACGAATAAATACAATTAAAAGCTTTTACTGAAAAAATCTTTGGCAAATCAAATATTGATATATTAATACATTAAAATATTCTCGAAAGAAGTGGATACAAAATTATACAAATAGTTACTAAGTGTATTTATTTACGCCAGTAGCTCAATCACAAATAACTATTGACGTGTTTAAAAACATGCAAAGCATTCGAGCGATCACAATGAACATGCTTAAGTTATCGCAGCCATATGGTCGGTTATACCTATGGCCGTTATATTGCGTCAGTTTTGTTGCCGTGAACATTGACACGTGCCGTGGCGCAGTTAGTTAGATGGCTAACTGTGAAACTGGTGTCGCGGGTTCGATTTCCGCCAGTTGCAAAAAGGAAATCCAAGAAAGATTTGATTCAATTGTTCTGGGTGTTATGGCGTATTTTTCATAATTTCTTTCAACATCCTTTCGTTTCCAATTGCTGACAAGCTTCTAAAATAGAGGCTTAGCGGGTTAATTCTTTTTTAAAAAACTGCTTGTTTAGGACAAAAAATTATTTTGTTGTGAAAATCCAGTTTTTTGAGGATATCGGTTCGAGCTGAGTTGAACAGTACGTAATTAGCTATATCATAAATGTGAATATGAAGGTGTCATGGTCTTTTTGCCATTTCAAGTCGATTAAACGTCAAAGTGTATGAGATTATGTTGACATGCGGGCTGTAAAATATTTTGGAATTTACAACCGTTTCCAATCTCGGATACCCGAAATCAGTCGCTGAAAAGAAAACAATGAAAAAAAGTAAGGTATGGTGATAAATTGTTATCACGTCGTTTATAAGCATTTTGATAGTTATTTGTGATTGAGCTACTGGGCTGCATTCAAAGTTCATCCATATGTTACCAAAAATTGGAGTAAACTCATTTTTGGTATGTAAAAAAGTTTGTATTTTAATATTAATAATCAACATTCGTTTTTAGTGGATCAGATTATTTCCTTAAATTCCATTTAATGTTGACCCATTTATAGCATGCATTCGTTTTTTTTAATACAAAAAAGAATTTAATTATGTATATAACAAGATTTAATGATTTTTAATGTCTGGCCGAACACCCAACCTATGAAGTGCATTTGCAGAAAACAGCCAGTCCTAGTAAAACTTCGATGTATGCTATGACATTATGCATTGATAATTTATTATTTATTTATATTTGGATTCTCAATTATAAAGAATTACTAAATTCACTTTATTAAATAATTTTGTAAAATATTTGATTGTGTTTTAAATTGATTTTGGTGATTTTTTTGAGTTTGGCTGACTACACAACCTAAATTATGCATTTTTCAGAAAATAACCAGATCTAATATTGAACACAAACTTTTACGTATTCAGAACGTACGAAGCGACATTAATTTTCATGACATTTTGACATCAAAAAAATTCAGGAGGTGATTTTTACGGTTTTTTTTATGAAATCAGTCTTGCTTTTGAGCAAAACATAGAATTGTTATATATAAACTTGAAAACATAAATATTTTTTTTTTAAATACTGTAGACTGGATGCTTTCTGCATACGTACGTTAAATTATCTGGATCATATTACTTTTTTTTTCTGTTTTACGTAGGTAGAATGGTGTTATTGTATCGAATAAAATAAAACAGTCTCGCAAGTCTCTTGGTTAAGTAAAACGGTATTTGTTTAAGAGGATAAATTTCAACGCTATCTGCAATATTGGGTGATCGTTTGTTATCAGATTAAGGAAAGGGTATTTATGATTACACCGCGCGGCCCGTGGCCCATATTATTTAAATCAACCCCTTTGTGAAAAAGCCAATAAACAAACATCTTACGGGCCAGGCAAACATTTTCCTCTTAATAATATAACGATGTTATGTCTTCCTAATTTTCGATGCCCTGCCAAAATAATTTTGAAAAATAAAATATCGTTTCTGAAATAAATACCTCTTACAAAGAATTAAGAAATGCCCAGAAACCGCCTTCGCGCAACAAACAGAATGTTAATAAATAAATATATCATATTTAAGGTTTATTCTCATCAATTTTGAACGAGTTAGATAAAACGAACTTATTGATTTTGATTCAAGTTGTTTGGAGCAAACTGAATTCCATTTTGTATTTACAGTGCGTATAAATGTATCCGCGATGACCATAGAGAAAGTTTTTTTCAATCTAGCCTTTTCCGGATATCTATCTAGTATCGATGGTCTTGGCGGAACCTTGGCACGTGATGGGAATACGCCGCCATCTGTGTGGTCATAGAAAAAATAAAAATAAATTGAAAATGGCGGAACGATAAGCCCCAAAACAATAGACTGGATAAAACCCAAACGGAGAGATATCTTCTACGGAAGTGGAAAGACCTTTTGACGCATTGGAAACTTATCGCGGTAGGAAAAATAAACGAAACGAAAAATATTTATACGTTTTGTGTACATTTTGTTATTATTACGTCTGCAAAAATATTTCTCAGCTCACCGGGGCACTGCATTCGTAAACCAAATGAAGCATAGTTCGATTATCTGTTAGATGAAGTTAAAGAAATCAGTCTTGCGCTTGATTTGCCAGTCCAGAACAATTCAATTAGATTTAAATTGAAAATTTTATTAATTGATATACAGTGAGCATATAAGGAAAACTGTCTGAATCAAACATTTTGTCTCTTAGTAATCAAGATTTAAGTTTTTGCATAGTCAAAAACTAATAGTTTTTCTATTTAGTATACTTTCGATTTTAAGTTTCTTTTGATTTACGTAGACGGAGTATAAGCAATGTATTTAAAACAATATACTAAAGTATGGAAGTGTTTTGATTTTGTCAATATTTTCAATAGCAGATTTTCATAGACTAACTTAATTAATAAACAATTATCGATTTCGTAAAAAAACTTTGAGACAATATAAGACTTGGTTTTTTTTTGGTAAAAGAGAACATTCAGCACTGAAACTTGGTGAAAAAAATCTCAAAATTTGAAAAAATATACTTGGCAAGTTTTCCTTGTATGCTTACAATATATTTACACCACTAACTTCAATTCATACAGTCAAATTAGGTATATATAAAAATAACACCTAGATGTATGTTGGTAATATCTTGAGAATATGTTCAAAAACTAAGAAAATCATCTAACAAAAAACTCCCTTTCAAGACGTGATAAATATCAATGTCCAAAGCATCATTGTTCAAGATAAAGGTGGCCCTTCGCACAGGCATAACCATCGGCAGGTTTAAAAAAATTATCCAAAACATAAAAGCTACTGTTTCACATAAATTCAGAGTTTTCGACAGCTCCGCGCAACAATCGAAAGAAATGTAAAGTTAGATAAACATCTCTTCTAGTTTTTAAACTGTTGTAACCGAGTATACCCTGAAGAAACTCAGTGAGATAAAATTATGAATAATATCTGCACTTCTTCATGTAGAGAAATCGAAGAAATTTCTTCTGAACCCTTTCCACTATAAGAGAGTACTTCAACTCACACAGTCCGCAAATCATCGAACTCGCACCACTCGCACCAACGAGTTGTAAAAAATTATCAGTACTCGTGAACAACCGAAAACCCTGGTAGTACGCAAGACGTATCCTAACATCTTTAATAAACTACTACAAACTGTTTTTAAGAAATAATTGCCGTTAAAAAACCTTGAATATCAATATTTTTAAGGTTGTGGGTCTAAAAGCATTACACAAGAGTAATTTTACTTTAAGTTTGAATGTAATATTTTTGTATGGTTTTGGTTAAATTTTGTTGTATTTATTTCTAACGTTTAATTTTAATTTGTCTGTATAACTTAATGTAAAATAATTCATTGCTAAAATATGACAAGTATATATTAAAACAGATCACAGTTAATATCTAGACGTTCACATTTCCGTCTCAATGAGGTTCTTTAAATATTTTCAAAAAACTAAACTCGTAAACCATATATGTATGTAAAATATATAACTGTGCGTTTAAATAATTTTCTAGTGTAACACACGAACAAAAATTGTTAAATAAAGGTAACTCTAACGTAAACAACCTTATTTTAAAGGGCCTCCAAAAGTTGTTCGGTAAAAATGCGGTAAGCCACAAGGCTATTAACGTTTGTAAAATTCTCTTTTGAATGTAGGTTAAACGCATTTTCTAAAACAATCTGGTTTTTAATGAAATGTTACAGTTTTGAGAGAAATAACCCACTGCGTTTCTTTTTAACACTTTTGAGATACTCATTAAAATTATAAATTAAAAACAAATTTAGCGGTCACATGTGAAAATATTATTTTACATAGAAAAAATTTGAAAACGTTTTTGAAAAAAATTTACCTTGAGTATACCTTTAGGATAAATGTGAATTTGACTTAAAAATACCCATTTAAAAAATGATTTATTAATATTAATAATAAAGTAATATTAGTATTTTTTCTATGTAACAATTTACTGACTTCTCTGTATCTTTTGGTTTCGAGATGTACCCGTCTCTTCATTGTGACACGTAGAAGGGTTGAGTGAAGAGAGAATGCTCAATAAGATACTTCACACGAAGCGTCAGGGTAGACGTAGCGTTGGTAAACCCAAACTCCAATGGTTAGGTGGAATGCAGCGGGATGTGGATGCTGTTGGCATCAGAACTGGTGGACTACATGCCAGGATAGAGGAAAATAGCGACGAATGTTAAAGCCTAAGGCCTATAACGGGCTGTAGAGCCAATTATGATGATAATAATAAAATCAATTATAAAATCAATTTGACATTAATGCCTCAAAATGTTATTCAATGACATTTACTAAAAGTACAATTTTTTTTACGCACAATTATACGATCAAAGATAATTTCATATTACGATGTAGCGAGATTAGAGAATTAGGAGTTATTCTTGATAATAGATTGCTGTTCGGGTCTCATATAAATTCTATTGTTCAAAAAGCTTACCAAATACTGGGCTTCATTTTAAGAATTTCCAAACTTTTTAAAAAGCCAAAAACATTAAAAAATATATAAAATACTTTTGTTCGCAGTAATTTGGAGTTTGCATCCGTTGTGTGGAGACCACAATATATCACAAACATAGAAAGGATTGAAAATGTTCAACAATTTTTTTTTAAATACCTAGATTATAAACACAATAAAATGCTTTGTACTGACAGCCAATATCCCAAACAAAATGGATTTTTTACCCTTGAAAATAGACGCACTGTATCAGAATTATGCTGTTAACATAAATTATTTAATAATAAAGTAGACTCTTTTAACCTACTCTCCAAAATTAATTTTAATGTCCCCTTTCGCGTGACAAGAAATAAGTATTTATTCCATCTGCCAGTCTGTCGCACTAACTATACACAACACTCTTTCCTCTTTCGTTCTTGCTCTAACTATAAGGTTTTTTTTTTCATCTATTGATATATTTTACATATTCCTTAATTTATTTAAAAATAAATTAAGACTTATTATTTCTGGCTGCGATACGACCTCACTTACTATTTAATGATGCACACTCTTGAACTCTTACTCAAATCACTTACTCTCATACAAATACATATAAACACATCCTTTTGTTGTAACACAATTTAATAATATGTATGATTTTTATTTATAAACTTTGCTGGTCTGTCTTAAAACTGTATTTTAAAAAAAAATGTTATCATATCATTGTCGACTGTTTGTTTCTTTAAAATAAATAAATAATAAGATGCCTATAATTTATTTTGTTGACAGTTTCAGTGTCGCAATATATTGTCGATTTAAAAAAAAAATTAAACTTAAATACATACAGCTTACAATACAAAAACAAAACATTAATATATTGAACATTTTATATCGTTGCCGTTCAGGCAAAAGTCACTTACCCTAAAAAAGGCCGTTTTAAATTTAAAATGCCTTTTAAAAAGTAAAATTATGCTTTTTAAGATTTTGCATCAATCACCAAAGTTATTTAGTTAGGAAAATATTGAGTTAACAGAGATTACATGTTAGTGAGAAACAGGGATGTGAATTTCAATAATATTTCCACAATCATAAATTTCTAAAGGCAAATACAATTTATTGACAATTAATGCAGATTTTTATATTTATGTACGGCAGTTTTCTTCCCAAAAATAACATTTTCCTCGTAAAACAGAAAACAATAAAATGTGAAAAAGTATTTTTTTAGCAAAAATATATTTTTTACGACAAAATTGAATAATTATTTGAGTTGTACTGTCCAGATTATATGTATGCAGAAGTCGCCAAACCAAATTTTAACCGCGTTGACATACAAAAATGTATCGTAAAGAAAAAGTTAGTTAGGGATTTATTAAAAAGACGAGTATAAATTTAGTTGTAAACATAAAACTTTTGAAACGCAAAAAGCTGATTTTTCCTAGTTCTTCAAGCTTTTGAATTGCGATTTCTCAAAATGGTGTTTTTTGAGCTAGTGACTTTTTCCTGAACGGCGGCGATATTTTCTTCTCAAAAATGCCATCCATCACTTGATATATAAAAATTATAAATTACTTTTGTAAAAGTTAATTTTAATTCTAAATTTATTTACGTTTGCGAAAAAAACATCTTCAAGTAAGATGTTTCTTAAAATTATGAATACTAAAAAGTATCCGAACGCTTTGAAAGCAAGTCGAATTATTTTCCCTTTGAAGCGTGCGAGGTTATTGGAGGGAGCGAGGGGTGTTAATGGCATATGCGTGTCCCCTTACAGCGTGATTCCGCTTCCGGTAGAATCAGGATCGAATCCTTACTATAATAAAATTTAAGGATCTTCGGTTTATAAATTTGATATAAACTCACATACAAAAATACCATACCTGGGTTAGAAATCTGCGCTGCGCAAACCAAGACGTTTAGATTTCTGAAAAATATATGCGTTGTACCTGTATTATATTTTGAGAGAAAAATTTTCAAGATGTAGGCTTAAGAATATTTTTTTAAAATAGTTATCGAATCTTATATAATTAATGCTATATTTTTGTACTATGGTAAACCTAGTGTTGATATAAGTTTTATATAAATCTTAAATAATTTTTATTATTTTTCTTCTTTTTGCGGTGCTTTGTCAGGTCCTCTCGACGTTGGTGATCACTACAGAGAAAGCATCTTGGTCCTGCGCTACTCCGAGGCCAGGATAACTGCTTGTTGAATGTACTCGTCATAGTGATTCCTATGAAAAGATGACCAGAGTGGTTTCCCGTTGCCTTTTCTGGTAGATTTTTCGGTTGGGTTACCTACTCTTAGCTGTTTGGTTCTGGTTTGGAGGCGCAAGAAACTCGCCTTTCATCTCTCGTTATCTGCTGTGATCACACCGTTATGAGTGTGATCCCATTGTCCGGGGTTCACGATGTGGACGCCAACAAGTTGGACTAGTCAGTAGTGTTGCCGGTGGAATGCAACTGAGAATTTACAGCATTTTATAGAATCACACCCTACAGCAAGATGTAACTCACTGCGACTCTAGTGACGGTTCGAACCCGAATTAACTTATAAAAAATGTTTAACATAAGATTAAGTATAAAATTTTGGGTAAGAAAAAATTAAATGAATTTTTCACATACAGATAACGTGTATATTATAAAATCAATTATTTTTATTTTGTATCGTTAGTTGAGTACTAATGACTTTTTTTTCTCTTAAATCGTTTTCAATATTTTAAAGTTACATTTACATGTTTTTAAACTTGAGGTTATTTTCAACTTTTTTATTTTGCCAATGAAGTTTGACACTTTTTAGTGGTTTTTAGAAAAAAAATCTTATTATATTTTTATATTGTATGTTATTTTATATTGCAACTTGTTTTCTGCTGTGATGATAATTTTTGTGGTTATTTTTTTTTTTGATAGGTCTTTGAACCCTGAATAAATAAATATACACAGACAATTGAAGGATCAAATAAAACTGAGTTATTTTCAACGTACCTCATCGTAATTTGCGTACAAATGCTGTTTTTACTTTAAGAAATTTGAGAACCAACGTCGGATTATTTTAACCTCTGTCGTGGATCCTCAGAACATTAAAACAAATCTAAATAAATAATATGGTCGATGTGTTCCTTCAGAAAAAGCAAGCAGTCAAGAAAAAACCGGTGATATAACTCCTAGCTAAAATATGATTATTATTACGGATAACTTATATAACGCTATTTTTTATTAAATACGTCAAGGGCGCTTTACAAAGTGATTTTGAAAATAATTTCATTTAATTCAATTTAATTCTGCCTGTAATTAGAAATAACTTCTAAAATTGCTTACATTAGTTCGTTGATGTATTATAATAAATTTACATCTATAATTGCCATGCCAATCCGCTAGGCCTCTCAGGGCAGATTTTTATTTTCTCTCCACGGTTTCTTCAAAACAGATGACATTATTAATATTTTCTATTTTTACTGAAATTCTTCAATTTTGAGGCTATTTCCTACTGCAGTATACAAGACCAAAATCTTTGTTCATTTTGAGATATGTAGGTTTTTTTCTTCACTTATTAGTGTAGGTACTTGCTTTTACTCGTGAATTTGCTCGCTCGTAATTACGGAGAAATTAGTTTGGTAATTAATTAATTTGTCGTTTATCAATAAGATCGTTCCCGCTGGAATAATATACTTTTTTGAAACACTACTCCAACTATCACCATGAAAAAAATATGACGATCCATTAGTTTACTAGGCGGCCTCCGTGGTGTAGTGGTCAAGACGCTTGACTCACGCACGGAAGGTTCCGGGTTCGATTCCCGGTGAGAATAAAAAAATTAAAATGTGATTTTTCTCAAACCTGGGTGCTCTATTATGTAATTCACCACTGTAATTAGGCCTCCTGGCCTGTTGTGGTGTAAAAAAAAATAATAATAATAAATATTGCGACGTAGTATCGTTATTTTGTTAATAAATGTAAACTAACCATAAAACAAAAACAAATTGAAAACGAAACTAACCATAGGTAAAGCAAGTCTTAAATTTGTTAAAAAATAATTATTTTTGACATCCCACCTTACCGCCTACTCAATTTCAAAAAATGTTGCTCATTGTTGGTATTTTATAAATTTTCTTACTATACTTTGTGTTTCGGGTAAAAAACCAAGTATTATGTTAAACTTCCCAACTCAAGCCGGAGCTTGCCTACAATGTCAATCAGTCGCTCCGTTAAGACGTGACGGAAACACACAAACAAACAAACAAACAAAAGCACTTCCGCATTTACATAAAATATTATGGATGGAAGTATAGACATACGTTATGTATATTGGTTTTGCCACATTTACTTTGTATGAGTATGTAATGAATATTGCACATTTACTAGGTTGCGGTGTTAAATTAGTTGCTACCTACTGAACAATAGTTTAAATGTTGTGATTATGCTACTTTGCGTACAATTTTTTTTTTCAGCCCAATAACACCTGGAATATCATCATATCATCTTGGCATTGTTAGTGCGATTGCTTACAAGTTATTTTAGCTATCAATAAGTCTTCCAATTCACTGTATCGTGTTATCGTATAAAACAAAAATCAAGAAACCAACAAGTGCCGATCTGACCACAGGACATCGATTAGAGCCTGCCGCAAAAGAAGTTCGAACATAAGGCTTGGAAGAATCTCACTATAAGTTAGGTAATTGTATTAATTTGTATTGAGGTTTGGTGGAAAAGTAAATAAAGGTTATCAACAGAAAAATATCACATACTACGAATACCGATAGAAATATATTAAATGGATTGTTAGTAATTGATCGTATTTTCAAAAGTGGGGACATAAATATAAAAAATAAATTTAATAAAAATACGTGGCCAGAAAAACGAGACGTTTTTTTTTTTTTTTTTTTATTTAAATTTTAAAGTAGGGCACACATATCATACATGTTGTTATGTGTGTTCTAATAATAACATTGAAAATATATTTAATTTATAAATTGTTTATCACATATGTCTTGACCATTATTTTAAATTTTGATATGTTTTTTTCTTCATAAATATTTTTTTCCATTTCGTAATACTTTTTAATTGCTTTAAATAAAATTGAATTTTGTGACTTTGCCTTTTTCTTAAATGGAAGTCTAATTTTGTTCTTTTCTCTAGTATTGTGATCGTGTTCATGCTGGTTCCGATCATTTTTTTTCCAAAATTCTGTTTTTTTATTAGAGTTTATAATTTTATGAACAAATATCATTGTATTGTAAAATATTTTTTGTTTATATGTTAATAATTTCATTTCATTTACCATCGACTTTACCCTCGTATATCTGTTTTTTTTCAAAATGATTCTAAAGGCTTTATTTTGTAATACAGTTAGTTTATCTATGTTTTCTTTGTTTGATAAAAATAAAATG
Organism: Micrasema longulum; assembly: GCF_059751315.1. Taxonomy (NCBI): domain Eukaryota; kingdom Metazoa; phylum Arthropoda; class Insecta; order Trichoptera; family Brachycentridae; genus Micrasema; species Micrasema longulum. Next base: position 1,090,186 of record NW_028277385.1, on the reverse strand, counting down.
CTACTACAGTAGTTAACGTGTGGTTCAATAATTGCTTTGTAAATAGTTTTGCAGGAGTCCTTATCAATAAATCTTCTGATCCTTCCCAAAATTGATATTTTTTTTGCAATCTTATTTATTACCATCTTAGCGTTTTGGTGAAATGTAAGTTTTGAATCCAACATTACACCTAAATATTTAATTTCAGTGACTTCATTAAGTTTTTCATTTTCTATTACAATTGATGGTGTAATTTCTATTCTTTTATTTCCTTTATTCATATATTTAGTTTTGTTAACATTTAATTTTAATTTATTAATTTTTAGCCACAGTGATACACTATTAAGATCATGATTTAGTCTGTCCATAATTGTTTTATAATTTTCTCCCGATATATATATTTAGGCATCGTCTGCAAAGAGTCTTATTTTTGAATATTTTAATGTTTCGACAATATCATTTATGTACATAATAAACAAAACCGGTCCGAGAACCGATCCTTGTGGTACTCCCAATGAAATTTTGAGGGGCTCGGAAATTTCATCATTCACCTTCGTTATTTGGTATCTATCGCCAAGGTACTCTTCAAACCATTTTATAGTTTTTCCTTTTATTCCTATTTTTTTCAATTTTTTAATAATTATTTCTCGGTCTATTGTTTCGAAGGCTCTTTTAAAATCCAAAAAAACTGCAATTACGAACATGTTTTTATCGGTTACCTCTTTCCAATCTTCTAAAACCAAGTTAATAGCCATTTCACAAGATTGATTGGTTCGAAATCCAACGTTTTTGGCCTTGGTTGTTGTGACGTAAAGATTTGTAATAGTGTTTTAAACAAATTTCAATGACCAGGAACAAATCTACACGAATCGTGACGTATTAGGTGCGTGATCAATGGAATGACCGTTTTTGCAAGAATTGTAAATATTTTTTATGCTTCAAATAAAAATCAAAAAAAAAATTTTTTTACTGATCAGTATTTCAGAGACCTTTATGAAATTTAAGTTTATAAGTAAACATTCTTGATGAAAGTTCATTGGTATTTATTATAGATAAGAAAAAACTAGTGATACCAGTTTCAAAGATGTCGCGAAAGCGATAAAACCGGTCACTGGATATTCCGAATTTGTGGATTAAAGTATCACTCGTCTTTTATTTTCTATAATAAGAGAGCGTTATAACTTTCAAAATGTAAAACAAAAAACGTAATATTTCGCTATTGTAACGATAAAATCTGCGAATTATTTGCAAGTTCCAGTAAAATTCGAGCGTCTATCTGCTATTTAGCGACTTGCGCGATCACACATGTTACGTTACTATCCAACAATTTATTGCGTTGTATTTCATTTTAAATTCACATTTTCAAGAATAACAAGCCAATTTTCAAAAGACGATATTATTATTTTTCAATAATCACCTTTGTATACAATAATTTTAAAACAATGACTTTAAATCTTTAAAACATTTTAAACTCTAGTTACAAGTAAAATAGGTAGCGAAAAAGCGGCTAAAAAGTTTTCTTAAGCAAATTTTGATGCAAAATACGCGGAAAACTGATAGCAGGTACAATATTTAACAATTACTTGAAGATTAACAGATTGACAGATTGACAGATTGACAGGCGGAATAATCGGCGTACGTGCATAAAAAAGAAGGACATAAGGTTGTGGCGTTCCATCCTTTTGGCGAAATGGAGTGTTGTAACGCTTTGGACCAGGAGCATGGAGATTTCAAGAGAAGTTGCTAAGAAGGCCTTTCATGATCCCCGTCACAAAGTGTCCCCACCAACCAACTCTGTATTGTTATTAACAGCAATATTTTTTAAAATTTTATTTTACAAATTTATTGCATTAAATAAATATACGTATTTAATAACAGGGATTTGAGTATATTCCAATTGACAGCACTCAGAAATCTTCCACGGGTAATCTGACGAATATTAAATGAAATATGTCCGAATGGTATATCATCATCGTTCCCTTTCCGCACCTAATGGTGCATATGGCACTGCATTGGTACACCAATCGCAGCGTATTTTGATCATTTTTGTTACTTGAAGGCAAGACTTTTAGTTTTACGCTTCAGGTATCAGTCCAGGGACTGTGAAATATTCTTGTGTGAAAACACTCTTTTAACACTTGTTTAGCTGTGATGTCACATTGGTCGACAAAGGACACAATACTTGATATATCTCTCTTATTTTTTTTTTATGATGAACACATACTTTTTGTAATCTTTACATGGACATTTTCACACCGGATTTGTAAAGTATAATTTATATAACTATGCTGATTGTTAATACAAAAAATATTTATCCTTGCTACGCGAAGAATGAATGCCCGCTAATTCAGCAACACATCTGTATAAGAGAGAGCAAGAATGTAGAACTCATAACATGATATATAGAACTCAAAACATAATATAATGTATGTATTATTATGTCTTAATAGTGTATTATGTTAACTATGTAACTTTACTTTTAAATTTAAAAAAAAAAAAATTTTAATTTTTATATTTGATAAAATGTTAATTATGTTTAATGTGTAACTTTTTCTTATTATATAGTATGTTTAATGTAAAAGCCCCATGGGCGTCAATATAAAGAAAATAAATAAATAAAAATAACAAGGAAAACAGAGACGCTGTTCTGTGGCGGGTATTGTGTATAACAGATTCAGTCGGTCGATGACAGTGATGGGGGACGCACGCGCGTAATATGAGAGGCGTATTTATGATTTTCAGTTAAGTTTTCTATGACAGAGCTAAATTATATGTTTATTTGCATAAATTATAAAAGTACTTTAAAGTATTCCGTCTTTTACTAGTGATAATACGATGTTACATCTCCGCACGCAAAGGGATTATTTACCACAGCCTTTTAAGAGTTGAAATAAATATTTCACATCAACCACGTCGGGAATCGAACCCAAGACCTCTTGCATGGCAGGCTAACGCACTGACTATTACACTACGAGACCGACAAATGGAATATTACAAGATAAAAATATAAAGGACTTATAAATTTGTGTATAACTGGAATCTGAAGTTCTATTTTGAAATCTACAATAAACGCTCGGTTTGAAACTATAAATATGTCAAACTAGGTAAATTTAACGAAAATACAATCTTCTCAGTGTTTCAGTCCTCTGCTTGAGGACATCGATAATGAATTCCATCCAATGCTCATCTTTTTCATGAATTTTCCGCATTGATTATTCGAATTGTCGAAGACTCCTTATGAAGTAGGTATTTTCTACTTTGCAACTACCTCTCGTTTTATACTTCAATAGATATAAAATATGTTTTTATGACGGGATAATCCCCGATAAAATATAAATATTTAGTAGATTCCTCATCCAAAAGCTTGAATATTACATCTTATTTTCAAGATGCAATAAAAAAATAGATTCCAAACTTATCAAAGCATGAACATGACCTTATAATTAGGGTTACGAAGGTGGGGCAGATACGAACCCGATCCTTCTGGTTTAAGGTGACATATTGTTTCCTGTGCAATTCACTTTATCGAGTTTAAATCGAATATGCTTGTCAACGACATAGTGACAAGAGAGAGACGCGTACCAGTGGCGATCTGTTTTATCGACTCTGCGCGTGTTGCCACATTTCAGAGTAAATCATTGGAATATTTTATTATAATTTTTTTGGACATGGTACTTACTTAGTCGGTTACATGAGAGTTTTTCAAAATTTATTTTGATTAAAAAAATACCATTCTTAAACCTTTTAAATACCTGCCGGTATAATATTGTTTAGATGTATTTTCATTGAAACGGGTGGAATATTCTCCCCAAGCCATAGTTAGTAAGAAAAACAGTAAGAATTTTGAATTTGTGTTGTATCTTACATCCGGGAAGGTATATTTTAAGATCCTTAAAACATCTTAAATATTTCTCCTTATTAAATCTCCTACAACAAAGAATGCCCGAGGGTGATTCAGCACAGACCCTAAGTTTTATTTATTATTTATATTCCCTTTCCGCCCGAATAGAGAATGTGCAATGCATTGGTACACCGACCGCAGCGTATCAATTGTTTTGTTACATAAAGACAAGTTGATCGGTCTTACGCTTCAGGTGCCAGTCCGGGGACTATAAAACGTACCAGTAAAAAACACATATTATAATAAATATTTCATCTCGGCCATATTGAGAATCGAACCCGAGACCATTTGAATCATAGTCAAAAACGGCGACCATTCATTTGACCACAATGTGGAAATAAAACATGTTATTTTCAAAGGAAATGATTGTAATTCTACAGAATCAAGTATTGTAACGGTACGAATTATCTTACTGTAGGATATTTTATCTGTGTCCGGGTGGGTGTCCATTGGATAAGAAGACAACTTGTTATCAAAGAAATCAAGACTGGTATGTTTGTTTGCAGACCTAAGAATTCTGGGCAGAGGAATAAAAACCATTGTTAGTTCTATGGTTATCGGTATAAAAGAGTAATTTTAGTCTGAGGTTTCTAGTTGGGATATTTAATTTTATTGAGCCCAGTAGTTCAGGCGCATCAAAGAGTGAGTTGAGAATTTTAAATATGACTATAAGGTCGGATTTATTTCGACGGTCTTGAAGAGAAGATATATTTAAGGTAGTTTCTAACTCATTATACGTCTCTGAATAAGCATAACCTTCAGCCTATCTTTCTCAAAATTGATGTTGAACTGATTCAATATTCTTGATTATCATAATATGGAGACCAGATAACAGAGGAATACTCTTGATGCGGGCGAACTAGGGAACAAAATAGTGTTTTAAGGGTATCGATATTTTTGAAGTCAGCTGTGCTTCTGTTAAGGATTCATTGATAACATGTTCAGCGTGAATTAATTAAATACATTTACTAAAGAATAAAGAATTATTGTGTGATTAAGAATTGATGTTTTTATTTAAGGTTTACAAAACGACCGGTTTTGATATTATCATAATGTTATTGATTTGCGGAATTCATTTTACTGATTTATAAATAAATTGCGACTTTTACAAATAATTTTTTTTCTGAATTTAATTGACTATAGTTTAAAATTGATTTGATATATATGGTAAAAGTTATATTAACCTTCATTTTCACGATTTGTCTAAATGATGACTTTTCAAACTGTGTTAAATTTACTATCTAGCCTACGCATAAAAAAATAATACAATTAAATCAGGAAATTCATGATTTTTAAAAATTTGTTAACAATTTTGCTCTCAAATTTTTTTGTATCTTATTATTATCACTATTATTTTTAAGTTTGTGAATTTTTAATTTATACCACCCGCAACATCACGAGTTTTTCTCACATTTAAAAGTAGAACTCTGTACTTGTAAACATGTTAACCGTCCTAAAACATGACTACTCGGAAACAAAAAATCTATCACAACGTTATGATTGATCGGTTATTGTAAGCTTATGTTCATTTAAACCTACGACGTTTCAAAGTTATTCAATTTTATTAAAACCGTTTTTATTAATTCTGTGGATTGGATTTGGAGTGCCGATCTTAGATGAATTTTTTTGCTTGACAACATTTTGTAAAAGGTTGATGTCCATTAAAAAAAACTTTTGACTACTTTATACACGCATATATACGGTTATGTTTCTTAATTGACACTTACAATTGAACAGTTTATTGTATTGCCACAAAATGTCTAAAAAATGACTCTCCTCTTACATTTCAATTTATGACGTTGGCCCTTTAAGATCTAAGGCCCATAACTTTTTTGTACATTTCTGAAGCATTTCGCTGTAAAATCAAGGTTCTCTAATTTTTACCGCGTGTAAGAAAACTTTTTTTGTATTTAATTTCCCGTAGCACTAAATTCCTAATTTTTTTATCTATCGGATTAAACAGTAATGTGTAATTACATTTCAATTTAAAATTATAAATAAATACTTTTAAGTATCTACCTAGTAAAAACATCAACAGTAAACTCTCTTTGGGTTCAACTGAATTGTTTATTTTAGACATAAAATTTTCTTCTGAAATAAATTATAATAATTAAATTATCTCTTGGGTACGCTAAATGTATACAACCGCATCAAATTAAGTAAAAATCATACTTAAAATAATAATTTATTTTGTAATTTTAGCCCGAACCCTTTCTCGGGAATTTTACATAAACCACCCCTTTATGACTCCCAAAAAGGGGTGAAGATTCCGTAATATCAAAATGCAAAGGATACGAAATCACAAACATTTGCCACTCGCTATAGAAAGGGGTGATGTTTTGTTGGTAAAGTTGTGCATCCAAGAGCTCACGAATTATTTGACCTAGCTTTTATTTTATATTGCCAACGCAATAAAACCCAACAAAATAATATGTAAACATAGTTATTATTTAAGTAATTTAAAAAAACACTGCAATAAAAAAAATGAAAGAAGGGTTTGTTAGCGCGTATTTAATATATAAATACGCGCGCCTATAATAGCTTTCAGAATACTAACCATGGACGAGTGTTTTCAACTCGTTGACTACGCTCAGGTTGGGGTGTTTTCCTGTTTCCTTAAGGTTCTAGGTTCGATTCCTGTAAGGAGGGAATTTTATTTTAATCCTATGAATAGGTTTATAATTACGTACGTAGTAAAATTTACGTAGGTATTACCAGTGCGTAGATATCCTTTTTATGTTGGCACGATACATATTATTTATTTATTTTGACACTTTATATACTTATACAATATATATACATATAAGGGCGGGCATATTGCATTAAGGCAATTTTATCCTACCTACCCAAACCGTTCAGTTTGAGAGAATTATAAATACATGGACATATTGAATCTTACAATTTTATACAAAAATTAAAAACATAGATTGACAAAATAAAAATATATAAAAAAATAATTACACTGTACTATAAAGAGAAACGAGGAGATGGGAAAGAAAGAAGTATGGTAAATGAACAATTAAAATATTTAGATAGTGACATTTCAATTTTGACTTAAATACTAATAAAAAAGGGGCGTCTCTAACATTAGTGGGTAGATTATTTCACAATCGAGCGGCTACTACTGTGAAAGAAGAGGCAAGAAAATGAGAGCTATGCCAGGGTAAAGGGTTCTCTCGTTACTAGAACGAAGAGATAGTCCGTGTTGTGAAAGAGGTTGGATGAGCTCTCTCAGATAAACAGGCGAAGTGGAATTATTTAAAGTATTGTGAACAAGTGATAGAATGTGAAGGTTTCTTCTATGCCTGATACTGAGTCAGTGTAGTTGCGTGCGATACTCGGTTGTGAGGTCAAATTTGCGAAGATCAAATATATAACAAATTCAAATATTCTGCAATCGTTCTAACTTATCAAGTAATTCAGAGTTAGCATACATATTTATTTATTTATTTTATTTAGTCCAATATAGAATACGAATACGTAGTTTACAAAAAAATATGTACATACAATAGGTACATTCAATATAATTTCATTTTTATTTATGGATGTAGCCACTCCACTGGCCCACAGGCACGTTCCGGAGTGTCAGTATATTATTTATTTTATACATTATTGTACATACTTTCACATCAATTGTTGAGTAAAAATTCAAAATTAATATAAGAAAAAAAATTCTAAAACATACTTACACCAAAAACGAGAAAGGACCATTAAGAAACTGAAATTATATTCTGATATATGAAACATATTCCACAGCTTCCTGTCTAGTCTTTTTAGCAATCCATTTATGAACTCGAGCTTTGAAAATATTGTTTTTCACTTTGTTCACTAATATGTCCTTGCTTAAAAAGTTGTATAGCTTAGGGGCCAGAAAAGTATAATGCCTTTGTGCGTAATTTGTTTTTTTCTTTGGGAGCAGAAGTATTGTTTTTTGTCTTTGCCTAGTGTCGTAAATTTGTTGTACTTCATTATTTCTGTCAGGATTTTGATGGAAATGTCTTAAAATTGTCTTTATGTATATTTGTCTTATGTCTAGTTCTGAAAATTCTGTAAAAGTCTGTCTGTGGAGTATTGGTAAGGCTTTTTGCTGGCTACTCTAAGTAAGGCTTTTTGTGCTTTCATTAATGGTTCTTATGTGGTTTTACTTGTTTCTCCCCATCCTATTATTCCGTAACTGATAATTGATTTTGGTAAAGTAGTAGTTTTGCTTAGGATGTTTCTAATGTTTTAAAACAAATAAATCTTTTTTTTTAGTCTAGTTATTTATACATATGTAAATAACAGGAAAAAATATAATTGGTTTGGAAATGAATATTCATAAAACAAAGATTATAAGTCGAACAGGACGAGACATTTTCAGTAACGATAATAAAATTGAAGTGGTTGATGAATACATATATCTAGGATACAAAGTCGAACATAGTTAAGATAACCAGATAGCAGAATTACTGAAAAGAATATGGCTAAGTTGGGCTGCTTTCGGCAAACTTAAATAATTTTTTGAAAATAAACAAGTCTCTATATGCTTGAAAAGACAAGTATATGAATCGTGCATATTTCCGGTGACAACATATGGACTAAAAAACATGTCGATAACACAAAAAAATAGCCAGAAATTAAAATGCACTCAACGATCCATGGAAAGACAAATGCTCGGTGTATGTCTAAAAGACAGAATAAGAAATGAAGAAATAAGGCGTTGAACCGGAGTCGTGGATATCATCGATCGTGCAGCGAAATTGGCAGTGGGCAGGGCACTTGGCGAGACAAAATGATGGCAGGTGGACACCCAGAATAATAAAGCGGAGACCATGGGCAAACAAAAGAAGTGTTGGAAGGCCACAGAAAAGATGGGTCGACGACATTGCCTCTATTGCCGGTAAAACGTGGATGATGAAAGCGGGTGATAGGAAGGAATGGAGACGTTTGGAAGAGGCCTTTATCCAGCAGTGGAGAGAATAAGGCTGTAGAAGAAAAATACACGGAGATAAATATAAGTTTCCAGAATAAGTTCACATTTCTTTATGAACATAAGTTTAAATATATACTAGTACATATACAGATTACAAACTGCTCTGATACATTCACGTATGTTTTAGTACCTTGTAATTTCACATTGAATTACAAATGTCATATATTATAATATACGGTCGAGGGGAACACGGGGGTGTACTGGGAAAACGTTCTTACATGTATGATATTCACACTGGAGATACTGAGCCTCGCCCTAGTGCTACAACCCTCCTGAATCCACCCCTCATTCCACACAAGACTACTCTTATTTATTTCTTCGGGTTGTAAAGAAATTCCTTCGTAATAAGGAACCTTTGACAAGCTCACTTCATACGTGGGCGTTAGATTTCAATATTTTAAATGAAGATGAGCCACTTCATTCATATATTCAGTTTCTAAGTACATGGTTATGTTATCAACAGGTGCATAAATAATGAAGTCCTGTTTTTTTTACGTAAGTAGATTGAAATACTTTGGAAAGCAGAAAAAAAAACCAGAAACTAGGATGTATTAAGTTTTTTTTCTTTAATTTGAGGCATAGCAGTTTTTGTACAGATACACGACTTTTAATAAATTTAACAAAAACAACCGAAAAATTCTGAAAAGAGAGCAATAAAAATAAGGATTTGAAATGCACAGAAGATTGAAAAATTCTACCCTTATTTTTTTTTCTATTGAATACATTATAAAATAGTTTTTACATGTTTGTAATTGACAAAAAAATATATTTGACACTTTATTTTGTTTTTTTTTTCTTACAATGTTTTGTAATATAATTAGCGCAGCATTCTTCAGACGCAAGTCCCGATGACTCCTGACGTAGAATTTTTAGGTAGAAATCTCAAAACCGGTTGGCGTGTGACTCTAAAGTTTAGAGTCTAAACGAAAATCCAATATTAAAAGGTAAATTGGGAAACAAAAAAAAATTAATCAATGTTAGTAAATATAAGTATTTAACCACTTACCGACTTCTTATGTCTACTGGTTTCAAGACTTATCCGTCTTTTTGTCATGACACTCACTACACCAACATGCAAATACTAAAATACACTATCACCTTTACGGTCAGCTTAGTATACATAGTATGTACGAAAAAATACATAAATTACACGCTTAGTTAAAGGGGATGCAAACACCACCACGTCCAGAACATGCACTAAAATAAAGTTAATTATATTTAGCGATATGTCACATAATTTGTTCCACTTAACTCATCATGTAATTTATGTATTTTTTCGCAAAGACTATGCATACTTAAGTGACGGTAAAGGTGAAAGAGTATTTTAGTATTTGCATGTTGGTGTAGTGAGTGTCCTGACGCAGAGGCGCGTACGTCTCTAAACCGGTAGACATATAAAGTCAGTAAGTGGTTTAATACTAATATTTACTAACATTTGTTTAAATGTTTGACCACAAAATTAATGCTTTCAACATACAAAAGTTAAATATTGTACCACAAATAAAAATGTTTTTGATATGAAAAATTTGCCAATAGATTTGTTTAAAAAAACAAAATAAGTTAAAGTAAAGTTAAAAAGATAGGGAAAACATTTTTGAGAACGGAATATGGAGTCTAGGCATTTAAAGGGCTTATTATCTTCTTTTTTTATCGGTCATTGGCTGATTTAAGTGGCCACTTTACACTCTGTGTAACATTTACCATTCTGCCTATGTTTGAACTTCCACATTTCCTCAAGCCTTCCAGCCAGTCTGCAAGCATTTGAACATACTCAAAACATTGTTGAAACAAAATAAGGTTCATATTTTTTGTAGCTTAAAAAAGTTCCATCTATATGACTATTATCACATCAGAAAAAAAGTGTAAGCTCTTGATTTTTATTTCAAAACGGCCTTTCTCAATAATTTAAATTATACCTGATCCAAATATGCACTTTCTTTGGATTTAGTCATTTGTTATTGTCATGTTACTCATTTTTCCATACGATATATCAAACTTCAATCGCATTCACTCAGATTTCCTTCTTATTTAACCAGTTCCATGTTTCACTTCAAAGCTCAAATATGCAATAAAACTCAACCACCCAAAATTATCACCCCTCTTTCTCTCTACCTCCCATATTTCCAACCTTTTCATCCTCGCTGCCATCCCTTTCAGGAAGTGCGAACTTAGGAATTCCGCTGTATGATTTGTGAAGGTGGTTATTGGCCGAGCCCCGACTGTATTTTTCTGTGTACAAAACTGAGCATCGCAGCGTTCCATTGCTACTCGTGTGTACGAAGAACCATTATGAGCGCTTCCAAAGGACTGCGAATTATTTCTACCAAACAGGAAGAAATAAAATTCTACCGTGATAATGTGCCACTTAAAAATGAAAGCCTCTATGATATAAAATGACTTTGCTTTACAACTTCAAAAGATGGAGATGATAAAATGAACACAATTCTTTAAAAATATTGTGTTTATAAAACCCTTTGTATTTTAGCAACAAAGTGTACGCTTGTATTTATTTATTCTTTTTTAATCCATTAATCAATTAAATAGTCACGAATCTTTTTAAAACTCTATTGTATTGCGAGTTGTTTTATTTAAATTCTTACATCAAAAGGGGATTACGTTAATGGCCATTTAAAAAAAATTTAGATTTTTTTTTTTACATACATGTACAATGCACACTGAAGTATTAAATAACATTTTCAATGTAATGCATATGTAGGATTTTGCTTGTTGATACGGAGAATTCCTACATCAGTTGGAGATGATAGAAGAAAACTACGTTGATGCTTTCATATGTATTTATTAGATAATCCAATATTTTGGTCCTTATAAAAATTCTTAGTCCACTCTTCGAAGCGCCCAAACTACTGAGCTGTATAAAATAAATATCTCAACAAAAAAAACCTCCAAAAAAGCTAACTATGGTTTTTACTCTGCCTTGCCTGGAATTCTTAGGTCTGATAACAAACATCTCAGTTTTGGTTTCTTTCATAACTTCTTTTCTAAATAAGTTTTTTTTTCCTATTATATCTTATAGGTATGTACTGAAATCGCTCAAAATTAGACATTGGAGATACAATCACTCCTTTTCACTTCTGTTCACTGTACTTCATAGTCCCAACGCTCCTACATACCTCCGTGAAAAATTTCAACGCGTATCAGTTCATGGTTTACCTCTTCGTTCTAATTCTCAAAGCAGCCTCTTAATCCTTACCCACAATTTTTTTATCTAACTAATATAATGGAATGTGGAATCATCTTCCATCCACTATCAAAGACGTTTCTACTGTATATCTGTTTAAAACAGGCCTAAAAAAATATTTATCTTCCTTAATATCTCATTTTTTCCTATTCCCTATTTATTTCTTCTTCCCATTCAGTTATAGTATTGATTTTACGTTATTTATCGACAAATACAGTTATTTATATTTTTGTATACTCGTATCTGTAGCTTTTTTTATTTTTATATTGTAACTTGAATTATCTAAATGTATTATTTATTTTAATAGTGGATTTGAAGAAATTGCCATTTGGCAATAAGACCGCTCAGGTCCAATTCCTATTATGTACAGAAAGTTAAATAAATGTAGGAATTTTATTATTTAAAGCGCTCACATAAATCAGGGACAAATTATACAATAATAAAATGAACTGAAATTATTTCTACTGAACTACTCCTGACTGTAGTTACAGTTTTACGGGTTTTATAGTAGCCATCCCTATTTTTCTCTCTTTTTTCTATTAGGGGATTGAGATCATTTTCTATTTCCCCGACTGTCATCAATTTGACATCCGTGCTAGGTAATCAGTATTTTGGATGTTTTGATTATTTATTGTTTACGCACAAGTACTGCGTGATTCACCTTCTGCGTTGTATTTTAGACAGCAGTAAGTCAAACGACAGTGGGCATTGGTTTCTGGATATATAATATAAAAGATATCTAACAAATGTTTGTTTAATCAAATTAATATTTTTATTGCCGATTTGGTCAATGGGCTGCAATTGGTGATCAAATTTATTGCACTTAGCATAATCAAATTTTTGTCAAGATTAGGTGAAGAAATAAGGTGTTGCATGTAGGTATTAAAAATTAGTTTTATTCTTATTCAACCCTTCCGAGCCGATGAAAGAATTTCGTAGATAACTCGAAATATTATGAAACAGTTATATAAACACAACTGTGTCAATCATAAATACATCTTATTTTATACTACGTTTTATATTTTTTTGTTTTTTTTTTATTAAAGTTATTTTTAAACATTTTAGCTGGGGTATTCCTGACACTATCTTCAGGAACAGGTAGATTTTTTCACCCTTCTGCTGCGAAAGGTTAAGAATGATTATTGTTGAATTGCTAAATTGAAGATTTAAGCAAGGAATAATATTATTCTTACGATATTTTTTGTAAATTAAAAGCAACCTGATAGTTATTTAGTATTGATAAAATATTTTATAGACTTTCAAAAGTTCATCTTTTCACTAATCATTTGTAATCCAGCAAACGAAAATACGTGTTTTTTTTTTATATAAAAGCAGTTTAGTGAAACTGTTTCCATGTAAAAAATAATTATATGGAATTTCGACTTACCCGAAAATTTTGTTGTATAGGAACGAGCCTATTATATTTTATTTATTTTTGTGGATTTCATTAAAAACTCAATTAATGAAAACAAAAAAATACACTAAAATGGATGCTTACAGTGCTGGATAACCATAATATATGAATTTAATTTACGTTAAATATTAAAAATCGTTAACAATATTGTGTAAAAACAACCGAAATCAGCACCGGGCGAAGGGGGTCTAAATTAACTCTTTTAGTTGTTGACGTGTTGCGTTGCAGCGTTGGCAGGCCTGGCACCTGATGTTGCAAATGTCAAGAGCTGTAAATGCCCATAGTAGAATGTATTCGTTTTTCATACTGATTCTAGTAAAAAAAACAATAGTAATAAATAATAATTTACTGATAATATTTGTTAAAAGTTTGTCATTTTCATGACCGATAGACGTGTAATATTTTGTTTTTAACATATTAAAATAAAGATGGAGAAAACTTTAGAGAAAAATAAATGGAAATCCAAGTATTTAGGGGAATTTATTAGAAAATAAAAGATGAGTGATACTTTAACCTACAAATTTGGAATATTCAGTTACCGGTTTCATCGCTTTCACGACATCTTCGAGACTGGTATCTTTATTAAGACATTCAATGTGTTTATTGAAAACAGATGTAATAATTGAGAATTCAAAATAATATGAGAGTAAATTAATTAAATCAGTTTTGTCCTAAAAATCATTAACAAAGTGTTTCAGGTTAACTAATGAGTTGGTATAATGATAATTCTAATAAGTTTAAGTATATATTTCTAAAAGTATTATATTTCTAATGAGTTTAAGTAAATATATAATATCATTGGCCGATTGAAAGAACCACTTAACACACCACAAAACATTAACCATTCTGCCTACGATTGAATATCCTTATTTCTACAATTCTTCTAACTGTTGGTTTTTGTGACCGGTTAAGCACTGAAAATGCCTAGACTTCGATACTCCGTTCTTTGTTGTAAAATGTTAATCCTAATAACTCATTTGGGGGTTAAATCCAATTTTCGTCTACAATAATTTAAACAAACGTATGTAAATTATTTTATTTTATTTTAAATAGAGAACGAGATCCTTTTTTTTATTAAATGCCATAGTCAAATGAACAGGAAAAAATGTATCGTATATAAATATTTATTATTTAGTATTTTGCAGTCTTATGGGTGATTCAGGCTGTTGGAAAACCAGGGGATGAAAACCTGTTTTTCCTCAAAACCCTTTATTGCCACGGCACAAGGCAAGGGAGAGATGGCGTTATTCCCAGAATGTGCATACCGCTTTTTATATCTAACATTGTATTTTTATTTTTCTTTCGCCTGCCATACTTTCTCGGAGTATAACCTTATGGTTCCGAAGGCTAGCCCCGAAACCTTCAGCATATTGCATTTGTGGAAATATGAAAAGCGAACCGAGAGCATGTAGCCTTGTTTCCATTGCTTTGTATATTTATACGTTGATAAGGTTTCGGATACTTAAAAATAATACCAAAAAGATGAAAAATTGTATTTGAACTTTAACACACATTACAAAAGTTTTTTATGGCAACCATCATGTCGTTTTGACAAAAAATAATAATAAACTGAAAAGTTGAATTAAATCATGAAAACCTTTAGATTTTTCATTTAAATAGCAATCACGATTTCCAGATATCAATTAGGAGTTGAGTTAATAAGATAAATGTAAATGTAAATATGTATGTATTTATATATATTTAGTCATTTATAGTGGCTAGTATAATTGAACGTAGTTATGCAGAAAGCAGCCAGCTAAAGAAAATTGAGATAAAAGCACTTTTATGAAAAGAAACAATCAATACATGAGTTTTTTTTTATACTAGAGACAAGAATTTAATTGTGTTTTTGACCAGTTAATGATATTTAAATACTATAAGATTTTTCTAGTGTTGTGGATGTTTTATGCAAATTGAGAAATGCCGTTTTTGTGCTGGACACTATTTTCAGTAGGTGATTATTATAGCTTTTTTAAATGAAAGTGGTCTGGCTGTTTAAGCAGAACATAACCTTACTGCACCCGATAACACTAATATCTCTTGTTTTTTTTTTTTCAATATTGTGGACTGGTTATGCTTTTTGCATAACTACGTTCAATTTTTTTTCCAAAATTTTCTTAAAAAACACGTTCATATCAACATTTTTATTTATACTAACTCATTCGAATATTGTTAGTCATTTTATTATGGTTACAATTCATACCTGTGTACAAAAAAAATAAAAATAATTAATAACAATAAATAATCATCATCACTCCCTTTCCGCACTAAACGGTGCATAGGGCACTACATTGGCACACCGATCGCAGCGTATCTTGACAATTTTTGTTACTTAAAGGTAAGATGATCAATCTCACGCTTCAGGTACCAGTCCAGGGACTATGAAATATTTTTAGTGTAAAAACACCCTTTTTAATAAATATTTCATATCATATAATAAAATATTTCAAAGTTTAGAAAATTTAAATTTATTATGAATACTTATTTTTTGTGCCAAGTGTAGTATTTTTATAAATAAGAGTGTATTTTCACATAAATTTTTATTTTTATTTTTGCTTTTGTTTAATAATGTGCATGCTTCCACATTCGATTATGTTATAACTCAACTCAACACAGAGCTTATGGCCTCATAAAGTTAGAGATACGTTATTATTTTTTTGTAAAACATGTATTTGTATAATTCAATAAATAAAATAAAATAAATATGTACTAGCTTCACATCGAGAAAGGAGAGTTAAAAAAACACGGAAACAAAACTTTATCTTAGGTTGGTATGTATATTATTTGGTATTTTAAACAGGTTTTCGTCAGAATATAAAATTGTGGATAAGGTTTTAAAATCGAAAGTAAATGCAATCGTTAGGCTTCAATGAAAAAATTATGCAAAAATTACGATTTCTGTTTGATATGATACAAATAGGAAAATGGACATAAATATATTCCTCAGCCTTCCTAGCTCTTCCAGCTATCCATTCGTGGACTAGAGTTGTGAAATCATTGTTATTCATACATTTATAACAATAGTTTGCAATTTGTTTAAAGTAATGATAAATTAGATAAAATTCGTTATTTAAACAGAATATACGAGTAAGATTTACTAACAAGTAAATGCAGGATTTTCCCATTTAAACACAAGAATCTTGCTCCATTTGAGAGGTAGAAACTTTAAGAATACCATGTAAAAATATTATTCAAGATGTTTCAGGGCCAGACCACGAAACTTCAGAAAAACATTCCTTACGATAAACTTTTTCAAAAATCCTAAAAAAAAAATTGTTTAACTCTTATTTTTGATGAAAAAAAAATTGTAATTTGAAAAAAATCCTTAATTTCTCGGACAAGCATCCCTTCCACAAACCCCTTCCTCTCCCCTACCCAACCGCTTCCTTAGTCCGCGTCCGGTGCGTATCGTTTCGTTGGTCAAATACATTTTTACATTCATTTATAAAATAAAAATATTTAGATATTTTTAAAAGTACATCATAAAATATATTCCTATACAATTTCGTGGAATAGTTCTGAAAAATCGTATTTGACGATTAGATTAAAAATTAGATTAAAAAAAAAAAAACCGTTTTGATTTTTAAAAAAATGGTATTAAGTTAAAGCGTAAAATAAGAATGCATCATCATCATCATCATCATACCCTTTCCGCACCTAATGGTGTACAGGGCACTGCATTGGTACACCAATCGCAACGTATCTTGATCATTTTTGTTCAAGTGTAAAATAGGAATTCAGTTAACAAGTACATTTTGAAAACAGGTGTGGTGTGTTTTAAGCTTCGTTCGAAACTTGGTAATTTTCATATTCGCAACATTTTTTTACATTTATAATGCCTAATTATACATGTTTATTACGATAACTTGTAAATTAGCCATTAATTATTCTTACAGCAAAAATATTAAACCCATTAGAGGACTTTGATTTATGAATTAATTGTGCTACCGCAAACAAATTATCAGCCAATTGATCCAAAATTAAAACTTTTTTCCCATGCTTCCTTTCATGCAAATTATGCTGATTAAATCTCGTAATATTTTGTTACGCAAGCGGCTTGAATAGACTTATTGACCTGTCCTTATTATTAAACACGTTTTTTTATACTATTAAACACGTTTGAACCTTTTCATATTAATTTGAGAAATTAATTTTAAAGCATCTGATTTTTTGTATTAAAAAAAAAACCCATTGAACTCCAAGCACTTACAACGTAGTTTTTTTTTTCCTGTAAGAAATCAATGATGTATTGATATTTTTTTAAACTTTTTTTTTTCAAAGGAATTATCCTCTAAACCTTTATTTAGAAGCATGTCAGCAAGTGGAAAAGAGGGGAATGGAAATAAATTTAAAAAAAAAAACTAAAACACCCAGATCAATTGAGAAAAAAATATTTCTTGAATTATTTTCTTGCAACTAGCGGGAATCGAACAGTTTTAATCGAATCGGTTTCACAGTTAGCAGTCCAACTAACTGCGCCGCGTTTGTATTAAATAATATAATAAGTTAAACGATATAAAATAAATTCTTCAAAATAAGGCGATGAGGATTATAACCAAAAGAAATATTTATTCTTATTTAGAAAGAATGCACGAAAATTGGGCTTGCTTACAGTAAAGCAGCAAATTAAATATAATTTTGCAATTTTTATTCATAAAATAATTATAATGATAAATTAAAATAAAAATGAAAATAAAATTTAACCAACAATGTCATACATATGAAACAAGGGATAAAAAAAATATAAGATTACCAATAAGAAGAAAAACAAAATTTTAAAACTTATTGTACCAGGGATTGAAGCTGTACAATGAGGTACCAGAAGAAATAAAGTAGATAGAAGAGATCGAAATATTTCAAATTAATTTGAAAAAATACGTTATAGAGAAATTATGATAAAAAAATTGTAATGATACTAAAGTTTATATTAGTTCTTAAGATATTTTAAACTAACTTAATAAAGCATAAATAAATAAATTAATATAGTAAGAAATATCTCTACATTTATATTACGCAAGAGGTCTCGGGTTCGATTTCCGGCATAGTTGACATGGAATATTTATTTTAAATGGTGTTTTTACATAATAATATTTCATGATCCCTGGATTGGATCTGAAGCGTGAGGCTGAACATCTTTTCTACATGTAACAAAAATGATCAAGACGGAATGCGATTGATGTACCAATGCAGTGTCCTATGCACCATTAGGTTCGGAAAGGGAATGATGATGGTGATACAAACCATTTTATTTTATAATTACATGTTTCACTAGGTAACACTATATCGAGGCAGGAATTCACCTTTTTTTCAGATTAGTCAGTGGGTATTCAACACACTATATTAAAAATGAAATCTTCCACTAACTCCTCCAATAGGCCCTTAATCCTTCTTTTATTTTTTTTAAATATTTTTTTTATCCCCTGAGTATCTGCGGTAAGCCATTGAAGACTCTTGGTCCTATGAACAGAAGACTTCACTGTCCGTTAAACATTAGGAATTTAAGTATTTTGAATAATTATTTACCCAAAGACCTCGTTTTCATTACGCGTATGAGTTTGCCTTGTTGTGTCTTTTAGGATTTGAGTGAGTAAGTGTGAGTTTTGAAAAAGTTTTTCTTATGTATATTTATTTCGTTGAACTTTGTAACTTACTTAATATTTCGTCTGTAGGTGTTGTATAGGGCTCTTTAAGAAGTTATTTTCAATGGCTTTATGTGCAATATTCACTAGATTAAGTACCTTATTGCTTGCTGCTTCCCATGCGATGATGCCATATTCAATTTGTGAATGGCATATTGTAAAATATAAGATTGTGACTTTTCCTAGGTTTAAAATCCTTCTTATTCTACTAAATACATACCTTCATGAGTTTTTTTTAGTCTATTTGTTATTTGTATTGTTGTGTTGATTCCACGTATACCATATTATTTTATACCATCCACCCTTTGCATATGACATTTGCAAATGTGTACATTTGTCGTCATGAAGTAAAATCTTTCAATCATATTTCGGTTCTCCTTTGATTGGTATACGAAATACAATGTATTGATTCTTATCCGAGTTTAATGCCGGGCGGCTTAAATCTAGTTTTCTTGTATGCAACACTTCTGGAAATATCTTGAGTGAGTATAACGGTGTCACCTCCAAAATAACTATGTACCATTAAGTAGGGATATGGGAATGATGATGATCATTTTGATTAAAAAGTTGACTTGATCTTAAACATGCTCTGAATGTAATACAGTAGTATTGGCAAATACTATAGTTCAGAGAAATTGGAGTTTGAAAATTTCACATTGAAGCTTGGATTAATTGTATTTTTGAAAAGCGTTTTTATTTAACGTCTTTATTTGAATTTAAACTATCTTCCCTTTTACACTTCAAAGCTTGTGACAAAGACAATTGTTTTTCATTGAAAACTAAAAAATGAGATATTAGCATTTATAAAATTACATTCGCCTAGTGCGATAAGTAATTATATAGCTTCAAAATGACATCATGTGTGTAAATGATTTTAAAAATAAATAACTACGCGGGTCTTAAGAGGTTGATGGTTTTTATAGGTGAATAGGCACTAGACACCAACGCTCTTTTAAGCTTATTTCTGTAACTCGGTTGCTATAGAAGGTAGCTAATATGTTTCAACAATACTCATTTATCTTCTCAACATAATCTAATCTACTTCATCGATCTTTTCACAGCTGTGTTATTGCTCTAACTGATTATGACGTCAGCATCGCACTATCAAATTTATGTAGCTTAGATTCACGCGTTAGTTTCAATTAGGCAACTTTCTGATATGTTGTATTATGTTATTGTTATTCTAACGAATGTGTTTGATAATTTTATTTTTATTTTACAAGTCTGAGAGATACAATGCTTTGTTAGGTAAAATTTGAGATGAAATTAGGTAGTAAAAAACGTAAAAACATTTTAAATTTATGGTCAAATAAATTTTAATAGGTAAAAATATTCTAATGACTACATTTTTGAAAGACATATGAACGGTACTTACTTAATGAACTTTACATATTGCGTTAAAACTTCGATTCGACGAATGATTTGAAAATTCAAGTATTGAATAAATTAAAATTTTCTACGTCCATTGAATTTTGACGTCAGTCTATAAAACACGTTTTTTTCTCCCTACACTTTATACGCTGAGCGCTGACTACAGTTTGTCAGCTGTGTAGGTGAAATAATTCAATGTATATACCGAAATAAAATAAATAAATAAATGATGAGTCTCACGTAGATCAATAACGATTTTTTACTTTACAAAGGTCAGCAGAGGAAAGAGCTCGGAAAATATAGGCAAAATAGTGAACGTTACAGAGTGTGTAAGGTGATCACTCAAACAACCCAACCACAAATTAAAAGCTCTACAAATACCGAGACTTTCATATTATTTACTTTCTTAATTTTTTCTCCCATTATATTATTTGGCCTCGTGGTGTAATGGTCAGCGCGTTACCTACCATGCGAGAGGTCTCGGGTTCGATTCACAAGATGGTTAATATGAAATATTTAATGATTATAATTTATTATAATAATTATAATTATAATTATTTAATTGAATTAATTAATTTATTTGATTTAATAGCATAATTATACATTTTTACAATTTAAAAAAATTTCACTTGTTATATTTTTACTAAAATTAAAATCCCACCAAGCCACTTTTTGTAGCTTGTTGGTGTTAAATAAAATTATAAATAAACTTATCAATAAAACTTCTTGGTTTAGTTTTACTTTTTATTATTTCAACCAACAAGCACTTTCGCCTAAGTAGGCATTTTCAAGACTGGTGAATTGTTTACAACATTTACAGTTTTTATACTATTCTTTACATATTTTGGAGATAAGATCAAATAAGTTTTTTAACAGGGGACCGAAACATAAATATTTACAACTAGTTTGCTAAACAGTTCTTTTATATTTAAATTATATTATAAATATTTATATTCCAAAGGGTGTTTTTACTCTAAACATATTTCTTAGTCACTGGACTGGTACCTGAAGTGTGAGACTGATCATCTCGCCTTATTGGTGTATCAATGCAGTGCCCTATGCACCATTATGTGCGGAAAGGTAATAATGATTATATTTTTAATGTCAATCTTGAGAACTTTCTTAGGTGATGAATTTAGCATTTGTCTACAAATATTTGGTCCTACTCGAAATATTGTTGACAATGATAATGTTCTTCAAATAAATACAGTTGAACAAAAAGTATAATTAAATTTTTATTTAATAGAACTTTTATATATCTCATATATTATAATTATGATTGTAAAAGATAACCATATTACTAAAAACCGTATTATAAAAAAAGTGTTTGTAACTTGCTTTGCACAGTTTTATTGTAATTAATGTCTTTTTAAAACAAAGCTTTCTCATTTGCTGGCTGTAGAGCCATTTTTCGATCAATTTGATCGTCCAGATCTATGGGCGCATTTGAGTACAATTTAATAGACAAATTTTTTAATATTAAAAATATCATAAAAAAAGTGACTATGGTTTAAGAAAACATAATTCTTTATTTGAAGTAAATTGTATATAGGACACTGCATTCCATATCTAATTTGATTTTTAATTTTTTAAAATTTAATGTTTACTCAAAAGTAACCTGAAAATAATTTTAAGCTTAGAATGATATTCGTAATAAACCATAAAGTATTATATTATTTAACAAAAATCGAATGTTAAACAATAATTTCGTGTGTACATTTATTTATACCTATACATATAAATAAACCAATGTAAATTTCAAATTAAAAATTGAATTCATTTTTTAGTACCCATCTTCGACAATAATGCCTGTAAGCTGTCGTTGATTTCCTTTTTTAATTTATTATTTTTATTTAAGTAGAACATATCGCTCGCATTGGCTCTAATATGGTGACTATACTAATTGCAAATTCTATAAATGCATGACATTTTACTACATTATTAGTGTTTACGTCGGCACATTAAAATAATCGCAGGGAATCTATGACATTTAAAACGAGTTGAAAGAAATGCAAATATTTATTCTTCAATTTGGTATCAAAGTCATAAATGAAAAGAAGCTTCTAACGTTTGACAAGATATCGTTTGCTGTCGACCATAGACAAAAATGATATTTTTACGCTTTTTTCGAGGTTTTCATCGCTGTAACAAAGACGAAAGGAACTCTTTTGTGCTATTGTTTCATATTAAGTCTTCGCGTGGAATTTTTTTTTATCGTCTCTGGATTTTTTTTTTGTGAATCCCGCTCAAGTTCCGCCGAATACAGCCAAAAGATTATCATCGACGCGATGGCATCTGCAAATACCTATACTTTCATATTTCATGTTAAACGCCGCGCCGCAAGACTTAAATGTCAGCTAACGTGTGCGCAGTATGGTGCATCTCTAGATAATCCAGAGGAAATATCAAAAGAGTAACGTTTTAATTTTCTAAAGACTAAAGTCACAAAAATATCACTGATGTCTTTAACATAAGCCTTGTTAATTTTAAAACGGATTTCAAACAAACGGAAATTAACATTAAAAAACCTTTTTAATTATTCATAAAAGCAAACATACATACGTATGTATTCCTTAACAAATGTTAATATTAAGGTTATTTTAAATATTCGTAATTTAAAAAAAAAGCATTTGTTATAATATTATAATATTAGGTACCTACCTTTTTAAAACTTTAAAATGTATTTTTATAAGTTGAATTTCTATTAATATTACTGTTTATTCAGCATTAATTAAATCTCAAACAGCAATTGCATATTGTTAAAAAAACTTAAAATTATATAGTTTATATGCCAAAGCCTTATGGCTAATAAAATAATAAAAATAAAATAAACTTGAAAACGAACCCAATACACGAAGGAACACTAGGCTCTTCAAAATGTATAATTAAAACAGTTGTGAATTGGATTGTGGTCTGGTGGTTAGTGTTGCGGACTCACGGATTAACAGATTCAAGGTTCGAACACCACTTTATTGCAACTTATAGTGAGTTAACAATATTATGTATCTTTTTTGGGTGATACCGTGTATATTGGATTTGATCCGACGTTTCGGCTACCATTGCAGGAGCCATCTACAGGGAAAACTGTGATAAATAAAATTGTTCACACAGTTTTCCCTGAAGATGGCTCCTGCAATGGTAGCCGAAACGTCGGATCAAATCCAACATACACGGTATCACCCAAAAAAGATACATAATATTGATAACAGTGACCGTGAAAACCTTCGCACCTATTTAATAGTGAGTTATTTACAACTCGTTGAAAATTGTTACCAGAATTAAAATAAATCGGTAAATTATAAGAACGCTAATATTTCTTTTGTTTTAAAACTGTACTATGAATATCATAAAAAATTTGAAACGGTATGCATATACAGAGTGTTCTTTAAACCCTGTTATATCCGAAACCGCCATGATCAGTATGAGCAAGAAGACATATTGGCACATTAAAATATTTTTTTAGAACGAATAAAATTAAAAAAAACAAAATATCAAAAAAAGGAAATGGTTGCTTACTTCTGCAGGGATAAAACGAGGAGGGGGAGTCTGACACTTCTCCTCTGCAGAAGTAAGCAACCATTTGTTTTTTTAAATATATATATATTTTTAATTCTTTATTCTAAATGTTTTAAAAAATATGCTTATATGTTTTCTTGCCCATACTGATTTCGTGGTTGCGGATGTGACAGGGTTTAAAAAACAACCTGTATAAGCAAAACAGTGAAATAAAAAAAAAATAGTTTTGATAAACTCCCATTAGTTCTGTCTCAATGATTTTGATACACTCAAAATACTGTTGAATATTGTGTCATCTAAATTAAATTAAATACGAGAGTTCTAAGTCGTATGTGGACGGATGTTATTACCGGTGATCACGATTTTTATTTAGTTTTAATACGAATTTGTATTGGTCCTCGAATATAATGAAGATGTTTTATAATGGCCAGCGTTATTCCGTTGTATTACAGATACCGCTATAAATTTAGTTATTTTAAGTACTCTGACGACCATAGATTCGGCTCCAAGGCGAAATATACAGTAGCGATAATTCATTTCAAAACACAGATAATTACAATAGATCATTAGAGAATTGTAACGAAGGACCGTAATAAATTGCCCGCGACCCGACTGTTCAAAATTACAAACAGTCGTCAATATACCTATAGGTATACAAGTAAATTAACTACATACCAAATGAAATACCTATGTTGTAATTTTTGAAATATTTTTTAATGTTAATTTATGGGAATAACCCGTTAAGATTAAATTTTTGTAGCTGGCCAGCAGGTGGAAAATAAAGTTAATGGTTTTGAAAATGCCCCACAACACTCACACCAATTAATCAAAAAATTATCCAATAAATTCGCTCAAAACTTCTTCATTAATCGTAGCTGCAAATTATTGTATCATCAAATCGGTTTTACTCTTGATATAGGGTCAAAGTACCGGTAAATGACCACCCCCCAGTAAATGACCATTGATTAATAAAAACACAATATAATAAGAATTGCTACATGTGTCCAGTCAAAAAACTTTTAACATTAGAAACTATCAACAGTATTTTGAGTTTGTCCAAATTTTTGTAAACAAGGACTGGATTCAGCTCAATGGGGAGCTGTTTATATTAACATATTACAACAGAGATGAAGAACATTTAAGAGAGGGTAATATAGAATACCTACTCTTATATAAATAAAGGTTTCAGCTCTTTTACTTCACAAACATCAACAGATGAAAGAATTGAAGGAATATAGACGTTCGAATACGGGCAGAATGGTGAATGTTACACAGTGTGTAAAGTGGCCACTTTAACCAGCCATTGACAGGTCATAAGCCCTGAAGATGCATAGACTTCTATTTTAATTCTCTTAAATGTTCTTCATCTCTGTTATAATATGTTACTAGAAACTATGACAAAAGCGGTAGGCGGACACATCTTTTGGTAAGAAACAAATCTATCAGTTGTGAACTGTGAGATGTCAAAAGGTAATAGTGCGTCTTCCCGTTATTTTTCTGAGATTGATAGTGTTTTTTATAAGAAAGGGTGTGGTTTGTGTTTTATTTAATGCTTTTTTTTTTGTGCAATTCTTTGAATATATCCATATTCTAATGTGTTAGGGTGTTTTATAATGTTATGGTGTAACTAAATCTGAGTATTATTTTTACCGGGGTAGTAGTGGTCATTCACTGGTGATTCTGCTATTTTTTTAGAGTAATATGAAGGAAATATGGGAGTCTAGGCAATTACAGGGCTTGTGATCTGTCATTGACTGGTTTAAGTGGCCATTTTACACAATGTTTAACATTCACCATTCTGCCCATGTTCGAACTTCCACACTTTCTCAACTCTTTTATGTGTTGACTTTTGTGAAGTAAAAGAGCTGAAACCTTTATCATGCGGGTAAGATTCACCAGCTGAACCAATTCACCTACTAGGCAACGCCTGATTTTTTTTCCGATTTTAATACTTTTTTAAATCAGTTAATCATTCAGCAATGAAATTAAAATTAAAATTAGCTAATGCTTAGACTTCCACATTCCCTTCTCAAAAATGTTTTCCCTCTCTGTTGCAACAAATTTAGGTTCCTGTATGTTTATAGGTTTAGTTTTATGTCCAAGAGGTTTAAAAACTTAAAAACGTTCTGCCTCAAAACTTCCTTTTTTGACATTTATCCATTTTATTCCGTACCTTTCATATGTAAATTATTTTTGTTATTTATATCCTACTTTTGTAAATCGCATGTAAACAAATAATTAATTCCAAGATCTGATAAAACAAAGGTGTGTTTCTTTATTACTTTGTGATAATTTGTTACTTTTTGTAGCTTATAAATCATACTGATCTCGTTCCAAAATAAAGGCGCTGAAATTCAAAATATAGCACGGTTAAATCTAAATTCGTTTCTGTTAGTTTTGTTGATTCCAACACGCAAAACGATCGCCGAAATTTAAATGTTAAATTTGATGATCTTTAATTCGCTGCTGGAATTAACATGATTTTAGTGTTTTAAAACATACAGAAATAAAACAAGAAAATGGGAGAGGTAATTAAAAATTTCGGAATTTATTATCCATATGCGACCCGTTATTTTCTGATTTGATTAATGTTTGAATATTAGCATTGTTCATTTATTTTATCGAAACTTAAATGCACAAATTTAAAATCATCGTCGTCATCCATTTGATATACTGTAAAATATAAAACAAGAGCAAAATACGATTTTCATAGCGTTAGAGTGGGATAGATGTGAGGGATAGGAACGAACTTACGAATTTAAAGTATGCTATGCTAAAGGGTATGATTATCGTCCTTTTTTTGATGAAATCAAATGTATTGCAATAGAGAGAGAAACTTTTGGGGCGGGAATATAGAAGTCTAAGCGATGACAGGGAGGGGGGGGGGGGTTATGTGCCTGTTACCGGATAGTTTAAATGATTACTTTACACATTGTGAAATATTCTCCATTCTGGCTATGTATAAACATCCACATGTAATCTCAATATTTAATATTATTCAATATGAAAAAGGAAATTGAAGGAGAGGAAAATATGTGATTTAAGGAAGATATGGTAAATGTTACTTCTGACGTCACGATACCACGGGACCTAAGCCCGGTTAATAATTACACTGTACATAATATAGTCGTACTCGTATACGAATACATGACCGTCCACCATAGAATTTATTATGCATGTATGTGTCAGATATGAATGGTAATTGTGCGTAAGGAAGGGACAATTTGACAAGCATATCCATGAAAAAATCAATACCCGGTAAGCTTTTATAATTGCTGAGGCTTTTTGCATTAAAAACTCACTTGTCGTGTCCAGCTCCCCTATATTCGTATTTTATAAGGGTGGTTTTCACGCTTCTTTCTAGTCAAGCCTCATTTTTTGTTTTTTACTGTTATTTAAATAGAAATTGAAATACAGAAATTTTGAATGGTTCAAAAGCATAAAAATGAATACCACATTTTTTTCACGAATTCCTCCATTTATTAATATGTGTACTCAACAAATGTTAACCCATTTTTGTGTGGTAATCATTATCAAAAATGAACAAAAAAACCGGTTAAAAACAAATAACCAAAATTAGAAAATTTCGTAATAAATACAATAAAATCTAAAACAATAAAACTTACGTAAATTAACATTTACAATAGAAAAAAATCACCAAGAAGAGATTATAAATTGTTTTATTTTTATTACTTGTTTATTTTATTTATTTGCCTCACTGCTTTTGCAAGGTTTAAGAAATTCATTGTTTCGGGCTAGAAATTCCCTATGGTAAGCAGTACTTTTTTGTTACATGTGTTTTTTTTATTGGATAATTTTAATCTAATAATACAATTAAAATTAACACCAATCTACAAATTATAATATGCATATATATAATTAAATATAAATCATCATTATAATGATAGAAATATAAAAAAACAAATGCATTTGATGTTTTGTTATTTACTCATATTTCGATGTTCAGACAATTTTCTAAAAGTCGTAAATAATATGCGCAGGAAAGCGACTTGGGATAGAATTTAAACCTCTGCTCTGTATTGATTTTCTAAGATCCATGATAATTTGAGCCTCGGATATTCAATCCGTAAGTCCAAATCACAACCCACCGGACCACAACCTGATTTTGATATGACGAATATAAAACGATAAATATTTATACTCTCTATTTATTTGCTAACCTCTTTTCCACCATAAATGATTATTGCAATGGACTTTACAAAATTTGTGGCTGAAATTAATCGCGTTCCATGTGTTTGAGCGGAATTTTTTCCCTATGATCGAACTACTTAATTTTTAACTTCAAATGGTCCAACAACTATTGCTTCACCTAAGGTACCCTCATATATCTGTAATATTTTACAAAATGAGTTTGGCAGACTGCAGATATTATTTTTTTTTTAAATAAATAATTACAATGACCGATTTATTTAATGTTTTGTATTTTTTACAGATTTTTCTACACAATTGGAATTCTTTTCTTCTCAAGGCGCCGGAAGTTAGCGACCATCACTTTTGACTCCTCTCGATTCTAGGCCATTCCGATAAGCATTGCTGCATCTAGTATTCTAATCCACCACCAACCTGAGCAATGATGTTACCATACCCCGTCTACCCTCTATCTTTCCTTTCACTATGATCTCTAAAAGGGCATACTTTTCTTCGCGGTATATATAGCCAAAGTATGCGGCTTTTCGTATTTTGAAAGTGGTTAAGAGTTCTCTGTCTTTTTCATTACATTCAGCCACTTTTTATTGAAAACTCGACCAGTCCATGAGAATCGCAGCATTTTCCTGTACAACCACATCTCAACTGCCTTGATTTTTATTAAACTTGGTGATTTAAAAAATCACTAATTTTTATCCGTATAACAGCATTAAAAATTGTATTAATAATCATTTATCAATTTTTCACTTTCTTATTTTACTGAATACTATGTGTGTTTTAACAGTAATAATAATAAATAATAATAATGTTTAGATAATTAATATAGCGCCATTTTTGTAAAAATCACCTCAAGGGCGCTGTACAGTAAATAAATATCCCAACACGTCTTGCTGCTACAGAGCGCATGGACGGTTGGGATTCTAGTTCCTCGTCTCCAATTATGATATATTACAATTATGATATATATGAGCTAGATAACAGAACGTCTTGCAGCTACAGAGCGCATAGGCAATAAGAAATCTAGCCCCTATTTACATTTTTATTTTCAAATGTTTTATTTGACAATAAAGTTTAGAGTTTAAGTAATATTTTAAAAACGAAAAAAAAGCAAATTTATAAAATTAGAATTTAGATAACAACAAGTCTTGTAGCTGAGCGCATGGACGGTTGAAATTGTATACCCCATTTAATTAATTTAGATATTTGATAGTTGATAGCATTTACATAATATGATAAAAATAATATGATAGCTAACATCACAAAAAGTCTTGCAGCTTCAAAACGCATCGACAAATGTTATTTCAAAAACATTAGAATGATTTTAAAAAGTTAATAATAAAAATAATTTTAAGAAACGCAATAATAATACATTGAGCAAAGAACTAGTAAGTATGGCAATTAAGTGAACATGTAACAGCACAAAAAGTAAAATATAAATAACTAAATAAAGATTGCATTCCTTAACTTATTATTAAGATTAACAAGACAATAGACGATATTCTTAAACTCGTCCCTGTTTTATTTTAGTGTGTAGTAAACAGTGTTAGTAGTGTATTAGTAGTGTGTAGTAGTCGTAGGATAACTGCAAAATCAACAATGAAACTCAATTAAAGTAGATTAGCGTGTTTTTTCATTTACGGAATACGAGAAGGTAAAAATAAAGCTATTTAATTAAATGGCACGCCTGTAAGGGTGGCAAATGGGGTAAATTGGTGGGGGTGACGTTTAATTGGACTTAATTTAAATTTAACGTGAAAGAAATGCGTTTCCAGGCAAGTGTGTTTATTAGCGCTGTGCGCTCTACTTGCTTGGAATATTATGTACGCGTACATACATACTCGTATATGCTGTGGATACTAACTAAATGCATGAGGAGATATAATTTACCCTCCTAACATAATACGAGTACATTCCTACTTCATCCCCCAAATGCCTGAGATTCTCAACGAGAGTTTCACATATTTTAATTTAAGTAATATCTTCAGTTAATTTGATGAAATTGTATTTACCATTTGATGTATGTAATTTATTATTTTAAGTTGAAATATTACACGTTTTGTGTTTTGTGAAATATAATACGTGGGTTTTTGTTGAAATTGAGAAAATTGATTGATTTTCCTTTATGCGACGCGCTTTGTCCATTTCGATAAAAACGTAATCACTATTTACAATTGTTTTATTTCAATTTTTTCTAGTACACGTATCTAGCTCTTATAAACTTATTTTGCCCCAAAACCATAAAATACATCGAATAGCATCACGCTTGAAAAAAATCATAACACGCTCAAACCTTCAGTCAATCCATATCAAACTGCTGTAAATATGTCAATTTTTAAATAATATTCATAAGATCAACCTTTTTTTTGCTTTTAATCTAGTAATTACATATGAATTAAGCCGGCTAATTAAAAAATAAACATAAAAACATTTTTTTTTCTATATTTGTGCGTATCATGTGCATGTCACATATAATTGATGAACAATATCTAAACATAACAAATTGAGATTATTAGACCAATGTCGTAAGTATAGTTTATTGTTTGTGAACCTTAATAAATTTAAAAAAGAAAAAAAATAGGTAATTTAATTTTGCAATGCTGAGAAAGTTAAAGACAGAGTCCGAAATCAAAAAATTAGAATGACTTGCGATACCCAAGACATAGTACGCTGGAGAAGAACAAGGAGAAGAAGACGAAGAATTCTGGAGTGATCAGGTCTATAGATGGACAGCTCCAGAATTCCCTATACCGTGGTCCATGATATTCCAGCTGGTAGCCGTCTGACTGGAAAACCACCGAAGAGATGGAGGGACAGCTGGAACTCAGTATCTCCTTGAAGACGATAATAGATCGACTGATCCAAACGTGAAGAAGTAATACAATTTAATAAAATAATGTTATAACGTATAGAAAATAATGAAAAAAAAACATGTTTTCAGATATTTATTAGATAAAGAAATGTTTTAAGTACCTTGAAAGTAAAAAAGTCATTTTAATTACTATACCTGTCGATGGCAAAAATCTGTGCTTTTCGAAATTAAATAGGTAGTTGTGCTCAAAAATGAATTCTGGTAATCGCATAACAAAGTCTTGTATTTATTAATTTAAATAATGTTCCTTCACAATGTATATTCCAATTCAATCCATACAAATATTATAAATGCAAAAGTGTGTTTGTCTGTTTGTCTGTTTGTTTGCGTTTCCTTCACGTTGCAACAAAGCGACCGACAAATGTGATTTGCATAGAGATAACTAAAGAGCTGACTTACTTTACTTTCAAAAAAAATATAACTTCTTCGAGATAATTCTAGGGGGAAACATGCATTTGTAGAATTAGATTGTTGAGGGTTGGTTGGAGCTCCTACTCCAGTTATATATTGATAGAAGACACGAAGAATTATGTTGGACGAGTGTGACGTCAATGATTGGTTGAAAATACTGCACTTGAACTACGTGCTGGAACTAAGTGACTTCGTCGAGCTAGACTTTAGCAAACTGACTGGCTGACAGAACTGAACTTGTTGAGCTGACTGACTTTGACTGCGTTCTTTGGTCTCTTTATGGGCGACGTTCCTTTGTAGTTCATTTTTTCATTGTAGGGACGATGTGAATGTACCCCGAAACGATGCTTCCAATTTCATGTGCAATACTGATAGAATTGCATTATGTCTTATATTGGATTGTATGGAAAATGATGACATTGCTTTTGTCGGTCATCGCACTATTTCAGGTGAAACGTTTTAGCACGTGCGTGTCATCAATTACGGACTATGAACCCTACATATTAATATCAAACTAAATAACGACACTACGTAGCCATAATTTGACGAGTGCATAACAACTCGACGTTTTTTTTACATAGCGATAATTTCAAATTTGATTGACAATCGATACAGGATACTTTCAAACCTTCAAAAATACATGATTCCATTTGGAAAATTCTAATTGCTTAGCGACAAAACTTATTGATTAACCAATTCCTCTCTAATACCACCAGATCAAAGCCACGGGTAAAGGCGAGAAAATAATGTACCATTATTGTATTTATATGCTTTTCCTTTAAATGATTGTTTGCCAATTATTAAACAAATAGATTTTCATCAAAAATCCGTTGTTTGACAAACCATGTACTGTGCTTAGTAACGGCATTTATTAGGATTCTCGATACTCAGGCATATCAAGGTAAATTTATTTTTAGCACGTAAATTTGACAGCGTACTAATTGATACACGTGTAGGGGACTCTCGACAGGTCGACAAAACTTCACCGATGAAAAATAATATTGATTTTATAAACTCCACACCGCTAACTTAATTAAAATTATCAATAATGCACTTCCAATTTGTACTGCATGATTTGAGCGTGGGTAATTATTTAAATTTTTTTCAAGTGGTGCGTCACCAATTTAATTTGCTGCAGGCTAGAAATCACGTTATTTTTATGCCAATCGAAGTGTACTTTACCGTGAAATATTTTTTTAATTATCGGCCCTCCAATACACTTACTACAAATCTCATATATAAAAAAAGACAGATAGACAATTTTTTTTTTGTTTTTTTAACCTGAAAAGGGAAAATGAGTGGAGATAAGTCCTTCTTAAAGTTTTGTAAATAGTTTTTTTTATTTTTTTTTCATTTTAAAAAACCCGTTAGGGTTACATTAGAAATTTAATATTGTCTAGTCATTTTATGTCTCGTCTAGTCTAGTTAGTTCAGTCATCATGTGCTTTTTCAGATTGATTTTCAATTTGTCTCCATTATGTACAAAAAGTTAAATAAATAAAAAAAATCAGTAGTCTCAGGTGCACGGTTCGAATATATAATATTATTATTTAAATAAAACATTTTTTACATTGAAAGTTCATTATGGGTTAAAATTATACCACCTGGTTCAAAAGTTATGATGTTTTGGAAATCATAAAATCGCAAAGTCTCATTTCCTTAACATTTTGTGTAATACGACTTTTGTGCTTTATCCTTTAACAGTCAAAAATTATATTCATATCGCACCTTTAGAAGGAAAACGACTTAACTCAAAAATTACCATTTATTATGGTAAGAATAAGAAGATAAGTAAATTGTCAATGATATTGCTGACATTTAAAAAATATTATTTTATACATTACATCGCACCTTTAGAACAAAAACGACTTAACTCATAAAAAGCTCAAAATGAGTTTAGATCATAAAACGACTTCAATGAACACTATCCATCTTTCTGCATTAAAAAAAATGCAACATTTAAGCGGGAATAGGACAAAACCGTTATATTGATCTCTTTGTTATTCAAAAAATTTAGACTCCGTGTAAGTACGAAAGCGACGCTTTTAGTGTTGTTTAAATATTTCTGTGTGAAAAACGCAACGCAGGCAAACATAAAGTGACCGAATGCCGGTTGATTCGATTTCATTCAGATAAAAATGTCAAATTTACATTGATGTTGTAAATATTAAAACGACCAATTTTGTTTTATGATTGTTTCTTTCCAAGTTACCGGTAATCTTAGTGACTTATTCAAGTTTGTGTCATTTTGTGAATAAATAAAAACATGTTTTTGGTGACCTGATCTGACCTTATAAAAATTATGTCATTACTTTATTTATCAAAGTGCGTTTGTTTTGTTTTCAATCCAATAATGACTAATTAAATAAATGCCTTGTTTAAACTTAGAATCAATTATTCTTATTACGCTTTTTTTTCATAGATCCATGGCTGAATGCCTTCGATATTATTTTTAATTCTACGTTGGTGCTTATTTTGAAAAATGCGAAACAATCGATGAAAGAATACGAAGATGTTTTAATTTACATTTTTCTTTTGCAGTTTCCCAAAAAGGTGTTTTTTTGAGTTGAGTCGTTTTCGTTCTAAAAGTGCAATATATATGGAACAAATAAACAACATTTTTTTTACCGACAAACATAATCATAATAAATATTTTTTCTTAGTGTATTAAAATAATTTTGCACAATACATTCTGAAGACGAATCCATTCTAAAGACAATATAGATTTTTAAAATTTGTACTTGTTATGCATTGATAGCACGCTTGATTTTTTATAGCTAGAGATTTGACAGCAAAATAAATTACAGTTTGGCAGTATAAAAAATGCTTCTAAAATCGTTATCCGGTGCAATAATTCACGCTTTTTTGACACCACGCACACTTTCACACACTAATCTCCCAAAGTAGAATATTGTGTGTGTATGCGTTGGTCAACTTGGACGTATTGAGTTGATTCAATTAATAGCATTCGATGTCCACCCGTCGCGATTCTAATGCGATTTGTAACTATCAGTTAACTTCATTTCGGAAAATGCAGAAGCGTGATTATGCCGGACATCGATATCAAATCAATAAAATATTGATGAAAACCACAAGCGCTTTGTTTTAAAATTCAAAAACATGTATGTAAAAAGAAGTATTTTATCAATAAGACTCGCAGATATGAATGATCTAATTAAATGTTAATAATAAGAATGTTAGCTGTACTAGTCTTGGTTAAACATTGCTTGTGTTTATGTTAAGTTTAGTCAATTGAAATGCTAAGATCTGAAAGCCAAATACCACAAATTCAAAATAATTGGCTTGTTTGTGAACTTAATACAATTGAGAGTCCCTATGTTTGTTTAGTCAAATATTATTTATTTATATGCTTAAATATATATTAATTCATATACATGGCAAAGCTCAGCGCCCGCGCCCTTGATGTGATTTTTACAAAAATTGCTTCATATGAATTATCCACAATAATAATAAAAGGAGTGCCTTTTACCTTACAAAAAATATATATTTAGTAATTTATTTATTTTTTATTTATTTATTTAATTTTACAATACGCCCAAGGGGCATTTACAAAAAATATACAGTTA
The DNA here is from genome assembly GCF_059751315.1 of Micrasema longulum. Classification (NCBI taxonomy): domain Eukaryota; kingdom Metazoa; phylum Arthropoda; class Insecta; order Trichoptera; family Brachycentridae; genus Micrasema; species Micrasema longulum. Next base: position 1,055,161 of record NW_028277385.1, on the reverse strand, counting down.
AGTACAAACATAGTGCGTAAAAATTTAAAAGATAAACAATACATTTAGAAAACAATAAGAAGCATACTGCCATGCAAAATAAAAGTGAAACTTTACATAGTAAAAAGAAAAAATAATTTTATATGGATATAATAAAAGTAATTGAATTAAAAAGCAAATTGTAAGTAACTTGTAAAGAATTCAAACAAAAAAATAAATACATTTTCATATATTTATAAGTATAAAAATAAATATACAGGTAACTACAAACAAAGAAAGTAATATGATAAACACTTCAAATATTAATAAAACGAACCAAAAATTCATTCATATTATAAACTTCAAAAGAATAAACACAGCAGCTTCTTTTAAAGCATAGAGATTATGAAGAAATTAAATGAATATGTAAATATGAAAATTCAGAAGCCAAAAAAAAAAAGAAACATATTTGATACACGTTGTTTATTGACAATTGTTGATCAAATATATAAGGGATCGATAGATCAGTAGGGGATAGATGAAGGGCTATATGTAGATGTTCAAATATGGGCAGAATGGTGAATGTTACACAATTCGTAAAGTGGCCACTTACACCAGCCAATGACAGATCACAAGCCCTGTATATGCCTAGAATTTTATATTACCTTCTCTCAAATATTCTTCGTCTCTGTTGTAATATGTTAATATCAAATATATCTTTAAACATACGTAGATAAACAAGTAAATTAAGCCAAAAAAAATATTTTTCATCATCATCATTCCCTTTACGCACCTAATGGTGCATAGGTCACTGCATTGGTACACCAATCGCATCGTATCTTGATCATTTTTTTTATATGAATGCAAGATGATTATTTTTCCGCTTCAGGTACCAGTCCAGGAACTATGAAATATTCTAGTATAAAAATACTCTTTTAAATAAATATTTCACAACATTTTCGGGAATCGAACTTGAGACCTCTTGCATATAATAATGAGATTAGAATAAGTACCTCAGAAGAATCTTGGGTGTGCAGTGGTTTGACTTAGTGTGGAACGAAGTAATAAGAAAACGGACGCAGCAAAGTCCGGTGTCAACTGTCATCGAGCGGAAGCAATACAGTTGGCTCGGCCATGTACTACGGATGCCTCCGGAGAGCCTTAACCACGCTTGTCTACTTTACAAGGCATCAAGTTCTCAGCGTTCTGGACGTTCATTGCTGACTGTTTGTAGGCAATTCATGTCAAAACTATGGGACACGAACCTGACTTGGGAGGATGCACAGGAGCTGGCAGCTGATAGAGATGCCTGTAGAATCTTTGTGGGCACCATATTTACAAGGCATCTCATCAAGGCAGCTCCAACTTGGAAACGGACATGGAATGATGATGATGATTACCAGGAATTGATCCCTTGTTCTCAAGAATGGTAGGCAAAGACGCCTTACACCACGCTACGAGGCAGACTTTTCTTAGCTCGTTTTTCGTTTTTAGGATTTTTACCTAAGAGTGTCCATCAATTGGAAAATACTTGGCAAGAGACTGGTTCCATTTAACACAAAGAAATGTATTCTTTATCCCACTGGACACAGAGAAGAATGTCCAAACAACATGAATCAAAAACGGAGTAAAAACATATTTATTATCTCCTTAGAGATCAAGAAACTTTAGAGGTAGAAAGACTTTATTCATAACTATTATATAACTAAAATTTTAATTTATTTTTGGGGTATGCAGATAATTGAGAGAATTTCATAATGAAATTTGGTAAAGTATCCGAAATAAAAATAAAACCCTTTTATTGGATTATTTGATAATGTCATAACAAGACAAAACGCGTCTCGTGTATAAAAATATTAAAAAAGTAGAATTAAATCCAATAAAAGTGTTTTATGTTTATTTTGGATACCTGACCAAATTAAATTAAATTTGAATGCTCGTATGTATAAATTAATATAATTATAATTAATTGAAAAAACAAATTTACTTTTTTAAAACTATAAGAAACATAATAAGCCTGAAAGAACTTGTAAAAATATACTACGCAATAAGTCAATCAGTTTTGGAATATGAAGTAATTGGATGGGGATGTGCAAATAACACATTGATCAAACAAATAATAATTGCACAAAAAGCTTTAAAACAAATTATCTTAAGAGTCCCAAATAGAACTAGCTGCTTCGGTATATTCGTAAATCTTAATGTAACACCTGTAAAACAACTTTATGTAAAAGCTCTGTTACTGTACGCACACAAACATTATTTTCTACCTTCCATAACTCATTTCACAAATACAAGAGTTACTAGATACTCCTAGGTCCTAGGTTCGATTCTTTGGAGGATCGAGATTTATTCTTTCAAATAAATTAAGTTTACAAACAAATGAACATAATGTATCTTTTAAGGCTGTGTCCAAATTAAGCCGTAATAATTGGATGGAGATGGAATATGGGATAATTGAATGGGGATATGCAAATGACACACTGATCAAGCAAAAAATAATTGCACAAAAAGCTTTAATAAAAACTATCTTAAGAGTCCCAATCAGAACTAGCTCCCTCAGTATATTTAAAAATCTTAATGTAAAATCTATAAAACAACTTTATGCAAAAGCTTTGTTACTATACGCACGTTAACATTATTCTCTACCTTCCGCTACAAATACGAGAGTTACTAGATACTTCACCCTGATGCTGCAAAAAGAATTTTAAATTAATACAACCTTCGGTCAAAGAGGATTGGCCTACTACTCGGTTGAAGTGTACAATCTACTACCATTGTTCATAAGGACAATTAGTTAGTACTCTCAATTTAAAATTGCTATTAGGAAATGGATAGTGGAGGTGAGATGCGCACGGATCGATGAGTGGATCAAGCCAAATAGGTAAAAATGTGTTTCTTGTTTATGAAATTTGGTCTACAATTCTATATGAATTTGTTTTGTTTTTTATGATTATTTTAGTTTATATTGCTAATTATGTTTAACATGATAATAAGGTTAGTTAGATTATTTACGTTTTCATTTTCTTATTATGTTAACTTGTTTAATAACTAATTTAAGGCATGTTTCACTTATTGAAAAAAGTTTCCCTCGGCACGAGACACCCCAGTAAGGGAACATTATTCCGTATAAAAAAATATTACAAACATTCTAAAAGTATGAATAAATATACTTTCATTGTTTAAACCGGGGGATTGTGTCAAATTTCCCAAGAGATAATTGAAACCGGAAAGTCATGTTTGCTAGTCTAACGCGCTTACCTCTACACTGCATTAGTCGCATAAACTGAAACTGAATAAAAATCGGTGAACATTATTTTTTCCCAAATTTTTCGATTTCATTTCAAAATATTGTGTGTAAACTCGATTTATCACGAAATAAAAACAAACGGAAATACGTAAAATCTGCCAAGCGTAATTTTTCCAACATCTCGGAAAAACCTCTCTAGAAGGGCCTAAAATAAATTAATTACGTAAAAAGTAAGGAAACATTCTCTCAGACAAACATTTCGTCTGTGCACACAAATGAATCGCATTAGCAGAGATAAAAGTCAATTTGAGAAAAGATTTCTTTTCACACCCACACTGTTATTTCACAATCTTATTTGGGAGTAAATTGGTCTTAGTTCTTCCAAGCAATACAAAAAGAGACATTGATGAAAGAACACTAGTTTTGCTGTTGGTACATGGAATGTGTATAGTTATAAGGACCTACAGACCAGGGTTGTGCATTGATCATTTTTCATATTTATGAAATAACCAACAAAATATCATATAATAGGGAAATGTAACTTTTAAAAACATATTTAAAGTAAAAAGGGTCTATGAAATACTGTCAGTAAAAAAAAAGTTTTTGGTACTTATTAGTATCATAAAACATATTTTTACATTTGTAATTTTGAATTCCTGCAAAAACGGTAATTCGCCACGCGCCTAATACGTCACGATTCATGTTTATTTGTTACTGGCCATTGAAATTCGTTCAGAACATTATCACAAATCTTAATGTCACAACAACCAAGGTCAAACACGTCGCGTTTTTTGAGCGACATATTTTTATTAAATTTCTTTTTTAAATTTATGTATGAAAACATTTCTCCACAATATCCATATTGATTGTGAAAATACAATCAATTATTCTACATCGGTATTCGTAGTTTGTAATATTTTCCTATCGTCCAAGAAATGTGTATAAAAAAAAACACTCATGATGATGAAAAATACAGTTATTGTCGAATTTTTTCAATAGGATAACTGCTCTCAGGTAAAAATACTGAGTACGGAAACTGAGTCGAATCCAGATAAATTCATCTTGTTGGGTAGTGATTGACGTGTTAGCCAGCCATGCTTTAGGTTCTGGGTATTAATTTTAAAGTTTGTTTAAACTCAATAATTCATTGTTTCTGGACTGCCACCTTACGCTGAGAACTAATTACCTGACCTTCCCGTAACAATTTTTTTTAATACGCGGCATTTTGTTGATTAATGCAGTGCCTTATGCTCTAATAGGTCCGGGAAATTTTTTGAGCTTCTAAATGTTGCCAAGGTTTTACCATTGTAAAACCTTATTATTTATTATTATATGATAACTGAGATAGATATGCTATAATAACAGGAATTACCGCTACCACTATGGTTGCAACGTCTGCGTAGCATGTGATGTTAACAACCGTATCTCCCTTAGTTCTAGATAAACCACATTCTCCATCCTTAAAACCGTTTTATATATATTTTTATTATGTTTGTGTAAGAAAAAAAAATTGGCTTATGTATTGTTATCGTATATTTAGTATATTTTTTTTAACTGGCTTTGTTTATTTATTTGTTGAAGTTTGTGCTTTTTAAAAAAAAAAATTTTAGTCCAAATTGAGTTGTAGTAACTCCTGGGAATGTATTTTTTTCTATGTATTTTTTTTTTTTTAATAACCCGCTTAGCTTCTTCTTCAGGGGCTTCTCAGCAGGTGGTTAATAGGATATGGAAGGAAAAAAATAAATAATTTGTCATGGAAAATAATAAATTCAAGAAAGATTTAAGACAAAAAATCTTTCTTGAATTTATTTCTTTCAACTGGCGGTAATCGAACCCGCGACGCTAGTTTCATAGTTAGCTGTCTTACCAACTGCGCCACGGCTCCTGTCATTCATTTGTATTATGCTTTGTATAATATGATTTATAAAATAAATAAATAAATATGTAAAGAAGAAAGCATTGTTATAATAGCATTTGGTCAGTATTGTTATTAATTCTTTTTTGTACACTAAAATAGGTTGTTTAATAGAAATTCGATACAATCGAGAGGTGAAATATATTTGTGGCTTAGGTCTTAAAAGTCCAATGTCGTAAATCGCAATATAAATGGAGAATACTATTTCAGCCAGTTAAAAACTGTTTTGGGTTTTTGAAACTAGCATTTATAAGAAAACATAATCACATATGTATGCAAAATAGAAACAAATATATTTTTTTTACTATTATCGACCTCTACAAAATGTCGGTCAGAAAAAATTAAGGCTCATCATGCCATTAATAATAAGACCGATGTTTTGTGTTTTGGAACGGGAGCGTTATAATTTATATGAATAAATATTAACAGTTTTATTTGACATCTGGCAAATGTTTTCACATCCCTGATTCAAGTAAGTAGCCATCATAATATCTCATCGCGTTAAGTCTTATTTGTTTTGGCGGATTGACATTCAAAGATGTTTCGGTGTGGGTGCTGTACCAGACATCTTTAGCTATTTAAGTAAATAATTATTTCCCATACATCAATGTACAAATGCCCGACAGGAGTATTTGTGATAATCTATCGAAGTGTTGCCGAAGATAAAATCAATTTAATCTTGACACGCCTAGATCGCAATTATTTTTTTCTATTTCCGAAGATCGTATTTAAACAAGGCTTACGTCAATACTTTGGCTGAGTGGGATGAAATTTTTTTATTCCTACATGTTCATGATTAATACAAAAGCCTGCGATTAATAGGTTTCTATTAGTTTATTGAAAAGTTCATGAAATATTACCATACAGGTTTATAAAAAACAACAAAAAAACAACAGATGGAGGAACAGAAGAAATATTGTACAAACATAGGAACAATGGTGAATGTTACACAGTGTATAACCAGCCAATGTTTATATCTTTTTGGAGTTTTTTTTATGTATTCTTTTCAGTTTCAAACACTTTGCCATTTTTTAGTTTTCTCATTTCTGTAAGATTTTTATATTTTTTAATATATATTTTTTAAAATTAGATTTTTGTATTTAAAGCGTCTCTAGACATTATTAAGACTAAATATGCTGTTTTATATATATTTTTACAAACAATATGGCACATTTTAACCTTCTTGCAAGAATTTTAAGACTTTATAAAAAAAAGAAAAAAAAAAATATTGATTTTTATCATACGAGTAATAAAGCATGAATGATTATTAAAAAAGAATATTACAATGTTTCTTAAATCAATTGTCTCATCTTGATTTTTGTGTATGTAAATTAATTTTAGTTTATTTTGTTACTTCTCATATGTTCTTATTTTCTCTTATCCTTTCTTTAAAAATATAAATTCTTGATGGAAGTTCATTGTAATTCATTATATAAATAAAAAACAAGTGAAACTTTAATCCACAAATTTGGAATATCCAATGACCGGTTTCTGGATATTCCAAATTTGTGGATTAAAGTATCACTCATATTTTATTTACATAATAAATTTAAAAATAAAATAAAATATTTTCTTATCTTTGACTCAATTTTATTTCTTTAACTCTATTTTTATTTTTATCTTTCACTTAATATTTATTATAACTTAAATTGATTTAATTGACCTACACACATATTTTATATAATTTATGAAAGATGGTGTGAGTGATGAGTTTTTTAATTGAGGATATGTATAAATAATGTTACCAATGCTTACTTACAAATTGTATGTATTTTATGTATCCTTGTAGAACTTCTAAAAAAAAAGTATACATAAAAATAAATAAAAACTGCCTACCTCAAAACAGGCATTTACTATACCTAGTGAGGATAGACAGTGTCTAATATGTTTACTTATAATTTAATTTTACTTTACTTTAACTTATTTTTTGGTGGATGGAAGGTATGGTTATCAGTCTTACGCTTTAAGACCATGGGTCTTCTTTTCAGTTTTGCTCATACTAAATAAAAGATAAAAAAATTGACAATATGCTGAAATATTTCACTGTCCCTGGTCTAGCACCTGAAGCGTAGCTGATCGCCTTACCTTTTTGTAACACATGATCGAGATGTTACGCAATGCCCTGTACAGCATCGAGTGTGGGTCAGAGTTTGATAATGATGCTTAAAACTGTTATTCAATATGGTTGCTTAAATAAAATAAATTATTATATTATTTAAGCATTATATGTAGGCAATAAAATGTTTTAAATGTGATTTCATTACAATAAGATAAGCATCACGAGGAACCCACGTCCAATTAGAAATAATACTTTAAAAGAAGAAAACACGTTGATGCGCACAATTCAAACATAATTAAGCTATCGAAAAAATCATTATAAAACATTAATTTTGCGTAGGAATCAAAGCTGTAATTTTTCAAAATTAGGTATTGTTTTTAATTACATAAACCAGACCCGGAGGGCCTTATTTACAAGCATGTAATAATAATATGAATAATAATGTAATAGTTAGTGGCAGCTGACTGTTAATTGGGTTTTTCTTTTATTTTTATTTTCTCTTCTTTTTTTTTGTGCCATACCATATTTATATGCTATAAACTTTTCAATAATTAAAAAAGGAATGGCCTACGCTTAGACGCTGAAGTACTTGTGGGCATTTTTTCTAATTTATGTTAAAGCTTAATTTTAAGATGTATTTTTCTAAAGAGTATTTTGTAATTTTATTTCTCTGTAAATAAAATATGTATGGAAAAATAAACAAATATATTTTTTAATTTTAATAAATGACAGATTCATCACTAACGGAAAGAGAAAAACAGAATCTCGGAACTTATTGTACAAGAGATTGAAGCTGCACAATAAGTTACCTCAAGAGATAAAATAAATAGAAGGAATTACCTACATTATTTAAAATAATTTTTGAAATGATATGTTCTTGAGAAATTTTGAAAAAAACATTTATTTTAGTTTATATTAGTTCTTAAAGCGTTACGAACTAAATAAATAAAGCATAAATAAAATAATAATAAAAAATTGGACTTTTACTAGCCGAACTTTTTGCGTAGATACATAAAAAAAAATTTACTATTTTTTGCAATTTATCCTTATATCTCAATTTTGGTAACCTTTTAAATAACGTACTATTAGAAAACAAAAATCAAGATAAGAAAGAGTGGGGTTCGAACCTCGGACCTCTGATCCGTGAGTCTGCAACAATTTATATTTGATATTACTGTTTATTTAGTGTGATTTTGCTTGCATAATTTTGCGCGACAGATTCTTCTAAATTACTTTTCGATTGTTCCGAACTGCAAAAAAAATCCTAAAGAGCCAAAAATCCAATCAACCGAGGCCCGAAAGGCCGATCAACTAAAACCTGTAGGGCTGATTAAACGAAGCCCGGAGGACCGACTACATAAGGCCCGAAGTGCCAAATTGTCCAGCAAGTAATCGTTTTCTGCTAGTAAATGTTTAATACTAGTTAATATTTAAAATTAAAGTTAACTTCGTGGTCAAACACATCTTGGTAAATATGTGGATGTTGATGTAATTAGTGACGGGTACGTCTTAAAGTTGGTAATTTTAATTATCCTAATAATTTTTGTTTATGTTTAAAAAAATCATTTTGTTATATTTCTGTAATTTTAAACGGTGATATTTTTTACTATCTTTGAAGAAAAATCTTTGGTCAAAGCAGGACACAAGTCTCTCTTTTGAATGATTCGCACTTTGTCTTGTACGGTGTACGGCATTTCAAATTTCCAAGAACCGTAGAAGGTTAAATACGTTTCTTGGGGATTATTGACACTTTGTAATAATATATTATATTTTCCTTTTGGGCAATTTTATATACGTACTCAGTAATAATACAATTATTATACATACTTTTGTTCATATTTACAGAACTGCTTACATCTAATCATGCACTTTACACTCTTACATTGTATGTACGAGAGTGTATGCTTATTGTATCTGTCAATAGACAAAATAATTATTCAAAAGAGTATCAGCCATGTTGTACGGCTTGAAAATAATAAATCTCGCAATTTATATGAGTAAACGCTTGTAGGACGCCAGTATTTAAATGTTCGCATATTTCACTCCAGGATCGTGTAAATATTGTCCATAGTATTTTATGGTATAATGCAGTTTAAGTGCATCACGGCTCTAGTCGTAAGATGGCGCTATTATTTAAGATGGTGCAGTAATTATTCATGCTGCGATCGTGTATGCTTTATTACCTCCTTTTCTTTCTGACTAGACAAACTTACAAAGTTAATTTGATTTTTAAATTATTAACTTCTCGCTTACATTAATTTGTATGTTAAGTGATTGATGCTGACTTGAGAATGAACAGGTATTATACTAGCAGATAAAGCTACAAAATGCGTACAAAACATTTGAGTTACTGACATATATGTACAAAGTTTTAGATGAATATCTCAACTAAATGAAAAAATTAGTTTGAATAATAAAAGGCAATTCATTCAAAGGGCTTTTTTAAATTTATTTAATTAGTTTACATAAAAGGAAAAACGGCAAAAAGTAGACTTTCCTGATTTCATGGGTGATTAAATATATATTTAAAAGAGTTTTTTTCCACTAGAATATTTCATAGTCCCTGAACTGGTATCTGAAGTGTAAGGCTGATCATCTTGCCTTCATTTGAAAGAAAATCAAGATACGCTGCGATTTGTATACCAGTGCAGTGCCCTATGCACCACTAGGTGCGGAGAGGGAATATTGAATTTGTTTCCCCGTAGTGGTAGGCAGATAGAATAGAACGCCATATCACTCTTTCTTTGCACACATACCTCGCTTTCTCTATACACATACATCTTCTCATAAACTTGCACGGACTATTCCAATTTTTGACGTGTTCATCATCAAGTGCTTACTGGATTGTGCCCTTTTCAGGAGTTGCCTAGTGTAGATGAAATAATTCAGGGTTACTCTTTAACGTCTTAAAAATGTGCAAATTTAAGAATGAAAGAAATGCGGATTTTCAAACATGAGGAAAATGGTGAATAATACACTGTGTGTAAAGTGGCCACTTAAACCAGCCAATAAAAGGTCGTAATCCCCGTAAATGGCAAGACTGCCATATTCTCTTCTCAAACTTGTTTCCCTCTGTTGCAGCAAATTCCAATCTTAACATCTCCCTAGGGAGTAAAATCGACCCTTGTCTACAAACATTTGAACATACTCAAAATTTTATAAAATTCGAAGTATGAAAAATTTTCAGGCAATTCCTGGCAGGCGAAATAATTTTGCTAGATGAATTTAAACAGATGGAAAAAATGAGAAAGTGTGAATGTTTAAACAGACGCAGAATGGTGATTTTTTCATTTGTTTTCAAAATATTAGCTTGTAATCTTAAAATTAAACTCCTGCAAATTTGAAAGCAATTTGTTTTATATCCTACATTTATAATATAATACATTTTTTATGTTTTTTCTAATTTATATTTGTTTATTTTATAATACAATTGTAAGCATTTATGTTTTATTTTTCACTATTTATGGTATATTTTGTAATGTAAGTAAAAAATATTGTTATTGGCATATGTTTTCTAATTTATATTTATTTATCATTTTTTAATAGTTTTATTATTAATTTAAATTATTTAAGTATGTTTTAGATTCAGCCTTAACACCAAAATTTGCTAGCTGGTAATAGCTAGCTATTACCTTAAACAAAGAACCTCATTATATATTATTCCATATTTTGTCAAACATTATGACTGTCATTAATATAAAACCCCTTTTTTCCATTGGCAATAATTTTTTAAGTAATGTTTTTGCACAGGGTGTAAAATACTACTTAAACAAGCCAATGACAGGTCACAAGTTTTGTTAATACCTCGACTCCATATTCTGGTCTTAAAAATATTTTCCCTCTTTGTTGCAATAAATTACAACCTCAGCATTACTCATTCTTTTTTTGTTTTCCATTATCTTTTTGCGTAATCTGGTAAGTTTTTTTAGATAATCAAATCGCCTTTTCAGTTTTTTGTTAGTACGATAAATGAACACTCATTCTTCTAAACAGAGGCAATTTGTTTTTTTTTTAATCTCAGTCAACACAAATTAATATTACCCGTAGGTCTCATACGTCGTAATGTCAGGAATAAACAGTCTGCAAAATAAGCGTACACATTAAATAAGTTTCGTGTCTTGCTCTTTTATTTATTTTTCTCCAGCCTTAAAACAAATAAAGAAAATACACTTACAATTATTGAAATTAATTGCTGCAGCGTAGCGAAAAAAAAACCCTCAATAAGGGGATTCGGAAGCCTAGGCATTAACAAGTCTTATGACCTGCCATTGACAGGTCTGAAGTGGCCACTTTACACAGTTTAAAATTCTCCATTATACCTTTGTTTAAATATACACATTTCCTCAATTTTTCTATCTGTTGACTTTTGTCTTATGGTGACTTATATAAAAGGCATCGGAGTAAAAAAATTTTAGAACTATGATGATAATAATAAATTAATAAAATTAGGATGATAGACAATGGCTATTGCAATACAGGTAAATACAGTTTTTGCTACCTTTTGTGTTTGCAATATGGTCATGAGAATGAATGACAATATCCAACAAAGGCCCTTCATATTAATTGTTAAACGCACAGTGAAAGGGGCAGTACAGTAGTAAAGTAAAATTCAATTAAAATTTGCATATACGAAATTAAAAAACTCGTACATTGCCAAAAAAATACTATTTTTTACATGAGTGAAACCTATAGGAAGACCTACGACTTTTAAAACGAGGAAGTATTTGTTGAAGTTTGTGAAGTAAAAGAGCTGAAAACTTTATTAATGTGTGTAAGATTTATTTATTAATAAAAATTCCGAATATTTGCGTTCTTATAACTCATCCAAATATTGATGTTGAGGACCATTTTCAACTTTTAGAAAAAGGAAATCAATTTGAGGTAGAGAGGGGTTCGAACCTCGGACCTCTGGTCCGTGAGTCTGCAACACTAGCCATGAGACCACAACCCGAATTAGTTTCCCGATTCATTTCAATATTTTTTCATGAGGGGGATTTATCAAAAATATTTTGAGTTTGTCCAAATTTTTGTAGACAATGACTGGATTCAATCCATTTAATTGAAAGAATATGGATGTTCAAATATGGGGAGATTTATGAATGTTACACAGTGAGTGAAGTGGCCACTGAAACCAGCCAATGATAGATTATAAGCCCTGTAGATGCATTGACTTCTATATTACCTTCTCTAAAATGTTCTTCATCTCTGTCGTAATATATTTACCAAACAACGTTTTGAAATGATCACGATGTTTTTTTTCTCTTGTTTTTACTATTTATGATTTTTTAATTGACGCAAATTGATACAAAAAAGATTTAAATCAACCACAGGCACCGTGGCGCACTCGGTTAGACGACCAATTGTGTGTTCGATTCTCGCTAGTTGCAAAAAAAATTCAAGAAAAGTTATTTTCTCAATTTTTTGGTCTGGGTATTTTATTTTTTATTTATTCATACTTTTATAATGTTAGTATTCTTTTTTATAAAACATAATGTTTCGTCACTGGGGTGTGTTCCGTGCCGAGGGAAACATTCAACAAAAAGTGAAATATGCTTTAAATTAGTTATTTAACAAAGTCAATAATTTTATTATGATTATTCATAATAAAAAAATCCTAATTAATCTATTTTACCCAATTATCATTAATATAATAAGCAATTAATTAGTCTATTTAACCAAATTATCATTTAAAACATTTTATATAGACCTGTAGACCAATTATATAGACCTGTAGACTAATATTTCAATACAGTACACAAATTTTACTTATTTGGCTTGATCCACTCATCGATCCGTGCGTAACCCACCCCCACTATTCATTTATTAATAGCAATTTTATATTGTGAGTATTTACTTATTGTCCTTATGGACAATGGAAGTAGATAGTACACTTTAACAGAGTAGAAGGTCAATCTTCTTTGACCGAAGGTTGTTTTAATTTTTAATTGTTTTTGCATCATCAAGGTAGAGTATCTAGTAATTCTTGTATTTGTGAAAAAAGTTATGGAAGGTAGAGAATAATGTTTGCGTATAGTAAAAGACCTTTTATATAAAGTTGTTTTATAGATGTTACCGTGGCATATGTTTTATATCTTTCTTCCATACTCTCTATTATCCACCCGCTGAAAAGCCTCTTAAATAGAGGCTTAGTGGATTAACCCATTGAATCCTTTCCTTACTGTACCAAAAACATTCGCGCGTTATGGTCCTGTGTAGTATAATACACCCAGAAAAGAGTTTGAATCGAAAAAATTGAATCATCATAAGAAATCAGATAATAAGTTGAAGTCAAAAGTAATATTTTTTTAAAATTTAAAAAAAAAACATCAGTTCATGCTCGCAACGCGAACTAAAGAACCTCCTATGATAAAACTTGGAGAACTACTGATTGGCGTCTGGCAGGATGTACTAGTTACTTTGCTGTCCGTGCGTGTGACGAGTGAAAGTGTCTCTCTCGCTCCCAAATATATGTGTTGTGAGACGTAAAGTGTGTGTGAGACAATTTTATATACATTTATCTTTAACGGCATACGCCGTGACATGACAAACATAGGTAAACTATTTATTTTACTCGTGTATTTATCGGCAATTTCCGATAAGCAGCTTTTTCCGTTCCTAATGAGTAAGATTTTTTTTTTTTTAACTTTTACGTAAATATAAAACGGAGGACTATTGAAAATCTTAACACAGGATTTATTATATTCAAAGAGATATTCAATTTATTGTATGTAATTTGTAAAATCTACACATCACCTGGAAAGGAGATTTAAAAAAAGGAAAAAAAATGTACCAAAAAAATTATACTTTATGTCAGGTTGGTATTTAAATTATTTAGTGTTTCCGTCAGAATTTAAAGTTGCGGATAAGGTTTTCAAATCGAAAGCAAATACAATCGTTAGGCTTCAATGAAAAAGTGAAGCTGAAGTGAAAAGTTATAAATCCAGGATTAGTTTGAAGTGACTCCGTACTTATGTAATCCAGTAAGCTGACGGTCACCCCCGCTCCGGTACACCTCGCCCCCACCCAACTTCTATCAGCCTACCTAGCCAAACCACCCTTGTCATTCGTAGGTCACTCCAGGTTATATACTTCAGGAGTATTAAATTGTACAAATATTTTATAGCGAAACCATTTAAGTCTAAAAATTAACTGCGAGTGAGATCTGTCATAAGTTCTTTAAAGTTATCACTTAACACGCTGTGTAGCATTCGTCTTTATACAACCAAATTTCGATAATTCTGACACATTGCTCGTCAAGACTGATCACCTTACCAGTGTAAAAACACATTTTTCAGTAAATATTCGATGTCGGGAATAAAACCAAAGACCTCAAGCATGGTAGACAAACGCGCAACTACGAGGTGGAAATTATTATATGCAACTATTTTGCAGTATATAGGTTTTTTTTCTATCCTGAAAACTTTCTTTACATTGTTACTCTCATATTTGTAGTTTTTTTAAGTGTGTCCAAACTTTATTTATGTTACCGCAAACTAGCCACTTAAACAAGTTAATTACTGATTGAAACCCCTGTAAATGCCTCTAGTCATTAGGAGGTTAACTACAATAATGCCTTCTCCAAAACGTTCATTTCTATTGTAATATGTTAATCTTAATAACTCCTTAGGATTTTAAATTGTTGATTAAAAAAATCAGTAAAATAATTCAGATCAATCACACCTGCATCAACAAATATTTCAGTTCTTTAACTTCACAAAAATTAACAGTTAAAAGAAATCAGGATGCTCAAAAATTGGAGGAATATTGAATGTTACATATTGTGTAAAATTACCTCTTAAACCAACCGATGACAAGTCGTAAGCCCTGTAAATGCCTAAACTTCCATTTTCCCTGCTTCAAAATTTTCTCCGTCAGTATTGCAATATATTGATAAAAAATCGTTTAAAAATTAATTCGAGCGTATTTTTTTAATATGTGAAAATTGATAACACCTGCCTTTCTACATATCTTCTCTATCGATGTAGACGTTTCGTCACAATACCCCACCTCTTCTTCATAATCCTAATTAGGAGTTCAATGCATTTACACGAATTGGAAAGCCTTTTCTGGGAAAGCCTAAGAGCCAATGAACCATTTTAGGGGATGGAGATGAACTGTGTAGTAAATGTCAAACCAAGTCATTCGAGGACACTAGACAAGTTATTGTTAAGGGTAGAAATTAAACGTGGTAACATGAAACCAACTTCTATCGGTGTAGAACTTATATACTATTCAAATGAGTCAGAGACATGATGGTTACAACTTTAAGGAGTAATATCGTATTACATATTAATATAACGTAGAGTGTGTTATTTTTGTTTTATTTTTAAAAAATAGCAACAAAATTTAAATGAAATACATACAGAATGGAAAATAATTTTTTTTTTTATGTGAATGAAAAACTCTAGAAATTCATCTTTATATTTATGATTCATCTGTACGTGTGATGTCAATGAACTCCTTCTAAACGGCTTAAGTGTGGTTTTCAAAAAAAAATAGATCTTTGCGCTGTGTGCATTGACAAAAAAAGGAAAGATTTTGTTTTTTTGTGTGTAAAAAAAGTTTGTTTTTGAATGTTTACAAACAGCATTTGTTTTTTATGGATCTCAATCAGATTTTTTCCTTAAATTCCTTATAATTTTTACCCATTTATTTATTTTTCCTGGATTTTTGATAATATTAAAATAATATTCAATTCAATACATTTTTAAAAATCGTATTCCCACATAAGTACACCCCTATGTTGGTAAAAAGACCAGAGTTTGACGTTTGCAAAAACAATAACCTATTTGAAAAAATATTTATTTTTGTTATAGAATTCAACCATAAACAAGTACCTTCTTAAATTTAATATTTGAATATTACCAATTTTTAGTTTTGGAATTTAATCACAAATAAGTACCTAGGTACCAACTTATCAATAAAAAGTATTTTTCCAAGGCAAGCCAACGTTCGGGCAGGACAACGTCTATCGGGTCAGCTCGTTACCTATATATCCTGTAATAAAATAAAATTAACAATTATGTTTTTTTGGGATGCCGCGAACAAAAATATGTATAAAGTTTATAACTAAGTTGTTTTATTTATTTAAAAAAATAAATATATATTTAAATTCTGTACCTCAGAGGCAGACGAATGCACAATCCTAACGTCTAATGTTCATCGAAAGCTTAAAGAGTCTACTATATCCAAGTGATTTCTGATCATTTATAGCGTTCGTTTGTATTTTCAGTATCTTAACACATTGGTTCTTTCATTTAAAGACTTACATTTTTTCAAAATCGATTGACATGATCATAAACTGGGTACGAAAATCGAAATGTCATTTCTTCAAATTCTGGATTTGCATCCGCCTGCCTCTGAAGTACAAAATTGTATCGGGCCTTACTTTAAAGCCTGGTATAAAGTTACGCTAAAGTATAGTTGCATATGATGGTATTTGCATCCTCATTCTACAACTATAATAAGGATGGTATTCCCATCCGTATTCTACCACTGTGCCAAGGCGTAACTTTATACCAAGTTTATGGGTGAAGCCCATCAAAACATAACACGTAATAATGAATTATCATCATAAGCTCGACCGCCCAGGGTGGGCTTTGGCTTTATCCAGGAGTCTCCTTCACGCTTGTCAGTCTGTTGCCCTTCCTCTCCAGTTCCCCAGTTCTAAAGTTGTCGTATCCGTGCTGATACAGTCTATTTATCATATTTTGGGTCTTCCTGGTCTTCGTCGTCTTTTTGGCATGATGAGAGATAGGCGTTTAATGGGATTTTCCTCGTCCATTATAACTATATGGGCAGCTTACCTCAAGTGCCTCACTTTGATGGCGCTGATCACATGCGCTTCGTCGATTTAATATAGCTCTCTATAATATAGTGACGACGCAAAATGTTATTTTATCTTACAGGGCTATAAATAACCGTGAGGATCCTTCTCCCTTTACGCTGCAATAGTATAAAAGTCAAATTAATGGTCATTAATTAAGTTTGCATGATATGAATACAGATAAAAAAAATCATCAGATTGTGACCGGAACGAAAGAACATTATTTTTGGAATATGTTCTGGGTATTGGGTATTTTATTATTGTCCAGTAATTTAGAGTCCTGTCTTGTTGGGTACAAGATATTCCAAAAAACTTGTACCTACAAGTTATATTATTATTACAAGTTTAGCATTATAAAATGTGTATTAAAAACACACATCATTTTATCATCGCTACCATCATCATACATACTCCTCGATTCGCACTAGATTGTGCATAAGGCATTACATTGGAACACTAAATACAGCGTAAAGCTATCATCTGTTATATATACATATGAGGGTACTACTTGCAAACCTGGCAAAATCCAAAATCTAAAAAAAGCAAGATATTCATTGAAACTTATTCAGTATACATTTTTTTACAATAATTATAACATTGTCAGTAAAAAAGACAGCTTCATTTGTAAGAACTTTAATTTGAAATAATCTGGTTTGTTGCAAAAATGGTAACTTTTACTTAAGTATTGTAAAGTTGGAATGTATAAAATTAAATTTATTATATCACTACTGTTTCTTGACATAATCATGCTCAAGTCATCACTGCTTACGTATAAAATATTTAGTGATTATCATAAGAAATTGAAGTTTAAAAAAAGTTGAAGTTAAGTAATGTATCAGTTTTTTGTGATTTGCTCAAAATAAAGAAAAATGGGTTTTACTGGGTTCGCAAATAGTATCCTCATATGAGTATTTATATAATGTTAATTTATTCGTTGTTCTTTTTATTTTATTATAAAAACAAGTTTATAAATATTATGAGGTAGTAACCTTAAAACTGGTTGACGTATAACTAAAATTAAAGTAGTGTATACAAATTTATAAACAAATACTTACATTGATATGACAAACCACAAAGTGAAAAATGTTTTCGATATTAAAACATTATTACTCTTTCTTTACACGATGTCAATTTGTGGTGTTCAGAAAGTCTGTAAACTGGCTAAAAAAATATATTTTAAAAAGCACAAAACCAAATTAGACTTAAACAGCAGCCAAAATAAAAATTATCGCATATTTTTTATTCGTGATCACCAATGTAGCGTTCAAAAATGTTTTGCATGTAAATAATTACGAGGCGTTTTAAATAATTCAAGTTATTTATTCGCTCGCGTTGACCCTTTCAGGGGTCGCGGGGCTGGGGGCGGTTATTGATTATTCTCCTTACTGATAAAGCACGAACCCTCCGCCACGAGGGGGTTAAAGGCTATTTCTGATGAGGCCCTTATTTGCATGACATCAACTTGTGACTACTTCAATATTTTCAGAAGTTAAAAAATGTTCGAGTGGCTGGCGGAAATTCGTGGATTGTTTGGCGGGAAACAAAAGATTCTGCTGCGATTCGTCTTATTAAAAGTCATACAATTAGCGTAAGGTATCAATTTAAATAATTATAAATAAAACATAGGTAAAGTAAAGGTTAATTTATTTTTCAAATTGTGTCATTAAGTTTATATAAAATACCATTGTAGAAATAGATTTACGAAACTGAATTCAATACAAAATAAATCTCAAACCTTTCCTTCCATTTGTGCGATTGCAATACGGTCGTAAGAAAAACTTTGACAAAATCTCAATGAAATGGACAATGAAAGCAGTAACTGTTTATTCCATTAAATTTGCGGCATAAAATTAAATTTTAAGTGTAATTCGTTTATACGTACTTTCATATCTTTAGTTTTGAATTCAGAAGGATTTTGGCTGGTTTGATATTCTTGCACAAATTGATATCTAACTGTATAGATGCCCATGATATCCTTGCTCAGATAAACCTTAATGTACTTCGCCGTAACTTGCGTACCAATCTTGTCTTTGGTGTGGGAAATTATAAAACTAACATCGGATTATTTCCCCCTCTGCCAAGGATCTTGAGAACAGTGAACGAAATCTCACTAAACGGTACCGTTGATGTGTTCCTACAGCAAGGGCGAGCATTTAAGAAGCAAGCGGTGTTGTCACTCCTGATTCACAATGACACATTTGCCATGTCCGCCTAGATTTTGCCATAATTATACCTTTGTAAATTTAAAATTGTTTAGATTACGTGTTACTTTATAATAAATACTCAATAATGCCAATCTGTTAAGGTTTTCATAAACCTATTGAAAATATAAGGAAAACTGATTGGGAAACCCTTTGGTCTTTTAAACGATTTACAGGTATGTGGAGGGAGTGCGTTTGCTGGTAAAATAAAGGAAAATGCACGAAAAAATTGGAAATAAAAGACGACTTATACTTTAATCCGCAAATTTCAAATAACCAGTCGCAAAAAATAAAACCGATTACTACCAAGAATATTATTAGACAAACTTAAAAAGTTATTTGTAAAATAAGTCAAAGATGAAAAAGTATTATAACATATGTTTTTAATTTAAATTATAGAAAAAAAATAAGATCTGTTGGTATACCTAATAAAAGCAGAGAAATCATTATGAAAAAAAAAGTTGGAAAATATATTAATTTCTTCATGAAAAGAACCATAAAAAAATTACAAAATTGTTGCTATTCAAAAATGCATCCTAGAACGCAGAAAATATGTAATGATTTTTCACGTTTAATATTTAAACTGACTCCGGTAAGCTGACTTTTTATGTTTCTATAATATATCATTTGCTGCATTATCGCCTTTTTATATCCAACGCAGTGTTATATGAACTTGGAGGATATAAAAAGTAAAATTAAGCACCTTTTTCCAAGGGTAAATACGCAATTTCATCAAAAGGGATCATCTCACTGCGGCATCCCTCTGCACGTATTTCTTCCCCGAATCTAGTTTTTTAAATCCCCTTTATATGAACGCATAAAGTTTTATCGCTACAATAAAAATTGTTTTATTGTATTTTAAATCTCACCAAAATACACTTTTTATATACATAGCGATTGTGAGATCAGAATCTCTTTTTTATTTCAGCTCAAAACGTCTGGATTATGAGTATTTTGGGTGTAAGGGGGAAATTATGTACTTTTTTATCATCAAATAAGAAGTTTTATTTAATTCGACAACGGTCAGAATCTACTGAGGTGATTATCGTTACGCTTTTTGTACGAAAAGAAGAATATGTTTTGCTTCGAATCTCTCAATTTCGCCAGCGATTTGTACTAAACTTTTGGGCGGTTCCGGATAAAAAGCTCAGAATCTGTATTACGATGAAGTTGAAATATTAACGGATATTCGTCGATAAAGTAGAGAGAACTTTCTGCAAATGATTATCTTATAAATTGCAGATTATTTATCTACGATTTAAAAAAAAAAAAAATAATTAAAAAAAAAATTTTTGTTCTTATGTTTACCCAAATATTTAATTTTGAGGGCCATTTACAACGCGTTGTAAATAACTTACTGTTAGAAAATGGGAATATTTACGATTATTCATAGATAAAGTAGAGAAAATTTTCTGCAAATGATTATCTTATAAATCGTAGTTTATTTATCTACGATGTTTTTGATTTTTTTTTAATAAAAAACAAATATTTTCGTTCTTATGTATACCCAAATATTTAATTTTGAGGGCCATTCCCAACTAGTTGTAAATAACTCATTATTATAAAATGGGAATCAGGTTGGGGTAGAGTGGGATTCGAACCACGGACCTTTAAGCCGTGAGTCCGAGACACTAGCCACGAGACCACAACTCGATTTAAACACTTACAATACATCAGTCATATAATAAAGGCACCGCATGTATAGTAAAAGTTGTACGTATTTATGTGGACGGAAACATAAAACAGTTCTGAGTGAAAAAAGTACGAGATCCCTGGACGACCGGTTTCGACTTGATGGCAACTCTCAGGTAAAAATCCTAATCAAAGATAAGCTGACCTTATTGTAAAGTGTTTATTTTCCTAGTACTGGGTTCGATCCCTGACAAGGTGAACTTGAAATATAGGTTTCAATGGAGGTTTTACACTGCAATATTTTAACGATTCTGGACTGGCACCTTATCTTCCATGTAACAAAAATGATGTATATACGATGCAATTGGAGTAAAAATGCAGTGCTCTGTGGTCTACTAGATGCGGATAGGGATGTAATGAGGATATTTTATTTATATCTCAAATAAAATTGACCACAAATTAAGATGAAACGTTTTAATTAATGCATAAGTTATTATTATGTCACAAAATAATCGCAGAAGCAGTCGTAAGAGCCAAATTCGTAACGAGTTTTGTCGATAACATACTGTTTTATTTGTAATATTTTGGTTTAGGGATGTGAAATTACACCTATCTATAAAAATCGCTAAATTGTTTATCGTCTCATCGTTATCAACTTTTAAACTCTTGTTACTATTTACTTAGTTTGACAATCAATAAACGAAGAAAACTATCAGAGTTTTGGCGTAAAGTTTTAAATCTCTTCTTAACATGGTCCAAACATTTTCTTATATTGCCTATGGAGCACATTTTAAACTTACAAAAAAGTTTTCTTTCCGTATTATGTACAAAAGATATATCTACGCATTGTCATTAATACATTTTATGTAAAAAAACATTTAAGCCCATATTTTCATTATATTTGAGTTATACTTTGTACACTTTAAACGCCCTCAACGAACTTTAAATGAAAAAAAATATTTACATAAGTAAGTTTGTATTTGTAAACTGCTTAGTGATAAACCTTTGACGTTTTCACATGGGTAAATTTTAATTATTTTAATGAAAAAAATAATTTTTTTCTCAATCATCGGTATAATTAATTAGTAGCACCGCGCTGTACAGGTATTAAATAGTAAAACATATATTTACTACAACACATATAACGCATCTTTGAGCTTTTCTGGTTTCATTTTTACACTGTAAACGCACATATATGGTGTGCTTTTCAATTGGTCAAAATAATCGTAGGAATGAAGAAAAAGAGGCCTGCATGCAAAGACAGAGTCATATGGTGTTCTATTCCTTCTACCTACACTTACGGAGAAACGGCTTGATCATTTGTTTGTTCATTAAATTATTATGAAAATGTCTATATAATTATTGTGTCGCATTTTTATTTTATTTATTATAGAAACTTTATTCAATAACATGCACATGCTATTTCAATACATTATTAAAAAAAACATAATTGTCCCAATAAACTATTAAATAATAATTTGTCATCGGGTGCTCAGGCATCCGTTTTAATTAAGATTCAAGTAAAAGACTACAGGCATAACTTTTTTAATTTTTTTTTATTTATTAATTACATTATACATACATTTGTTAAGGACAGAGACACAGTTTATAGTCCCATGTCTGTGAACTTGCTCCGACTCGCTAGAAAATCCGTGTTGAGTCGGGGCACTTGTAATGCATTCATAACCATACATTCCCTTACATATATACATATATATTCGCAAAAACATATTTAAATTGTATTTTATACATACATATACATATATATTAAGTTTAAGTTTAAGTTCATACACATCATCGATACTTTATACATTACTACATTTTACATTTATAAATACATATTAATCATTTACCAGTTAGTACACATTTAAAATAATTGACATATATTTATTTTGTTTTTATGCTTTGAAAACAAAAAACTGTATTAAGATGAAAAAATATTTAAAAAAACATATAACGTGTAGGAATTTATATTTCTATGCTGATATTCTATTGTAGTTGCAATTGCTTTTTCTCTCATTATATTTTTTTTTAAATCGCATAAAGCAATTGATATTAAACAATATTCCAGGTTACAATTAAATACTTCCGCAGTTTATAATTTCAAAGTAAACTTCTCGTGTCCAAAATTTTATTTTCAAAATGGGAGAACACCGCTGTATTAAATAGAACTACTTAGCGGGGAAGTTAAGGTAGCTCTAATGTGGCCAAATTGTGTTTTAAAATGGGAGAAAATAGTTATTTTTTTCATTAAAAGGTCTTTAAGCGACGCTCGTTTGGAGTGAGCGTTTATATCCGTATTTTGTATTCACTCAACACAAAGTTGTTCGTATTTGGCGATTACTAGCGACGTGTTTCCCGCGGTTTCCCGCGAGTTCCCGCCAATTGTCCGGCGCGTTCCCTCTGCGGGGCTATTACACGGGCACGTGACCGAGCCGGCAATCTGTGCAGCGAGTTAGTCCCGCGCCCGTTCTGTATTTATGCTCAACGTGATTGTACTTAGTTCTTGCACAGTAATAAGGTTATCTACTCACAGGGTGACCGAGAAGATAATTGTTGGGTAAAAGATACACCACTTCGGCCTAAACCGATCTTTGAAGAAACGCTCAACGTGACCCTGTAATGAATTAACGTACTCACAAGGTGATTGAAAATGGTAAAAGAGACACCTTTTTGACACAAAGAAAGATTTAAAAAATACCCAACATGACCTGATAACAAGGTAACGTACTTATAAGTTGATCAAGAAGAAATCCACTTTGACAGAAACTACTTGCACATTTATTTGTAAAAAAAAATGGGTATAAGATACACCACTTTGACAGGAACTAAAATTTAAGAAACGCCCAACGTAATGAGGTTACGTACTCACAACTCATAAGTTGAATAAAAAGAGCATATGATGCTCTAATTTGACAAAATTAAAAATTTAAGAAGTACCCAATGTAACCTCACAATAAGGTTACGTACTTACAAGGTGACTAAAAAGGGTAAAATATACTCCACTTCGACAAAAAATGAAGTTTGAAAAATTTCCAAACGTGACTTTTTAGTGAGGTTACGTACTCACAACTCACAAGGTGACCGTAAAAAGTATAAAATACTCAAATTTAACATAAATTGAAGTTTCAAGAAATATCCAAAGTAACCCGATAAAACGGTTACGCACTATTACGGTGACCAAGAAAGGAATAAAATTCTCCACTTTGATTTAAACTGAAGTTTGAAAAAATCCTTAATAATACCTAATAATAAGGTTTTGTACTCATAAAAAAACCGAAAAGGGTATATGATAAACCACGCATTAATAAGGTTATGTATTCGGAGGATTAATTTGGATTTGTGGAATATGAACAATCGTGGTGTATATATAGATAACGTCACAAATTATCACGTAAAGAAGACTGGGTATAAAACGCGATACGTTGACGAAACTAAACTTTGAAGATACACCTTACGTAGTTTTGCTTATACGAGTTTTGCCATTAATAAAGTTACTTACTCACATTGTAACCATGAAAATAAATTTTGGATAAACGATACACCATTTTGGTTCAAATCAAAATAAAATAAAATGGTGAACGTGATTGCACTAAGTTCTTGGAATGCAATAAAAAGCCGTTTTCACAGGTAAACAGAAAAGATGATTGTTGAAATTTTTTGACTGTCTGAAAGACCATTCTGATCCTAGTCTTTTGCTTCACTCTTCTCATGAGAGAACACTTTCCATTTTTCTACAAAGCGCATCATTTTTCAGCAATTCTTTTTCTATTCAAGGTGCCAGACTTTGAAAGAAACTTTCTTTTCCGACTCGAATCATCCCTATTTATTTTTATTATTTAAAAAAATATTTTATTCCTTTTTTTTAGTTTATATTTTCTGGTTCCTCTTCCTGTCTCTTTCCAAACTTATTATCCGACCCTTCATTCGTCATCCTTCAAAGTATATAATACAATGTAGTTTTATTACGTTTATGTGTGCAAGTTTTATATTTCCATTAAAAAAAACATCTGTTATTTTGATTAGATTTATTAATATATTTTTGTATATTTTGAAATCAACAACATTTTGAGTATGTCTTAATGTTTTTAGACACGCTGGATTACCTCATATTTTAGATGTAAATATCTCCCTAGGTAGGAAACCTGGTCTGTCTACAAATATTTGAACATATTCAAAACATTGTTCATAAATAAAT
This sequence comes from Micrasema longulum, assembly GCF_059751315.1. Lineage (NCBI taxonomy): Eukaryota > Metazoa > Arthropoda > Insecta > Trichoptera > Brachycentridae > Micrasema > Micrasema longulum. The sequence goes on along the minus strand of NW_028277385.1, from coordinate 1,030,122 downwards.
AAAAGAAGTATAAAAATAGAAAAACTGTTTTCAGGCGTTGGCTAGTAAGTGAATTGGTTCAACCGAATGAATCTCACCATCGTGATAAAGGTTTCGGCTTTTTTAATTCACGAAAGTCAATAGATGGAAGAGTTAAGGTAATGTAGATATTTAAACAAAGGCAGATTGTTGAACGTTATAGTGTGTAAAGTGGCCACTCAGACCAACCAGTAACAGGTCATGAGCCTTGTAAATACCTAGAGTTCCATATTTCCTCATCGAAAATATTTCGAACAAATAGAGGTATTTTGATTCATTTTTTAACCCAAACTTATATACAACTCTTTTGACCAGTCCGTTTTTGGTTGGCTGAAAGATATTACTTTTAGCAATAAGTTCGTCAAAGTACTGATTCTATATATTTTCAAGTATAAACTTATAGATTTAAATAAATAATACACTATAGAACGTATACTCTGGTTTTAGTTCAATCTGAATCGACGTTAAAAAACGCAAGTGCTCATGGCTGACAAATTGATCCTAAACTCGTACAAATTGATAAAATACAAAGTTAGAAATTTAGAGTAGAAGCCATTGCTTTTAGTGTAAAATATTAACGGTGGATCTAATTTAGCGCTTACAAAACCAAACTTGTTTAAACCTCAGTTTACTGTCAATTCTGATTTGTTAACCAACTAAGATAAATAATTGAGTTGAAAACTTCGTCGAGCTAGGGAATCTAATGATTTACCACATATAGACAATGATCTAGATACCCATGTATGTAGGTACGTAAAATCTTTAAGGACATTCTTTCTCCTTATTAAAAATACTCTTCAGAAATTTATAAATATTAAAATCTGCCTTTAATATGAAATCTTGTTTTTTTTAATTATTTTTATGTTTATGGAAAAAAAAACTCTTGACAAAATAAGTATAAAATTACAAAATGGTTGGTGCATACAGAATTAATAATAATGTTTCTACCTCTCTAATAAAGTGAAAACTCATTTTTAGAGAGGGAGTTTGTTTTACATGTATTTTTATACATACATAAATACAACAATGTTTTAAGTATATCCGTATGCTTGCAGATTTGCTATCCCTAGAGAGTTGTTCATATTTAAATTTGTTGCAACAGAGAGGGAAAAAAAACATATTACCTTCTCGAAAGTGTTTATAAATATATATAGTGTCTTTACACAGTTTTTTTTATATTTTAATTACATTTTATATTTACTATCTAAAACCGATTCCATAAAATTAGATATTGTATTTTTAAAAATAAACAATTTTCTCCTGCATGAAGTTCAGGTTACGAAAGGTTTCAGTAGGTTTTTTTTATTTTAAATTTAAATGTTTCAATAATTGGTATGGATTTAAACATTTCCGGAAGATTATTCAAGTTTTTTTTTCCAACATATAAATAATGATTTAAAGATACAGTTGTATTGCATCTGTGTAAAGTTATATTATTTAGAAATCTAGAGTTTCGAGAATTTTTTAAATTAGTGGGATACTTTTTAAAGATGTCATCGACTGAGGGTATATCTAGTTTTTAAAGAAATAAATTTAAAGGGTTAGTTCTAGGTTTTTAAAATATGATTTACTTTTTAATATCAAGTTCTCCAAAACGATAGTCATTTTCATAAAAAGTGTACAAGTTTGAATTTTGCCTAAGGGAAGAGACTATTGCAGGAGACTGCTGGTTGTTAAAGGTGTTGTTAATTTTTATTTGTGGTATTCTTTAATAATATGCATGCTTCCACTTTTTATTATGTTGTATCCTAACAAGACAGGACCCATGGCCCCATAGAGTTAGGTATACGTTTTATATTTTTGTGTAATATGTATCTTTTTATAATTATATGTAAAAAAAAAATTGGCTTAGTTTGATATACAATCAATTTTAATAATTGGAAATAATTCATATATTACAACACAGATGAATAAAATTTAAGAGAAGAAAGCTTGTTTATGAATTATTATTTTTATTTTTCATTTATTTTATTCCTTGTATTTAAAAAAATATAATGAAAATTGAAGTTTATTTGTATGTTAATAACTAATCTTTCCGGCTGTTTATTTTATCTGTGAATTTATTGTTTTTGTAGTATTATCTTATATTAATACGTGAGTATTCTTCTAAATCTTCACTAACAAGGCAAAGAAAGTTGCTCGGTGGGATTTTAATTATTGTCAAATTGAAATATAATAATTATACAATGTATAGTACACTAATGTTGATACATAATTAAATAAATTTGAAAATCGATAATATGAAAATCTAGGCATTTACAGGGCTTATGACCTGTCATTGGTTGGTTTGAAAGGCGACTTTACACACTGTATAATATTCCCAATTTTGTCCATAATTAAAAATTTATGTTTAATCTATTCTTCCATTTGATTTTTTTGAACTGAAACCTTTATTGATGTGGGTGAAATGCAAACATCTGTCTCAATTATTTCACTTATTGAGCAACGCCTTAAAACACTTTTCAATCGATAACAACTTAGGGTGATTAATTTTGATTTAATGTCGGTTGGCGGATAGTCAACTGTTTACATAAAAATAAATCTATTTGACAATTTGAGTTGATAATTCGACAATGTTTTTTTCCAAACATAAAAACAATTCATTGTTAACATTGAGTCTGCTGTCTTATTCTTCCTGTAGGTACTAACATTTTCTTCCTTCCGGCTTAAAAGGGCGTTCCAGTCGACCATTGCTTAAAACGGAAGTCGATTTTAAAGTGCCATAAAGGGTATTTGTTGCTGAGTCCGCGAATGAAAGAAAATTTATTGAAAGCTTTCAAAGTTTTAGTATCGAGCGATTGATAAGAAAAGCGCAGCTGTAAAACCTATTTCAGAGTCGTTACGTTCATTCAATTTAATGATAATAATCATTCCAATATAGCCTTATTTCATGAAATGAGTCAAATGCTGGTGAATCACTCACAATTAGTTTTACTGGAAAGGCTTGCTCCAAGTTTACAAAACATATTATTTACGTTCAGGTTTACATTGTGTATTCTCTGTATATATTTCTGATTATCTTCACTTTAGTTTTACGTAATAATTACAGTTTAATTTTTAGATTTAGTTAGTTATTTTTGTAGTAGTAGTAAGTAGTTTCAGTTTTGTTTTTAAAATAATGGTGTTTCAACATTAGTTAAGAAAAATGTATGGTTTAAAATACAAAAAAATGTCCATGTAAACTTACTTTTAGAGCTTTTAACTTTCGGTCGACAAAATGCTTAAATTTCTAGTGCTATATGAATTTCTTGGTATAAAATATATATGTGTATAAAAAATTATGACAAGGCTGAATGCTTTTGAAATGCGATCTCTCAGGCAAACGTGTGTCAACTGTCAACGTCTGTCAACTCAGGCAACTATGATGTCGAGATCCGTTTACTAAGAAAGGCACGATTAATATAGGAGTGTTGCATTGGCGTTGTTTTGAACATGTAAAGCAAATGAGCAAAGAAGGAACGTCTAAAAAAATTCCTTGCGAATTTAAATGTTTCTATGCAGAGAACAAAAGAACGAGAATAAACAGTTTGTTTTATAATTCTATGCAGTAGAAACAGTTTATGTATCCGGGCGGAAAATGAATACATTTCTGTGTGAGAAACAGAAGCAGAACGCTGTTATATTTCACTGTGTTTTCGACTCTTTCTGCTCTTGGGAGAAAATTGGCTAAAGGTTGGCGTATTCGCCTACCATGTTTCAATTTCTAGGAAGCTGGATGTGAAATATTGATTTCAAGCTGCAAAACATCATTTTTCCTGGACTAATGCCGCCTGAATAAAGATACGCTGCATTTATTATGCAAATGCAGTGCCCGATGCACCACTGTGTCTAAATAGAGAAATCGTGATGATGAAATGTGTAATGAATATTGAAAAAGTAGACTCTGAGGACTTTTCATAACCTAATTGAAAAGTTTTAAATTATTTTTTTTAATTTTCGACTATCAAATTTTCTCGGAGGATAATAGAGGAAGAAATAATGAAAACACTACTGTGTTTTCCTACTCGAATTGGCACTCAGTTGAAATTCGTGTTTATTCATAATTTAGCACTTAGACAAACCAAACTAAAGTGAGGAGGGAAATTCGTTGGCTTAACCAACATGGATGAGAAATTTCAATCTACAATATAAAGTGTCGGATCTTGAGCCCAGACTTAAACCTGCACTTGCCGGCGTCTTGCGGCCGCACCCCGCAGGTTCATTGCCCCTGCAAAATGTGCAAAGAAACTATCTATTTAGTGGTAGATTACAAGCGTATTATGAATACCGTCTGCCTCGGTGATGGGGTCACAAACTCTAGTACCGGGATACGGAATATACAAATATACATGCTAATGTACATCAATTCTGCCAGCGCCTACGCTGGCTCGCGAATGGAGACAAAAGTTTTATTATGATGTTGTTCACTTTTATATTTTATTTATGCTTTTTTAAACGGTAGTAGGTATTTTTAAATTTTAGACTCCCCTCATATGTAGTGTAATAGCTAAGACTCATGACTCAAACAAGAGAGGTTCAAAGCGCTATTCCCACAGAGATACATACACACAAATGTATGAAAATTTCTATGCTATCTTTCATCAGTATAAATAAGCTTTTAGACCTGATTAAAAAAACAAACAAAAAACAAAATGGCTTTAATATGTAAGTTGACAACAAACTGTACGGAAATGATTAATATTTATTTGTTTATAAGTATGCCTGTTTAAAACTATATACAATATTTATTAGACTGTCCCGAGTATCTAAGACGCTAGAATTTGGGGTTTGATTCCATGTAATAGTACACTTATTAAATGTTATTTTTATCAAGCCCAGGCGATTGAATATTTTTCTAGAGCAAATCCAGACTGAGACTTCAAAAATTATCATCAGAAATTAATTGATTTTTTTAACGGAAATAATATTTTTAGTTTTGGAATATTTTGTGCAAACATCAATCTGTACCACATATTAAAATAAATTTATTTTTTGTTTGTTAAGAGAAAGGGTTATATCGCAGTTCACAATGGAGTTCTAGTGGCAAACCTAATATATGGGAACGATGTATGGAATTAGAAAAATAATGATGAAAGCATGTTGAATGCTGTCTAAATGCGATTTCTTAGGCGAATGTGTGGTAAAACGATGTATGGTAGGTTCACATTTGTCGAAATCCGTGAACAATGTAAGGCCGAGACATGCGTTATCGACAGAATGAAGAAAAGGCTACTGCGTTGGTTTGGACATGTAAAACGAATGGACAGCGAAAAAACGACTAAAACGATCTACGGTGCGAATGTTGATGGATGCAGAAAACGAGAAAGACCGAGAAAGACATGGCACGATCTAGTCCATCAAATAATTGAAGATGGAAATGTCAAGAGTAGGAATAATCAGCTTGCGCGAATAAGAAGAAGTATGAATGTAGAAAAAGCGGGGTCTGTATGTAAACATGTGCCGTTTACCTCTCTGCCTACTCCTCAAGGGAAACAGCGTGATGGTTTGTTTATTTTTATAATGTTTTTACATTGTAAATAAGGTAAAGCGATTTCAGCAAGGTTTTAAAATGTTTCATTCTTTTATCGCGCCAAACCTCAACTTTAGAGGTTTGGCAGCAGGCGGGAAATGCTCGATATGGAAGAAAGCTATGAAAAATACACCACAACACCCAGACCAATCGAGAAAAGTATGTTACAAGGATTTCTTTCTTCCAACTGGCGGAAATCCAACCCGCGACGCCAGTTTCATAGTTGGCTGTCTTACCAACTGCGCCACGGAGACTATCATGTATAACTGTTGACTTCAGTCTGTGCGATTTATTTCACATTTTTAGTCCGCTGTTTAGCAATAGAGATTATAATTTATTGACTGGTTGAAAATTGCTTCAAAATTAAAAAAAATATAAATAAGGTGGTTACCTACCTATAAAAATTAGCGTTTTATAAAACTGGTCAACTTGCAAGTGGCTACTTTTTGTTTGCGTGTAAACTCTGATTCAAATATTTTTGGCAAGCTGAAGCAGGAAATTAAAAAATCTAAATATGAATGGTTGGTGAAAAATGCCTTAGAAGCATTAATTTGTTAAATCCCGCCAAAAAAGTTTTACAGCATAGGCATCAATCAGCTGTCATTAAAATGGAAAAATTACGGATGTGGTTAATATGGCACAATAATTTTATTGATTTGATTTATATTTTTCATGCAAAAAACCTTGAATTTTTCCACACATAACAAAAATTTCGTAGGTTGGCACCAAATATTATACTATTTCATAATATCAAATAACGTGCTCCAGAATATCTAAGGGAACTCTGCATTCCAGATGAACTAGCTGACAGACGTCTTACGCTTAGATTAGCTACATCTACGTCGAAAGGAAAAGTTATTATACCTCTACGCAAACAGCGCACTAAATTCGGCGAACGTGCATTTGCGGTCGCAGGCCCTACGGCATGGAATGCTCTCCCAGCAGAAATCCGACACTGTGAGAGTGAGGTGATATTTCGGAAGAAACTTAAAACCCACTTGTTCTCTAAATCATTTGAATAAATTCTTAGCATGTGGTGGAAAAGTAATATGAAAAGGGACATTATTTTTCTTAAATTAAAAAGTTAAAATTAAATTTATATCTTCATATAATCACTTTGTAAAACGCCCTTGAGGTATTATAATACGAAAATTGCGCTTTATAAGTTATCCATAATTAATATTATAACGTAGTATGTTCGTTCCCTTATTTAGGGATTAAAGCTGATGAATGTGACGCTGAAGTTGGAGCTTATTCCTCACCGCACATCACTTGTAACTTCTAAGCAACCATTAAGCCATATGTTTCTAGTACCTCCAATTTATTCCAACATCTCATCTTACTGCTAAATAACTTATAACACTAATAAATAACAACGCCATACAAAATGCAGAAGCAAACATACATATTAAACTTAAGTGCCTTTATATTATAAACATATATCTTCAACCTCTTATCTTTATTCGCATATTATGTTGCACACGGCGCGGCGTTGATACATCAATTGCAGCGTATCGCGCATCTTATTCATTTATTACGTTTTGACAAAACAGAAGGGCTATTTTTCACGATGGCAAAAATCCGCAGGGAACGATAAAATTACAAGAGGTGAATTGAATTGTATTCATATGTGGGACTCACTCGGAAACCAATGTTCGGTGCATCTAACCCTTAATCGTTTTAAGAACACTGCCGAAGGTGAATCATAATTGTACGTAAATCGTTATAAAAATCGTTATTCTTTTTACCTAAGGCGGATGTCAAATTGCTGACAGTAAGGGAAATATAAAATTACCTTAATACCCCACTCCCACTCGCCTCGCCTCGTCGTTTTTTTTACCACTATTTTGATTTTCATTGTTTTCGATAGAATGAAAATACAAATTAATTTTTTGAAACTAATATCCTGCATAGGTACAAGACTACCAGTTATGCAATGCACTCTGTTGGTCTATTTTTTTCAAGAAATCGTGCGTTATTTTCAAATGGTTCGTGTTACATTGGCACTCAAAGCTTCAAGAGCTATTTATTATTTATTTATTTTTGCACCACAACAGGCCAGGAGGCCCAATTACAGTGGTGAATTACATCACAGGACACCCAGGCTTAAGAGAAATTACATTTTAATTTTTGTGTTCTCACCGGGAATCGAGCCCGGAACCTGTCATGTGTGAGTTAAGCGTCTTGATTACTACACCACGGAAGTTGTTGAATTGATTCCATAGACCGTGATTTTAATGTAGCTCCATAAGAAATAATCCAACATCGCCAAATCACAGAATCGTGGAGGCAAATAATTAACAAAACATTTATAGAATTTCGCTGTCGCAAAATTTATTACGCAGTTAATTTATGGTTTTACGAAGATACCTATAATATATACTTATTTTATTTAAATTATTAATTAACAATTCTTGATGGAATTCCATTGTATTTATGTAATAACTTATATTTACAAATATGTTATTCATTTCAAAATACTTGGTACACTTCCACCTATTTATTTTGACCAATTAGCGCTTTCACCCTCTAATGGGCATTTTCAGACAGGTGAATATTATACAGTGTAAGGATAATTTATATAAAACTAAATATTATCTTAGTTGTAGGTACATTTGTATTTTTCAACTTATTTTTAAATGTACCTACACCTAAGATATTATTTAGTTTTATATAAATTATCCTTACACTGTATAATATTCATCAGTCAGAAGATGCCTATTAGAGGGTGAAAGCGCTAATTGGTCAAAATAAATAAGTGAAAGTGTACCAAGTATTCTTAAATTAATAACTTATATGCAAATATAAGTCATTACATAATTATAATATATACGTTTACAATTTACAACGGTTTTTTTTAGGATAAGTCGTTTCTCAAAATATGATCCTGTGTTAGAGTATTCCGGTTTAATATGATTTAACTGCAGTCATTTAGATTTTTTTTTGTTATGAATATAAATTAATACGCGATGAAGATTACTTACATGAGATTTATTTTCCACTGAATTTACGATGGGAAGAATAATTAAACTATCAAACGTCACATATAAGTTCGGAGGCTGTCAGTGTAAAAAAGAGAGTGGTCTCTCTTGTGTACTTCTTTTTTAATATTGATGTTTTTTGTTGATATTTCTCGATAAAACTCTACAGTCAATGATTACAAATAATTTATAAATAAACTTATCAATGAAACTTCATGGTTTAGTCTTACTTTTTATTATTTTGACCAACGAGCGCTTTCGCTTAAGTAGGCATCTTCAAGACTAATGAATTGTTCACAACGTTTACAGCTTTTATACTATTCCTTACATATTTTGGAGATAAGCTCAAATAAGTATTTTAATGGGGGACAGAAAACATAAATATTTACAACTATTTTGCTAAACAGTTCATTTTTGGGAGTTTTTGAACCGAAATTGGGATTAAGCATTTATTATTTAAAAGGTGGGAAAAGAACACATGACGAAATTTATTTGATTTGATTATTTGATCTTATCTCCAAAATATGTTAAGAATGGTATAAAAGCTGTAAACGTTGTTATCAATTCACCAATCTTGAAAATGCCTACTTAGGCAAAAGCGCTCGTTGGTCAAAATAATAAAGAGTAAAACTAAACTAAGAAGTTTCATTGATAAGTGTATTTATAATTTTATCATAATCTTTAACTTCTTTTATATTGTTTTAACAGTGCCCTATGTTGGCCAGTCTCGCATATTGTGCGGAGTTCATTCTTTTTTCACAGCACAAATGTAAAAAAAGAACTGTAATCATTAGTTTGAAATAATACTGCCAGGCAAAAGTTCGATCATGATTAAAATAACCTTAGTAGGTGAAAGAGAATTCTTGCTGGGAATCTTACGGGAATCAAAATAAATTACTTTTTCATCAGCAACATTGTTGAAGTTTATCTAAATAAATAGTTTAATGGTTGATCGTTTGATACACCCACACAAATGTCAATTGAATTTATGTTTAATTGCTCAATCAATAAACTTAATACCGCTATTTTCCTAATTCTGCTAGTCGTAGTTACATGACTCGAGATCATTGAGTTTGCAATGAATTGCAAACTGATAATAAATTGGATACAACAAATTAATGATTAATTGCTTGGGGTAGAACTGGGCCTCAATTATGATGGGAAGATAAAGACGTCATACCTTCACCTTGACGGTAGAGTTGAAGATAAATTCCCTCTAGCGATTATAAAGATATACTACCAACCCCCCCCCCCCCCCCTTTATGTTTTGGGTAGGTACCTCGATATGAATCAAGGGGAAGCGTGCATCACGGTACACATATCTACGCTCTAAAATGACATAGCTTCAGTATGACGTCATAGTTGAAAATAAAAGCCTCCCGACCGACTACAAAGGTATAGTATCGATACCCCCCCCACCATCAAGTTTTGATGTAAGTACATCATTTCATACCGACGAGTCTAGAACCCCTTGATACGTTTTTCTACGCATTAAAAGTGACAAAAATTTCAATTCACCGAGCAATTTTTCCTTCAATTATGATTTGTTAAAAATTTTAATCGTTTTGCGGTTGGCACTTTTTAAAAATATGAGAGAGAAATAAGTAAGTTTTGAAGTCGAATTAAATTCCGACATACAGTCACTTTAATAAAACGAACGCTTTTATGTGGAAATAATGTTGCTAGGTTCTTTCGTATTAACAAATAAGAGTATCTGGGCGTCAGACACAGATAATATTCGTCAGAAAGTTACCACTATAAAAAAATAATTTAGTTATTTTATTTGTTCCATCTGTTTTACTATCTTTCCGAGTGTATGTATCGAGACGTTATAGGAGCCGGCTTTGTAGTCCATTGGTACAGATCGGTGGATATATACAGACGATCGTTAAGTGTTCCGTCTAGGTGATTTCCAAAAGTCGTGCAAAATTCATGTTCAAGCGAGCATTTTTTGCTTGAATTGGGATTTATTGGAGTTTATAATCACATCGAAGTGAGAACTTTTTATTACAGAAGCCTATTTAAAATAAAAATGAGAATGTTTTAAATGTTAATGACGTAAAGAACGCGGACTAATCGTTAGCGGTCTTTCCATTTGCTTGTTTCAATCATATGATGTCGATATGACAAGTAGGTAGAACATACCGAGGTAAGATACAGATAGTACAGAAGTTAAGTATACCGTCTCGATATAAACAGATGAAGATAGCGTTCATAATCGAGGCACTGGTTTTAATAGAAACAATGAAATTACATGATAAAATATATGCATCTTTAGGTGATAGGAAGGTACTAGGTATTATATAACTTAGGATATAGTTATGCCGCTCATTTTTTCTGTATCCTATTTATATTCAGGTAAATATTTTTGTATTTTGGTGATATTTGCATTCATACTCCGATTGCGGTGTATCTGGATTGTTTTTGTTACATAAAGGGTAAGGTGATCCGTCTTACGCTTCAGATGCCAGTCCAGAAGCAATTAAATATTACAGAATCGATACCCGGACTTTGAGCATGCTAAGTGAACGGGCCAACTCCTAGATTACGAGGCCATTTCCCCGCGATTGACCTTTTTAGTCCTTATGCTTGAGAGCAGTCATTGAGTCTTTCACACATAGAACTGTAGTCTTCATCTACCCGAATACGTTTAACTATGGGTAGAGAGGCGAAAAAACTGTATTAATTAAGTTAATTTGTGAAATGGATAATTATCTAAGTGATTTTGAAGAAGGAAAATAAAAATGATAAAATAAAAACATTTTAATTTTTAAATATTGACGTTGGAAATATGCAAAAGTGTAAATAGAGAGTCGTCTGCGAAACCTAAGTTTTGTTTAATTGCTGCAGCGAGACTTATTATCCAATTAGGGGCGTTCGTGACATTTAGACGTGTGCTCCTGGACACAGGTAATCCAGCTTAAGCCGGTCGTACTTCTTCGGTATGATAGATAAGGCATAAACTATACGTGTAATATAGGAGAGAATCAAGAATACATTATTACAAAATAATTGAGGGATCAACCATAACTTAGGGGAAGTCAAAGAATGTACAATAGAGTGGGCCGATGATGTATGGGGTTTTTTATTTTTTTAGACATCAAAGTGAAAGGGGTCTAAAAAGTTGAATTTTGGATTACATTGAACATAAAAATTATTTTAAAAAATATTCCATACTACTTTTGGCCCTCAACCGAGGTTTGAAGTTTATAACTGTCTGAAGGTCTGAACATTTTTTAGTTATCTATATTGATAAAACTATTTTGTGTTTGTAAAGAAATAACTTAATCACATTAAAAATTTGAACGCGCTTTAAAACTACCGAAATGGAAAAAGTTTACACTCCGCGGAACTTATTCCGTCAAGCGCCTGGCTAATATTGACGAAAACAATGGCCTATTAAAACAATGCTACCCATTTATTACAAAACAAAGTGCAACTCACGTCCTTAGATGCTAATTCAATAAGATTTAATGCACATTAAAACATTTAATTAGACTGATTTTCTTACTTAAATACGAAATGACAGCCGGTTTACTCCAAAAATTCGACTTTTTCGAAAACTTCAAGCTCTGGTTGAGGGTCAAAAGTAGTATCGAATATTTTTTTTGAAATTTTTTGCATTTTGAATAATCTAAGAGGCAACTTTTTAGACCCCTTTCATTTTAAAATTCGGAAAAAAATTTATCTGCCCACCCTAATGTACAAGTCTTAAGAGGATGCGCGGTACGACTTTTCTTCGTACAAACGTATTCCCATATTTTCTTTCTGGAATTTGGCACCAAAGCGATGATATTTGTACGCACCAGATACACATTTTTTAAATTTACTCATGTAAAAAAACTATTCGATTTTTTTCTTGCAATCGAACCCCCAACGCCAGTTTCACAGTTGAATGTCTAATCAACAGCGCCGCTGTCGTTAAAAACTGATTTGAGTTGAAATTAAATCATTGATTGCGCCCAAGTAAAAAAAGGTCATTAAAGGGTATGCAGCTCCGGTTGTTAATTTGCCTCACTATTTTGTCCTCTTAAAACCACCACATTTTTTTGCTTGTCGTTACCTCTCTCCTCTACAGCTCCGGGTCAAGGGGTGGGAAAACTCGCTTGTAGCGGGGGGTGTACCCTGGGTGGAGGTATTAATCAAGACCCTTTTTAAGTCTACTTGTGATGTCTAGACCCGGCACAAATTTGCCTCGCGCTTGAGTGGCGTTTCCATCGATATGTGACGGTGTTACATTACACAATACATACAAATACTTGAATTTAAAATACCACATTTAAAAAAAATATGTACACTCGAAATCAAAAAGGTGATTTCTTTTTTTTTGTAATAATTAATGTACCCACTGAGGACTGCGTACTTCTAGTACGTAAACAATTTTTTTCTCTTTACTTTACCGTTTGCAACGGTATCTGAAAATGACGGAACAAATTCAACGTATACGGATTCACCTAAAAAAAGACAATACACTTGAAATAAGTATGAAAATAACAATTTAATAAAACGTTCATGTAATAATTGAGGGTATGAGAAGCAAACTAAGAAATCCTTATTGACGAAGTTACTGAGATATTTGCGAAAAACTTTGAAAAATGAATTATTAAAAAATGAAAAAAAAAGGCTGCATCAAAAAAAATATAATAAATTTGTCAATTTACTGTATTCTTCTTCATTACTTTACAACTAATTTAGAAATGAGTCATTAAAGCCGGCTTATGGTCCCGTGGTAGTGCTGTGGACTGACAGGTTAAAGGTCCGAGATTCGAATCCCACTCTACCATAAATCTATTTCCATTTTTCCAGCACAAGTTATGTACGACTTTTACAAAATGGTCTGAGAAATTTTAATATTTGAGTAAATAATAAGAATCAAATCAAATATTTTCCTTTTTAAAAAAGAAAAAAAATGTAGCATCTTCACTGCACACTGCGTAAAAATTGCAAACAACTTTGGCAGCTGTATTTCCTCGATTGAATGCGAATAGAAAGAGGGGTCTAAAATGCTCACTGAAGGCTTGTAATCAAATTAAATAATATGTGTAACGTAGTAAACACAGTATTTTTTAGAAAGAAAAATTTTCATTTAAACGACGTATAAATTTTACTATCTATATTCTCTTCTCCAAAATGTTCTTCATTTTTGTTGTAATATGTTTATTTAAATTTTACCATTTTTCTTGACGTTTGGAGTTCATTTTTCAATTGGGAAAAAACGGAAAAACCTTGTGTTAACTTACATATGTATTTAAATTTATTTTAACAGAGAGGGAAAACATTTTTGAGAAGAGAATATGGAAGTCTAGGTATTTACAGGGCTTATGACCTGTCATTGGCTGTTGAAATAAATTTAAATATGAATTACTCCCTAGGGAAAAAACCCAGCCAGTCAACAAGCATTTGGACATACTCAAACATTGCTACATATGTATTAATGAAATTATTATGTCTCAAATACTGATATTTAAATAAAGGTTTCATCCATGCAAGGGTTAAACACTTTCAAATTACACCGAGATATTTTCGGGCAGACTTTGACAGCTTCGCTTTAATTTTTCGTTTTGCTTGTTATATATCGCGCAAGTATGCATCTACGGTGTAGTCTCTTGTCTGAGTTTCCAGAAGTATCAGCATGAAAAGAAGCTTGTATTCCAGACTGTGGTAAACTCTCTCCTGGCCTCTTCAAGATTTACCCTTGAAAAATATTCAAGTCTCACTTGAGAGCTGTTCGTCGAAGCGAAAGGACCCGGCTACACCCCTTATGTAAAAGCTCCCAAGGAAAACTGTGTTTTGTATTTATTTTTGCTTCATTAAAATTACTATCTTTTGTTTTTATTATTTTCCACGCAAAAAGGATTCCTTATTCATTAAAAAAAATACAAAAGCAACACATTGAAGATCTTAAAAACTCCCTAACGAGGAAATCCAACCTGTCTGCAAACATTTGAAAATACTCAAAATATTGCAGAATAAACACATTTTATTATATTTGTTTTATATTTTGCGTAATTGATTTGTATTCTTCGAAAGTTCTTTGGTTTTTTTATACATAACTACTAATATTATATTTATTTAATAATTTATCATGCCTGTGAGCAGGAAGATAGAGAATACAACTTTGTGTGTAAAATAGAACGGGATTTCAAGACAAGCGTTTTAAACTTCATGGCTGCTCTCAGGTCAAAATCCTGAATTAAATAGTAGAGTAAAGTCCGCTTCGAAGTTTAGTAGTTCGCGCGATGGCCTACAATGCTTGAGGTGCGGGCTGGATCTTTTAAATCTGGGCTTTTTTTGTTTTTAAATGTTGTTTTACACTGAAGTATTTCACTGTCCAATTATATTATTTATAATGATTACAATTATAAACAATATTTTTCACTATATTACCAAGGGAGGTAGTGTTGCTAACCTTTGGTGTTAAAATTGTCAAATGTAGTACCTACCTAGTCATAATCCTTTCGCTGAACTAAATTAATAACCTTTAAATAAGCGGTGATACATGCGTACTTTTAAGATGTATCTTTTAGTTTATATGAATGACGTCGGAGTGAGGAAATTACGATTATTATATTATAATCTAATCTAACGTTATTACATCAATTAAATTACTATAATGGACGTAGGCTTTCGTGATACAATTAAATACAGTTTTTGCTACCATTTGTGTTTTTTATTTATTTTATTTTTGCAATATAGTCATGAAGATGAATGATGATATCCAAAAAAGGCCCTCCATATAATTTGTCAAACTGACAATAAAAGGAGAGTTAAATTCAAGTAAAAGCGCGGTATGTGGAATTGAAAATTTCAAAACTGTGGCTTTTATATTGACAAAAAAATATTTATTTTTGTAAGAGCAAAACTAATAGGAAAACCCACGGTCTTTAAAGCGGTTTTAAGTATGTTTAAGAAGTACTTCCACTGAAATATTTATCTTTCCCTGGACAGACACCTGAAGCGTAGACTGATCAACTTACCTTCATTCAACAAATGGTTGAGGTGCAGCCCAACTGCAGTGTACTGCAGTTGGGCTGTGAATTCAGAACCCTATGCACTATCGAGTGTGGATAAAAAAAAAGGTGAACTATATTTAGAAAATTTCCACTTTGATTTTTTATAAGTGACGTCACGGTGCGTCATCCTTTTCTGAGTAGTTGTTCTACAAAATCTGTTAAATTTTGCATGTGGGCGTTAATTGGCGAACTAATTTTTAATAACGATAACTAGATGTGTGGATTAAAAATGTAGGTATTCAATTTTCAGATATTTTTTTGATGGAATGTTTGGGAGAAAATATGCTTAAAAATCGAATATTTTTATCGTTTGATTGGACGACACAATGTTAATTAAGAAACATTTGAATCTACTATTTCGCCTAAAACCAAGTTATATCTTTCTGTCATTTGTTACGTATTTTTTTTAATTGAGCAAATTTATTTAGTATCAAAATGTTAAACCACCCTTCAAATAAACGTTTCGTGCCGAACTTCCCAGGGCCCGTTTTACAGTAGGAAAATACCTAACAGAGTTATCTTCAATTGTCTACAAAGTAATATCGAATTTTCTTATAAAAAACTCAATATTCATTTTAATTTATTTATCTTTACAGCATGTTCAATTACGGGTTACTGACAAAGATACTTTAAATTTCAATACATCAAACAAAAAAAATATTTTCACTTTATAGACAAATGGGCAAACCTGGAATCCTCAGCAGGGTAGACGACTGCACTAAGCACTTGACTACAAATTGGACTTTTCTACGCTCGATTTCCATTTTCGAGATTTTTACTTGAGAGCAGCAATCGACTTAAAAGCAATTGTCCGGGATTATGGATCTGTTGACATACAGAACTGTATTCTTCATCTGCCCATACACAGACAAATATAAACCTTTCAGTAACATTATGGCGTCAAAAAATTCAAACATCTTTAAAAAAAATCCTTGTTAAGCCTTTACAGCACACTTATTTTGAGTTAATGAACGTTTTGCAAACCTAATAAAATGTTTTCTTTTTAAAGATAATATTGCATTTGAAAAAACTGAAATGATGACTGATCTCCCAGTTATTATTTGTTAGACGTTATTACAATACTCTTGTGACAGAAGATTTATTATTTATACTAAATATTGGAAAAGAACCTTAATTCCGGTTGTATATTTATGTACCAGTTTGTTTTACGTGTCAGATAGTATTAAAACTTTGTATTTTAAATAGTCTTACTCTTGTGCTAGAGAAAATTCAAAAGAAGTTTCTGAGATATCTCTACACGAGTGAGTGCGGGTATTATCCTTGCCTCTATCCGACCGAGTTTCTCCAAGGTATGCTCGGCTATAACAGTTTAGAGACTGGAAGCAATGTGTATTTGACTACACATTAAAAAGGAACTGCAACTCTTGGTTACAAAAGTCTACGATATATGCAAGGGAAGCGATTTGCTGATGATAAATTTAATGTGATGGTTTTTGAAAGAAATTGAGCAATACTAAAAGCAAAATCACCGTGAATGGGGTTATACTAAAACAGGAAGAGGAATTTGTGGATCTGGGAAGTATTTTTACTAGGAATGGAATGACTATGAAAGATGTTGAAAGGAGGGTGAGTGCCGGGAACGGTGCACTGAAATCAACCTTGACAAATAAATGTTTTTCGCAAGATGCAAAATTAGCATTTCACTCACAGTCCTGGTTCCGACTCTGATATATAGACTTGTAAAAACAGGGATGAAAGTAGGCTGAGTGCTGTCGAAATACGATCTCTCGGGCTAATGTGTGATAAAAATATGTACGATAGATGCACAAATCTCGAGATCCGTACATTATGTAAGGCTGAGATAGGCATTATAGACAAAATCAAGAAATGAGCTCTGCGCTGGTTTGGAAATGTTGAACGAATGGACAGCAAAGGAACGGCTAAAAATATTTACAACGCAAATGTTGATGAATGCAGAAATAGAGGAAGACCGAAAAAGATATGGCATGACCAAATCCAACAAATACTCAAATATGGACATGTCAAAATTCGGAATAATCGGCGCGCTTGCATGAGAAGATGTATGAATGTAGAGCAAGCGAGATCTGTATGCAAAGATAGAGTGATGTGGCGTTCTATCTTTTCTGCCTACCCTTACGGGAAAACGGCGTGATGTTTTGTTGTTGTTGTTGTTATCAATTGTTGCGCGGTATGGTCGATAATCCTGAAATTGTGATGAGCATTGGTATGTATATTTCTGATCAATACCTAAATCAGCGTCAGCATAGATTTTTTCATATTTTAATATACAGAACCAACCTGCCGATAATTATGGCTGCTGCAATAATTACCGCTATGCAGAACAACATAGCTCTGGATGATGATGATGATGACGATGATCTGTTCCATGTCTCAGAAGGGGTTTTCCGGAGCAGGATTCTCCTGCTACTTTGAAAAGTAATTTTTGTAATATGTACGCCTTAAATGTATGTTTGTAATGAACAAATTATTTATTTAATAAAATAAAAAGAATGATTTTTTAAAGACTAACTGATATTTTCAAACGCAAAAAAAGTATAAATACATTTGTTTTCGGAATTACAGTTAGTTCTAGAACATTCACTATAACTAAAGGTTCTTTAAAATTGTTGGTTATAAAGGGACAAAACCACTTTCAGAACGAAAAAGAGGTTTCCTTGAAGTTGAACACCCACAACGTATATTCATGCATGTCCATATTTTCGTTTCTAGTACTCAAACATGCCATGGAAACTTTTGAATATAAAGTAAACCATATTTAAATTCCCTGAAAAATACGGGTCTTTCAAATCCTCTTCGAGGAGACGTCCAAACGCTGAGATTCAAGTAGTGTGAGTACTATTTGCTGTTCTGTATTTATATATAAACATGTCTGGGTAAAGCGATCTTACCCTAAAATTGAGGAAAACCATTTTTTTCTCTTTTAATTTATATAAATATCTCGTGTTTCTTTTTTTGTTCAATCTTCTTTATGACAAGGGTGTGTTCAGAAAATAAATTTTTGTTTGATGAAAACAAATATTTGTTTATTCGTCTACATTAATGTTGTCGCTTTTAAAATAGTCCCCATTAGATAATATTATTATTTTATTTTTTTAAAGAAACAAATAGTCGACAATGATATAATATATATATATTTTTTTTAAATACAATTTAAAGACAGACCAGCAAAGTTTCTAAATAAAAATCATACATATTATTAAATTGTGTTTTAACAAAAGGATGTGTTTATGTGTATTTGTATGAGAGTAATACCCGTATGCACAGACAAACCTTAAGGTGAGGAAAGTACATTCTATTGTCTTCACCTTCGGGTTGTTCTCCGCATTTGAGATTAGAATGTGCTTTCCTCACCTTAAGTTTTGTCTCTGCATACGGATATTAGTGTAGATGTGTGTTAATGTCTATTAGTGTGGGAGTAAGTGTTCAGGAGTGTGCATCATTAAATAGTAAGTGGGATCGTATCGCTGCTAGAAATAATAAGTCTTAATTTATTTAAAAATAAATTAAGGGGTATGTAAAATATATCAATAGATAAAAAAAAACACAGTATAGTTAGAGCAAGAACGATAGCGGAGTGAGTGTTGTGCATAGTTAGTGCTACAGACTGGCAGATGAAATAAATACTTATTTCTTGTCACGCGAAAGGCACTCCAATATTATGCACTTCTTCTAATCTTCGAAACACCTCTTAAACTCGATCTTTGGGAAAGCCTGTAGCTCTTTTGGCAATGCGCTTTTAACGTCATCTATGCTTGTAAAACGACGGCTCTTTAAGGTTCTCTTTATTTTTGGAAATAGGAAAAAGTCACATGGAGCCATGTCTGGAGAATGCATATAGAAAGGCGTATTTCTCCGTTTTATCTAATTGTTTTAATTAATTTAACTTTAAAATATCTAAGAATGTTATTTGTAGAAAACTGCTAAACTATGAAATTATCTTTTTAGTCTTGGGGTAAGGAGGAAAATTATATAGTGGGCTAATCAAGAATTTTTTAGCATTTGCTCCTGTGAAAAGGAAACCATTTATTTATTTTTTTAAAAAAGCCGATCTCTTGACAGTCATCACTCGTCTTCCATTTCACTAGAAGAGTATTCGGAATTTTGTTTCTTACTTTGGTTAACTTTACTACTGTCCTGTTCTTACTTGAACATGTAAGATACTACCTCTCGTGTGGGTTCTATATGAAGTATTGCCGATCCAATGTCGCATAGGTTCTCACCCAGACTTCTGCATCGGGCCTCCAACTGATGTCTCTGAAAGCTGAAAAGAGATCAATATATCAACAGATTAGGGTTGATCTCAGATATATTGAAGCGGTGTTCATGGGTATCTCATGAACCCACCGTGATCCGAGAGCAATTGCGTTAACTCAATGCAGGCTTTCTTTATTCTCCTGAAATCAAAGACATGGTAAATAGTTTTTTTGGTAAAACTGAGTGGGATATTGGCAAAATTGGGGGACTGTCTTCTTGGATGTAACCTCTTGAGCTTTGTTGAAAATATTACTCAAGCTATGAATCTGGGTTTAGGGCACCTGAACGCATTTCGGACCCACCTTTATCAGCCCACGAGCATGAGACTATTAAAACAAAGCAAGCTATCGATACCTCAGTTTTTTTTACTTCAGCTACTAAATAGAAGGGGATGCGACTTTGTGAATGATTTAAGAAGTGCGCTTTTAAAAATGCACAGCGCGTCTCTCTCACACTCACAAATGTTGACGCCGGGTTAAATGAAATATTCATTATTGTGGGTAACTCCGCTATATCTCAACACAATATATATGAACTACACGACTACAGTACGTATGTTGGATAGACGGACATCGTCTTGTTTGCAAGGACATGTGAACTATTTGCGTAAACAAGCGGAAGAATTCATAACATTCGAGCATAAAAATAATAACGATATTCCACAAAGGATTCGAATGGAAAACAGAGCTTAGAAAATTCTGACTAGTTATTTCGTATACCGTGATTTTGTTACGGATCTGTCCGACAGGTTTAAACATACAGTTCTGTGTGTGTAATATAATCAGTATCCAGAATGGGTGTTTTCGACCCGGTGGCTGCCTTGAGGTGAAAATCCAGGAAAAGGAAATTGAGTGGCGAAAAGCCCGCCTTGACGTGTAGTAGTAAGTGCATTCGCCTACCACGCTTGAGGTCTTGGGTTAGATTTCTGGGAAGGGTGGGATAAAATGTTTGTTTTAAAAGGTAATTTTTCACTGAAATATTCCAAAATTGAGAAAATTAGATTCAAGCTATCTGACAAATTGATTATGTAATATAGTAAGGTGCACTGATAGTGATAGGGGGAATACACTTTAATGATATATAATCAAATAACTGTTTGCTTAATCTATTAGAATTTCAACAAGGTATCTTAAAAGAGTCATGGCTTAAAATGTGATTTTCATCAAGCCTAGGCATTCTGTAATTGGGCCTGCTGGCCTATTGCGGTGCAAAAAAAAAACGGAAATCACCAAAATAGCTTCCAGTTGTCTCCGTCGGCCTTCAGCTTCTGTGCAACCTCTAAACTCTTATTCATGTCCCGTTTTAACATAAGCTGCTGATGAACTATTAACCATGGACGCTCAGGACCGCGGGAACCAGATGCTTTGTAAAATAGGCAAGTATACTCATAGCGTTTATGAGAAATTTTCAGTATATGGCCCAGCGCTTAGCCGATCGTGTCGCTTCCGTTTGATGACCACCATAATTTGATGCCTCCGTTCTCTCATTTAATAATTTAATTTAAGCCACCTCACACGTAAATTTCTCCCAAGAGACAAATTGTGAAAACCGAGTATTTTTCTTTTTTAAACCCATTGTGAGGTGTCATGATACGCAACTCTGTATAGAGCAAAATATATTTTGTTTTTGGGCCATTATACTTAACACGTTGCCAAACAATATTTAAAAAAATTATGAATGCAGTAGTTAAAAAAATGCTCAAATTGTAGTTGGTGGAAGAAAATTTTTTTTTTTTGAACGATTTATTAAATAAAATATTTAAAATGCATGGTTTATCAATAATTATGATTACAGGTTAAGTATCTGATATGAAAAAAAAATAGATATATATATCTGTTAGGCTATATACTAAATCAAGGTTTAAGAGTGAGGTGTACATATCACCGAATTCTTAAGCAATTTTAATTATTTTGTGTCAACAAATCTTGTGAATCATTTTGTGAAAAAAATCTTAAATTAATTTATTCGATAAATATTTTCTATTGACATAAGAATTAGGATTCCAAACTGAAGTTTAATTTTTTTATAGCCCAGTAAGATTTACAATTGCTCACAGTTAAAATTAATGAGAAAAAAAACCTTACATGTTTTGCCATCTTTCAACAGAACCTGCTAACAAATCGCATTATTACAAAAGGGTATTTTCCTTAAATCGGCTATGACGTTGAAACAATATTTAATTATTGAAGCCGATTTTTATGACTTTACGTACTTGTAACCTATCAATTTAATAAAAACAATTTCTCATTAGTTTTTTTTTATTTTTAAAAACGAGCACATACAAAATGGCTCGCAGTTGGCGTCACATCACTTTGCGTGATGCCCGTCTGATGCGCTTCTAACAAACATTGCGTGCAAGTATGACGCGGTAACATAATACGTGCTGTTTATACCGTAGACAGTACAACGTCTCGTTTTTAGGAATTTGAATTATGTGTATTTTAAGCCATTGTGGAAAATTTATCTGACGTTGCTTGGAAAAAAATTTATTGCGTTGCTGTCGCAATTATTTTTTTCAATAAAAAAAAAGAAAAAAAAAAAAGAAAAAGACTATTCATTTCTGCAAATTAAAATAAAAATAAAAATAAGATTCTATTTCATTATTTTAGTAATTATATACTAGTTATTGTTTTTATTTATTAAAAAAGATATTGCACATTTATACATATAGTTTTCTAGATAATCTTTATAATACTGGAGCAAAATATGTGAATATAAATATGGATTCTAGTCTGGTTAGGTAAGTCTCCATCTCATATGGCTTAGGCATTTCTTAGAAAGAGATTTTTTTATTTTTAAATTACAAGTAGTTCTACACCAATATCGAAAATCCATTATTTAAAAAATTAAAACTACTGAATTTTATCTAACACTAGCGGACCCGACAGACGTTGTCCTGCCCGAACGTTAGATTGCCTGTTATTAGCCGGTTGAACAAACGTTTTTTCGTAAATAAGGACACAAGTTATTTATTTTGGTCTTTTTCGAGCTATTTATATATTCGTAATAAGGTTTAATTTTCATTTTATTCCTTGTGTGATTGACTAAGATGCCTCGTGGTGCTCTAATCAAAATCGTGCAAAAATCACTGTTCTAGTGCCAAAATCCATAGAAAAAATACGGAAATACGTGTTAGAGCCTTCAAAAATTTTGACACTCAACTCATGCTCAACGCGAATTTAGTAATTCTTGAACCACCTGCCGTGTTTTAAATTGAGCTTGACATTGAAGTAGAAACCAAAATAAATGAAAAGAAAAATGCCAAATTGTGTCGTGAAAGCGGGCATAGACTGTTCGGATAGAAGAAAAAGACTTTTTATTGATAAGTAGGTACCTAGGTACTTGTATATGATTGAATTTCAATTCTAAAAACGATCAATATTCCCGAACGTTCACTTGCCTGCTATAAGCTAGTTCAGCAAACGTTATTTCGTAAATAAGGAAACACGTTATTTATTTTTGCCTTTATTTTTTATTTTATTTCCTCATGTGATTCGCTAAGAAGCTTCGTCGTACTCAAATCAAAATCGTGCAAAAACAACTGCTCTAGTGCCATAATCAATTGAGAAAATACGGAAATACTTATTAATGAAGAAAAGGCAGACCGAGTTTTACCGGGTGCTTTCTAAAATATTGACACTCAACTCATGTCCAACTCGAATTTAGTCATTTTTAACCGTCAGTCTGGTTTATATGTGACCTTGACATGTAAGTCAAAACCAAATCAAAATTTTGCATAAAACCGCACGTAAATCTGTCGAGACATTTTCGAGTTTTTAGATAGATTTTATATTTACTAACGAAAAACGCTTTATTCTATTGAATACAATTTACCTAAAAAAATTAATTTTGGGAGCATTTTTTTTTGGTCGTAAAAACAACCGTGTTTGAAAATCGAAACAAGTTGTGCTTGAATGCGGTTCGAACCACCAACCTTCTTTTCTAGAGTTCGCGACTTCATCGGCATCAACGACCATTCTAGCATTATAAAAATAAAACCCGTTATTTCAGAGAAAGGGTGAGATGAGTTTACGCAATGTTTTAAACCAACGTATAATAATATAAGTCATCTGCATAGTGCATTATGCACTCAACCTGTTTGAAGTAACCGATGACCTTTAAACGAGTTAAGTAACAATAAACTGTTTTATAAGTAGCGCTAGTTGAATAAACTTCTTACCGGTTCAGGTTTAATAAGATAATAAAGGGTTGACGCTCTGAACAGTTAACTTTAAACTTTCTAAGCTCCCAAACTATTATCACAATATTGTTGGTATTTATTTGCATTAAAATACTGGCACAAAATGAGTCACTCGGTGATATTAAATTTGATTATGCGAGAAATAAAAAATACAATAATTAAAACTTATAATTAGAAATCAAACACTGATTTGAGTCTACTGATCACTTTATTTTATTTTTACAAATATAAACATATAAAAATAAAAACTTCGTGACAATTCGTGACACTATTAAACATATTTAAATAGACTGCTATTCTTCACTTTGTTCCTTTTTGTACACGCTTATATGACGCGTAATTAATAGATGAATCATGTTACAATTGCATTTATATATTTTGATAAGAAATTCCTAAAAATAGAAATATTATTTAATAATACATTTATGTTTATATAAATTTCCTCATAATATTTCAATCGTGTTTTAAAATTAAAATGAACAGCAACCTTTTATAATATTATTGATATTTTTTCGACAAAAATTATCTTAATTTACAAAACTATAAAGCTTCATTAATTATCTCACAATACATTCTTGTATGTCAATAAATACTTACTTTGTTATATTTTCCCCGAAATTCAAATATAAATACCTAAATTCCCCATTACCTATCAAACACTTAGCCTCACCGTTAACCATTGGTTTTTCCCTCAATTATGATTAATGTACATGCTCTAGTTCATAAGATTATTTTTATTTTCTACTTAAGTACCTTGAATTATATAACTATATAAGGACATTCAATCCAAATAATCTTACATTCGTTTGAAAATGCCCTAATAAGGCGAAACAATTGTAACGAAGTTTTTATTTTTTTATGTTTATATTTGTAAAAATTAAATAAAGTGTTCAGTAGACTCAAATCAGTGTTTGATTTCTAATTATAAGTTTAAATATGGAGTTCTACAAAATAAACACCAAATCAATCAATACAATAATTAACATTTTATTCTTAACCACTAATTATTTATTTAATTAACACGGGTTTTTTAACTACTAAGTGCTCCTTTATCAAGATGTAATCTAAAAACCAATAATTATCATCTTGTTGAATTAATTTTAACAGTAAAAATTAACAGTGTTTACCTAAGTCTAATACAAATGAAGATAATAAATCAAGACCTCATGTAAGCTTTATTTTTTTTTGGTTTTCCCCATGTAAATTTAAACGCAATCATAACAAATTAATATGTTTACGGTGATTTAGTCCATTTGGAAACATTATCTTTTAGATTTTTAAACCTACATTATCAGCAACGAAGAATGCTAGTTTTATATGTTTTGATAGTGTATAAGATAATTGTTTAAGAAATCGTCATTTATAAAAAGAATCCGTCCCAATTTTTCGGTGACTAAGCTTTATTTATTTGGGGAGTTGAATATTTATATGTGTTTACAACTATACGTTTTTATTTTTTATTTAATATTTTATCAATTAAGTTCTCACTATATCCGTTATTAAAAGCAATCTGTTTCAAAATACTACTTGACATGCAACATAATTTATAACCTACATGTGTAGACGTTAGACACTGTTATAATTTTAAAATAGGATTAATATTTAATTCTCTTTTATGCCTCGATAGAAGAACGCGTGTTGCTAAGAAACTGGTCAGCAATTAAATTAATAATAAGTGATTAAAAACAAAGCGTTAAATTTTAATGATAATTATAATGAATTGCAAAAAATGGTGCATCAAACATAAATCATCATCATAATAAAACCTTATGTAGGACACTAGATTGGTAAAGTACATGCAGTGCAACTCGATCATGTTGTTAGCGATAAGCGAACCGTAACCTTGCCAAAAAACTGACAAAAGTTTTTAATATTTGCGAAAAGGAATGGAGCACAGAAGTGGACCTACTTTTATTGTGATAAGAATGTACTGTTTTTTAATATTGGATGATGGATGTTCAATATTAATTAGTTACTATGTTCAAAAAAATTTACCACGATTCCAAGAATTCTAATGTAGGTAATGGATTATTTTGTTCAAAATTCGAATCTTACGTTTTTGTATTTCGATGTTGGTTAGGTACCATGAGGATGGGTTACAGGTACGATGAAGCGGTATCGGCAAGAATTAATATTTAAAAAAAGTGTTTTGTGCTAAACGCATGTGTTACAGGAAGTTAAGGCGATCAGTCTTAAGCTTGGGGAGCCAATCCAGTGACAGTGGAATATTGCTGTGTAAAACCACTTCATAAATAACTATTCAAATGTAAATAACCAATCTTTTTCAGTCCTTGACATAACAAAATAGTGGTTTCTCTACATTAAGTTAAAATCGAACAGGAGTAAAATTTTAATTGAGTTTTGAACTTTTCCGTCGAGTTAAATATTAATTTGCAAAATATTGCATTACATTTTGAAAACGATACCGAAAAGGCATTTAAAAAATGCTGCACGCCATAGACTTTAAAAAAAACATAGTTTTTCCGGGAAAGCTGAAATGTGAACCGGTGAAGCTTAATAAAAAGTTCTTTGAAAAACCCACGATCAAAGTACTACAAACAAAATTCCGCTTTAATGAAATACCCTTAGAATCCACTAAAATATTGATGTGACCACGTTTTCGCAAAAAATGCGACAAAGAATTGATGTTAAAGTTGGCTCACCGTTAATTCTGAATTTTTCAAAGAAACTTTGCTAGGCTTTGTTTGAATATAATAGTTTCATAATGTCGGTACTTTTTTATTAATGTGGCATAAAATGCTTCGTTTATAAAACTTTCCTAAAAGAATACTTTTAAAAGTGTTTGTTCTCGTTTTATTGAGCAATTTTGTGAAAAATCTACTAGAAAGAACTGTTATTTTCGTTTCTAAAACTTACATTAAATCTACGCATATTTTTTAATTGAGAAAAACCTTTAATATAATAATAGAAATTGGGGAGTTTTTTTATTAATTTTCTTAATTAAAATATTATTTTCAAAAGCTTAAATTTTTATCAATTTAAAAAATATTTGAGTTTTGTTAATATCACAATCCTTAATTTGTTATTTCATTGAAATGGTTTTTTATTTTGTAACGTAAAAAAGTCTCAGTTCACAAGAGCTATAAATACAACATTAATATGACAATCAAACAGTTATTTAAGTCTAATAATGTTGTTTTTTAAGTTTTTTACAACAAAAACGAAAAGTTGGATGGTGAGGAACATTAGCCCCACGGAAAATAGGATGCAAAAAATGTTTTCTTATTTCTTAATAAGAACGAACTACTTAGAACGACGTCACTTGTTTATATGAAGCAACCAATGATAAGAGAGTTGTTGAAGATTTCCGGTAAACCATTAAAAAAAACACTGAGTTTCCTTATTGTTTGCTTTCTTAGAGCATTTTCAAACATAGGTTGAAACATAGTTATACGAAAAAAATATTTTTATTTAATTTTTAACTGGTTTTAATGTGGTAATTAGATCGATTTAAAAAATATATATTCTACTAAACTTACGGAGTCTATTTTTAATATATTATTATATTATAACGAAAAAGACAGTCGTCTACAGTAACATAATACTAGGAACAAAACAATTATCAAATAATTACAATTGACCGATACAATGGCAAAGACAAATTAATAATATGGACACACATTATGGGATCCAGATTGATTATAGATCTTAGGAAATTATTAAGTGTTATTTTTTGTTTTTTGATTGATTACTAAAATTATTGAATTTACATACAAAATAATTTAGATCTTTATTTTTGTTAACAAATCTGATCATTCGAAGCAAAATTTAGAAATTTTTGTTGAAAAATAGTCTGACCATCAAATAAATCATTAAATATTTTAAAGTTGCAGATTTAATGCATCAGCGTTTTTAAAGTTAAAAAAACCTCTTTGAAATTTTTTTGCAGTTTTCTTTAACTATTTTTTAAGTAACTTTGAATTACATTTACGTATTTTTAAATGTTACTAAATATTTGTTTATAACCGCTTACCGAGTTTTCTATGTCTACCGGTTTCGAGACGTACCCTTCTCTTCATCAGGACACTAATTAAACCAACATGCAAAACCCACTATACACCTTCACCATAGTTGTTGCAACAACCAACATGACAGGCATTTTGATAAGCACTTGCATGTCGTGATGGTTTTAGTGGTTATATCTACATATTTAATAACATTTAGTAAAATGTTTGACCACAAAATTAATTCTTTAAATATTAGTAACCATTTATGTAACTTTACCAAATTTTAAACTTACGCAAAAACAATCTTATTTACGTGGATGATCATGACCATTACAATTCAAATTTTCCTTAATCCGCAAATGAATAAAATACGATATTATCAAAAAAACAGTCCTTAAAAAAAAATTTCTGAAATTGCTTGTAATCTAATATTAATACTATTGTTAATTTTATTTTTAAAAACTTTATGGCTTAATGGAAAGTTTTTTTATATTTTTATACTGTTTGAGTATTTTTTTTGTTTTTATGTTTTTTATTTAGTAAAAAAACTTTTTTTTTGTTTGCTTACTTAACCAAAAAAAAACTATTAAAAAAAAATATATACGTACACATCATATACTTACATTAAATTTTTAACGTTACTAGTTTCTACCCTTCTAAAGCAAGATGCTCGTGTTTAGAAAGAGAGTTCGTTTTACAATTTTATTACGGATTTAATTTGCAATATTCATAATTAAAAAGATAAAAGAAACCTGTTTTATTTCGCAATTCGATAGATACAATAATAACATTATTTGTGTATGAAAACTGATTTTGCGCTGCTTTTGTTACTTCAATTATTTTTGCTGTGTATTAAAATCCTCGAATTATAGGAATTGAAATTGGGGTTACCCTAGAAAAACTTCATATTGGCTTTAGTAACGCATTTTATACGGCTTTATCCCTTTTTAATCTTGTTGGGACGCGAACGGTGTTGTCTGATGAAACGAAGAGCCGTCTTTTCAAACTTAACTCTTTGTCATAGACACTCTTTACTCGGACACTGCATCATGTTTTTTATTCCGTTTTACGGCATAATTAACAAAACAAAATAACCAACAGGTTGTATATAAAGAATTCACTTAATGCACCATGATTCTTTATGGATTAAGTGTTTAACGCTGAAATCCTTTAATAATTTGTAATTTATCCCGCCATAGTGTTACAAACTCCGTAAAAGGTAAAATCTCACTCAACTACATTTGGAATACTTAATGGTATTTTAAATTTTAGATGGGTTCTCAATACTATTGGTTGTTTTTTTTTTTTTTTTGATGCAGGGAGCTCCTACACCATTTGGAGATGACAGAATAAAACTTGATGCTTCTATGTGAATTTATTACATGTTGAATAAAATAGATAATATGGTTGCGAGCGCGAGAGTAACGGCAATAACTGAATTGAACTGATCAGAACTACTTCATGTCTGAAATGAACTCTACTAAACTACTTCAGAGTGCAACTACTTTTTTATTATATTGAGTTTTTCTACTGACATTTATTGGTGGAACTGCATTTTAATTATAATAATAAAAATACGTATATGGTTTTTTAATTATTTTTTTTTATTTAATTTTACAATACGTAAAAAAAAATATACAGGTAAAAACAAAACATAGTAAGTAATAATTTTGAAAAATGAACAACGATTTTTGTATACATAAGTACAAAAAAACATAAGTACAAAACATAGTAAGTAATAATTTAAAAAAATAAACAACGATATTTGTATACATGGAGAAACAATAAAAAGCATACTGCTGTGCAAAATAAAAGGTGAAACTTTACATAGTAAAAAATAAAATAATATGGATATAAGAAAAGTTATTGAAATAAAAAGAAAATTGTGAATAACTTGTGAAGAATTTAAACAAAAATATACTTAAATATATCGTATAAAAAATGGTATTAACAAATTAATGTTAAAAATAAAAAATAGTTTACAGTGAGTAAAATTTCAATAAAATTTAATTATAATATATGGTACACAAAAATATTTGATACATTAATTTCAAAAAGAGATAGGATAATATTAATACACATCAAAAACAGAAAAAAAAATGCAGGAAAAAAAAATATTACGAAATTAATGATTAGTTTTAAACAGTGCATTTAAAAACGTCTTAAAATTAATAATTTTCGTATTAAAAATGTCTGCACCACAAGTAAATTTGTTGGCTAAGGAATGTAAACGCGGAATAGGAGAGTGTCGTGCATAGTTAATACATAGTTTTATTCCAGTTTTATTTATATTTTTTTAATAGGGACCGGGTTTCGATATCGGACATCGTCAGTCTAGTGGG
Source organism: Micrasema longulum (assembly GCF_059751315.1). Taxonomy (NCBI): domain Eukaryota; kingdom Metazoa; phylum Arthropoda; class Insecta; order Trichoptera; family Brachycentridae; genus Micrasema; species Micrasema longulum. The sequence continues at coordinate 999,833 of NW_028277385.1, read as the reverse complement.
AGACTTAACAAATTTCCATGTTATATACAAGCGCAAGCAGGGGCTGTAAATCATGATTTTATATAATTATGGAAATAAAAGAATTTAAATTAAAATCATTTAAGTATAAGGTAATAACAATTATAAGAATATAAGTTTTGTTTGAATGTACATAAAAAAAACTGGTGTAAATCATGTAATTTTATGAAGTTTTAAAATGAAAATGTATTTGAGTTATTTGTATTTTAATTTAATTGAAACTATAACAGGGGCCGCTGATTGGTAGTTCCATCGACAGCTATGTCCTCCGGGCCCGAGGTAATTAAGTGTTTTTTTGAAAGCAAAATTCCATTTTTCCATAGTGTTCTCTTTACTTTCGAGTGGGAGATTGAGGTCATCTTCTTTTTCCCTTACTGTCAGCCAATGAATATCCGTGCCAGGTAATCAGTTTATTATTTTTCAAATTTTTATTTATTTATTAGGGATATTAACAGTAACACATAAAATAAACAGAGAATAAAACCAATGACAGATATGCACAAAAATACATTAAATACGCTAGTGTGTTTGTGTTAGTGTAAGTGTGTGAGAGGGTGGTTGATTGGGTGTTGTAATTGTCTCCGGCCCAACATATTCAAATGTTTAGAACAAAAGAATGAAATATAATAACCAAACGGTCAGTGTTCATGTGGTTAGATATTCTCACTTCTCACCGCGATCGCGAAGCAGTTATTTTGCGATTGATAATTAATTTAATTCACTGTGTCGTGTAATAATAATATTAAAAAAACCACGTCAAGTGCCCTCCTTCATGACCACAGGATCTGATCTGATCCTGACTGCCACGAGACAAGTTTCAAACAATAAAGTACCAGAACCCCAGAGCAAGGTAAAAATTGCATTCACTGTATTAGGGTTCGGTGGCAAAGCATAAATATAACACATTCCGCGAACCAGACAATTACGAGCGTTCTTCTGCTAACAGGCAAGTGGCGCGACCAAATGTTATAATCCGTAATGGTAAATGAATAAATTATCAAATAAAAAAAAAAAATCTACGTATAATTAACAATCTTCGACTTCGTCTATTATGAAAATAACAAATAATTATTCATATTCTCGAGGAACGTAAATCTCCATAAAATAGACAGACATTTAAAACAAAATTACATACATTTTTGTCAACCTTAAAAAACAGGTATTTTTGTTAAAGCAGCAGAAAAATAACAAGTATATTCGTAAATATACCAACATTTCAAAAAAGTTATGAACAATAAATAAAAATAACAAGATTCGTCGTAAAATTAACTAACATAAATATTTTTGTTGTCTATTACTTTGATGTAATTTCGCACGACTACGCTTTCTTATATCTATGAATTGTATCTATCTCAGTAGGTATATCCGTTCCATTATAGATGCAAGTAATGTCTGGTGGGGTCTACATATATACGTAGGGACCTATCGCACCCATAGGAAAGGCAGCAATATAGGCGACAGCAGAACGATCCACCTTCACGCTAACAAATATTTAAAAAAAAACAACATACGTAAAAGTAACAAAACAGCACGTAAAAATAACCGGCAGCTTCAAAAACCATACCATGAGTTTGTAAAGAGATGTCCAAATGTCCAGCCTTAACTGTGAATCATGCTCGTATGGTAATCGTCATATGACTTCATTACGGTGCAATGCATGAATCAACTATCTATGTTCCTCTTGCACGGGGTAGATTGGATATATGTATGTATTGATATTCACGTTCCGTGTGCTGCATGCGTGCTACAGAAATATTTGACCCCTGACATTCTGTAAATAGCTCCCCATATACACACATACATATATACATATATTTGGATATTCCGATCCGATGCATTCATCAATCGAGCGCCTGTGAGACTTGGCCACGCCCAGAGATAAATCTACTGTTTCGCAAACACCTCGGTAATTTGGATCGTCACGATTTAGGAATTATCGCCTGCTCTTCGTAGGCTTTATATAATATAACGATCTTGTATCTCTGTTCTGCTCGCCCCATATTGTTCACTTAGAGCATACAGGATTTATAGAAATTACTGTTATTAGTCTACTTTTTGTGATGGCTATCGAAATCAAGTGGTGCATGTTTATTCGGATTAGAAATAAATACAGATTACGAATCGTTCGCAATTGTTTACTGTTATAATACGCTGAACTCAAAGCTTGTAAAAACTACATGAGATAATACGTTACCTTATTTTTAAAAACACTTTTCACGTTTTGATCGTAAATTGGCATATTATATTTTATGTTTTAATAACCATCACCACACGACCGCCTCATGGTCTATTGCATGATGATTTATGATTCCCGACATAGTTTATTTAAAAACAAAGTTTTTACCCTGAATTTTTTCTAGTTCCTGGACTCGCACGAGAAAAGTAAGAGTGATCAGCTTACCTTCATATAAAAAAATTTGTCAAGATTAACTGCGGATGGAAAACCAATGCATTGTCTTATGCACCAATAGGTGCAAAAAGGAAGTGATAATTCAAAATAACCATCACGTGTATTCTCTTAGCCGAATATTTTAATGCACGTTACTTAATATAAATCTTTTTTTTTAATAAAAATAATTTAAGGAAAGACATTTAATTTTTTTAAAGTTTATACCTCTTTTTAAATATTGTTTTACACAATTATAGCAACATTTTGGTGAAGTTTTGAAATATTTAATACCTTTGCGTTTGATTTGTAATGGACAACTTGTTGAAACAGTAATTTGTTGATAATATGTAAATATGTTTTTGCGGTGTAAAGAATAGAAATTTGGCAGTTCAAAAATGACAGTTGATGAAGAAATCGACAGCAAATACAAATATGCAGTTATGAATATATTTATTTATTTTTTAATCAGATAAATTTACCAATAACCGAATTACTGTAAGAATATTGTTAAGGTGTGAAAAAAGTTTGTTTTGTGATGAGAATGTTGGTGAGAGTGTATTATTGAGGGTGTGTGTTATTATTTTTATTTATTATATTTACAGTCTAAGCCAATTACAACATTTATATGACGAGACATATGTACAAGAAACTGAATCAATAGAACATTGAACTATGTAGCAACTATGTGGCGGCCTCCGTGGTGTAGTGGTCAAGACGCTTGACTCACGCACGGAAGGTTCCGGGTTCGATTCCCGGTGAGAACACAAATGAACAAAAATAAAATGTGATTTTTCTTAAGCCTGGATGTTCTGTGATGTAATTCGCCACTGTAATTGGGCCTCCTGGCCTGTTGCGGTGCAAAAATAAATATAAATATAAAATATGTAATAGTCTGTAAGTGGGAATATTTTGTACATATAGATGTGAGCGTGAAGGGTATCGCTCATTAATTACTTTTATAATTTGGTTTTCGAAAGTATTTCGTAAATATTCTGGTACATATTTCACTTATTTTTTACTACCCATATGTATTTACACGTTTTATGTATATATAATAGCTTTATTTTGCACATAATCAAAATAAATTTAAGATTACAAGTACATATTGTCTTTTTTGGTAAAAAATAATAAATCATTGTAAAAATGTTATGTTTTAAACAATAAAACAAACAAACCATTACGCTGTTTCCTCGTAGGTGTAGGCAGACAGGATAAAACGCCACACTCTATCTTTGCATACAAATCTCGCTTTTTCTACATGCATACATCTTCTCTGATACGAACGTCAAATGTTAAGGATATGGGCGTTAGATTTGTGAGTAACCTGACATTTCATGAACACATAGAGACAATCAGTGGTAATGCATTGAAGATGTTGGAAGTCGTTCTGCGTACTGCCAGGGTTTTTGAAAATACCCCCGTACTGAGGGTATTTTCTCTCTTTACAACTCCTTGGTGCGAAGTAGACTCGAGAGTGGCTCGGTGGTTTGGGGGCCACATGAACTGAAGTACTCTTTTATGATGGAGAAAATCCGAAAAAAGTTTCTGTGATATCTCTACATGAGAGAGCGCGGGTATTATCCTTGGCTCTATCCGACCGAGTTTCTCCAGGGTATGCTTGGCTACAACAGTTTAGAGACTAGAAGGAATGTGTATTTGACTACACATTTTTATCGATTGTTGCGCGGTTTGTCGATAATCCTGAGATTATGGTGAGCATTGGTTTGTATGTTCCTGATAATTACATAAGACAGCGTCAGCATAGATTGTTTCATATTCCGATATACAAGACCAACCTGCTGATGATTATGCCTCTTGGAAGAGCTACCGCTATGCTGAACAACATCGCTCTGGATATTGATCTGTTCCATGTATCCGAAGGGGTTTTTCGAAGCAGGATTCTCCTACTACTTTGACATGAACCTCTGTCATGTATTTTTTCTTTTTTATAGTATGTACGTATTAAATGTGTGTTTGTAATGTATATGTTATATTTAAATAAACGAATTGAATTAAATTGAATTGAATTCTCGTGCACGCGCGATGATTATTCCAACTCTTAACATGTCCAATGTCCATATTCAAGTATTTGCTGGATTTGGTCATGCCATGTTATTCTCGGTCTTCCTCTATTTCTGTATCCATCAACATTCGCACTACAAATAGGTTTAGCTGTTCTTTTGCCGTCCATTCGCTCTACATGGCCAAACCAACGCAGAGCGCCTATGTTATGTTATGATTATAAAATATTTTTATGAATACCAGTGCGTGTTGTAAAAACATGCCGCCAATTTTGAAAGATATTCAGTTCTCAATAGATAATGATTATTTTCCAAATTGAAGTTTTTTTACAAATGCAATTATGTAAGTTACCAACATTGATGACTGTTTTTCTTGTTTGGCATTAAGAAAAAAGATTATAAATTTAAGTCGTGATTGTAAAAATTGATTTTTTGCTTTGCTCAACAAGATTTTGAAACGTATAATTATCGAATTATCTAATTTAATCTAAAGTACAAGAAAATTAAAAAGATAATTATCATTTAAGCCGTGTAGTTACGTGATTCTTTATATTTGATTTCCGATAACAGTGGTAGTCTCATTTCTAGTTAGAAAAATGGTGATTTGGTGAAAGTATTTGAATTGTATCATTTTAAAATAATTTATTAAAATAATTGAGAAGAAACAATTTACAATGTAAGGCTCATATCATCATCACAATCAAACCATAATCCGTACATATTGATGGGTACGGCACGGCGTTTTTAAAATAAATGTGGCATATATCGATTATCAGTTACAGGAAGGTAAGGTGATCAGTCTTACACTTTATGTACCGTTTAGGGACAGCGAAATTTTACCACTTTTCAAACTCATGTGCAATGGAAATTGAGCCTAAGGCATTTGAGGAGAATGAGTAAACCGCTACAATATTTGATTTAGGTTTAACATACATTTTAAGAACTTTTGTTCCGATTTTCTCTTTGTCACTTTTGAATTAAAAATATAAGATCATATTATGCTCTGAATAGGGAGCGGATATGGATTGGATAGATGAAAAGTTCAAGTGATTACTTGTTATCAAGAACTGTTTTGCACTCATGCTTATAATAGCATAGGCACTGGCAACACCAAGTACCAGGCCAACTCACCAAACTAAGACGTCATAAACTGCCGCAAAACGGAAACGTAAATCAGACTCTCTTTGCTCAGCGCTGGTACCGGTTGACCGACGCGACACAGCTGACATTCAGCGTAAGCGTAAATTCAATTCTACAATTGCGTGTGAATGAATAAAGAGGAAGCAGAATCTATGTGCAAAGACAGAGTGATATGGCGTTCTTTACCTCTGCCCACCCTTACGGGGAAACGGCGTGATGGTTTGTTCGTTTGTTAGACAAAAATAGAGGTTGTCTCTGTTTTTTTTTAATATATTTTTTTTAAACAAAAATCAACCATTTTTTGGTTGTTTTACCATAAACTTATCTCTTCTTCAGAATTATCAAATATTTTTACAGTATTATTCAAACTTTATAAGCAGTTTTGGCACATATCGACGAGTACATTGTGTTCGTTGCATACGCTTTTTTGCATTTGAAGCACTGTGTTTTCGTTTTCGGCATTCGTTTTTTTTATAGGAACAATACCCACAATAGTGACACACTTCTTTTGTTATGTCTCATCAATGGCGGTTTTTGTAGACGTCTGTGGCATAATTTGAAGTATATTCGTGATATTCTCATGTAAACAATGCGTTGGGGCTTCTAGTCGTTTTAGCATCCATGGTGAAGTCAAGACATTGCTCAATTTTTTTCATCAGGGCTTTGTTGTTTTCGGTATTTTTTCTTGGGTTGTCAGCTTTTCATGGCAATGAATACTCTAACAATTTTCAAAAGCCATATTGAGCATCAGATAAAACACCGCCATTAGCCATCTGTTTGTCTTCATGTTACCTGGAGGAGTCAACACCGATTTTTATTGGCTTGATTGATCATGGCATTCTTTCTTATATGCCAGGAACGCCATTCTATAAGACTTAGGTTAATAGGATACCAGCGTCAACGCACCCTCGAAACAAAACACAGAGGGACCTACCGGGCGAAACGTGTGTTCTTGAGTTCTTCTGGAATTTCTCTATCATTTGACTTTATTGTTTCTACAAACGTCAAATCAAATGGAGATTTCAGCAATCTTTACGCCAGTACATACGTGAACCAATTGTCACACGTAATATTTCAACTTGTGGACGTAGTGGAAATAATTGTGTGTGATGATGATTGCGTTTCCTCTAGATTGGCCAATTCATTTGATGGGACATGGCTTTGATTTAACGTGGTCCAACGTTTCGTCTTCAACATCACTTCTGACTTCTTCTTCTTGGGTCCCGCAATCTTCCTCTTCTAAGTCAATACCCGAGGGAGAAAAATCATCATATTTTTTTTTTAATGTATGCTTTATATTTTATATTCAGCTCCCGCTAGGACGTCATCTTGTCATTCGAAATAAAAAAAAAATGTTATTAAAAATAAAACCAAAACATCAGCTTTAAAAATATATAACAGTTAATTCGTAAAACGAACGCAAAAGTTACACAAAGCTCAAACATACGTAAAATTGACGTAAAACATTGCAATTACTACAAAATGGTAGTGCTTATTGAGACAACACAGCTGTCTCCAGTTAGCTCTTGGCGGCTTCTAAGTTGGTTCGAAAGGTCACGGCAATCTAAGCGTGCAACAGAAAACAGCAAGTATGCGTTTGAGCGTCATAGAGGTAATTGTTGAGCGTACGTAAAAATGACATAGATTGAGCTTCTAGAGTTAATAGCGTGATTTTGAAAGTACCGCATTTTAAAATGGGAAAATCATATTGTTTCCTAATTCTTTATCAGACTGCAGCCTGATAAATAAAACTTGATTTTATTTTGAATATTATAATTTTACACGAGAGGTTTTGAAAGTAGATGCCTAGACTTCCATAATCTCTTCGCATAATGTTTTCCCTCTCTGTTGCAACGAACTCTCAAGCTTAGTTTTACATTAATAAATAGGTTTCCTTCGATTTGGTGGTCTATCCGATGTTATTGTATGTTTTGGCATTTTGCCGAGTGCGTTTGTAAATTGCGATGAGTAATTTCAGTGGTTTCAATAACATTGTGATTTGGTTATAAATGTACAATGAAAGTGTTTTATTCGTATTTGTAAAGGAACATCCATAGGCACGTTACATGACGACACGCTACTCCAAGCTACTGCAGGGTGGATCCATTCACCCCTGTTTGAGCTGGAAATGCTGAGACCACCATAGTTGCATTATATTTTCCAAATTTAAGGCTATGTTTATTTTTAGAATATGTATTTTTTCTCTTCTAATGTTTAATAAATATAATGTATAAAATATGTAATTTAATACATGCATAATATGTAACAGTATGGAAAAATAAACAAAAAAAAACAAAAAAAAAATATATAAGATAACTTATTTTATTTTATCGCACTTATGCAAAAAGCCATTATTATCATCGTTGGAGGCGCGATGCCGAAGTTTGCGTGAGGACTTATGCGACACCGGATCAGTGCTACTTCATAAAGATCTAAAACAAGAGGTAGAATCCTAGATGTTCAAGTTAGAGCAGGACAATAGTAAAGTAAACCAAAGTAGGATACAAAATGCCGAACACTCTTCTAGTGGAACGAAAGACGGATGATGACTGTCAACAGGCCGGCTTTTTAAAAAAAGTTTTAAATGCTTCTCTCTTCACAAGGGCAAATGCTGAAAATTTCTAGAATATTCTTCCTAATCTCAAAACAATAAGAGATAATATCATAACAGGACAGTTTCATACAAACAGCATTTTTAGATATTTTAAAATTAAATTAATCAAAATTAGACAAAGAGGAAAAATATTTATTTTAACACGCATACATGAGAATATTCAATAAAAAACAGAAAACAATATATTTATTCATCATCATTCCCTTTCCGCACCTAATGGTGCATGAGGCACTGCATTGGTACACCAACCGCAGCGTATCTTGATCACTTTTGTTACATGAAGGCAAGATGATCAGTCTTGCGCTCCAGATACCAGTCCAGGGACTATAAAATACTCTAGTGTGAAAACACTTTTTAAATAAATATTTCATATCAACCATGTCGAGAATCGAACCCATGACCTCTTGCGTGGTAGGGAAACGCGCTGACCATTAAACCATGAGGCCGAAATACACAATTAAATAAAAGGCATAATTTAATTTAGCGCATTTTAGTTTGTTGTTATGTTATACATATAACTTATCAACAATATTTTGAGTTTGTCCAATTTTTTGTTGACAAGGACTGGATTCAACTCCCTGGGGAGCTGTTTATATTATCATATTACAACAGAGATGAAGAACATTTAATAGAAGGTAATATAGAAGTCTAGGCATCTACAGGGCTTATGACCTGTCAATGGCTGATTTAAGTGGCCACTTTACACACTGTGTAACATTCACCATTCTGGCCTTATTTGAACATCTGAATTTGTTCAACTCTTTCATCTGCTGATGTTTGTGAAGTTAAAGAGCTGAAACCTTTATTTATGCGGTTTAAATTCTTGTACACCTGGTTCATGAAGAAGTATAAAAATTGAAAAAATAACATTTTCAGGAGTTGCCTAGTATGTAGGTTAAATATATTAATTACCTAGCTCCACTACCCATTTTTTTATAGCCTTTTTAAAAATTTTCTCGTTACTAATTGTTTTAATAGACAGTGGAAGTAGGTTATAGATTTTAATCAAATAATACTCAAAACTTATTGCTCTAATGTCACTTTCCACATTATCCAGCCTTCTTACTTTTTATCTGCCTCTGCTTTGTCTATCATCCGGAGTGGAAGAATCTTTTTTGAGGTAGGGTTATCATTCATTCTGTGCACATGGCCCAACCATTGTAATCATCTTATTTTGCTGAATTGTGCAATATTGAGTTCGCCATACAGTGCCTTTATTTCATGATTAAACCGTCTCCTCCACACTATATTATGGTTGACAGCACCAAATATCTTCCTTAATATTTTTCTTTCAAATACTAATACTATATTTTCATCTCTTTTGGTCATAACCCAGCATTTGGCACTAAACAATGACCGGTCTGCGGAGAGTTTTGTGTATAATGGTCTTAGTTTTTCTGGTGAGCAATTTGAATCTCAAATGTTTTAATAAGCCATAATAACATCTGTTTTTATGTATTAACGAAAATTGGCCTTTTTGTTTTTAACCACCTTAATTTTTTGTGTTTTTGAAAGTGGTTGGACACTATTTTTTTATATTTGTATACTTTTACAATAAGCGTTTTTACTTAAGTGAGGTAAAATATACAATTAAAAGAAGCCTGCTTCAACCGTTAAATCGTACTGCTAAATAAATAAATAAAGGAGTGAAATTAATAATTCGTGTTTAAATCAACGATCTGTGTTTTTCTCTTTAAACCATAACAAAAATATCGCCAAAATGCAGCTCTTGCAGTTTTGACCCCTTGCAGAAATAATAAAGCTCGCGTCTGCAAAAAGTAAGTGAATCTTAACAGTCAAATCCACTCGTGAAATATTTAAACGCGATTATTCCGCCAACAGCAGCGTGATTGGTATGGTTCATTCCGCAGTCGAAATTTCTCAAGTTTACTTGCTAAGTCATCCATTCGTACAACAAAACAGGATGAAGCGTCGCTTAGCTGAGTGAGTGAAGAGTTAAGCGGACTTGCAAATCGGACGAGATGGAGGTAAAGCGACTACAACACAAGTCTAGTATGTACACACCGTACCGGTACTGGGCCCGCGCCCGGTATATACTCAGACAGTCTACTCAGCGAAAAAGGGCTTTTGTTTTTTTGCAAGCCTATCACGATTTTTCGTTACCGATACGTTTGCTATAAGACGATCCGAAAATCGTTCAACCATTTATTTAATACTAAAAAATAGTTTAATAGTGTGTCCAAATGTTTGCATAAAGGCTGGATTTCCTCCCAAGGGAGCTATTTAGATCTAAATTTGTTCTTATTTCGAGGAATTGTTTCTTTTGGAGGAATTGCCCGAAACTGGATGTTAAATAATTCAATCAGTATGAAATTTTAATGACTCAGCAATGTTTTGAGTATGTCCAAATGTTTGCAGACATACTGGATTTCCTCCCTTAGGAGTTATTTAAATCTAAATTTGTTGCAACAGAGAGGGAAAACATTTTCAAGAAGAGAATATGAAACTCTAGGCATTTGTAAGGCCTATGACGTGTCATTGGCTGGTTTAAGTAGCCACTTTACAACTGTTTAACATTTAATATTTTGCCCATGTTGAAAAATCCACATTTCCTTAACTCTTCCATCTGTTGACTTTGCGAAGTAAAAGATTTGAAACCTTCATTATGTGAGTGAGATTCATCCGGCTGAACCAATTCACCTACCAGACAACGCCTGAAAACAATTTTTCTTTTTTTTTTCTTCTTTTTTTATCAGTTGTCCAAATGTTTGCAGACAGGCTGGATTTCCTCCCTAGGGAGTTATTTAGATCTAAATTTGTTTAGATCCATAGGGAGTTATTTAAATTTTTTTTTTTCAAATTTCGAGGAAATTCAGCCTGTTTGCAAACATTTTGATATACTCCAAACATTGTGGAATTAACTTACTGGTATAAGAAGTATAAACATTGGAAAATTATTTTCAAGCGTTGCCAAGTAGATGAATTGGTTCACCCGAATAAATCACACCCACAAGATAAAGGTTTACGCTCTTTTACTTCACACCGTCAACAAATTGAAGAGTCGGAGAAATGCGGATCCATCAACATGGGCAGAATGGTGAATGTTATACGGTGTGTAAAATGGTCACTTACCAGGTCATAAGCCCTGTAAATGCCGAGATTTCCATATTCCCTTCTCAAAAATGTTTTTACTATTTTTTTATGCAACAAATTTAAATCAATATTAAATTTATTCATAGATGATAATCATATATACGAGTACATGTAAGGGTAATAATGAAGACGGATTGATACTATAAATTTATTCCCGGAGCAATCTAATATAGCGGTTTCTTCCCCTCGACAAAACCTAGTTATGGATCTTTTTCTTAAACATGTACGTTGTTTTAGATAACTTAATACGTTCACCCAAGACGTTGAACACTCTTGGAGCTATATAAGAAAATTAATATAAAGAAAATATTTTTTATGAACACTCTGTGGTTGTTGTGCACAATTCATCACTGTGCAAGCTCTTGATTGATGCTTCGTGTCTACAATCGAGAGGTGTTGTTTATGACGTTTTTTTGGAAAACTCTGCCAAGAAAACTTTAACAAATATTATTAACAATTTTTCAATGTTGACCCATTTTTAACGATTTCTTAAAGCTCTGAAATTCATCTAACTGAAAAAGACGAACTTTATAATTACTTATTACTATTGTTATAAAGGAAACATGCAGTATAAGTACGCAGTAACTTGGAGTTTGTATACGTTGTGTGGAGCCCACAATATATAACAAACATAGAAAGGATTGAAAATGTTGAACAAATTTATTTTAAATACCTAGATTATAAAAACAATAAAACACTTTGCACTTACAGCCAATCTGCTAAACAAAATGGATTTTTTGCCTTTGAAAATAGACGCACTATATCTGAATTACACTATTTATAAAAATTATTAAATAATAATGTAGACTCTTTTAACCTACTCTCCATAAACGGGTTGTGGTCCCGTGGCTAGTGTTGCGGACTCACGGGCTAGAGGTCCAAGGTTCAAATCCCACTCTACTCCAACTTGATTTCCATTTTCTAATAGTGAGTTATTTACAGCTCGTTAAAAATGGCCACCAAAATTGAAATATTTGTGTAAATTATAAGAACGCTAATATATATATATATATTTTTTTTTTAAATAAATCTTAATGTCCCCTTTTGCGGGACAAGAAAAAAATATGTATTCCATCTGCCAGTCTGTAACACAAACTCAAATTATAATGCTTTTTTTTTCATCTATTGATATACTAACACACCCCTTAATTTATATAAAAATAAATTAAGGCTGATTCTTTCTGGCTGCCATACGATCCCACTCGCTATTTGATGATGCTCACAATTACACAAACCTGCTCACTTACTCCCACATACACACAAACACACCCTTTTGTTGTACAACAATTTAATATGTATGATTTTTATTTAGAAACATCGCTGGTCTGTCCTTAAATCGTATCTTTTTTATGTTAGTATATCATTGTCTGTTGGTTCCTGTAAAATAAATAAATTAAAAATAATATATAAATATTTCTTTTTCAAATTTATTTCATCAAAAAGTTATAAGATACAAAAAGGGTATCAAAACAAATAAAAAAACAATAAAACCGCGAAACAATCGCCGTGGTCGTCCAGCTATTGTTTTGGAATAGGGAACGCTGACATCGAGCTGAGTTAATAGTCCACCAGGTCGAGGTCAATAGCTCAAAAAAAAAAAAAAAACATAAATATAAAACACATTCTATGTTTTGAAGGAGTTATTCGATATGTATTTAATTTTTTTATAGTTGTCACCTTTAAATATTTTTTTTTCACAAATAAATTTAGATATAACTATTTTTGTAGAACTCATCAAACTGGGCGCGTTGCCCATACTGCCAAATGATTATTATTACATTGGACTTGCTCTAAACAAAAAAAATGTTCCGTTTAACAAAGAATCACTTTTACTGATTCGAGTTTTTTTCAAAATTGTATTATCTTGTACGTTGAAAAAAAATCTAATACTTTAGAAACCATATATGGCTTGATATGAGGAATAATGCGTTTTATTTTTGTAATAACCCGCTAAGCATATATTGTAAAGGCTTTTCAGCAGGTCGAAAAGATAGGATATGGAAGAAAGCAATAAAAAATACACCGCAACACCCAGACTAATTGAAAAAAAGTCATTCTTGGATTTCTTTCTTGCAACTGGCGGGAATCGAACCCACGACGCCAGTCTCACAGTTAGCCGTCTAACCAACTGCACCACGGCGCCTGAAAGAATAAACAAGCTTTTAATGCGACTATCTCGGAACTTTTTTAATGACTTATGCATATGTCAGTCAGTCGATATATTTTATACAAAAAGCAATCATTATTATTGTTACATAGTTTACAAGTAATAACAGCGGAGGTATAGGCGTTGATATTCGCATGAGTCACTTATTCACATTTAGTGCGATCTTCCAGGCAAGATCGATGTAAAATATTTGCCAATGAAATATTCCCTGTCCTTGGACTCGCTCCCAAAATGTGATGTTGCCTCGATGTTGATTGGTTTAGTGAAGAAAAAAATAGATCGGAGTAGAAATACAGTATCATTTGCACTATTAAGTTCGAACAAAAAAGCCGATGACGAGAAATGTAATCTGATTGATGCAGGTGAGATTCTTATGAAATATTTTATCCGGTAAGGAACATTGTTTTCTTACCTCTATTTAGGTATGTAAAGTAAATGTGTTTGCATTGATTTTGAATTTTAAAGCATTACGCGTTGTCGATAAAGCAGTGTTTCACAGTTTGACGGTAAAACAGAAAAAACCAAGATGGCGGCATTAAGACAGATGGCCGAAGTAAATAGAGAATATAGATTGTTGGAATAAATAAATCATTAAGGAAAATTGGAAAGATATTGACTTTATAAACTTAAATGTCGTTTCTTTGTTTTTACTGGTAGGAGTGTTCATAAAAATACGTTAATAAAGTTCGTTTTGGTGTGTAAAACTGAAAAAATTACACTTTGTTTTTACTGAACTAGACAAGTATTTTATTAGTCAATCAATTGAAAGAAAATAATATTATCAACAACATACCTTTCATTAAATAAACAAGTTGCAAGTGCGTAATATGTAGAATTCCAATTTGTGGGTAATTGTCCCATTGATTTGATTATCTAATAGACATTTGCTTGAACAGACAAAATACTACGCAGAAAATGCCATTGTATGTGTCAAAAAAATATTTTAATTCGGTTTATAGTTTCATTCGTAAAAGCAATCGAATTAATTGAATAATTAAACAATTAGAATACATATTTTTCACAGTTCGAAAGTACATAGTTGCTAATTAGTGCCGTATCTATGGTAACGAGTTACAGAGAAATAAAAAAAATATTTATATTTACATCTCTTTCCGAAATTAATGTTTGCTTGTGTTTTGTGATTTTCAATCTCTTTTTTGAAAATTGATTTAAGCAACGCAATGCTATTTTTAAATGTAATTACAATAATATTATTGTCCCTACATGCATTTACTGAAGAGAGAAAAACTGTATATAGTGACACAAGCAGGAACCAGGAACCAGGAACGACCATGCCTATGAACTTGCCTCGACTCAGTTGGAGCCATATCTAAGATGCAGCTAGAATAAGAAAAACGTGTATATTTACTACACGCCAGTGTACGAGATGTAACATGTAAATATTATACATATAGATACGTAAGTATATAAACATATTACATTATTCTTTTTAATTTATAACAACAGAGATGGAGACCATTTTATGTTAGGGATTATAAAAGTCAAGGCATTTAGAAGGCTTACGAATTATTTTCGTCTGGTTTAAGTGGCCACAATACACACTGTGTAATATTTACCTATTTATCTATTTTTCTGCAATTCTTCCATACATTTATCTATGAAAAGACAAAAAGCTGAGACCTCAGAGGAGTCGAATCCAGTTCTTGTCTACTTTGGATTGGATAGAAATTGGATAGAAAATTTGGATAGACTCAAAATATTGTTGGTATATTTATATATTAATCAACTTCCGGCAGCCATAAAGAACTCCACGAGTGCCAATGTATTTAAGAAAAATGTTTGCAATTGGTTGCTACACATTGATAAGGACAAGGTTGTCAATTTTTTTAAAGTTCGAGATGAGCAATTAGCAAAAATTTACAAATCTGCTTTCCTTCCATACTTTTACTTTTATTTGCTTTTTATACATGTTTATATTTTAATGTTTTTTCATTATGCATTTTTGTAATATTTCATTGAGTTCTTACTTTTACTTGGCATATTATTTATTACTTCTATTTCCTATATTTCTCACTATAGTATTGAGTGAGTTTGTAGAAAACATATCTCAATTATGTTTTTATATATGTATGTATTCTTTTTCTGTTGATTTCAATGATACTATTATTTGTTTTTTTTAAATACTTCTTCATTTTACTATTATTTTGTTGATTTCAATGATACCAATATTTTGTTTATTTAAATTTGTTTGAATCTAAATTTGTATAATTTATATTTAAAAAATTATTTCTGATTATCTTTTTTGCATTGTATTCTTTGGAATTATATTATTTATTACTTAAACCTTTTTATCTAGATTGATATTCTATTGCATCACATGTCATTATAATTTAATTTTACGATATATTTTCATTGTTAATTATTACGACTAAATGGGGTAATGGGGGTAAATGGGGTCTAGAATTCCAATCGTCTATACGCTTAGTAGCTGCAAGACGTGTTGTAATCTTACTCCTTTTTATTACTCATGTTATTATTTTTTCAAATATCATTAATACAATAAACCTATTTGTCAATTTTTAAAATGTGTAAATGGGGGCTAAATTTCTAACTGTCCATGGGCTCTGTAGCTGCAAGACGTCCTGTAATCTAGCTCCTATCTGTTATAATTTTTGATTGATCTTAATTGAAAACGAGAAACTAGAATCCCAACCATCCATGCGCTCTGTAGCTGCAAGACGTACTGGGATATTTATTAATTGTACAGCGCCCTTGAGGTGATTTTCACAAAAATGGCGCTTTATAAATTATCCAACTATATATATACAACTTGACACGGACATAGCCTAAAAAGTTTTCATAAGTTCATTCATATTTAAACTAGTGTAATTTTGAATAATTAATATATCAATTTTGTTTAGTTCTTTATTTATAGGACGGTTTTTTTTATTAATTTATTCTAAAGTTTTGGGTATTAATTTTTTTTCGTAAATTTTGTAGTAAATTATTTATTGAAAGGCTTCACCGTATATTCTGCATAATGATGTTTGCCAGTAACAGTTTTTACTATCTGTAGAGCGAGACAAGCCGTTCATGATAATTACATAATACATGTAGGTATTATGTAAGTCTTAGTATCAATACATTATGTTTATATTCTCACTTCGTTGAGTGTTGTTTTAGGTAAATCAATTCTCTTGAATAAATTATCCCTTAAGCCAGATTATATTCAATTCTGATAAGTTTCTGGTCTGATTGCTCATCAGAATAATCCGAGCTCCTTTCGTCTCATCTCCAACAAAGGTCAAAACAAACAGTCAAATAAGCTAACTTGGGAAGTTTGTTGTATTACGAGCACGTGTTACCAGGCGGCCATTTCGTGGTACTCTTCACGTGTACACTAAATATTTATGCACCTAAACTACAAATGTAAAATATAAACGACGTGTCAACGAACCACTAAAAATTAAAGTAGTCTAAAATTCGATTCTTCTTTGAACTGAATTGACATTTAAACAAAATAGGCTAATGGGAATAAGCTTCGAATGCCTTCCGATGTTCATCGTATTTTTAGTTTTCAAACTAAAACTTAAGTATATTTATATCACTAAATATTATTAAATTTTTGTATTTAACCTCTTTCCGACCTTTTTATGTATCCGGTTTCGAGACGTACCCGTCTCTTCATCGGGACACCAATTAAACCACCATACAAAACCCACTATACACCTTCTTCAAAAATCACAAATAAAAAAAAAACATCTACAAATATTTAATTGCATTTAGTAAAAGGTTTGAGCACAATATTATTTCTTTATATTTAAATGGTATCTACATAAATATACGAGTATTATCTAATGACAGTAAAAATTATTGTTGCAATTTGCCTGAAATTATATATCACGTATTTAGTTAATCAATTTTTAGATTGGTTTAAATATTACACAGTGATAAAATCATTTATACAAATTGAGTATTATCAGGATGGGTTATGCAAAAATGCGTCCAGCCACAAAATAAAAAAAAGTTAGTATCTTAATTATGATTCATAAGTGATACTCTTACTTTTAAAAATTGTATTGATGAGTTTGAATTTACAAAATTTCATAAATGAAAAATCGTGCAAGTAGACTAAAAACAATGTGAAACTGTGTTTTATTCGTAAAACTTCGTTTTATTATGTACTTTTTATGTATCAAACTTAACAGAGCTAAATTATTTATTGTATTTTTGAATAATGCACCTGATGTTAAACATAAATTATCTCAGTTTATAGTTGGTGTGGCTCAGTGATTTTTTGTATAACATCGTCCATCTTATGTAAGTAGATTAATTTTATTAAAACTCTTTTGCAACCAAAACGTAAGGTTGAGCTCGAATCCACTTTGACTCACTATGAATTCGCACAGATATATTTTGCTAAAAGTTTATTTCGGCAGATTTCATATACTGGTAAAAGAATCGATTTGCGGGAAAAAATGTATTTTGGTTTTTTTGTAGATATTTTTCTTTGTGAAAACGGTCCTCAATTATAGTCGCCAGCCACCGATCGAGGGGCAGCACGAGAAGAAGAAGAGTAAACTAAAAGTAAACAAGTTTGAATGAAGTGTCTACAAACATTTGGGTATACTGAGAATATTGTTGACATCCATATTTCTTAATTGAGGAGAGATCTTTAAGCCCACCATCCACCCGCAGCTGTTAAAGAGTCCTGGGGGACTCTCTGTCAGGTTCGCATAGATAAAAGTTATTAGAAATATTCCTAAGGAATACAAACTCTATGCAGCTTAATGAGGGGTGAGGAGGATGTTTAGACAGAGGCCAACACGTCGTCCCCACCCCTCAGGATCAGCTAAATGCCTGTTTTTTTTTTTTTAAATATGTTTATACACAAACAATTTACATAAATAAACGTCTTCAAATATACAAAATCAATTTCTTAAAACTATAGTAGCACAACAAACATAACTAACACAACAAACATAAGTAAAAACACGGATATTTACAATGAGAGAACGGCTTTGAATAAAGAAGGACTCCCTGGACTCCAATTATTTGTTTTTTTTTTGTGAAGTTCAATGTATTTTTTTTGCTCAGCTGTTAAAATCCTGAAAGCGCTCAGTAACGGTTATGACCGCCACAGAGCGCGCTTTATGTCCCAATCGTTAACGTCTGTCAAATTAATGTTAATCCTGTTTGTTGTCCGATTCCTTTTACCTTCTCCAGAATATATGACGTGTGTCATCGCTGCTCCGGCGGTCGCGGGCTCTGATTCGTGGCTCCGCAATTAAAATGGCGATATCACAAAAAATCAATGAGCATTCTCATAATGCTCACGATTTAACTGCCACACTAGCCGTTATGGAAAGAAATATTTTAGTACGCACCTAATGTTATCTCTCCTTTTCATAAACAGACAGGCCGCTGTGAAAAAATGATTCACTAAAATAGGAATGTATGATTTAGAAATTTATTGTGTCCGGGCGGATGAAAAGTATAGTTATGTGTGTAACGCAGTTGGTCAGACTCCCGCCAGTTGCAAGAAAAAAATCCAAAGAAGTTTTTTTTCTCAATTTTTTATATTTTTTTCAAAAAAATATATATATACATACTTAGTAACAAGGAATCTATATAAAACCAATTAATGTAAAATGAAAACGGAGTGTTCTCTGTTTATGATAGTCTCCATCTCAAATGGCACAGCCTGTTCTAAGATGGAGATTTTCTATCTTTAGAGCGTAAGTAGTCCTATACTAATAAAACAATAACATAAAGAAGAAAAACTAAAACCACTTAATTATAAATGCCTAGCTAATCAAATGTAAGAAATTAAAAATTATTATTATACAAATATAAAGTATTTATATGTGCCAAGAATACATGGTACTTAAACATAAATAATAAAGTATAATATATAATAAAACAAATATAAAGCAATGAAATACATGAAATTTTGTGAACCAAATATATTAAGTAATACGTTTATTGATTTACGTATATTTTTCAAAAAAATCTCTCGCTACACTATTTATATGTGCAGTTATTTTTATTTTAAAATTTGTTTTACATTTTGAATCTTTTTTATTTGGCAATAAATCATTAAATATTTTTGGAGCAATTACATTAATTGGTCTGGATGTTGTGGTGCATTTTTCATTACCTCTTTCCATATTCCTTCGATCCCTGCTGACAAGCCTTTAATAGAGGCTTAGTGGGTTATTCCTTTGAAAAAATATATAAACATAGTCAAGTATTTTCGACTTGATGCCCTAGCTGCTTTCCGATAAAAATCCTGAAAACAGAAATCAAGTGGAGATTCTAAAATGTTGAGTTTGTCCAAATGTTTGAAGACAGAGACTGGTTTTTACTCACTAAAAAGTTATAAAGATAAATATATTTCAAAAAAGATGGAGAACATTTCTGAGAAGTTAATATAGTACTTCAACCTGCAACAATTTGAACAAATTCAAAATGCTGTTGAATAAACTAACTGATCCAAAAAGATGTATAGAAATTAATTTAAAAAAATTAAACGCTGCCTAGTTTTAAGGTATAAAGGTAAAATAATAAAGCCAGATAAATCTCACCCGAAACAATAAATAATTTAGCACTTAAACTTTAAAGCTCTTAAAAGAAGAATTTCAGAAATATGAATGTTCAAACAAAGACAAATGTTACACAGAGTGTAAAATGGCCATTTAAACCAGCCAATGACAGGTCGTAAGAACTTCTCTGTAAGTGCCAAAACTTTTGTTTTCCGTTCCCTAAAATGTTATCCATCCCTGTTGTGTTAATCTGAATATAAATCATTTTTAAAATAAATATTACAAGTTTATCTCAATTAAATATGTTATAAAATGTTAAGTATATTGTGCTTTAATTTTCACCTATGAAATTGGCCACTTCATACTATAATTTGTTCTGACTTTATACTACAGTAAAATAAAAATTTGAAGAGAGACATTGATATAAGAACAGTTTTATCAAAGTTACAATTATTTGAACTGAGAACCGAGAGTTACACATTAAATTTCACAATATTAAACAATTTTAATGATCCAAGTTTCCTGCGTAAAAATGAAAAGACATTAAATTTTCCTATTCAAACGGGAGGCCCATTGCTTTTGCGGAACAGGGGTCAAAGTAATTAAATGTTGTTACATAAAGGATTATAGAAGTGTATGGGAAATAACGGCGCATTGTCATCTATGGGGTGGTATAACAATTTTGCCTATTAAGTTAGCATAAGTAAACTTTTAAACCTTGGAATTTTCTTTCTTCACATTATGCAAAGATATTGCTCGTTACTGTCACCATAATTATCGTCCCCTCTGCATTTTGAAACACCATGGTAAAATAGCGTAAGGGCTCCGAGTTCTTGGCTCTCGGTGTCACAGAATCCTATTCTTAAATTCAAAGTTTATAACCTAAATTAATATTATAAAAAAATAAATAAAACAACTTGGTTTTTAACCACTAATTTTTATTTTTCCACTGATAGTTTTTTGTATATTTGTTCTCTTTTTGCCGTACTTAAACTTTATATAAATTAATATTATTTTACTAAATATACTTTTAGCATGTCTAACTCATACTCATTTGTAAGTTCGGGATAGAATTAAATGAGTGTTTTTGACTTGATTGGACTCTCAGAAGAATCCAAAAAAGGAGAACAGTGTGCCCTGGTAGTGTAGTGTTTGGCTCATTTGCCTATCGTACTTGAGGTCCTAGGTTCGATTCCAGGCAGATTGAACGTGAATCATGTATAATTTACACAGGGTTATTTTTGTGAAAAATCATCCCAACGCGTCTTGCAGCTCTAGAGCGCATGGACGATTAGAATTGTTATTCCTGGTTTCCAATTATGATAAATGTTAATTACGAGTAGGAGCTAAACAACATCACATCTTGCAACTACAGAGTGTAAAGAGTAAGAAATCTGTCCCCATTTAGTAATTGTCAGCTTAAAAACTGAACTCTATTTTGTTTTTTTTTGCCTGGGGAATACACGAAATAAAATAAATGTACTCAAATATATAATATATTTCTCAATCAGCACCCAGTGGCGCATATGGCATTGAATTTGTACTCCAACTGCAGCATGTCTTGATCATTTTGTTACGTAAAAAGTTAGGTGATCAGGCTTATGCTTCAAGTCTAGAAAAACTAAAATATTGCAACGTAAAACCTACTCAACCAATAGTTTACATCCACTCTAGGAACCGATCCTAGGAACAATTACAATTTTTTTTAACGTCTTCATAATATAAAAGTTATTATAAAATCGAATATCTTCAAAGTTAGAACAATGGCTCTAATAGAAACATCAAAGAGCATTGTAATACTATGACTTTATTGATAATACTTTATTATTTGCGCAATCGTTAGTAGTGGAGACTGCTAAAACGAAATTTCAATTGAGTTTTTTCTGTAAATATGCTCTTTACGTTTTTTTTTCTCACCATCTGTGTGGTAAAACTATATACGATGTCTAGATCTGTGAAATATGCGAGGCTCAAAATTAGGAAAGAGCTTTAAGATATCGTATTACTAACTATGCTGAAAGTATGCAGTACCATGAAATAAACTCTCTTAAAAGTCGAAGAAAAATGTTTATTTTTAGACTATTTATTTTTATAAAAATTAATAAATAATAAAATTGATTCCCTTAATCTACTTGAAAGACTCCCATTCAGTGTGCCATCTAAACCGACCAGACAAAATGTTCTATTTTACACAGATAACGCGTCAACAAACTATTTAAAACAATCTATAATACCTAGAATATGCAAGCAATATAAAAATAGATTTACCGAGACTGATATTTTTTTATGACAATGTAATTTAATTTAAGTCGAAAATCGTAGAAATATTGAGAAAACCAGATTTTAAATTAATTTTCTAATTAAGTACATATTTTACATTTCTTATCATTTACGTTTGTTATATTTTACATAATTTAGATTATTGTCTTGTGAAAACAATTTTTTTGATATGTGCATGATTGTCCTACACCAATATAAAAAATCTTTATTTTTTCCATACACACTGTTTGTTGACCTAATAAAATAAATAAATTATCAAATCCATCAAATTCATGTATCTAAACGCGTTGATAATCAAATAAATTGGCCGGCGTGAACGAGAATATGTATGAATTTTAGCGGATGCTAGATCTGCATATAAATAAATAGTAATGTGCAATTTAATATCCTCGGCCTACTCCTGTGGGAAAACGGAGTAATGATTTATTTCTTTTTCAGAGAAACGTGAACGTGCCCTTCCTAAATAAGTTTGCATAGTACTTATTTAAATTAAATAATTAACAAAGTAACCACCAAGATCGAAATGTTTCTGCAATATAAAATAACTAAAAGTTTCATCCAAAAACTTTGATTTTGAAGAGGTCCTATTGTTGATTTAACGATATTCTTTTATTACATAATATTTAACAATGTTTATTTCATTATTACCTAGGTTTATTATCTATATGTGTTACATATTTTACGTTTTGTCATTTCCTTCACTAATGTTACATTTTAGACCCTAAAATGCAATAAACTATTTTTATAACCAGAATTTATTTCAAGGAAGACTTGCCCTTTCATTCGTTTGCTCAGAAGATGGGCGGTGACAGTGCCGACGAAATGCATCACCGAGCTCCTAAGAAAAGTTTTATTACTTCGTAGCTCAGACGTTCCCACAGGGCTTTGTTCTTTCGCTACTTTACGGCAGTTTTGGGTTCGACGTTCTCTAGGGTAAAATTATTAGAGAATGCATTAAGCAATATTTTTGGATCAAAGTATGTACATATGTATGTAAAAATATAATACAACATAATGCGATGCAGGGATTAAGTACAAAAATTAAACGTAGTTATGCAGAAAGTCGCCAGTCCACGATTTTGATTTTTTTTAAATTTGGATGTTATCGAGTGCAGTAAGGTTCTATGTTCTGCTAAAAAACAGCCAGATAACTTTCATACAAGAAACTGTACTAATCACTTTCTGAAAATGTTGTTGATCACAAAAACGTCATTTTTCAATTGGCAGAAAACACCCACAGCACTAGAAAAATCTTACGATACTTTAAAAATCATTAAAATTGGTCAAATACATAATTATATTCTTGTTTGTAATATATATATTTTTTAAAAATTGTTTATCATTTATCAAAGTTAAAAACATTCTATCTGTTATGTAGATCTGATTATTTACTCTTTTCACAAATGTGCTATTATTTTTGCACCACAGCAGGCCAGGAGGCCCAATTACCGTAGTGGATTGCAGCACATCCAGGCTTGAGAAAAATCACATTGAATTTTGTGTTCTCACCGAGAATCGAACCCGGAACCTTTCGGGTGTGAGTCAAGTATTATAATTACTCTACCACAGTGGCCGCAGTTGTAAAAAATATTTTAAAAATCGTAATTGTAATAGATAGACGCCATGGAGTAGAATACCAGCGATTAGAAAAAAATCAGGGACTGTCTACAAGAAAAACCGATATTTTTTTAACGAAAATTAGTATATTGCATGAACATTTAAAGTAACTTTGTTGGTAAACCACAATTGAACCTGTTTAGAAGAAAAAAATGTAAGCATATTCTGCTTTTTATGCTTAATTTTACTTTGTAGTTAAAATTAAAGATAAAGGGAAATGCTAGAACCTTTATTGCAAATAATAAATAATTATGATTGAATCTTACTCTTTGTATTTAAAAAGGTTTTGCATACTTTTTTTTGTATTTTTCATATTATATTTATTTTCTCTACTATGAAAGAAGAAAGGAAGGAAAGAAATCTGATCTGGGTTTACTCCGTATGATTTTTTAAGACCGAAAATACAAAAAAAATAATTTATACGTTCTATTTCATTATTAAAGTTATATGTATTTTAAAGTGGAATGATACGGAGTGGTTATTCACGGGTATGGTTTTTTTTCCTAATTTTTTGCATTTTGTTTAGTTATGAATATTATATAAAACTATAATTGTCCTATACTTTTTTATATTGTGTTTTTTGTTATAATGGCTGTTGTTTTCTTTTAATAAATAAATGTCAATAATGTGTTGGAACGTTGTATCCTTTCTACCAACCACTTTCTGGGAAGGGCATAATCTGTCTTTTGCTATGTACATTCTACGTTAAAATATTTACAATATCTTTATTTTATTTAAACCCTTTGCTACATAGCAATATCATAAAACTAAACAAAACAAGTTGGTTGAACGTCCAAATGTTCCCCTCGGTTGCAAAATAGATCCAAGAAAGATAGTTTCATTAGTATGGGTTTTGTGATATAATTTTCATTATTTTCTTCCAAATTATATTGTTTATAACCTCTGTATATGTAAAAGCCCTTTGGGCGTTAATGAATAAATATTCTTTCTTTCCCACCTGCTAACAATTCCATAAAATAGAGGTCGACTGGGTTATTTTTTCAAAAGTAAACATCAATATCATTTGTTAACCGAATGCACCTTATTTTGGTCATTTGTAACATGAATTTTAAGATGATCAGTCTTACGCTTAATTTGGTAGTCAATGAATAATTAAATACTTCAGTTTAAACTACTAAACTAACCTTAAAATCAATATTTCATGTCCAGCTTGCCAGAGGTCGAACCCAGGACCTAAAGAATGTCATACAAAAGTATTAACTACTACACAACGAGGCAAACTTATCTCCACTCGATTTCATTATTTTTGAGATAACCTGAGAGCAGCCATTGACTCGCAAACACTAGTTTCAGGATAAAAGTTCTATTTCACACACAGCACTGTATTTTCTATTCACCTGGATACAAGAAAGGAAAAAAAAGACCGTTTTAAAAACTAAACAAACAGCAAATTTAATTTTGTTTGACCGGTCTGTTTTTTCGGTTGGCTGAAAGATATTGCTTTAAACAATAAACTCTTCAAAGGGCTTGCCTTTTGTTGAAGTTTTTACAAATAAATAATTAATATACCTTTATCAAATAAAAAACTATCTCCGTAGAAGTACATAACATTAACATGCAATTATTTTTAATAATATTTATGCTAGTACGTAAATTTACTAATGTAATAACGTTTTACATAACCGCGTTTATAATATTATATTTTGATTCTTGAAATATGACACACATAAACATATTCATTTGTGTGCTTTAATAATAACAATGAACATTCTTGTATATTTTATTTATAAGTTATTTAACACATATTTCTTTACCTTCTATTTGAATTTTGACTTTTTTATTCTTCATAAATGTTTTTTCCCATAACATAATATTTTATACTGCCTTATATAAATTGTTGGCCTAGAGGTGTAATGGTCAGCGCGTTTACCTAGCATGCAAGACGCCTCGGGTTCGATTTCCGACATGGTTGATATGAAATATTTATTTAAAAGGTTGTTTTTACATAAAAACATTTCATAGTCCCTGGACTAGTGCCTGATCATTTTACCTTCATGTAACAAAAATAATCAAGATTCGCTGCGATTGGTGTACCAATGCAGTGCCCAATGCACCATTAGGTGTGGAAAAGGAATGATGAAGATAGAAAATTGTATGACTTCACCTTTTTTGTAAATTGAAGTATGATTTTTAGCTTTTTTTTTGGTATTGTGATCATGTTGCGATCATGGTGTTGACTTCGATAAAAAATTTATTTCAAAATTCTGTGTTCTTAAATTTTTTTTATTAATATTATACATAAATATCATCGTATCGTAAAATATTATTTGCTCATAAGTCAGTGCTTTTAATTAATTGAGTATCGTATATATACTTGATTATCGGTTTTTTTTCAAAATATGTCATAAAGCTTTTTCATTTTTTTTTTATTTATTTACATTTTTTATTGATAAACCCTTACGGGTAACATATATTTAAAAAAATATTTTTGCTTTTAAAATTCACATTCTACTGTT
Organism: Micrasema longulum; assembly: GCF_059751315.1. NCBI lineage: Eukaryota > Metazoa > Arthropoda > Insecta > Trichoptera > Brachycentridae > Micrasema > Micrasema longulum. The sequence goes on along the minus strand of NW_028277385.1, from coordinate 973,490 downwards.
AAAAATAATATTTTAACATCTTTTGTAAAGGTTGTCTGAGTCTTTTGTTTAGTTTTGTCTGGTAGTTTATTGTATAATTTCAGCCCATGGTTTATTAGTCTCGATGGTCCTTTTCTTGTTTTAAAATGTTGGATATGATATTTTTCTGATATTTTCGTATTGTGTTTGTGTTTACTACAGTTTTTTTAAAGTTTTAATTATTCATCTACAATTACATCAGTGGCTAATTTATAAATAAATTTTAAGGATTCTAGTTTAAAGAGTTCAGTTACATTTAATTGTTTAGTATGTTGAAAAAGTTCTTAAGTTGCTGTTAGATAGGGTAGGTCATATACTAAGTACAATATTTTATCAACAATATAGATGAAAGAATTGAAGGAATTTAGATGTTAGAATATTTCAAGGTTAAGAAAGTTTCAGCTCTTTTACTTCACAAAGGTCAACAGATGGAAGAGTTGAGGAAATGTGGATGTTCAAACATGAGAAGAATGGTGAATGTTACACAGTGTGTAAAGTGGCCACTTAAACCAGCCATTGACAGGTCATTATCCCTATAGATGCCGAGACTTCTAAATTACCTTCTCTTAAATGTTCTTCATCTCTGTTGTATTATGTTAATTTAATATTTTATTTTGCTGTCTTTGTAGTCTGTTTATGTCATTTTGATTTCCTGTTCCCCATAGTAGTTACGTATAACATATTTTTATTTTTACATATGCTTTATACATTTTTTTTTCCTATTTTGGAACAAAGTTTTTGATTTAAAAAAAAATAATTGATATGTCGCCACTTTGCTAATTAAATTGTTGATATGAATTGTTCATGTCAATTGTCTGTCTACTGTTAGTCCTAAATATTTATTTTATAATGTATTTTAAATACATTGTGTAGAGTAATATGATTGTACAAATTGCCCCATGCATCGATTTAAAACGGCTGCCGGCAAACAGCTGTTCAGAGAGATTTTTTCTGTACGAGGCTATAAAACTTTGTCAAAGGGAGAGACGGTTGACGAATGCATAAAAACTCACAATGATCGGTGCATAAAATGCCATAAAATATATTTATCAAAAGAAATGCCATGTAGAAATTTGCGCGCGTATAGAGTGCACAAAAATCCGCCAGTGATATGTAATAAGCCGCGTGTATTATTTGTTTAAAGGTATTGTGTTTATGTATGAAAATAAAGTAATGTGTAAGGGAGAATCGAAAAAATAATGGCCTTTATGAATGCTCTTATTTGTTCCACAATTCATAAATTTTGTTTATTTGATAATAAAATCCGATTACGTTGAATTTAAAGGCAAATTTTAAATCGTTACGTGTGAGATAATTTTGCATTTAAAAATTCGCAGACGGAATTTGAATTGAGTAAATACTCCTTATTGTTCTTTTTCTGCTTTCTCCAGGACTGTGGCCTGTTATTGCTCGTAGCCTGTTCCTGTAATGTGGACGTCTATCTTTTTGGCGGTCTTCCGGGGGGTCTGCTACCATCTGGTATTGCACATGCCACTCTATTCACCTCTCTTTCCGAATCTGCTCTCCACAGAAACGTCTTCTTGATCTTCCCCATCACACAATATCTTCAACGTCGCAAATTTGTCTTATTTCGGAGATTCTTACGCTGTCTCCCGTAATGGGTCGGAGAGTTTTCATTTCTGGGGTTCTTGAAAGGCTTAAAATCCCAGTTTTGTCGGCACTTGCTTCAATGCCATATGCCGTGATAGGTTTAAGCAGGTTTTATAAACTTGTACTTTGCTCTCCTTTGGCATATATTTGTTTCTCCATACAGCATTTATAAAGTATTCATCCACAACGGCGACTTTATTAGTTTGTTCTCATGCTTCTTCATAGAGGTTGTTGCTGCTGGATATTTTTAGCATCCTTTTCAAGGTTTAATGATTACATACATTTGTCATAATCATTATTATTCTAATCTACTCTAGTTAGATTGAACGGTGTCTATAAAGAGCCTCCAGGCCTCTCTGTCACTTCTCAGAGCCTGTACATCGTCCAAAATCATCTTCGCATCCCATAGTTCTGACTTAACTTGCGACAAATAGTTAGCAGTGGACGTCCAGATTGTCAAGGACTTGATACCTTGTAAAATAGGCTAGCGTGGTTAATTAGCACGCATCCGCAGTATATGGTTCAGCCAACTTCCGCATATTTAATAAACTTACCGGTGAAGGGGAAAAATTGAAATCAATTTAATTAAAACAATAGTATTAAAAAAACAATAGTAGTAATGTAACTTTTTTCTTAACTGTTTTAATTTATTTCTTTGAAAGAAAAAGGTTTATATTTTGGTTTTGTTGCTTAAATCAGTGTTATTTGTTTATTACTTTTATATTATCTTTCTTTAAAATGACATTTTTTCTTTGCTTTTTTACCTACTTATCTTATTTTTATATTTCTTATATTTTAAACATTTGTTTTTTAAATATTTTTTTGAAGAAATGCCTACTTGAGCCCTTATTATTTTTGATTTTGATTTCGGGACCATTACAAATATTTGTAGATAAAGAAGGCTCTTGATTTGTGGCAGAGTAGGATTTGAACCTTGGGCCTCAAATCCGTGAGTCCGCGACATTAAACACTACTAAGGTACTATATTCAGGTTTAATACTGATAAGACACAGAAAACGGTAAACATAAAAAATTGATAAGTGGACTAATATTCCCAAATAAAAAAAATCATAACTAAAAAAACATAAAAGATACAACTAAAAAAAATAAAATTATATTGATTGGATTATGATATTTTATTTTGTGTGGCCTGTATTTATTATTTTTATTTTTTGCCAATAAACGCCGTATTTCGGCACGGAACCTGAACCTGAAATAAAAATATATACAATGATTCTGATTAAAATAAGTTTGAAAAATCCGATTTAAGATCTTTTGAAGCTCGGTAGAAACTGTTAGACCACAACATTCGTTTCACACCGGAAGTAGACATTAACCCGACAAAACATGTGTAGTTTTTTATTACATCCCTTAAATGGAACCGGAATCAATAAACAGGAAATACGTAGGAACCCCGATTGGCGTTCTTTTAAGTTTGTGCCTAATGACTCGGGGAATGAAAGCATGCTAACTCACTGGTAAGGGGAATAAGGGGACAAGTCTGAAAAAGTTAGTTATATTTCGATTATTTCCAAAACATTTTTTGTTATTTTATGTACACTTCAGTTACAAGTATAAATATTTGTAATCTGTTTGGTTATTTCTTTATTTGCAAATAGTCTAGGATATTTTTTTATTTAGAATTAAAAAAAAAATATTTTGTAAAAGCTATTGAATAAATTAATAACCTTTATAAAGAGTTTTGTAACCCGATGTTTATAAAACAAGAGCCCCAGTTTTAACCACTTCTCTGATTTCAGTTACTTGTAACTTTAGAAGTCCATAAATAAGACATTGAAAATAAATTGAATTATTTGTCTCTGGTAAAATATTAGGTTTGATTACAAAAAAAAATGTTAATGTTTGTTACACACTCCTTCTAAGTCTCAAAGATGAGTGTCTATCCTGTTCTGTGGAGTTTTGTCACCAACGTTACACTTATTATTGTGCCATCGACAGGCGCCGTGGCGCAGTTGGTTAGACGGCTATCTGTGAAACTGGCGTCGCGGGTTCGATTCCCGCCAGTTGAAAGAAAAAAATCCAAGAAAGATTTTTTTCTCAATTGGTCTGGGTGTTGTGGTATATTTTTCATTACCTTCTTCCATATCCCCTCTATCCCACCTGCTGACAAGCCTCAAAATAAAGGCTTAGCGGGTTATTCCTTAAAAAAAAAAAAAACAATTGTTTAATTTTTTTAATGGGGCCAAAAAAAGGCTATTGCCTCATATATAAAGGGGCCTACAGACATAAATGACAAAATCATCGTCTACAATTGCCGAGCTGCAATAAATGTCGATCGACAAATGTCGCGAGTTGCTACAAGAAACGCAAGTTTTTTTTAAACAATAACTGTGATTTGTCGCCTACACGTAGCCACTAGATGCGCTCAACGAATAACTATCGTCACGTGTCGATGACAAAAAATGTTAATTAGCTTAATTAATCACCTTATAAATGCAATCACAGTAACTAGTACGCGTATCAGTTCTGAAAACACAATACGGCCTTCGTCAAGTCAATAACACTTAAATATTCGTACTAACTACCTAAAATTTAAAGTTTAAGCTTTCTTAAACATTTTAAACATGATATTTTACAACATTCAAACAAAATATATTTTGTTAAAAGTTAAAAGAACCCAAATAATAAGATAGCAACGCATAAACGAAACTTTTGTTCCTGGACTTTTGAGGAAATATGATTTTAAATGATATTTGAAAGTCAATTTTTTACAACCAATACGAAGAACATTTTTAAGAACTGAAAATAAAAGTCTAATCATTCATACGACTTAGGGCTTTTATTCGTTGGCTCGATAGTTTGTTTTACAAATGTGTAACATTTAATATTCTGATAATGTTTGAACATTTATTTATTAAATTCGTCCATTTATTGATTTTCGCGATTTAATTCTTATAAAGTAAATATATTCTTGTATTAATTCAAATTGAGAGTTGACATTTTTGAGCAGTTATTGTCCAAATTAGTAGTGCAATATGTAATAGACTTAAACACTTATTCCCATGCATCAAAAAATAATTTTACTAAGCACAAAGGGTTGAATGGTAAACTGTTTCCAATTACTATTGTGTGGACGTTTGATAAAAAAAATGTATTAAAAATAATAAACCAGTTCAGTTTAAAACGTTGTCGAGCTTGTTCATGGAAAAGATTTAAAACTTTTAAAAGTTTTGTTCAACCATAGTAAAAATACTCATGTTCTTGAATTTAATTTGAAAATTAAATAATTCCACTCATATTTCATAATAATATCATACCTATACTTGGAATGTAAGAAAATAATTTGAAAAATTGCTGTATGCAAGGGTTATAAGAAAATCACCACCATCATTTCGTTTTTACAAAGATCGTGTTCCACTTTTAACCGCTTTTTTAACCATATAGATATCTTTCATACAGGATTACATTTATTCAAAAATGGTGTATTAAAAGCTTTAGAATAAAACTCTAATTGATTCCTTTTTCACTTACATCACTTCACATTACATACATTAATATTGTTAATTTAAATCAATTTTTCCACTGAAATTTGTATTACTGCGAAAATCGCTTTACTGAAATTTTATAAACTTCATTTGGTTTAAAATCTTCTCTTTATATTGCTTTTTCAAATTTTAAATATTACTTGCTCACACTGGTAAAATTTGTATAACTATGCTAAATGTTAATACAAAAAATATTTATCCTTGCTACACGAATAATGAATGTCCGCTAATTCTGCAACACATGTATACATATACCTTTTACAAGAAAGAGCACGAAAACAGAAGTCATAACAAGGAAGACAGAGACGCTGTTCTGCGTCGAGTGTTGTCTAAAACAGATTTAGTCTTCAGTCGGTTGATGACAGTGATGGGGGACGCACGCACGTAACATGAGCGGCGTATTTGTGATTTTTAATTTATTTTGCTTATAACAGGGCAAATTATTAAACAGTATGTCTCCATGTTTTTTTCAAATGTCTGAACTTTATAATATTCCGTATTTTACTAGTGGTAACACGGTGTTACATCACCGCGCGCAAAGGGATTATTTACCACAGTCTTTTAAGAGTTAACAAATATTACAACTTAAACTTTTCCACGTGTTGACTTTTGTGAAGTAAAAGAGCTGAAACCTTTATCATGTGGGTGAGATTCGTCCGGAAAGGTTTCATCTCTTTTACTTTACAAAAGCGAACAGATGGAAGAGTTTAGAAAGGAAATATGGATGTTCAAACATAGGCAGAATAGTGAATGTTGTCAAATGATGTTTTATCTTTTTCGTATTGTTTGGCATCTCCTTCCCTCTAAACGGCGCTAATCGGACATGTGGATTGATGTATTTATACGTAATTAATACATAATGACGGTTAATTAAAATAGCATTACGTGCGCGCTCAGTTTATACATTGGGCCTAATGCGTATGGTTCTTTAGAAAAGTAGAAGTAATGTTTTAGGTCAGGTTCTAGGATAAAATGGTTCTAACCAGCAATAAAAAAAATAATATTATTTACTTATTAAACGCTCGAAAAATAAATAATTTAATTCCGTCTGCATATTTTAATGCAAATTATGTAAAATAAAATCAAACTATGTTTCCATATTTGTTTGCTAATATGAAGAGCTGTGAAAAAGGCGAGTACTTAGCAGGGGCGAATCGTCTACGTAAGCGATTATACGCAGCCTTATTTTATATTTGACTGTCGATGATAATGTTTTACAGTAGTTTTAACTATGAATAAAATAACTTTCATTTATTATAAATTAACATCACCGATTATATATTCCTCCAAAAATAAATATAAACATCTATAAGCACACTCAGCGTCTTCCCCGTTTACAGAAGGGGAATGAAACTAGCCTATTACATCAGCTTATTTCTTCATAAAAAATTAATACTGTGATTTAACTTCTCAAAATCCGGTTGCTGTTTTTTCTTCCTTAAATAAGCTCACAAATAAAATATACAATTAAAAGCTTTTCTATTTAAAAAATATTTTCTAAGGACCATTTCCTTTGATAGTATACTCGTATGTACTGTTGACATATGACACCAGTTCTTTCGTCTGCTCGTCTTTATGTAATGTTCTCGGTGCATGTGTCATTTTTTGACAGTATTCATTTTTAGAAGGAATCGTTTTGGAGCGAACTCTTGTGGTCTTTTTAATTTGATTTAAGACCAGTTTATAATATGTTTTGCTAAAAAGCAACAAATTCAATTAAATAAACGTAATTGTTTATGAATTTTGGTAATAAATAATTATCAGATAGAGAGCCAAAGTTCATTAAAAATAAAAATTAATTAATTACTGAATTATAAAAAAAAATGCCGTAAATTTTATAATCATTTATTTTAAACATCCCGAACAGGAAATATTTGGTTGGTGAAAAGATATTGATTTTAGCAATAAGCTCGCCAAAGTGCACTTATTCTTGTGCTCAATGTTTAAAATACAAATATCTGTTTGTATCTACAGAAATTAATTAAAGTTTAGAAAGGTCGATTATGTTTGTAAATTACAACACATAATATATGTACCTGGCATAGTATTTTCATCATCGAGATTTCACCGGCAACCGAAGTCTAAACCCCCGAGTTGACTCAAAGATTTTAATTGTAACACCATCGCATATATTTTTTAAACGTCAATGTAGTTTTGTAAATAACAACTTCACGCATATTTGTCTACATATGATTCCGCTTTATATCCATATAGTGGTACAGTGGTTAGCACGTCAAGCCACTTTGCATTAGGTCCATGGTCGATTCCTGTCCAGATCGACATATCTTCTGTGTTATACATATGTTCACAAAAGTTGATTTAGAAAAAAATATATTTTATAACAGGCCATTAGCTATGTAAACGCAAAGTTTTCCATGTTTTCTTTGCAATTTTTTTATTTATTTTTTGTTTTTGTTAAAAAAAAAAATGATAGCCTCACCGAGCTACTTTTTATGACTTGCTGGTAGAGTTTACAAACATAAATATTAATCCTACTTAAAAATAAATATCTTTACATAGACAATTACAGTCAAAATACGGTGCAGTAGTAAGGCTGTATCCGCTCACTAAAAAAAAGAAAAATAAGAAAAACGAATTTATCATGGAAAAATAATATGCATACAAACCAAATTTTAACACATTATTTATAGGACATTAATATTTAATATAAAAACTCTTGATTAATAGGCCAGTTCCTATTTTTTTCCTTATGAGATGTATTATTAAATCTAAGGTCAGTGGGAAATCAATTTAAAATATAAGGCACAATATAATTCAATGTTCTACAGCCATATTAATTACTAATTTTAGGGATCACTAAACCATCATTATAAGTTAAGCGAGTGTTGTGATTATGATTTTGATAAATTTGAATAATATAATAATAATGCGGAGCTAAAATGATGCAGAACCACAAAATTCCTTGAACTGGCAGAGTTTAAAGTGATTTGTAAAGGAGTCTTTTGTTATCTCTCTGATTGAATAATTCCAGTGGTACAACTTTCTTAATAATGGAATACTATAGATCCTGCATCATTTTGATATTGGTTCTGGTTGAATGGCCCCATGATTTTATCCCATACTTTATTATAGACTCAACCAGTAAAAAATTGACTATTTTTAGCATTTATTTTGTCAATATAAAAGATAATTTATAAAATATACTCAGTTTTATTATAAACAGGCGGCCTAGAGGGGTAGTGTTTCGCGTATTTTTCCCTACCATCCAAGAAGTCTCGAATTCGATTACCGACATGGTTCACATGAAATATTTATTTAAAAAAGGTGTTTTTGCACTAGAATATTTCATTGTCCCTAGACTGGCACCTTAAACTTAAGACTGATCATTTTCTTCTTCTTCTTTTCCACATCCGCTCCGTAGTGGTCATGTACCTTCATGTAACAAAAATTATCAAGATACGCTGCGATTTGCCAATACAGTGCCCTATGCACCATTAAGTGCGGAAAGGGAATGATAATTATGATTTTTTTATTGTTAGGTCCATATAACTCGATGACTCCCTTTACTAGAGGGAAGAACCAGGTAGTGACCTGGCAGATTGAACTAACACCATGCTAGAATAAATCTCTAAAACTTCTAGATGTAGATTCTGGCAGTGCACTCACCCTCCTTTCAATATCTTTCTGAGTCATTCCATCCATAGTAAACATACTTTCCAGATACACAAATTCTTTTACTTATTTTAGGATAACTCCATTCTCAGTGATTTCACATTTAGTCATACTTTCATTTCTTTCAAAAACCATCACATTCGATTTATCGACATTCCTCAGCAAATCGCTTCCCTTGCATACATACATTGGATTGGAATAAGATAATTAATTTACGTAGACACCCACAATAGATCTAATCCGGTTGCAGTAACGTCGGAAGCTTAAATAGTATTGACCCCCATTTATAAGGATTAGAATAATGGGGTAGAACTCGACTTTTTCAAATATTAAAAATATTTTTTATAAATTAGAACATTTTTAAAGTAAGGTAGATATTTAACACTATACTTAGTAAACTAATACATAAATAGTTAGAGTAAAAACGTGCCACCTGGATATTGGGAGTTCGACTTCAACGGACAAGTGGCATAATAATTTCTAATTAGCAAGTTTTAATTTCCAATTATTTAATTTTTTATTTATTAATTTGCACCACAACAGGCAAGGAGACCCAATAACAGTGGTGAATTAAATCACAAAATACCCAGGTTTGAAAAAAATCACAATTAATTTTTGTGTTTTCACTGGGAATCGAACCCGGAACCTTCCGTGTATAAGTCAAGCGTCTTAACCACTACACCATGAAGGCCGCCAAAATATATATGTGTGTTATCGTATTAAAAAAGCATTATTTTTACAAAAACATTTTATTACAGTGATGGATTGAAATGTGCAGAATATTTTTTTATATTTGGAGAGTTTTATATTTATTAATTTTTTAACTGTTTATTTTTTATCGTGGACACTACTTGACAAATTATTTTACTAAATGCATTAAAAAAAATAAAAAATAATAGTAATTATTCCTTGCAGGTAATAATGTAAAATAAATGTTCTTGTTGATTTTAACAATATAATTTAACAACACTCCCTTTTCCACACCATGGTGCATAGGGCATTTATAAACAAAATGCAGCGTATTTCAATCATCTGTTACATGACGGTAAAATGATTAGTCTTCCACTTCAGGTGAAAGTCCAGTTTCTTTTTTAATTTCCTTAATTAAGTATTAGTGTTTTTATAATTTACCAAAATATTTGAATTTCAGTGGCCATTTTTAACGAGTTTGAGATAACTCACTTTTAAAAAATGAAAATCATGTTGAGGCAGAGTAGAGTTCGAACCTCGGACCTCTGAACCGTGAGTCCGCAAATTAACCACGGGATCACAACCCGATTCAATAAAATAAAATACTACTTTTGAGTATGTCCAAATATTTGCTGACTGGCTGAATTTCCTTCCTAAGAATCTCACCAAAGGTTTCAGCTCTTTTACTTCACAAAAATCAACAGATGGAAGAGTTGAGGAATTGTAGATGTTTAAACATAGGCAGAATAGTGAATGTTTCACAGTGTATAATGTGGCCACTTACACCATCAAACGACAGATCATAAGCCTTGTAAACGCCTAGACTTCGATATTCCCTTCTCAAAAATGTTTTCTCCCTGTTGCAAAAAATTTACATCTAAAATACTGCTAACTAAGCAACATTCGAAATTAATATTTCACGTCGACCCTTCTATGAATCTAACCCAGGACCTCAAGAATAGTAGGCGAACGCGTCCACCACTACACAAAGAGGCGGGAGTCATCTACACTCGATTGACTTATTTGGGATTTAAACTTAAGAGTAGCCGTCGATTCGAAAACTCTCATTCAGGGTTCTGGTTCTATTTCACACCCATAACTGTATTCTTCAACCAACTGCGAAAGAAATATATGTACAGTACTATATTATGTAAGTTAATACAAATAAACGAATCCATAAATTTAATTTTTAAAAAGTAGAATTATCAACAATATTTTGAGTTAGTTCAAATTTTTGTAGACAAGGACTGGATTCAACTCCTTGGAGAGCCGTTAATACTAACATATTACAACAAAGATGAAAAACATTTTGGAGAAGGTAATATAGAAATCTGGGCATTTGCAGAACTTATGACCTATCATTGGCAAGTTTAAGTGGCCACTTTGCATACTGTGTTAAAATTTTAAAATTTTATTTTATTATACATTTATGATTGTCTCTTTTGATATATATTTTTGGTTTTTTAGTACGAAATTTCGACCAATCTCTTATTTTTGGTTGGCTGGAAGATACTGTTTTTAGCAATAAGTCCGCCAAAGTACTTATTCTTTGTACTTTAAGTTTCAAATACATACATAAATATTTTAGAGAAGGGAATATGGTATAGGCATTTAGAGGACTTGTGAGCTGTCGTTGGTTGGTTTTAGAGAACACTTTACACACTGTGTAACATTCATCATTCTGCCCATATTTAAACATATATATTTATTTCATTCTTTCATCTGTTGATGATGTGAAGTTAAAGAGCTGAAACTTTTATTTATGCGCGTGAGATTCATCTAATTGAATTATACACACTATATCACCATCTCTAAAATGTTCTTCATCTGTTTCGTAATATGAAAGTAGAATTAATTGATAATTATGATCGATACTCTACAAAGATATTGTTTTAAAAACAAGGTTTAAAGTATTACATTTCTAAATTTTAATTTAAGCCATACGCATAAGATCTCTAATGATTATTGATGCGAGTTTCTGAAAAATTAATGGAAGACTCGCATCTTCTAAAAAAAATAATTCACACGTGTCTCATTAACTGATTACGCTATGCATGTAAACCAAAACATAGATCCATCTCCATATGTCAACTTCATAACTCGACACATATTAAGTCGATAATAACCATCAAAACGCATCGCATATGCTTCCATACATAATAAATCCTGCCAAAAGAAAACAGCAACCGTCGGTTCTTCCCTTTTTGAAGTAATTAGTATTTATTATTATAATCTGGTAACATTATACCTTCTTGTATTAGAACATAAACACAGGCGTTTCAATCCAAATAAAATCACGGATGCTGTAAATTTAACTTTTAAAATACTGCCGTGCAATTTCTAAACCACCGTGACTCGAAAAATCCACTTTCGAGATAATCGGAAAAAAATGAATTAATCGCAATGATATTGATTCAAAATGTTTTTTTTCTCTTCAAACTTCATCAGAAGACAATGAATGATAACAATGAGATAAAAGTATACTATCAAATAATATTTTGGGTTTGTCCAAATGTTTGCAGACAAAAGATTGGATTTTACCCGCCAGGGAGTCATTAAAATAAACAAATCGTCGCATTGGGGAAACATGACTCTATGAAGATTAATGTTTTTTTTTAAATACAAGAATGTTTGAAATGAAGACGTTATTTTATCTTACATTTTTTAATAATATCTTCTTAATAAACTTAACAATAATTAAGGATTGATTTCGATTTTATTCGAAATTTGGAAGCAAATAGAACCGATATTTAAATATAAATAAATTCAAAGTTTAATGTAAATAAACATATTCTGTTTGATAGAACCTAGTTTTTCCAATGTGATGAAATGGTCAAAAAAAAGTTTTAAAATTTAAAAATTGTTTTCAGGCTTTGCCTAGTATGTGAAATAATACGATCAAATGAATCTCGTCACAACAATAAATGTTTTGGCTTTTTATCAACAGGGGGAAGAATTGAAGAAATATAGTTGTTCAAACATAGGCAAAACGGTGGATGTTACACAGTGTGTACAGTAGCCACTTAAACCAACGAACGACAGTTCATAAGTCCTATAAATGCCTAGACTTCTATATTATTTTTTCTCAAATATTTATTAATTTATTTGAAACTTAAAGTACAAAGAATATTTACTTTGGCAGATTTATTGCTAAAAGCTATATCTTCCAGTTAACCAAAAACAAAACTGGTCAAAATAAGAGATTGGTCAAAATTTTGTACAAAAAATCCATAAATATATATCAAAACAGACATACAAATGTAAAAAAAAATTCTAAAAAAATATTTAACAATATTCTCCATCTCTGTTGCGTATCATATAAATCAATAAAAATGCAGTATTAAAACTTGGTACTGCTAAAAAAAAGCCTAAACTGCATTTCATAAGGTGAATCAGAGATCCATGGTTCGAATCCTACTCTCCCGCAATTTATAAAGTGGGTTATTTACAACCTTTTGAAAATGCCCCACAAAATTGATATACATGGGTAAATAAAATAAAAACATTTTTTTATTTATTTATAAAAACCTTCCAGTTGTTATCGTAGTAAAAATAGAGTTGGATACACTTAAAGTTAATTAAATGTTAATAACGAATCAATAACTTACTTAAAAACGACAAAATGCGAGTTGCGGAAATTGAGACTGCACGATCGAATAATCTCATCTGATATTTAACTAAGAATGTTCTGTAATCATATTTCAAAAGAAAATTACGACTTTTTTTGGAAGGAAGTGTGTAATTTTAGGCATTTACATTGTTGTAACTGGCGTGTTTTTTTGGAAAATGTTTTATATCTATGGTAAAATTTCTATCGAACTTGATACACATCCGTAGTGTAGTGGTCAAGACGCTTGACTCGCGCACGGAAGGTTCCGGGTTCGATTCCCGGTGAGAACACAAAAATTGCAATGTGATTTTTCTCAAGCCTGGGTATTCTGTGATATAATTCACCACTGTGATTGGGCCTCTTGGCCTATTGTGGTGCAAAAATAAATCAAAATAAAAATAAAAAAATAAATCAAAATCCGAGGTTATAAGAACCAGTAGAAACATAATATGAAGTTTCAATGATTTAACCCGTTGGTCCAAAAAGATAAATGAAAATCTAAAGGTTTTTTTCTAGCGTTTCTTGGTGTTTACTTAATTAATTAATTATTTGATAGTATGTAATGGGATCAGTCAAATTCTTTAAATTTAAAGTTAAATTTGTTTTTTTTTTTAAATTTTTTTCCAAAAAAAATAAACTTGCGTCTTTAAAATTTACCAAAATATTTTAACTTCAGAGGCCATCCAAAATGTAAACCAAAATGTGGTAGAGAGGAGTGCAAATCTTGAACCTTTGATTCGTGAATCGGCAATACTAGCCACAGGACCACACCCTGATTAAAAAAAGTATAGCTTTTCGTTAAAAAATATACAAAATGAATGAAAAGGTCCATCTTATTAAAGAAATCCCTTCTAAAGAGGACTGTTCAGTATTTATAATATAAATAAAATTTGAATTATTGTAAATAAATATAAGCATATAATCACTTACCGACTTTTAAGTCTACTGGTTTTGAGACGTATCCGTTTATTCGTCAGGTCACTCACTACACCAACATGCAAATACTAAAATACACTTTTACCTTTGCCATTACCATAGTATACATGGTATTTACGTAAAAATACATATTATGCAGAGTAAATAAGTTAAGTAATATTTAGTGATATGTTGCAGAATGTGTGGTGTAGGGGGGGGAGGGTAAAAAGATGGGACGGGTTTACTTACAATCATTAATTGTTTGACCACAAAGTCAATGCTTTGAACATAAATAATAAAAAATAACATTATTCGCATGTATATTTTTTTACTGCTTCTGTGCTAATTTTCTTCGGCTTTGATTTATTTAAGAAAATATTTTTCATTATCTATTCACTTAATTATATATGTATATATATATTTCTTTTTTTTATATTTCTTCTTTTTTTTATTTTATTTTATTTTATTATTATTATTTTTCTTATATTTTTTTTTTTTTATTTTTTTTTTTTATATTTTTTTATTTATAACTATTATTTTTAATTGTTTGTTGTTTTAGAAATCATGTTTTACTTTTTTAAAATTAAATAAAATGTTTCTTTAATGGGGTAGGGGAGTATATATCATCATATTTATAGGGAAGCATATCAAACAAATTCGACTTTTTAACGTTGGCTTTGTACCAAAGCAAAATTACGTCAACTTACCTAGATGAATTTTGTAAGAAAATTAATTCAAATTAAAGTGTATGCGTACATGGCTATTTTTAAAACAGAAATTTATTGCACAATATTATTTTGGAAGAAGATCCGTAATTCATTTCGTAAGAGTCCCTAAATCAATGTTTCCAAAATAGCAGTCTCTCCTCACTTTGTCTCTAGCCAACATTTCGAAATGAGAAATGTTATCCTTGAGAAATAAAGACAACACTGGAGTTATTTTTCCCGGCGTAATAGGGATTACAAGTCTATAATAAGCAAATGACGATCGGAAACTGACAGGCTGATATATTTGCTGCAATTTGTATCTGTGATATTTTTCTTCGAGTTTCGGGCAGGAATGCATGGTACGTGGTACGCCACTGCCGACTGCGGTTTCTCCCTGTATTTAAATTATGTGCGTAACAAATGATGTCTGATTGTAGTATTATATTCTCTTGGTAAAGTAACGAATTAAAGGGTGGCACTAAACATTTTTTAATCACGATTATTAATTATGAAAAAAAAACACAATGACTGAATTATCCTAATGTTAAAGCAAGATAGGTAGATCTTTTCCATGCTTTTTTATCAGTTTTAGACTCTTCCTCTCTAACTATGTATCATTATTTATATTTGTGATTTCTTTACAAATAAGTTATAATTATTTTATTTCTTCGCATTATCACTGTTTTATTTCGGTTAAATATCACAGTTGTATTTGTTCGCTATAGTGCTTATGGACTAATTGTTGTACCTTATCAATCTAATGTGAACTTTTTAAAAACATATCTTTGTAAATACTTATCATATTTGTACCGTGTAATGTGCAGTTGTGATGTATTATATTCAAATAAATAAATACATAAATCCATGATTTTTTTAAGAAACATTTTTTAACGAGAACATCGATCGAGGTAGCTTTACCAGATTGTAACTTGTGCAAATATTAACAAAGTTGTACAAATTATTTTTTGTTGTTTTGATGATGTGTGTTTTTTTGATATCTGCAATATTTAGATATATGTTTCGATCATTTTGAATCTATTTTCATCATTAAAAATGTGGATATCTAAGATGCAATATTACTTCATATTTAATTGGAAAATTTTACAAAAATTACAGCATATTTTAAAATTTAGATCTTTTTTTAATAATTCTACTTCAAAATTATTTTTGAAGAGTGGTTTTAATAGTACTTTTTCAGAGAGCTTATGAAAATAATTTATTGATTTTAAGTAAGTCTATGTTTTTTTTATCAGTCCAGAACTTAACAAAAAATATGCTTTGTGTTGAAGTTATTAGGTTGTCAGAAATGGCAGTCAAATACAATAATTTGCATAATTGACAAATCAAATAAATTTGATGTCGTAAGAATAAAAAAAAACAATGAACATCAGTAAGTTGCCAGCGAGCCAGAGCCAAACTCACAAGTAAAATTTATGTGAACTTTTAAAGACCTCTCCTTTTCTCTTAAAAACTCCCGATGCATATGACATTTATTATGATAAACTTGAACTATTGTTATACTTGTATGTACACATTTGAAAATTTGATACTTGTATTTTTTTCTACTCTCCAACTTGCCTTCTAGAATAAGGCTAAATTATCTCTTGAGTGACTGTGATGTCACGCTAATCTACATGCGATACAAGACTCTGCATTTTATCTATCTTATTTATTTTCATGAATTTATATTTTTTACAATTTTCAAATTGATATTTTCACACCGGATTTAGAAAGTAAAATCTGTAAACTTATGCTGGATTTTAATACGCAATTTATGCTTGCTACGCATATAATGAATTTGACGCCAATACAGCAAAAAATCTGTATGAGAGAGCATAAAATTAGAACTTAAAACAATGAAGATAGAGACGCTGTTTTGTGGCCGGTGTTTGTGTGAAGCAAATTCAGTTGGTTATTGACAGTGTTAGGGAATGCACGCATGTAAGATGACCGGAGTATTTATGATTTTTAATTTATTGTGCTATAAGAGGGATTAATTAAATGTTTATTTTAATAAATTGTGGAAAAGGAATTATTAAACAATTATTCTCCAAGCTTTTTTTTTCTTTAGAATATTCCGTTTTTTGCTTGTGGTAACACGATGTAATATTATCGCTCGTTAAGGAATTATTTACCACAGGCTTTTAAAAGTACAGTTATCATTCACATTATCATAACAAGTAAAAGTAAACTCAGAATAAAGGAAAACAAAAAAATCAATACTTTCTTCTAAAAAGAGCAAAGAAAATCGTCCATCATATCTTTCTTCAGTTAGCAATTTCACGTAACAGTTTTAAAATTCCAACACCGCATTTCCCTTGAGATCCAATTCCGCAAAATGTTTTCAGGCAACTTTCAGTCACATTGTATCAAAATGAAAATCTTGCGTCTGACCACCCTTTACGATTCGATTTGAAGATCTGGTCAATTTCGGAACCCACGCTTACCGACATTTTGTTTACATAATATATCGACATGATCTCCATACACACATTCGATTCCCAATTTGATATTTATGTATTTCCATTTGAACACCATAAAATTAAATAAAAAAACAATGAACTTCTTTAATAATAGTAATTTGTTATGAAAAATAAGCCATTATAATTTAATTTAACAATTAATTAATTACAAACTTATAACTATATCAAACAACACGATTTGACAGAATCTTTATACAAACTATTTTATTCGATGTGTATTTTGTTTTAATTATTATGTATGCCAACGACATTGGACTATTCTATAAAAATCAAAGAGATGTTTAAAAAAATAATAAAAAAAGGGAAGACCTCATTATGTTGAATAAATGGACATATACAAACTTACTAACTCTTAATTTAAAAAAAGCGATATATTCCATTTTGAATCTTAAAAAAATGGCATTAAATAGATGCTCACATAAGTGATAAACAATCAAGTTTCTTCAGTTTAACTCTTAAAAGACTGTGCTACAAAATTCCTTTACAAGCAGTTATGTAACATCGTGTTACCTTAAACAAAAGGCAAAATATTCTGAAGTTCAGACTTTTGATAAAAAAAACATAAACATGGTGTTTAATAATTATTTTTCCATAATTTTTAAAAATTGTAATATAATTCAGGCCCGTTATAGTAAAAGAAACAAAAAATCATAAATACGCTGGTCTTACAACTAGCATGCACTCCCGCTTACTGCCATTAACCGACTAATTGAACTAATCCCTTATTTTGTTTTATTTCTTTCACACGAACACCGGCTACATAACAGCGTCTCTGTATTCCTTTTTTAAAGTTATATTTTTGTGCTCTTTCTTTTACAGTAAAACAGATTTATTGTGGTATTGGCATCACTTTCATTGGTATCTATTATTATTCTCCGCAAAGTAAGGATAAATATAATTTTGTTTAAAAATAAAATTCAAATTTTACTTTCCAAATCTAAGGAAAAAATGTCCATTTAAAGATTGTTAAAAATACAACTTCGTCATTTAAATAAATGAAAGAAATATATCAAGTCCCCTATTACTATAACTCGTGTTAAACCAACAGTTAATAAGATGTCAAATAACAATACTTCTTAGTGTTATTAAATATTTGTATAAACCCACTTAACATCTAAGTCTACTGGTTTCGAGACGTACCCGTATCTTCGTCAGGACACCAATTGAACCAACTTGCAAAACCCGCTATACACCACCACCATAGTTGTCGAACAAAATATAAAACCATCACGACGTGCATTTAAAAATCACATAGAAAAGTTGGTAAGTGGTTATATACAAATATTAAATAACATTTACCAAAAAATATTTGACCACAAAGTTAATGCTTTAAATACTAACAAAAATCGACTGTGGAATCATTTCCCATCCACCATCAAAGATGTTACTACATTATCTTATCTAAATCACGTCTGAAGAAACATCTCTTTTCTTTTCCTTAATCTCTCTTCCTTTCTTTTTTCATCTTTCCTCTTTCCTCTATAAACTTGAATAACTTCAGAATACATGTATAAAGTACATTTTTGGTATAAAGAAATATGACCACATTTCTGATTATTGTAGGCAACTGAAATGGCTCAAAATTAGACAGCGGAGAGACTATCACTCCCTCTCACTTCTGTTCAATATACTTCATAGTCCTAATGCTCCTATATACCTTTGTGAAAAATTTCAATGCTTATTAGTTTATGGTTAACTTCTTCATTTTAATTTTCAAAGCTCTCTCTTAATACCTATCCTCAATTCCTCTTTCTTTTCTAACTCATATAGAGTCCATGCAGCTCGACTGTGGAATCATCTCCCATCCACCATCAATGATGTTACTACATTATCTTATCAGTTTAGATTTAAGGTAATTTAAAAACAAATACGTTTATTTCCATTTTAATATATCTTTAGTTTTTTCATCTTTATTTTGTATTGAATATGTTCTGTAACTTGAATTATAAAAATAAAACTAATATTTTATTGGTTGGTTGGAAGAAATTGCCATTTGGCAATAAGCCCACCAATGAACAAATAACATTATGTACAAAAAGTTATAGAAATAAATAAAAATACCTCTGTTTAAAAAAAAATATTCTAGAAGCGTAATTTTAAAAACATTTATAGTGATTTTTAAAGAATATAAATTGTAGAAAAATCGTCAATTTATTTCATTTAAACGGATTTTCTTAAATGTAAAACGAAAACGTCTGATCCAGTGATCGAACGAACAACGAAATGATGCTAGTAGGCTCTTTCTTTTCTTCTTGAATGTAATACGTAATACGTATGCGTCACACGTCACTGTTGCTCCGTGGATGGCGAACACGGGCATTTATCTATTGGGTTGACACCAGTGAATACTTAGCATTAGCATCGTAAAATCACATTATGCTAATAGTATTGGCAACTGCTAAAAACTTAAATCGTAGGTATCCCATCAATATTATGTTTTTAAAATTTATTATTGTATGTAGGTACAGTGCGTTCAAATGTTTAATAGCCCGTAGTAAAGTGTTAGTGCTTGTCTATGAACCAAGTAAACATCCCATTTCTGTTTGTGTGAGTATCATCATCATCATCATTCCCTTTTCGCACCTAGTGATGCATACGGCACTGCATCGGTACACCAATTGCAGCGTATTCTCATCATTTTTGTTACACGAAAGCAAGATGATCAGTCTTTTTTTCTTTTTTAGTCTTAAAATAGTAACATTATGTATTTTTATCGAAAACGCGATTTAAAAAAAAAATATATATATATTTTTCAAAAATATTTACAAAATAGTCTTAAATTAAAGTCCTGCTGAGTTGCATACATACAACTCGTCGGCAGGTTCTTATAAATTACATTTATTATTTACACTTAACCTACATTAATAATAATTGAATGTAACATAATTAATGAATGTCCTCAGATTAACCTATATCTAATTATTATTAAAACATAAACTAATTATTAACATTTTTAAACAATATACGTACACTCAAAAATAAAGCTTCTGTAAAGCTAACAATAATGAGATTACTTTTTAAAAATTAACTTATTTGCTAAACACATGTTTTCTCAACTGACATTTATATGAAATAATATTTTTTTGTTATTTTATTTCTAATGGTATTTCCTTATAATATAACTGAACAGCTAGGTGCATCAAGGACATCAGGTTTTACTCTTCAAGGATGATAAGTCTTACTTGTTGGCCTCGCTGGGTAATGGTCATCGCGTTAGTCTACTATGCAAGAGGTTTCGAGTTCGATTCCCGACATGCCTTATATGAAATATTTATTTTAAAAGGGCGTTTTAACACTAGAATATTTCATAGTCCCTGGACAGGTACCTGAAACTTAAGAATGATAATATTTCTTTCATGTAACAAAAATTATGAAGATACGCTGCGATTGGTTTACCAATGCAGTGACGTATACATCAATGGGTGCGGAAAGAGAACAATGATAATGATGACTCTTCAAGTATCAATCCGGGGACTACCAAATATTCTAGTGTAAAAACACCCCTTTACATAAATATTTCTTAGCAACCGTGTCAGGAATCGAACCCGAGACCCTTTTGCATGGTAAGCAAACGCGCTAACCATTACACCAAGAGGTCGACAAATGTATACATGTGTGAGTCAATCAACAGGTCAAATAAGAATTTAAGAAATATGAAAGTTGTCCAATGTCAGGTCAAAAGCATTGTCAATACTTAAACTTCCATTTTCCTGAAATTTTCTTTGTCTCTGTTGTAATATATTAACAAATATCTGGATCCGTTTCCAGCACAAATTAATCCCGACAATTTTCGTCAAAATCTCTGGAATATATTTTTGCGGTAGCGTTTAACAAGCTATGCTATTTCGGTTAGCATGTTAATGAAATGAAAAAAGACAGCAATGATTTCCTTCGCTACTTGATACAAATGTATTTCAGTTTGTCAGCAATCGTCAAAGCGAGGATCGGATGTTTTCGCCTCCTGTTATTTATTTTCTGGTTCTCCGGCTGCAAACCGTAATGAAGGACAGCCTCTATCCCATATATTTCGTCACCCTCCTAGAACATATTCCTAAGTTATTTGTTCGCTTGTCGGTATACAAATCTATGCATGACAGAAGGAAACTATAAAGGGTATGACGTTCGTAACTGTCCTTAGTGAATTCAAAAGCGTATTCCATGACTAGTAAGAGCATAAGTGCAGTGCTCCGCCAAATATAAAAGCAAAACAAATAATAAAGATATAAAATAACACAAACAGTAATTCAAATAGTTTCTAATAAAAGTATCATAAAACTGGTGCAAATTTCTATTTCTCAATGATAATAATTTTTTAGAGTATTTTTTTTCACACCACAACGGGCCAGGAGGCCCAATTATAGTGGTGAATTACTGTACAGAACACCCGACTTAAGAATATTTTTTTTTAAATTTTGTGTTATCACCAGGAATCGAACTCGGAACCTTTTGTGTGTTAGTCAAGCGTCTCCACCACTACACCATAGAGGTCATTTGATTTATTTGTTATAATTATAATATTATAATTAATAAATAAATAAATAAATATTAAAAAATAAAGACAGTATTAAAAACCAATGATCAAAATACATCATAAATAAAAAAAATATTCCTGCATTACCGGTCCACAACTTTTTCTTTTTATTTTTACCGGTCCGCAAGCTCTAAAAGGTTGGAAAATTCTACCTTAGAGGATAAAACATGGGAGTCTATTTTTTGCCGATTTAAAATGCAGATATCATTGCAATAAGCTATTTTAAAATCTGGAAAAAACACCGAAGTCCACTTTCATCGTAAAAATGCTTTTTAATGTTGAAATTAAAATCTCCACAAAAAAGTCCACTTTGTTTTAATGTGTATGGAATCTGTTTTCGTACAAAATAGAATAATTTTACAGAATTCCGACTATCCGAAGTTTTGTTACAAGGTTGCATGTGATCAATAAAAAGATTTAACATATTTTTCTGGAAATTTATTTTCAGCTTAATAAAGAAAATATATTTTTTTTTAACAATTTTAAATCACTCGCAAACAAGTGGAGGCTTATGTATAAAAAAAAGTAATAAGGATTCATATTAATTTTGAACTTTGTTTGTAACCGTTAAATTTTTTATTGAACATCGTCACGAATTGTGACGTCACAAATGCCAGATATGTCGCCATTTCCTAAGGACATATTTAAAAAAAAAAATATGTATACAATATCCATATTGATTGTGAAAATGCAATTAATTTTTAGAAATCCGTTTCTTATATTTTTATCGGTATTCGTAGTATGCGATATTTTCCTTTATAAATAAAATACAATAAAATAAATACCGAATAATGCTGGCTGAACCTAATCGTGATAATTGAAATTAATTTGCGTTAAAATGAGAAATGAAAAACGTTGTTTCGAAGACAACCGGAATCAATGCGGGGTGAAGAGAGCCTGAATTTAGTTTTTCAGTTGTTAGTGACATGTTGCGCTTCAGTGTTGGTAGGCCTGGCACTTGGGTTTGCAAGTATTCAGTGTTGCAAGTAAATATTTCGTTAAATGTGAGTCTTTTGGGTACATAATTGTTTTACTATATGAGATTTTAAAAAAATCTGGCAAATAAAATAATGAATTACATTAGAAAACACGTAGAAATATAAAAAAACTTTTAGTGGGTTTCTACTAATGATTTATTTTATCAGTGGAAACAGCCCGAAAAATGATAAATAACTGAAATTTCAAACTTTTTTCTCCAATCTTGTCGTTTATATAGTTTTATCAGAATTTTGATAATTCAATTATCATCACCATTTCCCTATTCAAACCCAGTGGTGCATAGGGTATTGCAATGACACTACAATCACTACGTAGATTGATAATTTTTATAATTATGCGTAAAGTAAGGTGATTAGTCTAAGGCATTAAATACCAGTCAAAGAGCAATGAAATATTATATCAATAACAAGAACATCATTTTTAAAAAGACACTAGTGCATCAATGTTATCTCCATCTTAGAACAAAGGCCAAACCAAATTAGACGGAGATTATCCTAACCAGAAAACGCTCAGTATTTATTTTTTGATTCACTAGTTTTGTAAAGATTTAATTTAGATAGATTCAATCTCCTTTGATATAAGTTCAAAAACTGATTAAATAAAATATTTTTTACAAAAATAAAACACATCCCTCCACCCGTTTATTCCGAGGAGCGAAACTTTTGAATGTCAACAAATAAATTGTCTCCAATATCGTAAATATTATTTTGTAAATGGTCAGCACGTGTTTTCTCAAAACCCAAACCGCCATATTCAAAGAAAAAATCCAGTGTTGGAAATTATTTTTAGTAAATCAATGTAAGAAGAAAAACACGCATATATATTTGCTCCCAAACTGAATAACTCCTAAATTAAAGACGTGAAACAGAGAATGATAAATTAAACCTCTTTTCTTAAAATACAAGGGTCAGTCAAAAACGAATGCCTCCTATTTTTATTGTTTGCTTATAATTGTAAAAAAATTAAAATACAATTACCACACTATTGACAAATGATTTGTCACTTTTATAATCTACATCCATTTCCACAGTTTTGGTCCATCCATACATAACAAGGGCATGTATTCCATTGTGATATAAAGCACACACTTTTGAGTACCTTAATTGTTGAATAATTGTCATCACACTGCCTTTACTGAGAGAGAGAATGCGACACAATTTATTTGTAGTTATCTAGCGGTCACTACAAATAATGACATCGACTCGCTGAATGTTGCGTAGAGTCACTGCAGTCAACGGCCTGCCGCTCCGTTTTCCGTTAGCCTACGGTGTTTGTCCTTCAGCTTCGATATGACGACAAACTCATCGTCTTTCAGTACAGATATCTAGTCCCGCATCACTGTACATATTTTTCAGTCTTTCATGAATGCGAATGAGCATTTCACCTTATGCATTCTAAAGAACGCTGTCTAATACGAAGATCAATTTCGGCTATTTTTCAAGCGACTGCAGTGCTGCCACCTGTTGACGCAGAAAATTACAACTGCAGTAGATTGTAGAAGGTTTGAAAAATAGCGCCAAATTCAAATTTTCCACTCAACTAACTTTATTTGAGTAGAAAAAAACGGGAGATATTAATTTTTGACTGACTTCTAATTTATTATTGTTGCTGGGCTACAAATATAAATGTCGATGATTTATTTTCAAGATAAAATTTTTTGTTGCTTTTGCAACTTTTCAAAACTGAAATATCTACTTTAATTAAATTATTTTTTTATCTGTACTTCTGTTTTTTTATTTTCTGCTACTAATTATCCAGTTACTTCCTTTAAAAATGTAAATGTAATCTGAATGTAACTTCCTGTTTTTATTTTATATATATCTACATCAGATTTCATAATGTCTTCAAAATTTAGTATACTCACACAGGCCATGCCTATGTGCAATTTTTCGTTCTTGTGAATAAAGTGATAAAAATAAGACAATGCGCTTAAATATACAAAAAAATATTAATAAAATAAATTAGAATAAAAGGTAAATTTAATCTGGATTTTTCTTGTAATGCGTCTAAAATATAGTACCTAGGAATTTATGTGTCTATAAAATGTCTTGTTTCTCGGAGAAACATAACTAGTACTTTAAATAAGCAGTTGCCTGTGCTGATGATTACATATGTTTAGTAATGTATTGCTAGCCTAGGAGAATAAAAGATTTCGTGGAAGATCAAAGCATCAATGTTCAACTCCCGCGAGAGCTCTTTACAAATATTCAGGAAGGCAAAAAATGTTTGGGCATCAATGTGCCATGTCACGGTTTGTTACTCTATTTATGTAAAAAAAATCTGTGACATTTCATACCGCTATCCCTAAAAGCCGTATCACACAGATCAGAAAACCGAATAAGGAATTGGTGAAAAATGAACAGAATTCCGAGAACAAAATCGTATAACCTAAAATATTATTTCGACTCCAAATGGGAATGCGCAATAAGTAAATCCCAATAAATATTGAGGATAATGCGCACAATCGCACAACGCTCGCGCAGGTTCTGAATACAAAAATTAATGAATCTGAAAAAAGCTTGATTCATACCTAATTTAGTCTTTTCGAAAATATACTGCTGCCTCATTTCGATTTTCACATAGTGTTAGGATTCTTTGTGTCCGGGTCATTTAAGAATACATTTTTGTGGGTGAATGAATATTAGAATCCTAGACAAATGCTTTGACTCAATGGTTGCTCTCAGGTGAAAATTCTCAATGAGGAAATTATTTTCGCTATCATGCTTGAGGTCCCGAATTCAATTTTTGGGGACGTCGACATGACACATTGATTAAAGTCAGTACAAATTACAAAATAGTATCGTTAGGGAATTTCAATATAAATATGTTGCTATTTTTCCAATACGATATATTTACAAAAATAAATTAAAAACGAACTAACTTGCTATCATAGTTATGATATTAAAGTTTGTAAAGGAATTGTAATTTAACACAACCAAATGCGTGACAGCTCTACGCAAAACTGATCCCTGAAAGTCAGTTATTGGAATAAATTATTTCAAAATGGCTGAAACTACTCAAAAACGTCTAAATATGTACTGACAGTAATTAGTCACATCAAATTCATTCTTACGTAAGAGTACATACGGTAGTTTGTACCAAGACGATACCGCCAGATAACAAAGTGTGATTCTAAACGAAAATATGAAATGAAATTATTCATAAATGGCGCTTTTATATTTTTTTATTGAAAAATGCCATTTTTAGGTTTATTTTTAATGGAAATTTTGCAAAACTTGGTTTGCTAAAAGTTTACATTACTTGAATTGTAACAAATACCATAACAACATAATTTAGGTCATTTTCACAAAATGGTGTACAAAAAACAATATAAGAAAAATATTTTTTACCACACCAATCTAGTGCTCTATGCAGCATGGGGCGTGGAGAGAGAGATGATGATTATGATGATATTTTTATGTCTGCAAAATCTATGTGAAAACAGAATAAAAATTCGAACATTTAAAAAAATTTAACACGAAAAGTCACAATTTTTTTTTTCAAATGGCAGCCTTATGCTATCCTTAGTTCTAGTAATATAATTATATTTTTTTCATTTAGCGCTATCTTATTAATGCAGTATTTGGGCATTTGATTGTTTAAAAAAATTAATATGTAAACAAGCATATTAAATTTATTATTACATATAGTATAATTTATTCAAAATGTGCTTAGTTTTGTGAAAAAATGACATGAATGAACTCATACATTTTTTTGTTCAATGTACCTAAGATTACAGATATACTTAACTCTCCTTTTTTTCAAATCATTTTTCAAACTTTTGAATTTTTATATGATTTTTAATGATTTATTTTTTGCACAATATGTTAGCGTGTTCATTGTATGAAACTACTGTGTTAAAATATGTACATAAAAACTTTTAATGTTTTTTTAATTCGTTTATCTACTATATATTGTTTGAAGTGTTTATTTCTACACACTATGTATTGTTTGTATGGTATATGGCACCACGTGCAGTGTGTATGAATGTTTTTTTTGTTGTTAATTTACTGTCACTACTCTCCAATAAATATTTCATACACCCCTATTAATTAAAAATAGTTGAACAAATGTAATATATCCCTATTGTTGTACTAATTTTTACTATCGAAATCATTGTCTAGATAAGATTTGAAAGCAAATTAATTATTTATTTTGCTTTTAAAAACAGTTTTTATTTATAAAAACGTGCATAGCATATGTACCAATGTAGTGCCCTGTGCACCATCGGGTATGGATAGGAGTAAAATGTTGATGATTACATTGTACCTTACAACTACAATAATCCGCTCAGACCAGATACGTTTTCACAGAATTACAGGAACAAAATACCGATATTAATTTTTCTCAAATGTAATTGGTTTCAAATAGAAATATATTAAAAGAATCTTTATCCTATCATAAACGAATACAGATATATTTTCAGAGTAATGAAATATATTTTCTTGTTCTTTTCTGATTCCATTATCAATCAGAATCCTTATAAGTACCAATCGTTTCATTTTCCTAAAATAATTACTTCCTACTTTGATACACGAGTATGGCAAAGAACCGGGACTTTGATATTTTAAAAATCCATTAGCCGATTGAACCCCAAAGAAAAAATATATTAGTGATGAGATGTTCGAATTTACATTCTCCGCCTTTGTTTTGTTACGAAATATAAGGAACTAATAAATAAACAAAAATACCCACAAAACCAACCCATATCTCGGTTTGACATCCCCCAAATTAAATGATATTGGCTACATAAAATACGAAATATAATAAAAATAATGGTAGGTAGCGTACTTTCAAATGATTAATCGCTTAATCATCATCATCATTGAGGCTGATATTTTTTGTGACAGTGTATTTAAATTCATGTCAAAAATTATAAAAATTTTAAGAGAAGCAGATATTTAACTTTATTATTGTGTACATATTTTTTCATTTCGTTTCTTTTACATTTATTATATTGAAAATAATTTAAATTTTTGTATTTAATGTAAACATTTTTTTTGGTGTGTGCATGAGTGTCTTACACGGATATATAAAGAAATTGCCAATATTTGGGGTACATGCTGTTTGTTTACCTAATAAAATAAATAAATCATCATGAAAATCTAATCCAAGCCTAAACGTGTATAGGGGACAGCATTGAAATCTTTCATCCGGTGTATCTCAATCATTTGTTACAGGATGGTAAAATGAACAGCCTTATGCTTCAGGTGCCAGTCCAGGAACAGTAAAATATTGCGTTGAGGGGATTCTAAAGCCCACTTTCCACCCGCACCACCCACGGTTGTCATAGAGTTCTGGGCCGAGATAGTGTTTTTTTTTTTTTTAATTTTATTTTATTGAAATAAATGGCACTTAGTGCCTTTTACATATTAGTTACAAATACAATTAAATATACATACATGTAAGCATGAGTAATACAGAGCATTTAAAACAATATTATTTATTAACAAATTAAGAAAGTCTAAAAAAAAAAACCATATAAAAGAATAACAGATAACCAGTTATAGAATTATCGATAAAAAAAAGATAATTTGGTATTAGAAATAGTTTGAACCAGTTTAAAAAAAAAAAGAAAATAAGTTTGAAAAACATTAAAAAAACATTAAAAGAAATGCTATCTTCATCGGTATATATACTCAGACGGTATAAACTAATATCGATATGTATGTACGAAAGTGTGTATATTTGTATGAAAATTCAAAGCAGCTTCGTCGGTTACCGGTAATTGAACATGTTTACAAATGATTTTTTTAACATATTCCTTTTTTCATAGAAAAAACTTACTTTAACTTTGTAGATAAAATTGAAGATAAATTTTAACTTAACATAAGAATACGTACCCTGAAGGAGTCTGTCAGCTGCAGATATAGGAAATTTAGCAAAAATATTCCCTAGGAATACAAACCCTATGCCGATAAATGAAGGGGAAGGAGGATGTATGGACATAGGCCAACACGTCGACCCCGCCCCTCAGGATCCTCTCAATGACTCTGTTTTTTTATTCAAAATTAAAGTACAAACGTGCAATTTTTATTGATCAAAAAATATTTTTCTTTAAATGAAATAAATTCATTGAAAACGAATGAGCATGATACACTTGTACTGTTACAAAAAATACAAAAACATGAGTATGTAAACGAGAGTAAAACGTGTTTCATATATAAAAAGGAACAGCAAAAAAATTGAATTTTTGTTACATGAAGGTAAGATGATCAGTTTAACGCTTCAGGTACCGCTCCATGGACAATGTAATATTTTGGCGTAAAAACACCCTTTTAAATAAATATTTCGTCTCAACTATATCAGGAATCGAATACGCTGACCTCTATAGACCATGATGCTGAAAATGCTCGGTTGTTCACTTGTTACAGTGAAACTCAAAGTTTAAACAATATTGGGAAAGTGCTTTGTAAAGTTGGTTTATTAAATCTAACACAAGTTAATTCTGTTTAAATGTTCGTTTCAAAGTATTGCATCAGTGTCTTTATTTACATCGATTTACTGTCGTATGTAGATGCTCCAGTCTGGAGATTATCTCATCCATGTCCAGATCTGGTATTTACGGACTCCGGAGAAGAATATTGTGATGGAGAAATCTCAAATATCTATCTTCTTATACGGAGCGAGGGTGGATTGAGGACAGAAATAGAGGTGCTTAGATCATCGACAAGGTGGCAATCGATGGGCACTGGGACAATTTGAGAGAATGGAGACGCTTGTGACAGACCATCGTAAATTACAATTTTCATTAAATATTGAACCACAAAATTGTGTTCACTTTTTTATATTTTCATGGAAGATATGTTTCAAATGTAAGTCAATATAAAGCTAAATAGTAACTGTTTAAAGAAAAATATTGCAATTTTATTTCATTTGACGGCGTGGTCAATTATTCTCACAAACTACAGTACCCGGCAGTTAATTATAGTACACGGGTTTGAATTGTAATAATAATATTTGGCTGATTTATATACGCCATTGTTATGAAAAATCACCTCAAGGGCGCTTTACAATTGTATGGAAATAGTAATAATTTTTTTGTTTTTCTCTAAATAAAGTCACCGTAAAACTTATGGATAGTAAAATATAATGGTAGGCTGCGCATAATCAATTTAATACACGATTTGCCTCTGTTGCGTTGGTGCACCAATCGCAGCATTTCTTGATTATTTCTACTAGATGAAGGTAAGACCATTATTCTTAGGTAGCAGTCCTGAGAGTAAAAATTGTCGTGTAAAATTCTTAAATAAATATTTTATGTCAACCATGTCTGGAATCGAAACCGAGATCTCTTGCATGGTAGGCAAACGCACTGATCACTAC
This sequence comes from Micrasema longulum, assembly GCF_059751315.1. Taxonomy (NCBI): domain Eukaryota; kingdom Metazoa; phylum Arthropoda; class Insecta; order Trichoptera; family Brachycentridae; genus Micrasema; species Micrasema longulum. The sequence continues at coordinate 943,461 of NW_028277385.1, read as the reverse complement.
ACCACGATGCCGACTTAATTACGTTTATTGAAATGATTGACCACAAAGTTAATACCTTAAATATCAATACTACTGTGTATCAAAATATTTTTTACACAATTTATTTTATTACTTACAAATGTTCAATAATAATTTCTTTTCTTTTCTGGATTCTTTTAAAATGAGTTTTTATTTATTTATACTCATAATTATTCCACCATCTCTGATTTCATACTGGTAGAAACTTGGGTTCCTGTCAAATCGGAATTTTGAAAAAGTCAGTCATTGCATTTGTAACTGTTGTAACATCTAACACAATTTTAATACTAATTTTTACAAAAATAACTACAGTAATTGATTACATAATTTAAGGTGCAGACAATAAAAAAGAAATCATAAATAATTACTTAAATTTCGTTGTATTGTTTTGTTAAAACAATGAAGCGTGTTTAGATTGATGATCTTGTTTTGACTTCAAAACGACTGAATGAATGACGAAAATTTTGTGACAGGGATCATTATTTTTGGAATGTTACCGTTTGGGAATGTTACTGACGCAAGGATTGACATCGATCAATGAGAAAATAAACTTCACACTTGAAGCGTATTTTTCACCGACAAAATCACATTCTCTTGAGAAAATAAAACTATATGCAATGAGACTTTTAAAAACATTTTTGATGTTTTTCAATTTTATAATGGATTTTATTGTGGAATCTAATTACCAATCCATAAAAATGATTATCACATTAATTTGAAATAAAATACTTTGTAATTTTACGACATAAGAGTTTAATATATAATAACAATACAAGTTTCCGGTTTTCCTAATTTCACTTCACAAAAACATCAAATTTACCATGGAAAATAATGAAGATAATTAACATATTACTACGGAGATGAAGAATATTTTAGAGAGGGTAATAAAGAAATCTAGGCATCTACTGGGCTTATGACATGTTGATAAAGATAATTTCCTTAATTTTCTATATCTCTCAAAAAAAATCATCAATAATATAAAAGATTTTAGTATTTACTGTAAACCTAAACACACGAACACTGTCATTCCTGCAAATTCCTTACACCCTTTTGCAGATAAAATGGCCAGTTTTTACTATTTGTTAAGCAGATTAATTCATATTACCCGAAGGAAAGTAAATTATAATCAAGAATTAAATAAAATAAAAGAAATATCAAATAACCATGGATATTATTGTGGATTAATAGAAAAAATGTAGAAGAATACAAATAAAAAAATAATTGATATAAACTTGTATTCTGCAAATAAAAATATTAAAAAACTGAAGATAAACCCTTGAAAAAAAGTTTATTGACTAGTCAAATATTTTTAAATATTAGTTAACTCTTATCCCTCCAATTTCCAGCCCGCGTTCTATACAAACTACGATCAAGGGAAAATACTTGATAACTTAAAATCGAAAATAGAACTTTTAGAAAAAAGCGGTGAGTATAAAATTATGCGTGAAGATTGTAACAGTAAATATATCGGCCAAACTGCGAGAAATTTAATAGTTAGAGTTAACGAACACCGCCGTGGATAGTCTAGTAATAGTTTTTCTGAATTTGCAAACCATGTTATGGATACAAACCATCGTTTTCATTCACACAAAATTAAACTTTCACATTCTGTCACAAATATAGGTATTATGATAAATAACGTAGAAAATAAGTTCAGATCGGACTTACAACCCCACCTCCTCCCCCTCACATTGCCTTGCCCTTCCACTCTTCCCTATCAGTGCCTTACAACTAATCTGTGTTTATATTTTAGTTAAGTTTATATTTACACCTGATGATGGGTAATTCAGAATACCTGAAACTTGTAATTTATTTATTTATTTGACGGACTTATGCAGTCCATTCCAACGATGATAAATACAATTTCTTATAATAAATACAGGCACTAATAAAATAAAATACAACTTAAGTTATTATACACTTATATTAAACTGTTATTATGTGAAGTGTTTTAGTTGAAATAAATTCAAAATGTTTTTCCACAAAGTAAATGCTTAGACAAGCGCCGTGGCGCAGTTGGTTAGACAGCCAACTGTGAAACGTCGCGGGTTCGATTTCCGCCAGTTGCAAGAAAATAATCCAAGAAAGATTTTTTTCTCAGCTGGTCTGGGTGTTGTGGTGTTTTCATTACCTCCTCCCATATCCCCTCTACCCCACCTGCTGACAAGCCTCTAGATAGAGGCTTCGCGGGTTATTCCTTTAAAAAAAAAACAGTAATTAAAACGATCATCACATAATGATAAACATGCTACAAATTAGCTGTCAAACGTGTTGTGTCTTCAAGTTATATTTATCTGTTATTTAAATCAAATATATGTAATCGATACTTTTTTTTAATTTTCGCTACGTACCTATGTGAGTAAGAAAATTTGTTATAAAAAAAAAACAGGAATATTAGAAATTATGAAATGAAGAATGAGAGAAATAAGAAATTAAATTTAAAAAAAAAAATGTACCTCGTAATAAAAATATTTTATATATTTTTATTTATGGTTGTGCACACAGCGCTATATTGGTATAATACAATGCTATTATTTCAAATAAACATAATCCTTACACAGCACCGATTACGTATACAACACAATATATAATACAATTTCTAAACAAGACAACAAAATGCGACGAGAATATGTATAACACGTGACTCTATTTGTGTTAGTAGTTCCATTGTTGTGAAATATGGAGTGTGGCTCACGGAGTAATGTGTGTAAAATGTTGTATTTGTTTTATATGCAAAGTAGATTTATAATTTTTCGTCTTTTTTTATTTTACTTCCATCCTTTTTTTTTCAAAAATAGACTATATTATTATTGTCAATGAGAATCGGCTTCCGTTTAAAGCGGGAACTGAGTCGTTAAATAAGTCAAGATCGTACATACTCTTGGATTTTGAAAATAACTAAGTGCTCTTTCTAATAGAGAATTCTGAGCTGCTCTGGTGTTACATTTGTCGTTGCTCAGTAACGTGGTTTGTCTAGTGCGACCAAAAAGGAATATTTAAATTTATTTCAGCCAGCAAATCGGCTCAATAAATGGATTCACAATATAAATATATGATGATGATGATGATGATGGCGAAGAAATTAGTATTTATAAAACATAAAACTAATGTTTTCTTTACTCCATTTCCCCTCTCGAACAATTTACTTTGTATTAAAAAAAAAAAATCAAATAGTGATGATGCTTTGAAATAAAAAAGTTTGAAATAATTTTCTGAAAAATAAGCGTTGTCTCGTCAACATTCCGTGCGAAACGCGTAGTAGAGTAAAAAATACTAACTGTCTATGTCAGTTTACTGTGAATCCAAAACTGTATGTCGCGCCTTTTTACGCTGCTTAACATTTTCTAACTACAAGTTGAGTTCCGGAACATAAGTTGAAAGGAACACAAGGCGGGTGCTTAGTACTACATTTAGTAAATACATCTATATCAATGCCAAGTTGGCGTTTATGTTGCGAGACTCCGCATAAAAATTTTAATATCAAAATCAACACTGATTTGCGTGAATTGATTTCGTTAATTTATTTATTTTTTAAACAATAAATCGTCTATTGTGTTGACTTTTTAGGATATTTTTAACCATATTTATTTAAAAATAATGAATACTTTTTTATCTTCACATTCCATAGAGTATTAATTATTTTTTAACGAAACTTAAAATTTTAAGTTTGTTTGTTCATTATTTTTAAATTAGGGTTGTTTAGATATTTATTAACTACTGGTTCGAAAATGCCTCAACAAGGAAATACAATCGAACGCAGATAGCAGCCAGCCATAGAAAAGCGAAACCGAAATAATTGCACTGTTGTGAAATGAGTGAATAATCAAATCCACACAAAAGTAAGAATGATTTTTTACTTTGACGAATGATAAATAATGTATATACGTCATTTAAAATTTAAAAGGAGACATTCTGTTTTATTTTATTTTTTTTATTACATCTATTTTTGCATTGGTGAATTTATAAAATTTATGTGTTTATGTATTTATCCACTTTAATTTATTTAAGAGAACTAGACTTCTTGAGATATTAATCTTCCCATCAGTATCCAAACCATGTGATCTAGTGCAGTTGGTGTTTTCTGCAAATTTATAATGTAGTTTTTGTGATCAACCCTGTATTCAGAAGGTGTCGAAATAATCCAAATTTATACTTGACACGGAGCTATGAGAAGTTACCTATATAGATTTAAATTAAGGAATGATAACTATTGTCAAAACAATGATATTACCTTCACAGAGTATCGAACATCTGTTATTTCAGTGCCCATTTTTCATTTTATAACGCTATAATCTTCAAGCAGAATGCAGGAAAGATAGAATATCTTTGACAGATATCCACACTGTAGTTAAAAATAGTTGTCACGCGCCATTGTTCTTAAACTTTGCAACAATGCTGATTGGACTCATAAATGTAATAAACCAAAATCAGTGATCAAACATCCCATTTCCAAGACAAACAAAAACGATTTTTTCCGAGTACCTTAGCCGTGTACATGACACGTAAGGCTACTTGATACAGGGGTCCAAATATATATTTTCAAAAAATATAAAAAATTCAGAAGGTGATTATTACAGATTTTCGTATAAAAATGGCCTGGCTGTTTTTAGCAGTACATAGGATTGACCTTTTCTCATTTTTCCGAAATCGTGGACTGGCTGCAATCGGCAAGGTTACGTTTGATTGTCCGATTTCCTGTTTAAAAAAACTAAATTAGTAGACTCAAATCAGTGATTAATTTGAATAATATTTTTCTTGTCCCTACACCACTTTGAATTTACTACTTAAATCGAGAAAGTGTAATATACTGAAGTAAAATAAAATTATAATATAATTTATATATTATGTGAATTGTAATCTCAATATAGAACAACATTCGCGTTTTACGATTATTCGCTGTAAAACAAGTAGGTACCTGAACAGTATACACATTACATATCAATTCAATTTATTTTCAGTATATTACCCCTTTACTGCTGCAGAATGCTCACTGCACTTCCCGGTGATCCCGAGTGCCGTTCAAGAGATTCATCTCGCCAAATCCATATTTGATTGCAGTTACCGTTGCCAAATTGATTGAAGTGATGATTACATCAGGAAAGCGCGGATAACCGAGCACTGAGCTGAACTGTGAATGTATTTTCATCCAACTCGAAACATTTTATTGATTAATTTTCTGAAGCAATCTAAAATTAAAAATTACAAAAATTACTTGCTTTTCGCATTCGTTTGCGATTTCAATGCGAATGAACATGTTATGGTTCGTACTCCGTGTCATGTAAGATTTTGCCGTATTGTAACCAGTTCAGGTACAGTAAAATATTACAGTGTAAAATTACATTTAAAACGAATTTATTCACGTTGGTCCTACTATCAATCGAACCCGGAACTTAACGGATGGTGGGCGATTGTGAAAAAAATATTTTTCAGGATTTGAAACTGATTCTGGTTCTTTTGACACACATAACTGTTTTTGTCATCCACTCGACCAAGGGTGAATATAAACACAGTTAAGTAGATACAAATGGTAGATTTTTTATATTTTTTTTATTAAGGCAATCCATCCTTAGAAGGATGATTTCTGTAAATGGCAGTTATTAAGTAGAAAATAAATAATTTGAATTAATAATTAATGAAGGGTTTTACATTGGAACTTGTCACCAGCATTCATTTTTAATTAACTGAACAAAAGTAGGTTTAACGTTATAAAAAGTGGTTAAAAGTCACCTGTTGGTAAAACTTGTTAAGTATTTAAAGTTAATATAAATATTTACCAAATAGCTCGCAGCTTCTTAACCCTTCCGGGCCTGGTGGGTATCTAGGGTCCCCTAGGTATGAATTTTTTTAAATTACGTTTTTTATGAAAATTGAATTGATTTTATTTTTACATCATCATATCCCATAATGTTAAAAATGAATCCAAGTTACTATAATTTTTTGCAGAATTATTTTAAAATAATTCACATTTGTCTTCGCTTTCCCTTAGTGCAAACAAGAAATATTAATTTATCTCTCTACAGTTTAATTTTCATTGATATGTTGGTCAGTTTACAAGTGCGCTTTTTGCTATTTGATCGCCTTTTTTCCAGCCGTAACCATAAAAATCCGGATTACGTGCTTCACATTTACATTCATTCTCGTTCCAGATCCCCACCTGTTCCACCTCGCAATTATTTAACATTAAATCAGTGCGGTTCGGTTATCGTTCGGGTTAAGGTTAAGGATCTGGCAATCACGTTTGTGAGTTCCTTGACATTTCATGATCAGATCGAAATTGTAGTAGTTCGTTTAATTTGTTAAAGTTCGTCTTGCGTACTGCCAAGATTTTTGGTAATACACGAGTACTGGGAATTCTTTATAACTCGTTAGTGCGAAGAAGACTTGAAAGTGGCTCAATGATTTAGGGACCATGTGAGTTGAAGTACTATCATATGGTGGAGAGTGTTTAGAAGAAATTTCTTCGGTTTTTCTACATGAGGGAGTACAGATATTATCCATTGCTTTATCCTATAAGTTCTTCCAAGGTATGCTTGGTTACAGCAGTTTGAAGACCAGAAGGAATGTGTATTTAACTACGGACTTATTTCGATTGTTACACGGCATTATTGACAACCCTGAAATGATGCGGATCATCAGCTTTTATGTTCCGAATAATTACCTTAGACAGCGTCAGCATAGACTGTTTCACATTTCAAGATACAAGACTAACCTGCCAATGGTTATTACTGTTGGAAAGGCTATCTCTATGTTAAACAATATTACTTTGGACATTGACATTTTTCACACCTTTGAGGGAGTTTTTTGTTACAAAATTCTTTTACTTTTTTAACATATTATTTTCTGGATATGATGTGTTATTTTTTACGTTTTTATTTTCATTGTTTCCATGTGTATGAATTAAGATATTCCATTTTGTAATGTACATATCTATGAATAAATTAATTGAAAATAAATCATAAATCATATTGTTTAGTCGTAAGTAAATACTCGTAAAAGTTTATCTGTAAATTTACATCTTAACAAATAAAAAGAAATAACATATCGAGAGAGCAGCGCAATACCATATAGCTTTCGCAAAAGTATATAATGAAAAAATGCATGAATTTTGCCGTAAACTCAAAATATTATGATACTGTTATATAAACACTAACATGACAACCACAATCAGATTTTTTAAAGCATTTTAGCTGGGGTATTCCTAGTAGCCCTCTTAAGAACTCTCTGATTTTTGTCACGCTCGGGCTCGGAAAGGTTAATGACAGTTAAAATATTTTAAACACCTGTCTTTTCAAAGTTAATAATTTGTTTTATTCCGGAGATGATTTAAATATACTGAATGTTACCAACCTTAATTAATTTACTGCGTATCTATCAATCACTAAGCATAGTGATGTTAATTGGCTTCTGAACATTTTAATCAAATCATCATCACCATCATCATTCCTTTTTCGCACCGAGTGGTGCATTGGGCACAGATTTGTTGAAAAAATTGCAACGTAATTTAATAATCTGTCACGTGAAGGTAAGTTGATTAGTATTACACTTCAGGTTCCAGTCAAAGAGCAAGGGAGTATTATGGTTTAAAAAACCTTCGAAATCAATATTTAACATCCATTTTTCCAGAAACAGAGCCCAAGACCCTAAAATTATTGACAAACGCACTAATTATTTCACATCGAGGCGGGCTTTCTTTATAATATGTTCTTATTCATGATTTTTACCTGAGAGCATCCATCGAGTTGAAAACACTTATCAAGGGTTATGGTTTTATTTCACACACCAAACTGTGTTTTTTACCCGCCTGGACACGGAGGTATGGCAATCAATGGGTTTCTGAATCTATTATATATATATATATATCATGGGAATAGAAAATAAACATTTTTTAAATTTATTGCGATTGAGAGAGGAAACATTTTTGAGAAGATGATATTAATATAATATATACTAGGTATTTACAGGGGTTATGACCTGTCATTGGGTGGTTTAAACAGCCACTTCAGACACTGTTTAATGTTCACTTTTATACCTGTGTTTCAACATCCATATTTTTTCCCTTCTTCCAAAAGAGGTCAAGTCTTTATTGATGGAAAAAGTCTAGACTTCCATTTTCCCTTTTCAAATATGTTTTCCCTCGCTGTTGCAATAAATCTAAATCTTAATAACTCCCTAGAGGGTAAAATCTAGCTTGTCTATAAATATTTGGACATACCCATTCCCTTCATATACAAAATAGACATATACATCATTTTAGTATCCAAATCAAAGTGGTATTCATTATCTGTATTCCATATGCTATAATTTATAATTCAAAACAGATCTTTGCCTCACAGAGCGTTGTAAGTTGTAACATATGTTGTTTTAAAACCAGCTGTCATAATCCAAATATCATTCATATTTTTTTCCCTAATGTAATTTGCAAGTTTGTCAAGATTATTATGTAAATTTTTAATTAAATTATTTTATTATATCCAGTTCAATTTAAGTTATACATATATAAGCAAAAAACCTTTTGGAATATTAATCTTCACAAATTCTCTGTTTATTAACATATTATGGAAGGAATATTGATGTTCAAATAAAGGCAGAATTTTGAATGATATACAGTGTGTAAAGTGGCCATTTAAACCACCCAATAACAAGTTATAAGCCATGTAGATGCCAAGACTTCTATTTACCTTTCTCGAAAATGTTTTTTGTCTCTTATTTATTTATTAATGCTCTTTTAAGTTAGTTCATAACATCTTAAGAGCTAATATAAACTTTTCATAACATTACAATTTTTTTATATAAATTTCTCAATAACGTATTTTTTCAAATTAATTCAAAATATTTCCGTCTTTTCCATCTACTTTTTTTCTTCAGGTAACTCATTGTATAGCTTCAATCCCTTGTACAATGAATTTTGAGATTCTGTTTTTCTCCTTATTATCTTTTTTAATATGTTAATATTAACAACTCCCTTATCAGCACTGCTTTGGTAGGTACACCAATTGTAGCGTATCTTGATCATTTTTTTGTTACATGAAGGTAAAATGATCAGTCTTACACTTCAGGTACCGGTCCAGAGACTATGAAATATTCTGGTGTGAAAACACCCTTTTACATAAATATTTCATATAAAAAATTTGGACAAACTCGACACATTGTTTTCTGTTTATATTATTTTGTCCACTTTACAAGCCAAAAAACATGTTTGAAATATTTACTATTTATTTATTTATTTTGAATCTTGAAATAAGGCACACCTAAACACATTATTATGTCTGCTCTCATAATAAGAAAGTACATATATTTAAACATTATTATAGTACGTATTTTTATCGATATCCGCAACTAATGGCATAGGTTACTAAATTTAGAAAACTTTAGAAAATCTGTAAAAGTAAACTTTAGAAAATCTGTAATAGCACTTTTTGATTGAAATATTTACAAAAAAATAATTTTTTTTAATGAAATATTTGGTGCTATTAACACTTTGAATGATTAACCTTAATGTTTACATAACAAGAAACGCTACATTTATTGAGTATTGAATATGCACATATGCAATCGGCTGCTTTTGATACTATTTTTAGTGTTAGGCTATCTTTGAAACTGAGGGCCTCATTTATGGATGTCGAATGCGCATACCACTTGACTACGAGGCGGGCGTTAAAATACATGTATAATAACAAATAAATGTACAGAGCATAACATAACTTTCAAAAGTTTGTTATTCTGTGCTACAAAAAAGTAAAAATCTGCCTGGAAGCAGTTTTAGTAGCGTTTTGGGAACTGTGTAATGCGTTATACACGAACGATTCAATTTTATTTGTTTTCTCCCGAAAAAAGTACCAAAACAATGAGTTTGAATCGCTCTCTTTTTTGTATTACGAGCATTAGTATTTTAAGGCATTGTAATAATTCAGTCAGATTAATCTAACCCACATCAATAAAGGATACACCTGTTTTGCTTCGCAAAACTCAGCAGATGGGAGAATTGAAAATCTGTGGATATTTGATTATTTATTTATTTTTACGTCCTACGCCATTTTACATTTATTAGTAATACATTCAAGTGTAGTAGAACAGCAAATAAAAGAAACAATAATGATAAGTGGCCTTCATAGCGTAGTGGTCAAGACGCTTGACTCACACACGGAAGGTTCCGGGTTCTATTCCCGGTTAGAACACAATAATGAAATCAGATTTTTCTCAAGCCTGGGTATTCTGTGACGTAATTCACTACTGCGATTGGGCCTTCTGGCCTATTATGGTGCAAAAAAAAATAAAATATGTAAGTCAAACTAAGGAAATGTACCCACATAGGTATAGGGTATGCAGAAAGATATTTAATATATTTACACACGAGTATATATGATAGAGTTGACAGAGAAAAATTATGGAAGGTGTTATCGGAGTACGGAGTAAGCGTAAATCTAACACGTGCTATTGCTTCTCTGTATAAAGACAGCACAGCATGTGTTAGGGTAAATGGATCATACACATCGTGGTTTGACATTCATAAAGGAGTGAAGCAGGGATGTGTTATGTCACCATGGCTGTTCAACGTGTATATCGATAACTGCATGAAAGAACTGAAAGGCTTAAGAATGGGAGCAAAAATGGGTGATTTAAAAGTCAATTGTCTTTTGTATGCTGACGATGCTGTACTCCTTGCTAATAACAAAGAGGAACTGCAATTCTTGGTAACAAAGGTCTACGATGTATGCAAGAGAAGCGATTTGCTGATGAATGTCGATAAATCGAATGTGATGGTTTTTGAAAGAAATGAAAGTATGACTAAATGTGAAATCACTGTGAATGGACTTATACTAAAACAAGTAGAGGAATTTGTGTATCTGGGAAGTATGTTCACTAGGGATGGAATGACTGAGAAAGATATTGAAAGGAGGGTGAGTGCCGGGAACAGAGTGAACGGTGCACTTAAATCGACCTTGGCAAATAAATGGTTGTCACAAGAGGCAAAATTGGCAGTTCACAACGGAGTCCTGGTCCCATCCCTGATGTATGGGAGCGAAGTATGGACTTGGAAAAACAGGGATGAAAGTAAGCTGAATGCTGTCGAAATGCGATCTCTCAGGCGAATGTGTGGTAAAACTATGTACGATAGATGCACAAATGTTGAGATCCGTACATTATGTAAGGCTGAGACAAGCATTATCGACAAAATCAAGAAAGGAGCTCTGCGCTGGTTTGGACATGTAGAACGAATGGACAGCGAGAGAACGGCTAAGAATATTTACAATGCGAATGTTGATGGATGCAGAAATAGAGGAAGACCGAGAAAGACATGGCATGACCAAATTCAACAAATACTTAAAGATGGACATGTCAAAAGTCGGAATAATCGGCGCGCGTGCATGAGAAGATGTATGAATGTAGAGGAAGCGAGATCTGTATGCAAAGATAGAGTGTTGTGGCGTTCTATCCTCTCTGCCTACCCTTACGGGGAAACGGCGTGATGGTTTGTTTGTTTGTTTGTACATAAATATACACACATACATACACATGCATATCCATACATAAACGTACACATACATGTATATACATAAATATATGTATTATTATAGAAATAGATAAAAAAAGAAACATTTAGTAAAATTAAGTAAATAAATAACAATATTTAGAAATTTTATACATATTCATTTATAGCCTTAAGAATACTTAATATATATCGTTAAACCCTGTCACATCAGAACCACGATTATCAGTTTGAGCAAGAAGACATATTGGCACAATAAAAAAAAAATTTGGAAAAAATAAAATTTCAAAAAATAAAATATCAAAAAAAGCAAATGGTTGCTTACTCCTGCAAGGGAGAAATGAGGGGGGGAGGGGGGAGTCTGATACACTGACAACCGAGCTCCCCTCACTTCTTCCCTGCATAAGTAAGCAACCATTTGTTTTTTTTTTTTTTTTTTAATATTTGTGTCTTGTGATCATCGTCGTTTCGGATGTGACAGGGTTTAAAAAACACTCTGTATAAAGACAAACAAAACATGTCAACTTTACCATATTTATTACCGAGTCGGTATAGCCTAGGTATTGGTGAATTGTAATAATATTTATGACCGCCAGGAGATTAAAAAAATAACGTTAGCTGCCGAGTATTTCAAACAGATACTTTCATGCTCACAATGCTGGTTAATTTCAGAACGTCCAATACGCCATTTGCTATTTTATATAATTAAAAAAAAACATTAACAAATCTTTTTTTGCGAAGAAATGACAACTTTAGTTTACACAATAAATAACCGTTATCAATATTTTCAGTGGGTATATTAAGTTCGTAATTGATGAATCTAAGTTATTTGCGTTGTACTCATTCTAACTTTTTGAAATTTGAGAATTGAGGAAATCCGTTATGTCTCGGACAAGCATCCCCTCCACAAACCCCTACACCTTCCTGACCCTTTGCTTACTTCCCTAATTGGCATCCGGTGCGTATCGTTTCGTTGGTCACATGCGTTTTTAATCTCTATTTAAGTAAATAATAAAGTTTGGCTAAAAAATCGTTAGTATATTTTCAAAAACAAATTATAAAAAGTATTTCTCTAAAATTTCGCGGTATGGCTTTGAAAACGTGTTAACGTTTTATGTATCGATTTGTAAGTCAATTCGTAAAAGAGTTGAAAATTGCGACAATTTTTTAAAACTAATATTTACAATATATTACAAACTCTTTCATGATGTCGCAGAGTCAATTTACAGAACATAAAATTTAATAACCAATGTCTTATGAATTCCTCTCTTATCCCATCCCCCCAGCATATTCCATTTTGTAGATACGCACACCTTAACCCTTTTAAAAAGCCACCCTCACACCCACCCCTACATATATTATACACTTTGCTCGTTATAACATACTTATTAATTGTTATCTGTGAAAGCGTTGAATTGGATTTGTGGTTGGTTAATTTATTATAATGTTAATTTAGTATGAGCTGTGTGAATAGCAGATATAGATTACATATTCATAATAATCAACCCATTTTGGTCCATTGTAGGGCATAGGCCTCCATCTGCTACCTCAACTTCTCCTAGTTTAGCGCTGTCCTGGTCCGCGGTCTCCCGGCAAACCTCCAAATTTAATCCAACCATCTCATTGGTGGGCATCTTGAGGTTTCTTATTCTTTGGTCTCCACTCGAGAACGCGCTATTTCCATCTTTCATCAAATATAAGAGCTAGATGATCTGCCCATTTCACTTCAAAGAACCGATTCTTTCAACCACATCACATACTCTCATATTTTTTTTAATACTAGAAATATTTGCGTTCTTATGATTAATCTAAATATTTCAATTTTGGAGCCATTTTCAAAGAGTTGTATAAAACTCTCTATTAGAAAATATGAACCAAGTTGTGGTAGAGCGGGGTGCAAACACTACTATCCTAAGACCTCTGATCCTTGAGTCTGTGACACTCACCACTGGACCACAACCTGGTTAAATCTGTTACATGTAGGTACAGTTATCAGATGCAAGTCTAGAAACAGTGAAGTATTGCAGTTCAAAAGCTTGTATTTAAATTATAAAAACTCTTATAAATAAACAACTACAATAGTGTAAGTCACTCTCCAAGCACAAAAGTTAGTCTCTTTTTTTGGAGAGTTACAGTGATAACATTTACTAGATGTGTAAAAGTAGATATGTAAAGAATTTTTTAAAAACATGTACCTTTTATGAAATTTATAAATAAAATAAAAAATTTGAATATAAAAAACACCTTTTTTAAATCAACATTTCATTTACACAAATATTATTTTTATCAAAATTGTGTTTAACATCTTAAAATAAAGAAATGTGAGAAGAAACACAATATGACTTATACCGCTTCACCTAATTCATCTTTAAGTTTACGCATTTAAAGTTACTACTCCTAAATGCCAAAGATATTAAATTTTATAATATTTATCGTTATTTTCATACTGAGTAAAAATGATACCCATAGCTTTCAGATTTAGTTTAGAAAAGTTTTTGAACAGATACAAAAAAATACTTGATTTATTTATGCACGAAAAGCAATGAATTATGAATTCAGAATATAGGCTGCGGTCGCAAAGTTAATGAATCATCAAATGAATAAATTCGAAATGATAAATTTTTCGTCGAATAGTTTAAATCACATAATATCTGTTCACTACCGTCAATCATATCAATAAATTTGTCGAAATTCATGGGTTCCTTGAATTATTACTTGTAAACATATTTTTATGTTTGTTGGAAAAAAATCAACTGTGGACATAATTTTCGCAGCAATGATATGTCAAAAGTATTACTTCAAATATATTACACCATTATTTAAAAAAAAATTGTAATTGAAAAAAATTAAATCGAATCCCAAGAACATCAAATTACTTTTAGTTATATTTGTATTCATCATGTTCGGGTTGTGGTCCTGTGGCTAGTGTCTCTGACTCACAAACCAAAGGTCCGTGGTTCGAATCCCACTCTACCCCAACTCGATTCCATTTCCTCCAAGTTATTTACAAGCCGGTGAAAATGGCCCTCAAAATTAAATATTTTAACGCATTGGTACATCAATCGAAGCAAATTTGGATTATTTTCATTACAGGAAGTAAGATGAAAAGTCTTACGTTTCAGGTACCTGTAAAACGTTTTTTTAAATAAACATTTCATGTCAATCATGTCGGGAATCAAACCCGAGACCTCTTGAATGGTAGGCAAACACGTTGGTTACTACACCGTGAGGCCCGATACTGTATAAAATACTTTTTATGCAAAAGAAATTTAAGAGCCATCCTCATTAGAGAAACCAGTTTTGAGTTTTTTTTTTCTATCTTAATAGCCTTCAAACAGATTTGAGTACTGTTTTGAAATATTATTATATCGAAACATTTCTTCACTTCCTCCCAATGTTGAGGCCGGGCGGATGAAGAATACAGTTATGTCTGTGAAATAGAACCAGAACCCTGAACTAGTTTTTTCGACTCGAAGGCTGCTTTCAAAAAAAATCCTGAATAAGAAAATTGTAGTTGAGTCTTTAAAGGTTTGATTTGTAGAAATATTTATTTAAAAAAGTTTTTTGAAATGCAATATGTATTTCATAGTTTCCGATGCGTAAAATTGATCACATCAACTTCGTGGAGCAGATGATCAAAATGCTCTACATTTAGTTAAGCAATGCAGTGCCATATGCACCACTGGGTGTGGAAATGAAAATGATGATAAAAATGGAAATACATTATTTACATCACTGGATCCAATTTTTTACTATTTTTTTGTTTTCGTTTATTTCAGAAAATATACAGTCATAGATAATAATTGATAAAAAACAAAGATTATCTTTATATATATATAAACTTCCTCTTTACGTGTGATGTCATCGTACTCCTCCTAAACGGCTAAACCGATTTACGAGCAGTTTTCAGAGAAATGTAGATCTTTGCGCTGTGCGTGTTCGTAGATATTAAATTTTCAAGCAAATCCGTAAAAAAGAAGAAAGGAGCATAAATGTTTTATTCATCGATCTACCAGGATGGCATTTGAGGAGAATGCATTTGAAAAAAAAAATGGAAAGATGTTGATTTTTGTGTATGAAAAAGTTTGGTTTTGAATTTTTACAAACAGCGTTTGTTTTTTGTGGATCTCAATCAGATTCTTTCCTTAAATTCCTTATAATTTCTACCCATTTACTTCTTTTTATTGGACTTTTGGTAACACTAAAATATTATTAAATTCAATAGATTTTTAAAAATCGTATTCCGATATAAGTACACCCCTTTGTTGGTGAGACGACCGGAGTTTGACGTTTGCAAAAAAATATTTATTTTATGTTTAGGAATTCAACCATAAACAAGTACCTAGGCACCTACTTGAATTCAATATGAACAATTTTTAGTTTTGGAATTCAATCACAAACAAGTACCTAGGTACCTATTTATTAATAAATAGTATTTTGCTAACGTTTGGACAGGACAACGTCTGTCGGGTCCGGTCGGAAAAAAATAATTCATTAAACTAAGGGTGCAAAGGGCATTAAATTAGTACACCAACCGCGAGTACATTTCGTTGGTTGAATTATTGAAATTCATCGATTTGAAATAGTAAGTTTACATATGAAATTCCATTGGAACATCATTAAAGTATTTCGTACCGTAGAAATGACTCCCGGGTAAATAATTTTATACATATTTAATTTTCAGGCAGTATATTTTAAGCGGCTCTGCGTAAGCAGAGAGCAAATGTTCATGAAAAAAAAACAACGCGTGTACTGACCAAAAAGGTATGAACAGATCGTTGTGTGATTACAATACTGACACAAGTCTAAATTCCCCGCATTATATAAAACTCATGATATCATTACTAATTTTAGGATGTTTATTAGAAACGAACACATATTTATAGGTATTACAGTAAAAATATTTTATCGATAACTACTAAAGTATTATTGTTTTAACTTTAAAATAGCTTGTAAATATAAATGCAAAAACTTTATTTCAATTTTTGAATTTTTTAAAATTATATTATTTCACGCTCCGTGTTTATAAATACATCTTATATGCCATCAACAATATGCGTCTCTTACTTAACCCTTACTATGCCCTTGATTTTAGGATAATGCAGAATGCTGGCTTTGAGCTAACCCAAATCCTCATGACTTCAAGATCTCTGAGATCGACAGCTACCCAAATGGTGATAAAAAATCTCAAGATGTCCCTCACCTATTGATGCATTACCCCTCTTCAGATTCAGAGACAACAACTGGAGGCGCGATGCAGTATGGGTGAGGAATTTTGCGACATCAGATCGGTGATACTTCATGAAGAACTCAAGCGAGAGGTAATTTCTTACATGGTCAAGTAAGTACAAGATATTTGTAAAATTAACCGAAATATAAATATCAAACCCTCTGGAATGGAAGGCCTGTCGATGACTGTCAATAGGCCGGCTTATTCTGGTAAGTTTTATGTGGTTTCTTCTTCATTAGAGAAAATGCAAGAGAAGTTCCTTATCGACCTACTATGAAATATTCCTCCTAATCCCAACACTTATACAGATAAAATAGAAACTTATTGCAATCAGAAAAATCCACTTTCATGAATTATCGAACTTGTGTATTATAAACAAGGTAAACAATAATAAATGCAACTTCCACAGAAACAAAAAAAAACAAATAGGTACATTTGTCTGGAGATCGGATATTTACCGAGTTGACACCAAATATTACCTGTAAATGCTTGCATAACACCTGATCTCCTCTAGGGATGCAAATCATGACACTTCATTAGCTTCTTAATAAAAAAAGGAAGTTTTGAATATGCAGATAGGTATCTAAGAATAATTTTAGATGTGCGGCGGATTGAATTCGTGAAAAAATTAGAGAAAGAAAACAGCAAATTCCGGTGACAGTTGTTACCAAGTAGAGGCGATACAGTTAGCTAGACTGTATACTCCAGATGCCTCCTTAATCAGGCTTGCCTACTTTTTAAAGCATCAGGTTCTCAACGTCCTGAACGTCCACTGCTGAATTTTTGTTGACAGTTCATGTTAAAACGACGAGAATTTTATTGTAATACAGTAGCATAGTAGTATGGATAACAATGTAATAGAGTATGCGTGGTTTGACTTTTCTTCACACAGACACATTTTTGTATTTTCTCTCTGGACTATGGCACAAGATCGATGTTTTTTTTTGCATGCTATAAATATCTACCATCAACTTGTCCCTGTAGTTTGCTTTTTAAATAATTTGTTTTTTTTAGGAGTTAGGATCATCCATTTACCCTGAAAAGCGCGCTGTTTTATTTGTTATCTTGGGAATCAAGGTGAACAAATATAATAACTACTTTTTTTTTAAACAAAACTTTCCGGTAGAGATAATTTTTTTATGACACTCTTTCTTCATAAAAGTCAAATTCGGTTTAATTTCGGGGTAAAGAAAACCGGAATACGAGACCTCGATTTTGTCGATGTCAGTTATGTTTAATTAGTCCAACTTTCAGTTGTCTTTTCTGCACAATATTTGTTGAGGCATCTACAAAAGAATGACAAAAAACTATATTAAAATACCTATTCATAGAACCGTTTTTATGCTGCAGATCTTTAAGTACTAGTTATGAGAAAATCGTTGTATGAAGTAACGAATATTAAATAGTATTTTTTAGAATTGTATTTGGACTTATGTCAGTATTTTATTTACACAGCGATATCAGCAGTTGCCAGTTGTTATGTTGAAAACGCACCACTGGTAGGAAACGATTATAGCGTTTCATTTGTCAATACTTCCTCCTTTCGCCTTGAATGAGAATATCAGCTGTTTCATTCGCCTTTAGGATACGTCAGCTGATTCCAAGAATATGGCGTGGACAGGATTTGAACGTGCGTATCGAGGTGTGGAATTTTTACCTGAGGTTCTCAACACAACGAATCATCAAAGAAAAATAACAATACCCCTCAACAAATTGACAATATTTTAAGTTTGTCCAAATGTTTTTAGACAATAACTGAATTTCACCCCTTAGGAAGTTAGCAAGATTATCGTATTACAACAGAGATGGAAAATCGTTTTGATAATGCAATACGGAAGTACAGGCATATTAAAGGGTTCTGACTTGGCATTTGATAGTTAAAGTTAATTTTTACAGCTTGTATTCACGATTTCACCTGTTTTTTTTATTCTTCCGTCAGTTGTTTAAAATTAAGAAAAATGTCTTAAACCTCAACCTTTATATACCATTAAGATTGAACTAAATTATGTGTAATTTATTTTTATTTATTATTTTTTTCACATTATAAACAATAATTAATAATAAAAATAATGTGACCTTACCTCACCTCGGTTACCCGTGCTGAGGACACGTTATTTTATTTAAAATATTTTTCTTATGAGAATATATAAAGAAGACCTAATATACAGAGAGAAATAACAAGATGTTCAGACAGTTTTAAACAGTGATTATCAATGTTTATATTGATATTTGTAAACCTATATTTTATTTTATAAAACGCACAATAAAAAAACAAAAACATAACATGAACTATACACTTGTGGAGCAGGTAATTCAATATTGGTTTGGGCAAATGAGACAATCCATTTTACTTCTACCCACTTCCTCCATTCATTTTGTTATAGCTTTTTTTAACATTTTTTTATTACTGTTTTAATGGACAGTGGAAGTAGGTTGTAGATTTAAATTGCAAAATAATCAAAATCCCTTTCTCCGAAAGTGGTATGAGCGAGATTTTTAAGTTTCAACTGGCAATGACGATTATAAACAAAAAAATCAAAGTAAAAAAAAAAGGAAATACATGAATTTAAATTGCTGACCTGCCACTAAATAATTTAAGTAATTTGGAAAACGGAGTAATCTTTTTACATTTTCTTGTATCTAAAAATAATATATTTTTATATTTTATTGTGCACACAGTTGGTATAATACATATTATTTTTTACAAACACATAAACATTTAACAGCACGTACACGTACACAACACAATGCATTATAATACAAATTTCTAAATAGGACAACAAAATGACGTAATCATAATAGGTACAGGAAATTTAATTTGAATAAGTGTTTTTATTGTCTTGAGAGTAAGACCTTGGATTTTTTATGTTGCCTATTTAGATCGTTAATTTTTCAATAAGAAAAAAATATTTCAAAAATAAATCATCATCATTATTCCTTTTCCACTCCGAATGGTGCATAGGGCACTCCAATGGTACACAGATCGCAGCGTAACTTGATCGGTTTTGTTACATGAAAGTAAGATCAACAACATTTTGAGTCTGTCCAAATTTTTGTAGACAAGGACTGGATTCAACTCCCTGGGTAACTGTTAATATGAACACATAACAACTGAGATGAAGAATATTAAAGATAAGGTAATATATAAGTCTAGGCATCTACAGGGCTTATGACCTGTCGTTGGCTGGTTTAAGTAGCCACTTTACACACTGTAAAACACTCACCATTCTGCCCATATTTTATCATTTATATTCCTTCAATTCTTTCATTTGTTGATGTTTGTGAAGTTAACTAGAAGTTGATCCTGAAAATGTGTTAATGTTAGTGAAAGTAAGATGTTCAGTCTTACGCTTCAGGTGCCAGTCCAGGAACTATAAAAAAATACATTCTAAAAACACCTTTTAAATTAATATTTCGTGTCAAACATGTGTGAATCGGACCCGAGACCTCTAGCATGCTATACAAACGCGCTGACCATAACACTACGAAGCAGACAAAAAAATCGAATTCAAGAAGTAAAAAAAGACATTCGGTTAAATCTTCATTAATATTAATGTTTTTTTAATGATATTTCTTGATAAAACTCCATAAGTAATTTATTTATTTAACTTTTTGTACTTAACGTCATTTGTACATTGGCGGGTTTATTGCCAAATTGCAATTTTTCCCAACCAACCAATAAAATAAAAGTTTTTTTTTTATAATTCAAGTTACAGAACATATTCAATAGAAAATAAAGATTAAAAAGCTAAAGATATTTAAAAATAGAAATAAACGTATTTGTTTGTAAATTACCTTAAATCAAAACTATTACTCAAATGGTTATGATTTTTATAAAATTATAAATAAAGTTATCAATAAAAAATCCTCTCAAAAATGAACTGTTTAGCAAACTAGTTGTAAATGTTTATGTTTTCTGTACTCTGATAATACTTTTTGGATCTTCTTATCTCAAGAATATGATAGAAATAGTATAAAAGCTGTAAACGTTGTAAACAATTTTTGGCGGCCTCGTGGTATAATGGTGAGCATTTGCCTACCATGCAAGAGGTCTCGGGTCGATTTCCGGCATGTTTGATGTAAAATATTATTTAAAAGGGTGTTTTTACACTAGAATATTTCATAGTCCCTAGACTGGTACCTGAAGCGTAAGACTGATCAGCTTACCTTGATGTAACAAAAAACGATCAAGATACGCTGCGATTGCTGAACCAATGCGGTGCCCTATGTGGAAAGGGAATGATGATGATGATAAAACGTTGTAAATAATTTACCAGTCTTGAAGATGCTTACTTAGGCGAAAACGCTCGTTAGTTAAAATAATAAGAAAGTAAAACAAAACCAAGAAGTGTTATTGATAATTTTATTTAAAATTTTATCAGAATAAGTGAATCTTCATTGTTTCCATAAAGGCGAATTGATCACGTACAATCAATTTAATCCCAGTCAGTTAAGAATTCACTTCCCTCTTTTTTCAATCTAATGAAGTACATATTATGTACTTCTGGGTTACCTTCTTTCAGCACAAAAATGCTAAGGCTACCAGATTTCAGAGAATTCCTTCGGGCAGCTTTTCTCGTTTGACAATGAGCAAATTTTCCGTGTATGTGGGCACCGCCAAGGAGACTTATGTCCTCAGATGCGGTGTGCGGTATGTCGTGGGCAAGCTGTTTCTATAAAGGTTCAAGCTTTTTTTTATTCATATTTGGAAAATTTTCAGAACCACGGGTAGAATGTTTGAATGTGAATACGGTAGGTTTCGCCAAATAAATTCTCGCAACCATCATTACTTATCGTATTGTCTGGTACTTACGTATGAATATTGTAACCTCGATATGTTTATAGATAATACCAATACACGCTAAATGTGGGTAGTAAGATGGATGGTCTGTTATTTCATCTTGCTCCGGGCGGCACGTGTAAACCTCACTTCACCTGTCGCAGGTGAGAATTGCCATTTCATTATTTTGGCGGCTTTCTCAACTGACGATAATTCGAACTTCGAAAGTGCCAAAAACAACAATAACACACGAAAATAACGAATCACGTTTTACAACTGAGGATATTTTAGAAGCAAACGTGGAAGTCTCCACCAAATGGAAAATGAGTTATTGATGCCAAAATAAACTTTACATAAAAACCTACCGACCTAAATAGTAATGTAACTCAAAACCATATCTAAATTTTAAAAAAAACAACACTATTTTGAGTTTGTCCAAATTTTCGTAGACAAGAACTGGATTCACCTCTCTGGGAAGCTGTTAATATTAACATATTACAACAGAGATGAAGAAAATTTTAGAGAAGATAATAAAGAAGTCTAGACATCTACAGGGCTTATGACCTGTCATTGGCTGGTTTAAGCGGCCACTTGACACACTGTGTAACATTCACCATCCTGCCCATATTCGAACATCTAATTTTTTTGCTAATTTCATACTCTGCTCTTTTCACGAACAGGAGTGCATTTTATTCAGGAATGCGATTTTCAAAAAGGTATTGAATGTCAGTTAATATTATTTTAGTATTATCAGAAATCCAATATAAATAAATTAATGGGTAGAAATAATAAGGAATTTAAGAAAGTAATCGGATTGGGATCCATAGAAAACGAATGTTGTTTGTATATATTCAAATCTTCCATCCTATCCTATCTTCCATTTTTTTGTACATGATGCAGCCCTAGTGAACAATGGAAAAAACATTTACATCTCTAACTTTTTTCCTACTTTGTAAATTGAAGATTTTAAGGGATATAAATATGCTCATGACAAAGATCCATATTTTGCTGAAAACCGCACGTAAATCAGTCCAGTAGTTATTCAGTCCATCGAGGAAACACAAACGAAAAGTGCCTTTTATATACACATAGATTATTAGTATAGAATTAGATTAACAGTTTTTTTGATTGGCTCTAGTATTGTGTTTATATTTCTACTTATTTGTTTTATGTAATTGCTGTAAAAATCCCGAATAAAATAGATTAAATAATTAAATAAGTATCGTTTTACATTGACTTTTCTGGTTTTGTTGTGTCTATATTCATGGTTATTTTTAAATGTATGTAACTTAATTTTCGCTCATATAATCATATTTACAAAAAAACATGTTACAAATATGGAAAAAGTCTATAAAAATGGTGAAATTACATTTTTATCTTACAACTTTTTTAAAATATATAAATTTTAAATTTTTGGTTGATTTATAAAGCGCAATTTTTGTGAAAAATCGCCTAACGAGCGCTTTACAATTTTATATGAAAACATTTACATTTTTACTTTTCTAACATTGATGTTTTAACTAATCTGATATTATCTGAATTTAAAATTGAGGGTTAACTGATATTTAAAAGTTTAAGTAAAGTCATTACTTACCATTTCCGTAATCAATACAGTCCAAAAAAAGTTTTTCTGGTTCTATGTGCACAAAATATCAATTTTATTTAGAAACAGTCAAACTCTAATTATCTTAATTAATGAGTGCCTACGTTATCCAGATATGCAGAAATCCGGATAATTGGATTTCCCATGTAATGTATTGAAAAAAAACGAAAAAAATTGTGTAAGATAACATTTTTATTGCTTTTGAAAAAATACGGTGAATTGAAATCACATTAAAAACTCACTTAACTCTTGTGGCTGTGATCTAAATAGAGTCCTCATAGAATACAAGACTCGATATAAGGGAAACGTGTACAAAATGATCCCTCGAGGTAAAACGATCCCTCGAGATTTTGGCAAAACTAGTAATGCCATCTATTGTTTGATTCTTTAAACATATACATAACGACGATTTAAACATTTGACAGTATAGGCGGAGAGACGCGTGCAGTGAGAATGAGTGTGGGTAAAAAATAAAATTGTCACCTGTCTGATCTAAGGTAAGTCATCTATAAACATCTTATAAAGTTGTAATACAGCACATTTTTTATAATGCACAAACAATATTATAAAATAATACCTATCTCCTTCATTATTTATTTGTCAGTTTATTAATATATTAGTTGTTTTATAAGTAATAATAACTCCTGAATGATCCTGTAAAAAGATCCTCAAGGGATCATTTTGTACACGTGCTGGGCAAAATGATCTATTGGTAGTGTTTTGCTAAAATTTGTATAGAAATAACATGTTAAATAAAAACACAATTTGATGAATTGTAGTAGATAAAAAAATGATTACACTTTTTAAAACTAGTCGAATTATTAAAAAATGTCATTTTTTATGTATTAAATATCAATTCTCCCTTAGAGTGATCATTTTGGACACGTTTCCCCTATCTCTCTTTTTATTTAAATGGTGTAATTGTTTATTTATAACCTTCAAATTGACATTCGAAGTCGAAATTCGATCTCTTAGACGAATGTGTGGGAAATTAATGTACGACATGGTTACGAATGATAAAATCAGGCGAGAGTGTAAATCTGATTCAGGAATGATTGATAATGGTCTCTCAGATGGCTTGGGCATGTATAACGAATGGATCACGAAAGAATGGTAAAGCGAGTGTATGACGAGAACGAACGGTAAGGTAGGACGAGGATGACCAAAGAAGACGTGGGACGATCAGATAAATCGAAATCTTAAGTCTGGTCATGTCAAAGCAGGCAGAACCGAAGGGCATGTATGACAAGATGTATAAATGTGGAAGAAGCTAGAAATGTGTGGCGGAATAGTCATGTGTGGCGGTCCATCTTCTGTGCCTACCCCTACGGGGAAATTGCGTGATGGTATTAGTAGTTGTTTAATCATAACTGCAAATTTACATAAATAAAACACTTTTTCTTCTTAATAGGGACATTACAAGTTAGGTGTTGCTAATTTATATTTTCTTTTTATAAATTGTTAAAAACGCACTTTTTATTATATTGATTTTGAGTGATACTTTTAGAAGTCTTTTCAAAAAAAAAATTGTCTTAGGTATAGCTTTTATTTTATTTATTGTAATGTGGGGAATTAAATCAGCCAATCACCAGTCATAAGCCCTGTAAATGCCCAGGCTTCCATATTCACTTCTTTAAAATATTTTTCATCCATGTTGTAATGAATTGTTATTCATTTTTTAATCTACTGCTTCGCCTAATGAATGCATTGTCAAACGTATATGGAATTCTACAAAATAAAAATTATTTTGGGAGAGTTGTATAAAGTAAAGTAAATTAATCGTCACGTGTTCTTCAAAATGAGCCTCATATATGTCGATTGAAAAAAGTGCAGAATATAAAATCCAATTTAGGCGATCATATTTTTTTGTTGTGATTTGTACTAAGTTAATAAGAAATCTTCGTGAGATCGTCTTAAGTTTTTTTCTCGTTTTGAATGATTACAACGCGAGCAGAAAATATTGGTTTTGTCCAGTTTAAACCTCGCCTAAGGGTAGTGTCATGTTGAAGTGGTAATAAGCTTCTTTTTTTCACATTAGCTGTAAGTATAAGTGTAATAGGAAATAGTATACAAAAATAATAAGTACCTCCTGGGAAGTTTCTATGGAAAGACGTGAATAAAAATATTGTGCTTAGATAAAAACCGGTCTTAAAACAAATTGCGATGTAGTCAAGAGTGGAAACGAATAAATGGTTTAAAAAAGTATTTTTTCTTTAATATTTATTTTATTTTTTAAACTATTAATAATTTATTGGATGTTAACATGAGTTTGGTCCGTTTTTTCACAAATAAACAGAACAAGAAAACTCAAAAAAAAAAATACACCAAATTAGTCATTAAGGGGATCCATAAGCCCACCGTCCACCGGCGGCTGTTAGAGAGTCCCGGGGGACTGTCTTTATATTTCGAAGGAATACAAACTCTATGCAGATCAAGGAAGCGGGAGGAGGCTGTACGGACAAAGACGAACAGGTCATTCCTACCCCTCAGAATCCCCCCAATCCTCTTTTTTTAAATTAATAAATACGGTATCTACAAACAATTTTCACAATTAAACGTATACAAATATACAAAAATAATGACTTCAATCAATAGTTATTCTAATACAGTAAAAACATTATTTGTTTTTTTTTTTTAATTCAATACATGAATAAAAAAAATGAAATAAAAAAACAAATGAGATGTACTGCTAAAAAAACCGAAATAAGAAAAACACAGTATTGATTTACAACAAACATATTTAAATACACGGATATGTACAATGAGAGAATGGCCTTGAATAAAAAAGGACTCTGGGTGATCAGGGGCAGAAGAACCAAATAACACCCCCGTAAAGGGACGACAAAACAAGAGAACGTGTGCGTTCCGCTCTGTTTCGGAAAGAAACACAGTCCCAACTGTATTAGCCACATACCACAGGAACCAGCATGTCCAATCATATATAACCCACCTAGGTGTCCGCGCATCTAAGGTGCTCCCAACGCGATTTCTAAGTCCAGACAAACCGACGCCGACAGAGGAGTGTAAATTCGTACTGTCGGCCATCAGATCCACATTCCACGCTGGTCGCATGACCCCTGTCAAACCATTCATAATCTCATCTCTAGCATCATCCAATAGCACACAGAGCCACATAATGTGTTTGGCCGATTGATGTTCATCTCCGCATGTACAGCCGGATCACAATAAATTAGAAAATAGTGTATTCTCTTTATTATGCCGTTCTAAGCAAAAAGGCAAAAAGTAGTAGTTGTAGTATCTAGCAAAAATTAAAGTGTTTTTTTCAACGCCATGTGATGAATAATAATAATCCTTTAAACAACTTGCTCTAATTAATATATTTAAAATTTAAAAAAAAAACTATTTTGATAATTATAAGGAAAAAAAACAAGTAGAAATTTAATTTCCTAAAAATTAGTGTGTTTTTAAGATATTTATTAATTTCCAATTGTTCAAGTACATTAAGTTTATATACTTTGCTTTATATTTGCAATGGAATGAATTAATTTGAGATGTGAATTTTACAATTATTTTCAATTAAGGTATTGGAAAATTGATATATAATTTTAATAAAATAAATTAACAAACCAACCTAATATCTTCACCACTATTAAACATACTTAATTTAGTGCGTTATTTATAGATAAAAAAAATTAAATTGCATTTACATTTTTGGAAATTCATAAAAATATTGTTTAAATAAAAAAATACGGTTTTGAAAATTAATTATGAAAATTATTCATAATACTTCAATATTGTATAAAAATAAAAGAACACCAAACAATTATAATATTGTTCATATAATTTCCACAACAATTATCTAAAGATATGAAACTAGACAAGTTCATTAATTATCTCAAAATGCATACGAGTATATGTCAATAAATGCTTACCTTGTCACATATTTTTCCGAAATACAAATATAAGTGCCTTAATTCCTCTATACCTATTAAACACTTAACCTTGCCCTTAACTATTTGTTATTTCCACAATTATAATTACTGTACATGCCATACTAAATAAGATTAATTTATTTCCTTAAGTACCTTAAATAATATAGCTTTATAAGGACATTCAATCCATGTTTTCTTCACATTCGTTTGAAAATGCCCTAACAAGGCGAAACTATTGTCACAGATTTTTTTGTTTTTATATTGTTAAAATAAAACAATGTGTTTAGTAGACTCAAATCAGCGTTTGATTTTTATATTAATATTATAAATGTGGATTTCTACAAAATAATAGCCAAATCAATAAATAATGTTCTTTATTTTTAAATAGGTAAAACAAATAATAAGATTTTAAAAAAACATAATATTTTTATGAGATAACTAACAATTATTTGTTACTCTTTTCTTTCAATATATACTCTTTATTGAGAATGTTGCTATAAAAGTACAAACAAATGTTAGATAAGAGTTCTTTCTGCATATTTATTGCAAATTTTAAATGTTCCTTTGGTGTTTTGTTTGCTTTATAATTTCATTGTTTCACGATGATACAAAGCCATTTTAACTCAGGCTTGCCGAAGTCGAATGCGTTTTGGCATTATTTGAACAATTAAGGATGATCGTAAAAAATACAATGTGGTCATATGTTTAATGTGGTGATTTAGTCCTCAATGTCCCATAAAAACCATCACTTCTCATCCAACTGTACGCCATAACCATAAAAAGTGATTCGCGACATTATTCAAATTATTGCATTTTACCATACCGCTTGTAGAGAGAGACGAATTCGTAAATTTTGGTTAAAAAATATATTTAAAAGAATATTTGTAAAAATTTTTGGTCTCATCCATCTTGTGGTAAAATGATCAGCGAGTTTGTCTACCATGCTAGAGGTCTCGGGTTCAATTTTCGATATGGTTGACACGAAATATTTATTTAAAAACGTTTCTTACACTGCAATATTTCGTACTGGGACTTGAAGCATAAAACTTATCATTTTCCCTTGTTACAAAAATTATAAGGATACCAATTCAGTGCCCTAAGGTAAGGTATAAGGTTCAGAAAAAGAATCGTGCACTTTTTTTTTATAACCTTTAATATACTGTGGCAAAAAACTCTCTCGAGTCACTGTGTAACCTGAGGTAAAGAAATGATCACCTGATAATTACTGTCTTTTTTTTTCTTATTAAAACAATATATGAGTCTTGCCACGTGATCCAATTAAATTACGTTTCTTTCCTTCAAATGAATATTTTATGTAATATTTGTATTTTGCTTTCTCATTTTCGGAGATCTTGATGGACAAAGTATTTCATTTGAAATTATCAAATATACCTTAACATGTGATATAATTTTGTTCTTACGTGTCAAGGTTTTCTTGATCATTGTAAACAAAAATTGTGCTAATATTCATGTTGCTTGCGAAGATAATTGTGTATTAATTGTAATTTGCAACGCCGGTTACATTACAGGAAAGGGCGGGTTAATTAAAACTCATTACAATATAAATAATGAATGATGAAGTTTTATTTTATGTAATCTCCAAATGGAAATTTTCACATCAGATTTGAAAAGTAAAATTTGTATGAAAACACTGGATTTTAACAGAATAAATATTTATCCTACTGTGCAAAGAGTAATTTTACGAATGAATGTGATGCCAATACCACAATAAATCTGTTTTACTGAAGGTATAAGAAAGAGCACAGGAATAGACCTTGTAACAAGAAAAACAAAGACGCTGTTCTGTGGCCAGTGTTTGTGTGAAAGAAACAAAAAAAATAGGAAAATCATTTCATCAGTTGGCTATTGGCAGTTAGCGGAAGTGCACGCTAGTAATATGACCGGCGTATTTATGATTTATTTATGATTTATTTATTTATGATTTATTTATGATTAATATGATTAATTAATTTATTTAAAAAAATTATAATTTAACAGTATTTCTTTATGTTTTTTTTCTAATGTATGAACTTCAGAATATTTTGCTTTTATTTGTGGTAATACGATGTTACATCACCGCGTGTAAATACATTTTGTTGCACAGCCTTTTACAATTTAATAATCTACCTAATTAACAGTAATACATTAAAAAACATCATTTTTTCCTCAATTTATCTCTAATCAGTTACTTATCGTCCACCGAATTTAACCGCAAATCTTATAGTTAAAAGAAGATCAACTGCCACAAACTTAATGTTTTCACAGAATTTTATTCGTGAAGCTCTTTCCAAGTATCATCAGGTTGACAGTAAATATGCTGACTTCAGCAAGGCGTTTGATAAGGCTTCACATAAAGTCATTTTGGCAATTTTTTTGGTTTGGGATCTCATGGAGCGTTTCTCGAATGGTTTTGGGCCTACCTGTCAGAAAGATTGCTGTATGGTAAAATTAAACATTTTATATCTAATTACTTCTTTGCAACCAGCGGTCTTCCGCAAGGCAGTCATCTGGGTCCTAAATTGTTTTTATATTTTGTGAACGAGACAAGATAATTTTTCCAAGATGCTGAAGTTTTGCTTTTTGTTAATGATATAAAAATATATATAGAGGTTAGAAATATAGGTCATTGCGTAAATCTGCAATCAAACTTAAATTGGTTGAATATATGATGTAAAAGAACAATTTGTTCCTCAATGCTGACAAATGCAAAGTTTTGACTTTTTGTTGAAATAAAAAACCAATTACTTTTAACTACACTATACATTCTATAAATTTAGAGCAAATGACCAAAATGATCGATTTTGGTTTTATATTTGATGATAAATTTCACTTCAGAGCACCACAAATAACGTTATGAAAACTCTGGAATTTCTGCTGAGAACGATCAGAGATTTTGACTTGGACTATGTAATATAATTTTTTTACGTTGCTCTAGCATGTAGCTAATTTAAATATAACTCGGTTTTAAGGTCACCATATTGTAAAGTGCATACAAATAATATTGAAACTGTTCAACATATTTTTTTAAATTTCGTTAATTTTAAATTAGGTTTTTCAGTTAAACATACATACTTAAATAAACATTTAAATATACAAACATTAGAAAATAGAAGAAAACTTGTTTTTTTTTAAATATTAAATTAAATTTAAAAATATATATATATTGAATGTACCTACCCATTGTAAAAACATTTTTGTTATTGTGTATTTGTATTTTATATTGGATTAAATAAATAAAAAATAATCGTCTGTTTCCAATTGTTTTCAACGAGTGCCTGGCCGGGTTACCCGATTCAATAAACTCTTTTTTGTAAATGTATCTACAACAAACTACAGTGCACACTCTATAAAAAGGAGAATTCATGCGTTTGCAAATGGAAGACGCAAATGATATAGATATATGATTTATTTAATATAACACTTTTGAACTTTAAAAGGCAGTGTATCAATTTAATATCTTCAAATTTAAAAACGTAAATAATACTTTGTTGATTTAAATTATGTACCATTTATTACCTTATATCAGTATATTTAATAATTATTTGACTTTTTCTAATTTTAGGATTGTTTTAATAAAACAAATGGGAAAAAATGCACTTCTGTTCTTTTTACTACAATATATTTTGTACTATATGTATACCCACCTATATATTTTTTACTAAAATGTAGGATGGTTAATTTTTTATTTTTTTTCAAAGTCTTCTTAATTCATTTTTATTATTTGTGTAAAATACATGTCTGTTTTCATATTTACATAAATGTAAAACATGTAAAAGTCTACGAGGCGATTAAATATATTAATTAATTAATAGAAAAATAAGCTAATATTCAATTACACAACACAAACACAGGTGTATGCATACTGCATACCTATATATTGAACGTATCCGTTTCTTCACGCATTTAATTAAATATATATGTTATCCACCTCGGTTTTGGGAGCAGGTGTCGCCGTGTGAAATTTTGAACACATGTTTCAAAAACCGTTAACCTGTAAAAACGAAAAAAAGAAACAGGTGCAGTGTTAATTACCATTGTGATATTTCCTACAAAGGTGACCATTCATAACGACTTTACAATTTAAACAGACCTGCCGTAAAGTAGGTTCCAAGTTCCTTCCTTCATAATAGCAAACCATAATAGTGAATAACGTATGCAAAACGGCTTACTTGTTTACATAATTCTTATCGTGTATGGGCTTCTTTACAATTACACAAGACCTGTATTTTACGAGAACGTTCTTTTTAAAGTTTTAATAGTAAACCAACCTTCAAATATACTTAGTTTTTTTGTAGACTTAGGTACGTATAAAACATGGTGTAAAAATGTTTAAAAAAAATAATATTAATGTACAAAATCATTAAAAATGACTCGATGTATTAATAAAGTAGCAAAAAATAATCATCAATTATAAAACAGAATATCTATTACTATTATTTTCAAACAAAATCCTTAGAAGACATTAAAATGCCGTAAGAGATAAGATCTGAAGTGTTGAAGAAAATAAAAAATAATTATCACATATTTTGTTTATGTTTTATAAATACCATTTTTTTTTATTCTACAAATATCGAAGTACGAAAATTTTCGTCATTTTATTCACGAATAAAAATATCATGTGTATAACCCTTTTCTCCCGGGTGTTCATTCAAATAAACACGAATTTTATGTTTTTTTTTTCATTTAATTTAATTGAATTATCTAAATTTAATTTAATTATTTTTTCTCTACATGTGTTTTTTTTATAAATCATGTTTTTCACTAACTCATATTAAAAAAAAAATTGAATGTAACTTTCAATTTTTATTTTATATGTTTTTTAATGTATTTATAAATGCATCAATACAAGATATTTCATCATGTATTCTAAATTTAATATACCCACGCATAGGCTTTGCCTATATGGCATATTTTTGTTTTTATAAATAAATAAAGTGATATGTACAAGGTGACGCAAAAGTCATCACCCTATCGGAAGATGCCATAATTTTTGCAAATGGCGGCAATGTCAGTTCTGTTTTGACATTTTTGAAGTAAATAGATTCAAAATATACGTAGACATGAATCACTATACTACTTAAGAAGGCGTAAGAATTGTTTCGATTATTTTGCGGAATAATTCATCGGTGGTGTTGAGCAGCGTGAATTTAGGCGCAGATTACGACGTTAAACCACTCGTTTAAAAGAGTATGGAACAATACAAGATGCTGCTAGGTCTGGCTGGTCCCGGAGCAGCCATTCTGCTAAGAATATCACGGCTCTGGTTGAAAATGTCGCAGAAGACCCCGGAGTATCGACCAAACGACGTGCCACGCAATTGAGCATCAATCGGCGGTCTTTACAGAGAATTTTGGTAAAATACTTGAAGGTGTTCCCTTACAAAATGCAGACAGTGCATCAACTGCAAGCCGTTGACCGCCAAGCGCGTGTAACCGACGCTCAAGCCATCTTGAATTTTGACCACAAAGAAGTAAACTTTTTATCGACAATCATCATGAGCGACGAGGCCCATTTTCATCTCTGTGGATATGTCAATATTATTTATTAATTAATTATTTTCCACCCATACTTAAAGGGCACTACATAAATATTTCAATTGCAGCATATCCGGATTAAAGTTTTATTTTCTCTCTTTTGGTTTTTTTAAAACTATTTTTGTTTACATCACAACAGGCCAGGAGGTCAATAACAGTTAAGAATTACATCATAGAATACCTAGGCTTGAGAAAAATTACATTTAATTTTTGTGTTCTCACCGGGAATCCAACCCGGAACCATACGTGTGTGAGTCAAGCGTCTTGACCACTGCACCACGGCGACCGCCGTAAAGCAAGTTATTTGATACGTAAGGCAAGATAATCAGTCTTACGATGAAGATCCAGTTTATGGACTGTAAAATACTGGAGAAAGCCACCCATCAAACAAATATCTAGCGTTGATCCTACTGGCAATCGAATCGGGAACTACGGTGCTGGTTCTAATACATAACTGATTCTGTTTTTTTTCTTCTCAATTGGTCAGGGTGTTGTAATGTATTTTTATTTACATCCTTCCATATCTTTAAATAAAGGCTTAGCGGGTTATTCTTTTAACAAAATAAAAAAAATATATTTTATTAACAAGCGCACGCCCAAAAGGCTTCCACATAAGTCCGATTATTCAGAGCACACAAACCTTGACCTCAAAATATTTCCAGCCCGCATGCAGATGGTATATCCTTCAACTAACTGGTATTTTGTGAAGGTCACAACAATATATTATTATTACCTGCCTGATAATATAGGTGATAATTAGCCGACTCACCTGCGCATGCGCATTGCTGAGTACAATAGCTACTACACTAAATGCCAAATTAAAAATGTTTTTGTGCTCGATTATCATTAGCATAAAAAAATATATTTGAACTGCTGTGACTCATTGAAAATGTTAGACTTTATTTATTACTAGCAAAAAAAATATATGTTTGAATAACTGTGACTCACATAGAAAAATAACGTTTACTCGTCATTTAGAAAAAGAGCATAAGAGAAATAATATTGATACTTATATTTATAATAATATACTGACTTATCCGTTCTGTGATCACACTCGATGTCAGCCTAGTGGTGTAAAGGTTAGCGTGTTTGCCTACCATGCAAGATACCATCTCGGGTTCGACTCCCGACATAGTTGACATGAAATATTTATTTAAAAATGTGTTTTTACACTAGAATATTTCTTAGTCCCTGGACTGGTACCTAAGGCGTAAGACTGATCATCTTACCTTCATGTAACAAAAAATATCAAAATACATTGCGATTGGTGAATCAATGTAGTGCCCTATGCACCATTAGGTGTGGAAAGTGAATATAAAGGATGGTGGTGATAGTACTTATTTTAATCCTCACTTTGTCTCGAATATTCGAATACAAGAAAACATCTAACTCCTTCAGTTTTATTTGTGGGTTATTCAGGGAATCTTATGGAGGCTGTGGTAATATTTTATACACCTGCAGCCAATTATATTAATTGCTACCTTTAAATATCACCCTTGGCAGAAGGGAATTAGAATTCTACGATGAAATGTTGAAAAGGGTACTTATGTAATTTATATGAATTTGTACAGATAAGCGAAGGGTTTGCTTGCATAAAATAGGAGAAATGTATTTATTTACAAGAGTTCTTTCAGTTTCTTTTACTTAAATTGGTTTTTTGGATTAGTAATCACATTACCGTACTATTTTGGTTAAACATGATTTGTAAATTGATATAGTTATAACAAAACTGGTTATTTTAAGGCAATATTTGTTTTATTACATTTTTATTCGTTTCTCTTTCATTAAAGTTTTTCCGCGAGAAGAAGTTTAATTGTTGAAAACATACTTAAAATTTAATTGAAAAAATATTGCTATCAGTATTTCGATAAATACCTTATAATATTAAAACACTTTTTAAAAAAAAGTTAAAACCCGCCAAGCCTCTGAGGCTTGTCAGCAGGTAGGAATAAAAAGGACATGGAAGTAACTAGTGAAGAATACACCACAACACCCAGACCGATTGAAAAAAAAACGTTTTTTTTTGCAACTGGGGGAATTGAACTCCCAACGCCAGATTCACAGTTGGGCGTTAAACCAACTGCGTCACGGCGCTTGTCACCTATAAACCTACTTTGAAGAGACTTCGAGGTATTTATCACAATAATGGCACTCTATAAGATATATGAATACTAACGCATATTTATATTATTCTATCGTATGGTAGTACTGAACTAATTATTTTAAATAATATTTTTTGTTATTTATGTATTATCGATACAATTGACACGTTGAAAATACGAAGGTTTAAATTGATAAACATAAATTATAATAAAATGAAAAAAAAATTGCTATTCACTAAATTTATTTCAATATGTAAAAAAAAAATATCTTTCTATCTGAAAAATAATTTTCTAAAATTCAGATAATTGAAAAAAATAAAAATTAAACGATTATTATTTTATTCTTACCAATTAAAATATGTAGATGCCTACAAGATAAAATTCTTAAAAGTAGGAAATAAGAATTTCATTAAATACTTTATTCTTATGTGATTTCATATATTCAAACAGTTGATGTAGTACTTATTACACAGCCAATGCACAAAGTATGAATATATTCTAATACACCGTAAATAAAAAACAAAAAAAAAACGGAGCATACATTTTTTCAATAAAACCGTCACTGAGACGTCCTCGCCCTGGTGCGAAACCCCTCCTGGTAGCTCGGCTTGGTCGCCTGCTGCCCCTCGTGCACC
Source organism: Micrasema longulum (assembly GCF_059751315.1). Classification (NCBI taxonomy): domain Eukaryota; kingdom Metazoa; phylum Arthropoda; class Insecta; order Trichoptera; family Brachycentridae; genus Micrasema; species Micrasema longulum. The sequence goes on along the minus strand of NW_028277385.1, from coordinate 908,178 downwards.
AAAGCCCCCGCCGTCCGTCGTGGACTAGGGTTGTATCAGCCGCCACTCGCATGCGCCCCCGCTGTACTGACCGGGGTCCCCTTGGACCCTCGGCCTACAGAAGCCCGAGCCGCGCCACGGGACGCGTCGTCTTTTCCTCCGGAGCTGTCCATCTCGACGCTAAATACCATACCAGCTAAGACCATTTCATCTTATGTCTTATAGTAGAATCCTGGTTAAAACTGCTGCTAGGCGGCTCGGTCCGGAGTAGTCGATAAACCGAGAGTTCGATTTGTCGTATAGGTTATGGTCATAGTCTTGTAACTTAACTACATCCCACTTATTGTTGTAAATTTTTGAGACATTTATGATTACGAGGCACGCCTTCGACTATCAGGTTATACAGTTCATGTACTGGTGGATGGCCGTCAAACGATCCGATGTCACTGTTATATAGAACGTCTCAGAGTGATATCCGTACTGACATGGGGTTTATGGAATAAATTTCGACCTTAATGCAGGCCAGGAATACGGGCGTATTACCAGAGTAAACCTGGTTCGTAAATGTTATTCTCCATGTAATTATATATTATATGTAGCTATGTGTGTATAACGAATTCCGACCTTAGTGTAGGTCAAGAATAATGGTACTTTATCAGAGTTAACCTGGGTTCTAAATGCTTTAATCAATTCAATGTGTATTTTTACGCTTTTCTGTTTTAATATTTAAATGTAGCTTCTTGCAATAAATTTAGTTATGTAAAATACCCGAAAGTTTTTCAGTCGAGTAGACTAGTCCCTACGTTTACAGCGCAAAACACAAGAGAGATCACTGGACACGATGGACAAGTAAGAGAACCCACCCTCTGATGCCGTCTCATGCTCCCGGTTAGTTATTCAAAGGTAGCCTACAGGTAGAGGAAGTGCCCCACTACACCAGGGGATAATATTTGCATGTACCCGTTCATTGGTTAACAAAACCTCCCTTCTATTTCTTTTCTTACAATTGTAAACAGTAAAACAAAATACAAGTACAAGAAATAAAAATTCACGTCCACAAAGCGGGAAAACAAATAAAAATAAAGAACGTGTTATTTATTCTGTGATTTGATAACTGGAATAGCGCGCTTTATCTTTTCCCTACAAATTACCTGGAAAGTCTTAAAACTCTTTTATTGCGCCTAAATTATTTACGCATGGACACATTTTACAACCAAAATATCAGTATCGTAACTTTGTAAAAATATTCTTAACTTATGATAATTTATTCCGGTGTTTATTGCTCTGAAATAAGGTTAATAAAATTGTAGAGTAAGATAAAACGTGTGAACCCACAATTCTACAAAGCTCATAAATCTTTCAAAACAAAATGTATAACGGAATATAGCTTAGTTGATACATATCATAGACAAAATCACATAGAATGCCTCACCATAAATCAAGATAGAATAATAATTTAACAATAAACATCCAAAGAACTCGGATCAAATGAAATAGCTGTAAGATCACTCCAGTTTCATATTAAATCAATGCTATAAAATATTAATGACATATTTTGATGAAAGTTGTTTTTAGCGAATAAAAATTTAGTTCGTAACAAGATTGTAAAAGTTAACTATCATGTTTATGTTGTTTTGGTTATTATAATATTATTGTTGAGATTAGGCATATACTTCTGCGACGATATTTTACTATTAAAATCCTGTAACACTTGATGAAATAACTGACTTAATCAAGACTTAATTAAATTTATATGTTTAAATTATCAATTGCCACACTTCCCTTTCATAAAAACATGTTCTAATGCATAAGGTAAATTTACTAAGATTGACTATGTGTATTAAAAAGGATGTTTCTCCGGTCAAAAAATTATTGAAAAAAAAACATCAACAGTGTTTTATTTAATCAAAAAAATATACATTCTAGTGATCAATAATGGGCATCAACGCCAGAAAAAAAATATTTTAACAATGTTTTGATCGTTTCCAAATATTTACAAATAGCCTGGATTTCCGGAGTTATTTAGATCTAAATTTGTTGCAACGGAGAGGGAAAATATTTTTGAGGAGGGAATATAGAAGTCTAGGCATTTATAGGGCTTATGATCTGTCATTGACTGGTTTAAGTGACCACTTTACATACCGCGTAACATTTACCATTCTGCCTATGTTCAAACATCCACCAATGTAGAAAATAATAAATCCCTAGGGAAAATATCCAGCTTGTCTGCAAACATTTGGGCAAACTCTCATACTTACATTGTTGAATAAACTTACTGGTATGAGAAGAAATATAAGAATTGGAAAATATTTTTCAGGCGTTGCCCAGTATGTGGGTTAAATAAATCAATCAGATTAATGTCACCCACATGAAAATGAAAATAATATAGACGTTCAAATATACTTCAAATGCAATTATTATGTCTACTCTGCAGTATGGAATCATAGGCTGGGGAGGAGCTTACAAGACAAATTTACGTCCACTTTTGATTGCCCAAAAAACCACCGACAAAATAATATTTAAAAAACCTAGAATTTACTTTTCAAATTTAAGTTTGGATGAACTAGATATGGACAAATAACATTATTTACAAACAGTTAAATAAATACATATACCCTAGAATGATGACATATTTAAAAAAGCATCTATTATACAAACTTTCAAAGAAACAAAACCCAATAATTTACAAAATTCTTGAAACTCTCGATTTTCAAATGATTTAACTTGACACAGATGCATTACATATGCATTAAAAAAAACTTTAATTGTCTTCCGGAAATCTTAAAATCAATACCAAATATTAAAAGAATTGAATCTCAGTTAAAAAACACACGAGACCTAATCCATACAGTAGAAAATTGTGTATATTTTAGAATATAATATCTTACTAAAAGAAATTTGTTCTAGATAGTAAAAATAAAATTTAATAAAACAGATGTGTTTGGATACTAAATATAATATATATGTTAAACAAACTCTTCCTCTAAACAAGACTTTTTACTCTATTAAAAAGGTAGAAACGTTTTTATTTATGATGTACGAGTATATACCAACCAGTTCGAAATTTTATGCTTACATATTTTGTCAAGATTTTTTTCAATATATGTAAAAAAAAAGTTCAAAAACAAGCAGAATGGTTGGGACATTTGCTTCTTTCAAATTTCGAGGTCCTGAGCCCGATTTCTGGCAGGATGGACGTAAAATATTGATTTAAAGGTTGTCAAACTGCAATATTTCATTGTTCCTGGACTGGCACCTGAATCATATGACTGATCACCTTCCCTTGACGTAAAAGATGATCGAAATTCGCTGTATTTGGTGAGCATATGCAATACCTTATGCACCACTGGGTGCGGGAAAGGGAACAATGATTCGGAAGTGCACCATCATCTGTTTTATTTTTTTTTTTAAAGTGGAAAAATTCAAATCTAAAATAAACTTTGATGGTGTGTGCGCAACAAAAATTTTTAATACAAATATTTATGTTTTCATTTATCAACAATATTTTGAGTTTGTCCAAATTTTTGTAGACAAGGACTGGATTCAACTCCCTGGGGAGCTGTTCATATAACCATATTACAACAGAGATAAAGAACATTTAAGATAAGGTAATATAGAAGTCTAGGCATCTACAGGGCTTATGACCTGTAAATGGCTGGTTCTGGTGGCCACTTTACACACTGTGTAACATTTACCATTCTGCCCATATTTGAACATCTAAATTACTTCAATTCTTTCATCTGTTGATGTTTGTGAAGTTAAAGAGCTGAAACCTTTATTTATGTGGGTGAGATTCATCTAATTCAATTATTTCACCTACATACTGGGCAACGCCTGAAAATGTTATTTTTTCAATTTCTATACTTCTTCATGGACCAGGTGGATTTATCAACAATCTTTTGAATTTGTCCAAATTTTTGTAGACAAGTACTGGATTCAACTCCTTTGGGAGCTGTTTATATAACTTGCCACTTACCACTTAAACCAGCAATTGACAGGTCATAAGCCCTGTAGATGCCTAGACTTCCATTTTAGCTTCTCTTAAATGTTCTTCATCTCTGTTGTAATATGGTTGTTTTTTTTAATAATGTAACCGTCTTATCTCTGCGTCGTGTTGAGAATACGCACACAAAATCATTTGTTATCAAGATTGTACACAGCTTTGGTTAGGAACCAGTTGGAATACAACTCAACTATATGGACTCTGTAAAATAGTTCTCACCAATATATTCTTGAAAGAGTTAAAAATATTTTTTTAAGAAACTTAACTTTTAACTTGAATTCAGATATGAAATTATTAACTATGACTTTTTTTTAAATACTTTAAACTTGTTGAAACTAGCTGGGAGAAAAAAAAATATAGATTAACGGAATTTATTTAAGATTGTGTGCTTTACACGGAGCTGCCTAAATCTATTAGCACTCATTAACTTCAAGGCACCTGGACGAAGGACTCGTCAAGTACCTCCGTTTAGTTGCAACAATTCGCGAACCGTATACTCATATAATGCTATTCTGAATCGACTCGTACTCGGCAATAACTATTTCGACGTTGCTGATATTTTAAACATCAAATATAGTTTATGTAATTTAACTGTACTTCATTTCAAAGATAGTGAATGGTATTTAATTTTTTTAAAGATTATCGTGCTTTCTACGTTTACTTTTGTATGGGTACTATTTTGTACCATATTTACGTGTACCTATACTTATTTTAAAATTACTTTTATTGTTATTATTATTACTTTTTTTAAATATTTTTTTTGAGACATATTTTTTTTTTGTAAAATTAATATACTCATATTTTGTACCTCTTAAAGAAAAAAATAAAAAAAATATTTTTCTTTTAAAATTTTATCTACATAAATTGTTAATTTTTTTTATATCTAAATATGTTCTTTATACGAAACTGCTGTCTTTATGTTACATTTTACATACTTTTCAATTAGATTTTTATGTTTTTCACATTATAATGAATTGTTTATATCCCCATCTAGAATACGCTTCTCCTATTTGGTCTCCATTCTACAGAACTCATATTAACCATATTGAGTATGTCTAACACCGTTTTCTAAGAAAAGTGGCATGGTTGCTCGGATTACAAAGGGGTAATTATTCCTATTTTGAAATAGAGCAATCTCTTAATATGGCTTCATTGGAGAGACGTAGAACTGAAATGGACCTTATACGCATTTTCAAAATACTTAATGCTTTAAGTGATGTCCCATCTCTGTTGCAATCAATTTTTTGTCGTGTTCCCAACCGTGTCACCAGAAGTCAAAATCTGCTATTTATAAAATCTTCTAAGAGCAACTTTGGTTTTTATGCCCCAATGTCCAGAATGTGTAGATTAGTCAATTCATCACACGACTTGGAAATTTTTGGGATAGATCTTCCGGCTTTTTGTAGATCTCTTCGCGACTAAACAGTGTAGGATGAAGTTGGATTGGCATGGTTTAGCTCAAAGCTTTAGGTCTTTCGTTGTTTTGAATATATTGTATACAATTATTGTTTTGCCCTTGTTTGTCTTTGCTAAATAGTTTTATGTTATTTTTGTTCAGTTTCTTGCATTTATGTTTCTTCATGTAACTTTTGTAATTAGCTTAGGCCGTATATATAATAAATAAATTAATATAAATTCGTATATTTGTAAGGTAAAAAGCACTGCGTGCCGTGTGTATTAATAAATAAGTAAATAAAAACGCTTATCGATGTACGCTACATTTAGTATGCCAATACAGTGCCCTATGTACCATAGGGTGCGGGCAGGTGTGTGATAATAATACAATTGACATGCATAGTTACTTGGAAATAACAAGTGACATTTTTTTTCCCAAATACAGACACATTTTGAATTGTGTAATTTTTCCACCTTGTTTGCGACAGTTAGTAAAGTTACCTGTTTATGAACTTGTACAAAAGCCTTTTATGTAGCAATATTATTTTACGACTAACTTAATAATCTTCATTTTCTAAAGGTCTTTCAGCTTTGACCATTGGACTAGTTTTAGAGGTCCTATTCAACTCCTGTTTTGTTTTCATGGTTGCTGTAAATACAATCTAAATATAATTATTATTTAAATATGCAAATATGACTCGCTTGTTCGTAGCTTGCATTGTGAACTAAATACTTATCTTTGTTTAAGTTTACATATTAAACTGTGGTTAAAGCTAACCAAGCAATATTATGAAATGCTTTTAAATTGTGGAATTGTTATATCCACTCTGAATTTTCTATCAGTGATTCTCAAAAAATATTCTAATTTATTTTGTGCATATGATAATTATTTTAAATAAAAAAGAATTCCTTCTCTTTTACGACGGTAGCTTCTCGAGTGTAAAATAATCCACCCTCTAATGTCACGCCTCTCCATTGTTCACATTCAATCACAGTTAAAATGCCAGTATTTAATTTTTTCCATTTCTTTTTTTCCTTCTGACTTTTATTCCCTTTCTCCTCATTGTAAAATGACGATTTTCATTTTTATTTAAATATATTTCAACAGAGAGAGAAAACATTTTTGAGAAGGGAATATGGAAGTCTAGGTATTTACAGGGCTTACGACCCGTGATTGGCTGGTTTAAGTGGCCACTTTACATACTGTGTAACATTCACTCTCAAAAATGTTTTCCCTCTCCGTTGAAATATATTTAAGTATGAATAACTCCCTAAGGAGGAAAGCCAGTCAATTTGCAAGCATTTGAACATACTGAAACATTGTCGATATTCGATATTTTTACTCACTCTTTCAAAATAAAATGCCTGATTATTTTTATTTCAATTTTGTACTTAATTTAATATATTAACTGTTTTCTAATATTGAACGATTTAGGTAGACAAAAAATTGCCCAAAGGTAACTGCCATTATATTTTGTACACAAACGGCCTATTTTTGGAAATTTTAATAAACCTTTAGCATAAATATAATAAATAAATAAATGTATTTACTTTAAATCTTTACTTTCAATATAAGTCAAAATCAATTATTATTTTGGTTTTTCTTTCCATTTTTGTACATAATATATTTGTTAAAATTCTTTACATATTTTTTTTCTATTTCGTTCATTGACCAACGAGCCCTTTGCGCTTCGGAGCTGGTAAAGCATATGCAGAGAGGAAAAACACTTAAGTGAATGAAATATGAGAATCTAGGTATTTTAAGGGCTTATGACCTGTCATTGGCTGGTTTAAGCGGCCACTTTAGACACTCTGTAACATTTTTATTATTCTTCTTATTCTTAGTGGTGGGGGTCAGTGCTATGCAAGGTGCTGACCTGTGAAGAAGGCGAGAGTTTACATTTTGCTAAATCTCCCCCTCCAAGCCCAGATCCGTAAAGTATCTGGGTATTAGCTCTTTAACATCCTCAGGTTTAACTTGTGGTCCCCTGAGTATGAGGCTCCTTTCATGATGTATGATGTGAATGTGTGTATGTGTGAGAATGTGTATAGATGTTTCCTCATCTGCACTGCAGAACCTACATCTAGAAGTTTCGGAAAGTTTAACATTTAAAGGTGTAACATTCGCCATTCTGCCTATGTTTAAACATCCACATATCCTCAACTGTTCCATCTGTTGACTTTTGTGAGATCTAAATGTCTCCCTAGGGAGGAAATCCAGCTTATCAGCAAACATTTGGACGTGCTCAAACAATTGGTGGAATATTTTTTGCATTCAGATTTTAATTTTGGACAGACATATAAATAAACTAAATAATTTATTCATATTTTCATAAAATTAATGGAATTTTTCTAAGAAGTATCCGCAAACAGTCTACAAAATAAGTTTTAGTAATATTATTCTTGTCAATTCAAGACCTGTGGTCCACAACAAATGCTGTCACGTATTCGAAAGTCCCATTTTTTTGTGGGATTTCCTCCAGTTAAAGATTTTCTTTCTTAAACCGTGGCTTTTAACTGTTACAGAATTTGACACCGGTAAGATCAGGGAAGTAATAAAGAGCTTCGAAGTCGAAAAGTTTGAAAGTTGTTAAGGTCTTCTATCGAGTGTTGACCTTTTTAAATTATTAGTCATTTTATTGTTCTATGTAGCGCAAGAAGTGTCTTATTAGACTAAAATTCTTCCATCTGTTGATGTTTGCGAAGTCAGAGAGCTGCAATGTTATAGTGAGTGAAGTGGGCACTTAAACCAGCCAATGATAGGTCATAAGCCCTGTAGATGCCTGAACTTTAATATTCCTTTCTCTAAAATACTCTCCATCTATTTTTTAATATGTTAATATTAACAGCTCCCTAAGGGGTTGAATCCAGTTCTTGTTAACAAAAATATCGAAAAACTCAAAACTTTGTTGTATTCAATACAGTTTGAGATTGACTGTTTTCTAATTCTGCTTTATCTAGCATGGCCGAGTTTTTTTAATGATCAAATTAGTTATACAAATCTTTATCCGTCTGTATATAGTTCTTCGTGAAAATAAAACAGGTTTAAATTATCGCTATCTGGAAAATTTATGATTTTTTCAAACAAAAACTTGTTACATAAATAACAAAATCTTCCGTGATGAAAGAATCAGAGGCTCACTCTATTCAGTGAGTAATATATTAGTTCTACTCTTGATTAAATAGGAGCTATTTCTTAAACCGACGCGTATCTCATGTTCATTAATATCCTTAGAAAGGGTTGACAGGATTTGAGATTCATGGCGTTAAAAAATACACCTGGCTAGCTTAAATTGATTAACCAATTAACGTTTTAAACTTGTAACCAAAGTGTTTTGAAAAAACATAGTTTTTTTTTGTAATGGCATTTAAAACTAAAATACCTGAATACGGTTTTTTCTTTATAAATAAACTTGTCACGTCAACAGTGACGGAGATTATTTTTCAAGTGGACAATGTGGAAGTCGCGACATTTAAAGGTAGAGTTGAGCAGTTTCTTTCGAATGCCGAATAATTCCCCTATTTCGCATGTGCTGGCAGTACAGTGATAGAAAGCATAATGTGATAGATATGCAAATATTTTTTTTTTATTTCACAGAGGAATAAGGTCTGCTTCCAGAATGAATTATTAATAATAAGTCATTGATCCTTACTCTTTTGTGGATGTTTTATTAATTTTCTTATTAAATGACTAATACTCTTGTTTTCTCTCTTCAACTTTTATTATTTTTAAACTTGTTTATTCTGCTTCTGTACTTTATTCTTATTTTTATTTAATTACTTGTTTTTATCCGCTGCTTCGTTTGCGTGGTATTAGAGAGAAATTATTCAGGTAATTAATTCGTTTTCTCACGTTGTAATAAGAATTTTTCCGATGATTCAACATATTTTTTCGCAATAAAATGGAACTTGTATCGATTGCCGGTCCTTTTAATATTATTAAGGAAAAAATACGACGATTCGTTTGTCTATCGCGACGTAGCATCGTTATTCTGTTTGTTCTTCTTCTCTTCTTTTCTACATCCACATCCACATCCACATCCACATGTGGATATCACCAGTTGCCTCTAGCAGACCCGATCGCCAGCCAGCACTCTCGCCTCCTCCTACGTCAATCCACCGCTCCTTAGTTCCAACGAATAAAGTCAAAAGATCGTCATCCTCAAGACACTCGTAATAGGAGGCTGCTGCGTCCGTTCTCGGACTTCAATGCTAGTTATAAAATCGAACCACCTTATACCTAATATTCTTCTCAAGCACTTGCTCTCAAAACTCAGAAATTTTTGAGCTTCGGTAAGGTGCCAAAATTCGGAGCCATATAGTACTGGCATTATACAAGAGTTGAATAATCGGCATTTCATTTTGACCGAGTATAGACTAGATTTCCAGACAACACGCGTCGTGTTAAAAGTTACTCCAGCAATTCCTAGGCGGGTTGCGAGTTTTTTGTGCATGCTGCCATCCTCAGTTATGTGAACTCCCAAGTATTTAAAGCTGTCAACTTTCTGTTCACAAATCCCAAATCCTACTTTAAAACTAAAATAAAAAGCAAACCAAACCTACCATAGATAAAGCAAGTAAATTATGGAAGAACTAATTTCAATTTGATTCTTTTTGACATCCCGCCCTATTTTTACATTTCAAATAATGTTGCTCATTTTTGACACATGTTATGACATATTTTTTTCAAGGTATTTTTTAAAATTTGGGATGGAAAATAAGTATACTATTTTACTTTTTACCTCTGCGGCTATCCCTATGCCTTAAAATATTTCATTTGGTCGCTTCGTTGAGACGCGATGGAAACACAAACTAACAGGCATTGATATGTATGTATTATATACTAGATGCAGAACCAAGCACTCGTCTTGTGTTCCATTCAACTTAAGTTCCAGAACTTAACTTATAGTCAGTAAATGTGAAGCAGCGCGACGTACAGCTTTGAATTCACGGTAAACTGGCATAGACAGTGACATAGACAATAGACATAGACAGACTATGGCTGGCTGCTTTCCGCGTTCAATTGTTTTCCCTTATTCGGGTATTTTGGAACTAGTAATTAATACAAATATCAACAACCCTTATTTAAAATAATAAATAAAACAACAAATTTCATATCTTCAGTTTTGTTTTAAAAAACCAATGAATATTTTATGAAAGGTGAAGATAAAACGTTATTAATTATTTGAAAATAATGATTGGTGGAAATATTCCAATAAGGTAAAAAAAAAGTCAATTTATTTTTCAAAAAATATATATATAAACGAAATCAGTCTTTTATTTTCACATTGAAATTTTAATACAGAGTCTTGCAAAATAAACACCAACTCGGCATTATATTATATGTAGACACTAGACGCAGTACTAAGCACCCGTCTTGTGTTCCATTCAACTTATGTTCCGGAACTTAACTTGTAGTTAGAAAATGTTAAGCAACGTAAAAAGGCGTGACATACAGTTTTTTTTTTTAATAACCACCAGAGGGGTGGGTTATTGCAAACAAATTAATCAGATTGTCGTTCGGGCGTTTAAGTTATAACTGACACTCGGTTGGTAAATCCATTAATTGTTAATATTCAGAGTAAAATTAAGCATCTTAAAATCAGAGGGATGATTACTCAAATATGCTGGATAAGAGGACAAGCTGGTATCGTAGGAAATGAGAGAGTGGATGAACGAGCAAGAGCCGCAACTTATAAAAGAACGGCACCTTTCTTCTCAGAATTTCCCCTTAGCTTTGCTAAACACTGTATAATACAAAATACGCCACAGCGCAGCGTTGGGAGAATCATTACCGCGCTTCTCCAACAGGTAAAATCACTAAAATGTTTTTCCTAACGCTGGCTGATGCAACTTCCATCGACATCATCAAAGTACTTTCGAAACGACCTTATTTTTTACCGGACACGGAGCTATGAGAAGTTAGGTTTCAATTCAGGAATGATGACAATTGTCCATGCGATGATATTTCTTCACAGAGTATCAAAAATCTGTTATTTCAGTGCCCAATTTTTAGTTTACAACGTCATAATCTTAAAGCGGAATGCAGGAGAGATGGAATATCCTTAACAAATATCCACACTGTAGTTAAAAGTAGTTATCACGCGCCATTGTTCTTGAACTTTGCAACAATGGTGATTGGACTCAGAAAGGTAATAAACTAAAATCAGTGATCAAACATCCCATTTCCAAGACAAACAAAAAACATTTTTTTCGAGTACCTTAGCTTTGTACATGACACGTAAGGCTGCTTAATACAGGGGTCCAAATATATATAAAAAAATACAATTTTTAAAAAAGACATACAGCTTTGATTTCACAGTAAACTGGCATACCCAGTTTGTCTTTTTTACTCTACTACGCGTTTTGCACGGCAATGTTGACGCAACAACGCTCATTTTTCAGAACATAATTTCAAACTATCGTTCAAAGAAGCATCATTTCTATTTAGTTATACCTCCAGTGCAAACAAATATACTTTCGCATTAATAATACAAGTATGGAATGTTAGTAACACATTGCATGCTGTGAACAATTATTATTGACGATAACGGGTCTACCAATATAAAATATTTATTTCTATCTCGTGTGTTATCTATATATGTATGTATGTCCAGTTATCTGTCAATATTGTTTATTAATAAAATAAACAATTAATTTAAATAAAGAAATATACGAGCCATCTAAAAATCCATTTTTATCCAAGCGTCCAGTTTTATCTGCAGTCTTCGGACATGAAAAATATTTTTTACAACGTAAAAAGAAGCGACATACAAAATTTAATTTTGATCCTTTTTCTTTAAAAAAAACAAAAATCAGTGGAGTTTTGGGGAGCTAAAAACGGAACGGCGAAACATTGATTTTGTGGATTTTAGTTGGGCAAAGTTTTTTTTTTCACGCAGATAACTAATGAAGATAAGAAATTCATAAATTTAAAAAAAATATTAATTTCACTGTACACCAAATTCAATTCAAACTCTGGAGTACAGAAGAGTAATTGCAGATCAAATATTTCTGTTTCATTTAGTAAACAACGTCGTAGACTGCCCTTTACTTACAAGTTATTTAGAATATCTTGTACCCAACAGAACAAGACTCCATACTACATTTAATTTGCTAGTACCTAGGACTAACTCAAGAAAAAACGACTTTTTCTTTAGAGCATGTCATCATTATAATACTGTTCTCTCTGATCACGCAGGCATTTTTCATCTCTCCTGTATGAAATATAGAAGATTCCTTATAGACAGTACACCCGTTTAGTTATACGATGTCAGTAATTATGTATGTACTCGTTTGTTCATTATTATATTTTGTACCTATAACATTATTTTTATATAACTTTTTTTCTTTTATTATTCTTTAAATTTAAATTCATCTTGTTTCTATTTAGTTTATTTTTATTACTGTATATAAATATACGTATTTTTATTTTATTTGCAACTTCTAAGTGCCTAACATTTTTTAATTGTCATATTGCTTTTTTTACACCGATAGTGTACTTAATTGTGCTTATACAACTGTGGAAAATTTATATTGACTGTTTTCACAATTATTGTTTTTATGTATTCTTATTTTCTGTATACAATATACGTGAAAACTGTTGTTTTTTTCCCAAATAAAAATAAATAAATAACAGTGAAAGCATTTGCGAGAGAGTGACAGAAAAAAATTGTTTAAATACCTATTCATCAAAATTTCAAAAGATACCGGCTATCCTCGTAAGAATAAATATTTACTAGTTGTTTTATTCGACTTAAAAGATTTTTTTAAGGGCTAGAAACCGCGCGATTTGCAACCGTCACGTTTCCTATCTTATTTAAATGTGACCGCGCGGTTTCCTTCGTTTCTGAACTAGCTCTAAAACCATGGAAAGTTTTTTAGTCCGTTTTTTTTTTCTACCGAGATGACGATTTATCCTTGACCGCTTGCGTGTTTTGAAACCGTACGTTTTAAATTAAATCTAGATGCTTAATATTAGATGCTTACCTATGAAATTTCCGTTTTACAAACTGGGCAATTTAAACGTAGCTGACTTTCGTTTGCGTAGACATTCCAAATTCCAATATTTATCGCTTTAGATCCATTTTTTCTCCTCAATATCAGTTTTTGATTTGGTTGTTTTGGATCATTTCTCGGAACTTCGACCTCATTAATAAACATCCTGAAAGACCAGAGACTAAGATAAAGGCGATAAATCGAAAGCGATAGTGGAACGAAACATCTTAACCAACGACTGATCTAACAGCAGCTTTTACATACATTTCCAGCAAAAGTATTGATTCCTCTACCATCAAAATGGCAAAACTGTATAGTCAATATTATTAATGATAATATAAAAATTTTAACAGTCTGAGTGAGGCCAATAAAAACTGTATTTCTGTGTGTAAAATAGAACCAAAACTCTGGACGATCATTTGTGACTCAATGGCTACTCTCAGGTGTTTAAATAAAAAAAGAAATCAAATAGAGATAAGTCCCCTTCGTGGTGTAATGATTGATGCATCACCACCATGCCTGAGGTCCCGGGTTCGATTACAATATAAGTTTTACAAAAAGTGCTACCCTGCAATATTTTATTGTTCCTGGAGTGGCGCCTCTAGCGACCTTATTTTCCTTGTAACATTAAAATAAGCATTATTGACAAAATAATGATGCATTAAGTTTTTATTTGATTTGGACATGTAGAAAAATTAGAGAAAACATATAAATGTAGATAATGCTGGGTCTATATGCAAAAACAAAGCGATATCGTTGATAATACTGCGTAACTATCAATTGATTTTTTTGACATTGGATCCTAAAAAGCGTTCCGTTAATACAAAATACCACCGGAATATCAAAAAACTATCATTATTTATAGTAAAAATAACAACGATGAAAAACTAATGAATCTTAGCCCCCCTAATGAATTTATTTCTGTAAAATATTTTTGTTGAAAAAACAGGTTAAGCGATATTTCTGTATCACCAACGATATGGAATTTAATCACAGAATGATGGTTTGTTTGCATAAAAAATTGTAATGAAAATATTTTTTACAATACTGTTGTTTCATAGGTAAGCACTTAAATTTTGCTTTGGCGACTGTTGGTTTGTGTAAGTATATATTGTAAATGTACCTATATACATATTATACAATACATACTTGGTTCATTTTTTATATACCTGTGCAGTACTGTTTTGCGTGGGCCTCGCCCGTCAGAGCTAGGTTAATCTCTGAACTCCGTTTGCGACATTGTATTTGAAGGGCACAAACTGGGTAATATTGGTTACACTTAAACTAGAAGGGTTTATTGCCACTCCCGAGCCCATTTCCTTCGTGTCTAATACGTGTTATAATGCAACCGTTCAAACTTAAATCACACTCGCCCGAACGCACTTGCATCGCATTATTTTCAAGGTACTGTAGTCGAGTGAGTGAAGGGTGATTTCTGAACATTTATTAATTAAAAACATTTTAATTTGCTAAAGAAATTTCTAAGACACAAAAGCATACAAAAAAATAAAATAATAAAGACTAACACCCCTAACCGCGCTTGTCAACAGGTTTATATTTGAGACATAGATAGATGTAAAAACCAGTTTATATAAATTTAGAAAAAAATCTAATAGTAATGAAGATACAGCGCACTAAATTTGGTGAACGCGCATTTGCGGTCGCAGGCCCTATGGCATGGAATGCTCTCCCAGCAGAGGTGTGAGGCTGTGAAAGTGAAGTGATGTTTCGGAAAAAACTTAAAACCCACTTGTTCTCTAAATCATTTGAATAAATCCGTAGCACGTGACAACAAAATAAATTATTTTAATTAAATAACAAATTTAAAAGCTTCAATTAAATTAACTTAACAATAGAATCACCATGTAAAGCGCCCTTGAGGTATTTTATTACGAAAATGGCGCTATATAAGTTATCCATAATTATTATTATATGGATTCAAATATATAAAATACATTAATTGTTTAAAATAAATTAAAAATGAATATAAAAATTGCATTAAAAATATATATATATATATATAACAGCTAATAACTTTTTTGTCTCCTTCCAAACTCATTACTTATCCCACTTTCCTGATTTTATAGCTTTAATGGGTGGACATAGGAGTATAACTGCAGAAGTGTAACTTTTCAGAACAAAAAAAACGCTCTTATGAACCCAATTATTTAGCTACAGAGCTCATGTTTTGCGAAATGGGTAACCAAATTGTAGTTATATATACAAATTACTAACTTATACTATTTGTAGCACTCAATGTATATTACTGTAATCATCTTTTACTATTTGTGCCACTGAAAATATTATTTTTTTTAAGAGTTTTAGAGGCTCAAAATTGTTTATTTATATTTTGAATAGTCATTTAAGTGCACAAAGAACATTTTCTTATATTTATCATTAAATGAACAAAAATACAGTTATACTATTTAAAAAATAGTAATTTTTAGCAATAAGCTTATATGTGCAAGCTCTATCTGCCCACTAAAAATAACAGTTAAATATCAAATTAATTATGGGTAATTTATGTACTCTTTTTTTATGTGCAAATTTTTATCAGTTTTTCTTTTGACCAGTCTGGTTTTTGGTAAGCTCAAAAATATTGCTTTAAGCAACAAGCCGGCTAGAGTGTACTTATTATTGTACTCGAAGTTATAAATATATATTATACTGATTCATCTTCTTTTTTTTCAGTGGCACTAGAGCTCATATCAAGTCTTGGCCTCCATTAACTTTTGCATCCAACTCCTGTCATCCGCTACTACCCTCCAGTTACCCTCCACATTCTCACTATTTAACAAAAAAAATAGTTATGTTAAAATTACAAAATGTAAAAGATAAAAAAAGTTGTGTTATTATCTATAAAACAATCATATTTCTACCCGCAAATTCATGTTACATTCTTTTTTTATATAATGAAGGATAAATTAAATATAAACAAATTCTTTCAATTAAGACGATGAGAATAGTATTTTTTTTTTAAATGTATTCTAATGCAGAAATAATGCACAAAGAAATTGGCTTGCTTACAGTAAAGCAGAAAATTAAATATAATGTACCATTTTCATACATAAAATAATTAAGGGGATGAATAAAATAAAAAAAAATTAACCAACAATGTCATGCATATGAAACTAGGGATAAAAAAAAGAAAGATTATCAATGAGGAGAAAAACTGAATCTTAAAACTCATCGTACCAGGGATTGAAACTGTACAATGAGTTACCTCAAGAGATAAAAGGAATAGAAGGAATTGTATGAATATTAATTTGAAAAAATATGTTCTTGAGAAATTTTGAAAAAAAATAGTAATGGTTTATAAATATTAGTTCTTAGGATGTATGAACTAACTAAATAAATCAAATAAAATAAATAATCATTGTTTCTCAAATGAGAAACATGATTTTTACGGCTATAGCCGTCGCGGCGTAACCTCGAATATGATAATATATTCTTTTTTGATTCTGTATCAGCTTGCACTGAGAAGTGTATACTGTTAAAGTTGGGTTTCGACTGGGACTATTGTGCCTCTGAGGTTTATGGCGCTATAAAATAAAATAAAATTTGACACCGGAGAATAAATCATGAGCCCTGGCTACTGGCTACCGGTCTCCGCTGACTTCTGAAATGAACCACGGACTCTTACATATACAACACAGTACCCCATTAGGATAACTTATTGCATGTTTATATAACACGGCACAAAAAGTTACAATAATTCTTAAAATAAATCTTACATTTGGTACTCGTATGCACGAAAATGTAATATTTTAATTGTGTAATTTTTTTAAAGCGTTTATGATGTCAAAAAAACTCAACAAAATATACGTAAATACTTGCACAGTGGCGTGAACTAATGCCAAATGTAAAAAAAATAAAATGCCGAACAAATTTTCAAAGGAAAACCCCATACACAATTAAATAGCGTAGAGAGATTTATTTTAAAAATATAATACTATGCAGGTAGCAGGCACTAATAAATTTATGACTACTTTCACCAAAAAAAATTATGTTAGACCAATAAAAGTAAGAAAATCATACGATTTGCCATTTTTTAACGAGGTTCTTTCAAAATCACGCAATTGAAAAAAAAATCGTGCAAAAAGAAACAATCAATTAAATACATAAGTGATAAAGGTGTCGTGTGACAAGAACTAAAAACAGAGATATATGTCGTTAAAGTTTTGAACACCATTAAAATTGTTAATGAAATAACACCTTCACTCGCTCTCAAAATCGTTTTTCTGCATGTTTTACTGCTGATTTTTGATGGTGTAGTTGGCTTTATGTGAAAAAGCTTTACATACATAAAATCTTCAAATACATAAAAAAGTACTTTTTTTTTAATTTGCGACATAACGCCTTCATCCACTCATGTCTTCATTTATTTCTGATTAAAAAAAAATCCATAAAAGTTTTATATTACAAAAATATAATAATTTCATGTCGACAAATAACGCCTCTTGAAATTAAATTTGATTTATGTCCATTGCTTCTCAGATAAAGAAAAAAAATAAGTGAAATATTTTTAATAAATTAAACATGAAAAAATTTAAATTTTGATGGTATTTTTCTTAAATTCTTGAATAAATTATACCTTCAATAATTGTTTGAAAGTTATATTATTTTAATTCAAAAACCTTTTCATGGAATTGCGATATTTTTTCGTTTTTTAAGAATATTTTTAGACGTTAATGTTTCATTTCAACAGTATATTTTTAACAAAATTTACATGCCGACTTATGATCAGTATAAATATTAGAGGCATTGAAATTATTAAGGGCTAGGCCAGAGTCATAGAAAAAATATGTTTTAATAATCTATTCCCCGAAAATAAAAATATGTGTGAATATTTTTTGGAAACTTAGTAAAACTGTTTAAGAATATTAGTCCATGAAAAAAAAATAAAAGAGGTTCGCCAATTCACCCTATCGTAACATTCTGAACATTTTATTATTTTTTCATGTTTTTGCACGAGTACTTGGACAAATATGTTTATTTAACAACACATGTCTAAATGACCACATTATAATCTTTGTAAATGCAAATGTACATTCATTTCCCCATTCCAAAAATGCTTCGCATCTCAGTTTTAATATCTGAAAATCTTTGAAAACTCCCTAGGGGGTATAATCTAGTACTTAATAAAGATTTGGGCATACTCAATTATGTCGGGTATTCCTAAATCTTCTGTGTTCTTTGCACAAGACGTAATTTATTTGGAACTTCGTAAAATATAGAAATATGAAGTTTACCTTCGCAAAATATATATATCATAAAGTTTTTGTTCATAGCTTAATATATAACTAAATTATAATTCGTAATTTTATTATAAAAATGATTTTTTGCCTATTCATAAAAATGGCTGGACGCAGCGATAAATTAAATTCGTAGCTACGTGTAACTAAAAGTACAATTATTTATAACCAGCTCGAGTTAAATTATTAAGGACACGCCTATCCCTTTGAACTGGACTCTTTATTTGCAATTATTCAAATGTAAATCGACTATTAAGTTTATTAATAATTGCTTATTATGCATAAGCCCATTCTACTAAGCGGTGAGTTCTATTGACTATCCTCACGAATTTTAGGGGTCCATTTTTAGCTAAAATTTACGTGAATTTGAATTATTTTGAAATAAAAAATAATAATAATAGATAGTACATTACTTTACGCCTCGTAATGTAATGGTCAGCGTATTTACCTTCTATGCAAGAGGTTTCGAGTTCAATTCCCGACATGGTTGATATGAAATATTAATTCAAAACTGTTTTTACACTAAAATATTTATAAAAATGATCAAGATACGCTGCGATTATAGTACTACTGCAGTGCCCTATGCACTATTCGATGCAAAAAAGAAATGATGTTATTATTTTCATGATGCGGTGTTTTTTGTTGATGCTTCAATTTAAAAAATACTAAATTTATAATAAACCTTACGTTTTAGATCAAGATTCTGAAAAACTGTGTTTATTCAGTTACTTGAAAATAATTCTAAAATATTTTAGCTTGTGGATTAAAGTCAAAAAATGAAGTCTTATTTCAGCTCTTCTGAACATCTTCTCATTTTTGAAAATTACAGATGGTCCCTTCTGCCATCTGACTACCACGTTATGGTTTGGTAAAGGAATTTTTTGGGTTTGTTTTTATTATTTTTATTTAACTTTTTGAAAATTTTACTAATATTATTGTTATACTGAATCATTTTAAGCCGCTTATTTTGTAAAAATTATCTGAAGGGCGCTTTATAAAATTAAAATCATAATTGAAAATGTATTTAAATAACAAAACCTAAATACTTAAAATAGTTGTGTTCTCTTATTTCAATTTTCTTTTAAATGTTTTTAGGCTTCTTTTAATTATACAACAATTTAAATTAGTCATTTTATTCAACTAATCATGTTAGGAAACAAAACGAAATTGTTCTGGAGCAGAAAGCAAACATCGCACCATCGATCTGGAAACTGTAATACGGGACTACAATTCGATTCTAAATTAATTATTTGAATATTGTTAGGTTTTTTTATTCGTTGTCTGCATAGTAAAACTCGACAAAATCAATCAATATACTTGAATACCAGTAGTTATTCCTTGGAACGTCAGAAAGTATGAATAATCATAAAGCTTTACCATAAATTATTGTGGAAACTTTTGACGCATAGCCATTTCCATATAGAAATGAAAGGCGGTGCCACGCAGGGTATTTTGCGTTCTCAGTTCTTGACGTTAGATTATGGATTGGTCTCATGATAAACTCTAGAAACGTCTAGATTTGCATTTCAGGACGCACGCTATTGCCTCCATCTGCAAGTGAACCCTTTTGAAGATATTTCCTATTATATTAATCATAATTTTTCTGACGTTATGCACTTAAGAATAGTCGTTCGCGTTAATTGTCAAGTGTGCATTTTATTCTGCAGAAGGGGTTGCAAATGGCTTAACTTGGTATTAATATTTTATATTATTCGAGAGTAAAATATAACTTTTGAAAGGCAAAATTCTACTTCATGCATTGTGTTTCAAAATAAGCATATTTCTAATTCACAGCAATCTTCCATAACACGCTGAGTGTCTTAAAGATGCGGCAGTGGACTTGACTTGAGAACCTTAACCCAAGCTGACTTATTGTTTCACACCTGCGATCTCCCGTCGTTCTGGAAGACTATCAATGACAATCGTTTGGCTTCTTTCGATGGGACTAAAAGAAGCGGAATTAAAGTGAGAGAAGGGAAGAATGCTGGTTGGAGATGGGTCTCCGGTAAGCGGCTGGTGATGTCCACGTGCTTCACTTAAAAGCGAATGTGGAAAAAAAATCTTTCTAATTCAAGAAGGTACTTATATTTACTTTGAAAATCAATAACAATATATGTAAATATTGTAGTGAGCCGTATTTTGGTAATTTTTCATTGATTACACATAATAAAAATCCTGTTATTGACAAAATATAGTAATAATACAATGGTTAAATTTCTTTTATTATTTTTTTTAAAACATCATCGTTAATTAATAAAAATATTTTTTAGTTCTGTTTTTTCATTTATGAGTGCTTAACTTATCAATATACTTAGGTTAAATCTATACATTTACAGATAGATGAAGCGTAATTTAAGTAATCCAATGTTTACTTTTTACCAATAAAGTAAGCGTTCTCCATGCGAAAATACTAATATATTATTTTTTGTGACCGACAGCATTTACAAGTTGGTAAGACCTAATACCACATGGAAAATATCATTTACGAAAGTTAAAAATATTAATTTTATTAGAAAACAAATTCAAGGAAAAATTGTAATCAATCCGTCCGCTGTATTTTAAATGGCGTCAAATAATAAATAAGTTAATGTATCATTCCAGGAAGGGTCACGTGAAGTTATCGTGAAATTTATAAACAGGACAGCTATGGAACAGGCTCACAGAAGCGTGAGAAGGTGTTGAAATTTATGCAGACACGGAATATAATAAATTGACGAATAATAATGACGGAAATGGTAATTACCAAACTGATCCAAAATGACAATAAATTTTTGTTTAAGTTTTGTTTACCGTTCATTTTATTGGGGGTGATTAGAAATGCGTGTTAATAGTTAAAAGCATCAATATGCTTTGCATTTTATATGAATCGATTAAAAGCTAATGGGACTTTTTCCGGGAAAATCGCTACTTTTGTATGTTGATTAAAGATAAGCCGATGAATCCAATCGACAATTTAATTTTATTTTGCTTCGTACATTATTTCTGCAGTCGCGTTTGTACGCGATATGTTATTGGCTTTTAACGACTTGAAAACACGTTTAGCCTCGTAAATAATATGGTTAACACTTTGTAAAGTTACCTGAAAACAGAAGCTTTTTTGTTTTACTCTTATTTTTAAAATTTGACTTTTTTGACACGTTTTGTTATAGTATACGATCGGTTTAATTTTTTCATACACGTTCACTCGTAAATTTAATACAAAAAGCATTTTTTTTGACCAAAAAATATTATTTTACTTAACAGTACTGTCGGACTGTAGCTACAGCAAAAGTAAGCGTTCAAGAAGCAAGCGGTTTTATCAATCCTGACTTGAGATAACACACTTGCCATGTATACCTAGATCATGCTTTGACAATACCTAATGTAGATTTAATTGGTTTCTAAGATTGCTTTGGTTTAGTTAATTCAATGTTGGTATTACATATTATTATTGCTAATCTCTTAAAGCTTTCATAGGCCTGTTATTTGGCTTAAAAAATAAATATATACTTACAAGTGTTAATAACTGCAAAGTACATCATTTAATAATTATGTGTGAATGATAATATTTTGCAATATTTATAAATGTATGTTTGTAAAATATTCTGCATTTTATTTTTAAAGTCAAAGAGATTTCACTTTACTTGAGTTTTCATTAAAATGATTCAATCTGAATCTCGATTCCTTTTGAACATTTACTTTGGCAATTACTAAAAAAAACGTCATTGCTAAATTTTTCTCAATTGCTACCAACCGGGAAACGTACAAAATAACGTTTATAGATAACGAAAAATACAAAATAAATGCAAGAGCTTTGCATCTTTTTTTCCATAAAATTAAAACCTACAATGAAAATTCTAGCTCAGGTGCAAAAAACACATTAAAATACAGCCTGACTTACAAATGGAGGGACGAATGAAATATCTTTTTTATGAGCATTATGGATTTTTATATTTGACAAAGCGTTGTTAAACTATAACGAGTACGTTCGTCTTGTTCCGGAGATAGTATTCAATGGTCAATGTTCCGTGGACCACCGTACCTTAAAAAATT
Organism: Micrasema longulum; assembly: GCF_059751315.1. NCBI lineage: Eukaryota > Metazoa > Arthropoda > Insecta > Trichoptera > Brachycentridae > Micrasema > Micrasema longulum. The sequence continues at coordinate 885,516 of NW_028277385.1, read as the reverse complement.
ATAAACAAACTTTTGAGAGACACAAACTTCATTGAAAGCATTGACGATATTACAAAAGCGATCGCGCTATTAGTATTTCGTGTATGATGAACTTTTATTAAATTAGTTTAACATTTATTATAACACTTTGTTTTTTTTCTTTCACAAGGTAAGTCTGTATTATTTAATTTTATAATAATTTACATACCATTTATCTGAATCATTGTTTCAGTGCATAATACGTAAAACTAGAATAATCTCAACTTAGCCATGAGGATACCCGGTCTCACACCGGAGCATCTAATTGTAGAATTGGATGATTTTACGTTTTGTATTATTTACATATAAGCTAAACGTTTGTAATATAATACTAATTTACCTTAAAGTTAAAAAAAAATAGTGGAAAAACAGAAAAAACTACTGTATATTGAGTATAATAAAGACACAAGACCTAGAAAAAAGATTATCCAAGACAATCATAGTTATAAACAATACATTGGGATAACAGCAAATAACCAATTACGGGTTTCAAATAGGAACAAAATATAAAAAACAAAACGTACAGTTTGCTGGAGGTAAATGGAAGTGGGATGGGAAAATAGGGAAGGAAGAGAAGAAGGAAGAAAAAATAGTAAGTAAATATAAAACAATAAAAAAAGAAATAAAAATTCATATAAATGTACACATACAACACACGTATTTACATATACACACACAAACATGTATTTATATATATATATATATATATATATACACACACATACAAGCATGAACATACATACTAAAATGCATATACATACGCGTACATATATATAATTAATAATAATGTAATAAAAACTACTAAATAAATCGACAAAAAAATAGAAACTAAAAATTTTGCTCTTGTGACGTCGCTGTCGTAATTTTGATATGTTTTTTAAAACAATATTTTCTTTCCTTGAAATCTATCGTGCTAATGTTTTTATCATATGACGAGCAAACTCGATGAATGTATTCATTTTTCAACAATGTTTGAGTATGTCCAAATGCTTGCAGACTGGCTGGATTTCCTCCCTAGGGAGTTATTCATATTTAAATTTATGTCAACAATGAGGGAAAACATTATTGAGAAGGGAATATGGACGATGCCTAGACGTCCATATTCCTTTCTGAATAATGTTTTCCCTCTCTGTTGAAATAAATTCAAGTATTCATTTTTACCCAGATTCGATTGTTGAACTAGCCACAGAACCACAACCCGATTTTTTTTTAAAAACGTATTTACCTAAAACTTATACACAAAAACAGGTTCTCCCACTAATAGTTTATATTATTTAACGTATTTATCGAAATTTACCACAAAAAAACAGGTTATATCACTACTAGTTAATATAATTTAACGTATTTACTTGCAATCAATACATAAATACAGGTTCTCATATACATAACCAGATCCTCTCAATATCAGTACAAATAGTAGATAATGCTGTTTTATGGGGGCAAACGCGCTGACCATTACACAACGAGAGGGGTATTAGAATATTTTAAGTCACGTGCACACGGGCAAAAATTATTAAAGATTTTAATGAACTGCGCCCATAGTTTAAAAAACAACAAATAAAATCTCAAATATAACTTTAAAACAAGATAGAACTTATATTTTTTTGTTTGACTTTTGTTAAATATACGACGAAATTAAATTGATAATACAACAAACGACAAAATGGCGCAGAACAAACGATATCATTTCAGAGTTTACTACAAAATTGACTCCGTACAGGTGAAACTAAGCCAGATTAAACAACGTAGGTCGGAGCACTTTGTAGAGCTATTTTCAAGGGTTTAGGCCATAGCTGTAACTTAAAGATGACGATTTTTACCTTACAAAATGGAACTGGGGTGACGATAACTAATACCGGTACATTTGTATTAGACACGTTATAAAATCGTGTTAACTAGATAAGATCCGTCCTGTGGTAACTGATTCATTCTTTTTCTTCTTCTTGCGGTGCCTTATCAGGTTCCCCCGACGTTGGCGATCACTGCCGCGAAAGAATTTCGGTCCTGCGCTACTTCGAGCCCAGGACAACTACTTGTTGAATATACTCGCCATAGTGACTACTGGGAAAAGCTAACCAGAGTGGTTTCCCGTTGCCTTCTCTGGTCGATTATTCTGACGGGGTTACCTTCCCTTAACTGGTAAGATCTGGTTTGGAGGCGCCAGAAACTCACCTTTTATTCTCTCGTTATCTGCTGTGATCACACCGTTATGAGTGTGATCCCATTGCCCGGGGCTTGCGACGTGGACGCTAACGAGTTGGACTAGTCAGTAGTGTAGCCGGTGGAATGCAACTGGGCATTCGTAGCATTTAATAGAATCACACCCTCCAGCAAGATGTGACTAACTGCGACCCTGCTGATGATTCGAATCTTAATTGTATCATTAAACTGCAATAACTCATTGTTCCTGAACTGTCAGCTGAAGCGTCGGATAGATGCCCGTCATTTACTTGCACGACGTAAAAACACTGGTAATTTTACAAGGCGTTTTGGTAATTTTACATCCGTACCTACATATAACTTGTATTAATGAAGTTGTACAAAATTATTAAAAACGCTGATTTTGTTGGCTCTAAAACTGTAAGCTTAGATGAAAACACGATGTCCAAATTGAAAACGCATACGGAACCCAGCAAATAATATAAATGTAGATGATGTTGTTTTAAAAATGTTTTTTGTGTGGTAATTTATGTAACGAGGCGAGCAACAGTACAAGTATATAATAAAATAATAAAACAATATCAACAGGAAAATCGTTTCAAGAATATGGCGTGTTCACATCATCAAGTTACGCTTAACATAAATAAATAACAAATTATAAAAACACGTTACCAATAAAACTTAAAAACGTGAGTTATTGGATTATCGATTCCGTCTCCATAAAATTATTTATGCTCTTATTGAATTTATTTGCCTTTTTTTTTTGTCTGGCACATTAACGGACTTTTTGCTAAATGGCATTTTTTTCCAACTAACCAATAAAAAATGTTAATTATATGTTTCAATGCGTAGAAAAAAAAATAGATACTAAAATTGAACTAGAAATATCATGGAGATAGACATAAGTTAATAGTAAATCTACCTAGTCATCAATAGGTCAAATGGAATAAAAGTAAAGTTAGAGACATAAAACAACATATTTTAAAAAAATTAAAAAATTCAATGTAGATCATATTATTTTATGTAAACACAAGGCTTGTTTTTCTCTTGGTCAAAACTCTTTTTTGAGAACACCGCGTTAAAACAATTGATGACCCTCGTATTAAAAATCGTGTTTCCGCCGGTGCCGAAAGCTAGGGCATGACCAAAAGAAATAAAATCATGGTACAATTAATTTGAAAGAAAAATATTTAAAAGATATTTGATGCTGTAAACCAAAACGGAGAGAGGATGAGATGATTTAATTATGATTTAAAGGCACAATGTAGCGAACCCGATTTTGCACAATTCACAAAAATAAGAAGATTACAATGGTTGGGCCGTGTGCACAGAATGAACCATAATCGTACCCCCAAAAAAAACTTTATACCACTCCGGAAGGCAGACGACGCAGAGGCAGACCTAAATTAAGAAAGCTGGATGATGTTGAAAGTGACATGAGAGCAAGTGGCCTGACGAACTGGAGAAGAGCCGCAGGGTGTAGGAAGGAATGGAGACAGATTCTGGAGAAGACCAGGGCCTACAGCGGGCTCTAGCGCCACTGATGATGTTGCATTAAGAAAGTAGATCCAACTTTGACATTTGAGTTCATTTTTTTAAAATAACTTTTTTGGTGCAACTGGCCCCTAATAAACAAAAAGTAAACGGACGCTGTCAAATTATATTTTTTAACTGTTCTGAATGGTTTTTTTTCATTATGGCATGTCATACTTTGGACAATTTATTTAAATTTAATTGCTTGTTGTCAATGGAGCTGAGCACTTGAAGCCCCCATGTTGGTTAACAATTTATTTCGTGATCATTCTTACAATTATTTCAATTAAAAAACTATTCATTAAATTAACCCAACCTTTTAAATACCATTCAGAAATACTAACATTAAATGGAATGCTGAGTCTGTATATTTTTTCTCTAAACAGTTCTTGTGTAAACTAATGTACAAATTTAAGGGATAATGTATCATTTTAATGGAATTTAAAACATAAAATTTTGCAGTCACACTTTTACCATATAACAAAGTTTACATATGTAGATACATCAATGTATTTCAAAATAATAAAAAATATATTCAATATAAGTGATAAATGGCGACCTCCACGGTGTAGTGGACAAGACGCTGTACTCACACACGGAAGGTTCCGGGTTCGATTCCCGATGAGAACACAAAAATTATTTTATTTAAAATGTTATTTTTCTCAAGGCCTGTTGTGGTGCAAAAAAATATATATATCAAAAATTAAATTGAAATTAAAATTTTTCAAAATTAGCTTGTAATTTTATTGACTGGGTGGGTGGGTTCTTGTTATTTTATTTTTTGATAATAATAAAATATTTTTCATAATATTTTTTTTTTCACCCGCCGCGTGGTCCAATGTTCAGTGCGTTCATATGCCACGCAATAGGTCTGAATTTTGATGCTCGACATCTTTTATTTTTAAAGTTTAATACAGTTTTAACCCTATCTGTTCTAATAAAATTAAAGTTTTACGTAAACCGGTGTCGTACATTGATATTGTTTTATAGGGTTCCGAAAACATTTGACATTGATAATAAAAAATGGATAATTAATTATTCGGGTACAAAAATGTGCAGTCGTTGTAGGAAGCGCCTACCTGTTCCGACGGAATGCGTTTTAATCCTACTAAAATTTTGTAGGGTGGAATGTTTTAATGATTAATGTCCCGCATAAATTTACCTTTATTAAAATAAGAACAATTTTTAAAATGCACTACCAATTCGGATTAACAAAAAACGATGTTTACATAAATAAGTCATAAATCATTTTTGTTATCAGTAAATACATTTTGGGGTGACTAAACCTAATTTTTCGTAAAAATGCAGAGTTTTGTTTGTTCTTAAATTCGTGATACGTGACGAATTATAAATTTAATTAAGTTAAATGGATTTCTGTAATTAGGTTTTCATTACCAAACATACAAATGAATAAACTGAATAAAAAAGATACACGTTACTAGAAACCCATTAGCGGCAGTAAAATACATTGTAAAAAATGCTGTATTCTTTATTTTTATTTGATTTTATTAATTTAGACCGGTGATTTTTAACCTGTGGGTCGTGGTCACCTTGTAGGGGGGGGGGGGGGGGTTACCACTACCTCCCGCCACTAGGACTATAATTTTATTTAATATATGCGACGCTCGTGATCGCGACCTCTCTAAACAAGGCAAAAGTTGGTCCTGAGGGGGAGTCGCTAGCATCCGTGGGTCCGTTCATAGAACGCATGGAACCATTGCTTCCCTTAAATTAAACCAAATAATGTTTCTGAAATTCGCTTAAGATTTCTACAAACCAACCATTCATTAAATAAATAAGTTATCGAAAACACTTCAAATTTTTTTTTAATAAAAAACATTAAAATACGGATAATGGTCCTGTAGTACCTAATGTCACGCTTCTACAATAGAATACCTGACAGTGTCCTAATTATGACGGACAATAAGGTCAAAATTTTCATAAAAAGCTTACTTCAAAAAAAGGCCTATTATGGACCTAATGAGTATATGGAAGATAGCAATTTATGGAACTAGTAGTATTATTTTATTTACGTTAGTTTATTAGATTATTTTTGAATATTTTTATTTATTGAAAACTGACTTCTGAAATCTGAAATCTCTTTGTGTTGTTTTGTTTATTTATATATTGACTCTAAATAAGCGTATAAATTATACCTTTATTGAAAAAAAAAATAAAAACTAAAACTAAACTAAAAAAACTAATAGTTTTTTTACGTGACGGCCGGGTATTTCCAAATAAATTTCAATAAATTTTTACCTGTTCTTTAAATTCGCGGAGAAATATTTTTCATCGGGGTTTATTGCGAGATAAACGAAGCTAAAAGTTTCCCTTTACTCCCCCACGAAGAACAACATCAAATACGTGCCTCAAAGAAGGGATTATTTTTGAAGCTTTGCATATTAGACCTTTTACGAAAATCACGACACACTGAAAAGTTACTACGGCGAGAGTGCCTTATAAACGTACGGTCGTTTACCGCCATATTACAGTTTCAATATGCCATAACGTCGCCGTAATTACAACTAATGTTAATCGGCTCGTGGTGGGCATTGTTTCACCATTTTTGGTTGCATGCCGAAAGAATCATTACACTTTTTGCTTTTACCCAAACTGCCAGTTTCGACACGTAACGAGCGGAATATAAACCCAACGCGCACTTAGTAATAAACCCATTACCCGCCCGTTCCAAAGAATAGCCAATAAAAACAATCATTATTAATTAAATTATAATGTTTCTTCCATGCCTCAGGGAATGAGGTTTTTTTGAACAACTTCATTTTTAGGCTTTGACAAAAGTTTTTCTTTAATTGATTTAATTTTACGACACAACCCACACTCTCCATTTTTAACGTAATTAAGATTGACACATGAGGCAGAAACTTGTATCGACCAAATTTTTGCTAAAACAATTAACCTCACTGTATCTGCTGGGCTTTGAACCTCTATTGCTGATCATTACTCCACTGTAGTTGGTATTAAAACCACAGTTTACCACCCAAAAAGTCGATAACTCATCAAACTACAATGTTTTAATATATTGAGTTTTTCTACTGACATTTCTTGGTGGAACTGCATTTTTAATTATAATAATAAAAATACCTTCATAGTTTTATTCCACTTTTCTGTATAAATTTTTACCAGTGACCGGGTTTTGTCGTGATTGACATCGTCAGACTGGTGGGAGACTAAACAAATTACTATGTTATATACAACCAGCGGCCCCTGTGATAGTTTTAATTTAATTAAAATACATATATATCAAATACATTTTCATTATAAAACTTCATAAAATAAATCATATTTACACCAGTTTTTATAATATACATTCAAACAAAACTTATATTTGTATGATTGTTATAACCCTATACTTAAATGATTTTAATAAAAACTCTTTTATTTCCATAATTATATAAAATCATGATTTACAACCCCTGCTTGCACTTGTATATAACATAGAAATTTGTTTAGTCTCCCAACAGTCTGACGATGTCGGTCACGACGAAACCCGGTCACTGGTAAAAATTTCTAAATAAAAGTGGAATAAAACTATTTACGTATTTTTATAATTATAATTACAATTTTTCAGTTCCATATTTTTTTTACGATTATCGTATTTTTACATATTATTTTATTTTGAATAATTTTTTTTTAGACATATCTAATAAACAATCTGCTGTATTTATTTATTTTTTTAAAATGCTGTCTACCTGAGAACAGGTATTTACTATAACCTAGTGAGAATAAACAGTGCTGAATATGTCCAAATGCTTGCAGACTGGCTGGATTTCCTCCCTAGGGAGTTATTCATATTTAAAAAAAATTCAACAGAGTGGGAAAACATTTTCGAGAAGGGAATATGGAAGTCTAGGCATTTACAGGGCTTATGACCTGTCATTGGCTAGTTTAAGTGGCCACTTTACACACTGTGTAACATTCACCATTCTGCCCATGTTTCAACATCCGAATTTCCTTAACTCTTTCATCTTCCCTAGGGAGGAAATCCAGCCAGTCTGCAAGCATTTGGACATACTCAAACATTGTTGAATTACTACCTGGTAAAAGAAGAAGTATAAAATTTGAAAATTGTTTTCAGGCGTTACCTAGTGGGTGATTTGGTTCGGCCGGATGAATCTCACCCACGTGATAAAGGTTTCAGCTCTTTTACTTCACAAAAGTCAACAGATGGAAGAGTTGAGAAAATGTGGATGTTGAAACATGGGCAGAATGGTGACAGTGTGTTAATTGACCACTTAAACCAGCCAATGACAGGTCATAAGCCCTGTAAATGCCTAGACTTCCATATTCCCTTCTCAAAATGTTTTCCCTCTCTGTTGAAATAAATTTAAAAGTGCTGAATATATTTGCTTATATTTTAATTTACCTTCTTTGTACATTTTTTTACCTCCTTCACTGCTTTAAAAACAGAATATAACAATACTATGCTAATAATAAACGCTGATTTTTGTAATAATGAATATAAGTTATATGGCCAGCGTTTGTGTGAAACAGTTTGTTATTGATACATGTGGGGGATGCACACATGTAAAATAAGTGGAGTATTTATGATTTTTAATTCATTTCGCTATAATAGGGATAAATCGTATTTTTATAAATTATGGAAAAATAAGCATTAAACAGTATGTCTCCATCTTCTTTTTTTTATTTAAATGTCTGAACTTTAGAATATTCCGACTTGCTTGTGGTAACACGATGTTACATCACCGCGCGTAAAGGAATTATTTACCTTTAAAGAGTTAACGAAAACAGACTAAAAATAGTTTTGACTGATTTAGGTACTGATTAGGATTTAGGTACAACTCACACGAAAACTGCCAATTTCCAAGTATCATTCGTTAGGGATATAAGGGGTATAAATTTTATATTTTTATCATCGTTTTTATGTTCTCATGAAATTGGATAATTTGTTTCTCATGGGGGGCGAGGTCAAGACCAGCATGGTCATGCATGAATATAACCTGCCTACACAGATAACGGACTTAATAATTTTATAACATAAAATCACCGGTTAATCTCGTATTTCGCTGAAGTATTAAACTGGAAAAAATATTAAAATCTGTATCATTCAATTCTCGATTTAGGTACATATTTTCAAAACGATTAGGTAGTAAACCTTAATAAAAAAAAAAATTACTTTTTTTTTTTTTTAATTGAATCGGCATTCACTTCGTAACACTTCATTATAAATTATTAAGAAAATAAAACTTTGTTAAGGGAAAAAAAACCCCTCTGCTCTAAGTTTCACTGATTAATTTGTTTATTTTTTGTTTGGATTCTATAACATTGTGAACAATATTCTGTGTTTATTTTATTAGTTTTATATCACCCGTCGATGGGAGGAGTGCTCTCCCGACACTATAGTTGTGTTCTTGTAAAATAATAAAATTGTATAACACTGATAACAAAGTTTTATTTTCATAATAATTTAACTTATTTACTGTTTGTTTTGTCAATTTGCAAATTAAAAAATATTAAACGCGTTTCAAGAGTAATAAATTAGAAAATTAATCACGGGGTCTTCGATACGTATTAAATATCTTCAAGTTTACAGCGAGAAAATATAAACTTTAATATTCTATCTACAAAAAAATTGTGATAAAAGAATAATATCTTATCGGGTTTTATGTATAAAGTTGTAAATTATCTTTTTGATGTTCCTGATTTGGTCAAATATATCTATTTCAATGTGCCTAATAGGTCAATGAGACATCATATTTATTTGAGATATATTTATATATTATATAAATCGAATTCGGACATTAATTCCCCATTCAAAAACATTGATGACCAAAAAATATGAATTACCTATAACATTATCAAATATCAAAGTCCTTCGAATAATATTTGAGTTTTTTGTATTTTCGTTTGATTTTAAACATGTTTAATTTATTTTTTATTATATTTGGACAAAGAAAGAACGGCTAAAAGTATATATGATGCGAATGTTGATGGATGCAGAAAACAAGTAAGACCGAGAAAGACATGGCACGATTAAGTCCATCCGGTGGCCGTGGCGCAGTTGCTAACTGTGAGACTGGCGTCGCGGGTTCGATTTCCTCAGTTGCGAGAAAGAAATTCAAGAAATATTTTTTTCTCAATTGGTCGGGGTGTTGTGGTGTATTTTAAATTGCTTCCTTTCATATCCTTTTTTCCTACCTGCTTTTTGAAAGCCTTTGAAATAGAGGCTTAGCGGGTTATCTCTTTAAAAATTAAAAAATAAAAATATGTTAATATGGACATGTCCAGAGTAGGAATAATCGGCGTGCGTGTATGAGAAAATGTATGAATGTAGAGGAAGGGAGGAAAAGTCAGAGTGATATGGCGTTATATCCTTGTGTTATATTAACTATTAAAATAAACCCATTTTAATAGTTATTGTTTTATTAAAACAAATTATTAAATTATCTTACTAGCTAAAAATCGAACCCTTAATCATATGCACGTTAGTCTAAAACAGCTTAAATACAAACACACCGTTGGCTACAAACAAATGGACTACACACTCATTACCTAATCCCACATTTCTCATCCATTAATGTGTATAACACTTAGAGTAATAATACGCTACTGCCTAATAGAAGCGCCCATGCGGACAAAAACCATTCTATGGTTATCAACCACGCAGTTAGCTACGGTTTGCAGAAATACGACGGGTTGCATGTACTCAGCTCGAGAATTACCAGCGCAAACCGAAACCGTCCGTTACACTTATGTTGTTAAACTAAAAACTTAACCAAAATTTGGAACGCTTTTGTTCTGCGCAATAGAGCTAATTGTCTCTCTGAGGTTTAACCATGGAGTTAAGAATGTCCAGAAACCGCACACGCGCATCAAACAGAAGGCGACCAAACTACTTTTAAAAGATTAGTTGTACGTTTTGACCCACTAGTTTTTTTGTAGACGTCGCTCAGTACGCAACTTCCGATTAAAAATTAACTATGCCGTTTTGTGTCGTTTTAAAGTGTAGAAATACTGCTGGGATCATAAAGAAACAGGATGGGATCACATTTCATGTGTAATTAGCAAATGCATGTGTCAGTAGCAAATGCATTACTTAAAAATTGAATCTTTTTTCTATTGTCAGATTGTCGAAGAAAACAAAATGGACATTTTGTTATTGTTTCCAGGGTAGTAAATTTTATTTACCCTTCTTTGCTCATCTAATGAGAGAACTAAAGAAAATCGAACCTCGGATTAAACAACGCTGTGGTGGACATTTGACCGACATTTTATTCAAAATATCAAATATTATTTAAGATGATATAAAAATATCCGTTTTATGTAAAATAAAATTTGTTTTATATTTTAAGTTTAAAGTTCATTAATTAAATTTCTTTTTAAATGACGCTTTACTTATCTACTCTTTTGTGTTAATCAATGTTTCCGCGTGTACAATAAAATTTTAGAGAAATTAACAAATTGCTTTTTTTTACCTTACATTTGTGTTGTAATTATATTTTTTCCCATTTGGTAACATTACGCGCCGACTTCACGACTGCGCGCGGCGAAAGTGAGGCAAAGTGGTGGGATTTTCGGACACAATCCGATGTATTCAAAAATGATTCTACATTCCTTCTGGACTATTCTTAATTCTACGGGTATAACATAACGTATTTTGATTAAGTTTATATGTGCAAGATTTATATCTCCATTTAAAAAAACAACTGTAGTTTTTAATTAATTGGGTTCTTTTATTTACCGTATTTTTTGGAAATTCAACCAAATATTTAGGTGCGTCTTATGTTCCGATGTGTTTAATCGTCCAAAAGACTGTTTTTTTTTCTGAAAATTGGTAGTATAATTTTTTGGTTTCGTCTTATGATCCGACACGTCTTACAGTTCGCAAAATACGGTACGCATTTTTTATATTTTTTTTAGTATTTATAAGTTTTTTCCTATTTTTATTTTGACCCGTCTATTTTAGGGTTGGCTGGAAAATAATTATTTTCGCTATAAGTCCGCCAGAGTACTTATTCTGTCTACCTAGTTAAAGATTAAAAATAAATAAACTGACTTAAAGTTAAATTAATTACTCCATTTCATAAATGTTTTCACATTAAAAGCTATTTATTTCACCATAGCGCGCACATCCAACATTTTTCTCCTATTATTTTTTACAAAGTAGAAATATTTCGCTAATTGGCACTTAGGCTCGACATTTCGTTTACAAAATAGATCTCTCTATAGTTCCACGTTCATAGACTTAACACGAATGGGAATGAAAGGAGAAGATAATAATTGTCCGTAATCCTTTACCAAAAGGTACACGAAACAAGGCTGAATCGATTATTGTTCTGAATTGAATAACATTTTTTCCCAATTCTATGGAATGCTTTTTGTTCACGTGGCTCTTTTAGAAAGTATGTTTTTTGAAAGGGTATTAAAACAACTCACGAATTTTAAGTATAACTTTTTTAAGTGTCAATTTTCAATAAATTATTACTTAACAACTTAATGTTTTTTTGACATGTTATGTATGTACAAACATATACTAAGTACTTTAAAAAAAACATACCCAATATATTTTTTTAACAAAATACGCATTTTGTAGTTGTTGAAAATTGAGTATTTCTTAACACCCAGAACTGTATTCTTAATCCGCCCGGACACATTCTAAAAACATCAACACTATCCATAGAAAACATATTCTTGACGAGCGTATTGTCTCACTGCCCTTGCATTGTCAATTATTCGAAGCTCAATTAAATATCCTTTAGATTTTTCAAGCACATTCAATTACTTGTTTATACAACGAATTTAAAAAGAAGGCTGATAAAAAATGGCCTGCATATCTTCTGTCTGAATAGATAGGTCTGTGTTTTATGCAGGTGCTTTAAACCCTTTTAATACAACACGTTTTCTAAGAAGGTTAAGTTTTTACGCATTCGTAAACAAATAATTCGGTACTTGAGATATACGGGTCCACAAGTAAACAAGTACTTATTTCTTTAACTTTCTAATACATGTCGTACAATATTTTAAGTTAGTCATCATCGTACTCATTCCATGTTCGCTCCTCAGTTGGAGCATATGGCGTCCACAAAGAGGCTCCATGCATCTCTCTATCGAGTGCCAACTTAGAGCAGAAGACGTCCAAGTACCTGATGCCTTGTAAAGGAGACAAGCGTGGTTAAGGCTCTCAGGAGGCATTTGCAGTATACGGCCCAGCCAAACGTATGGCCTCCGCTTGATGACAGTTGTCACCGAAGTTTCCTAAGTTAATACCTATGTTTGATTCTTTGAAGACTAGAACATATTCGAAAAAGTTTAAAAAACTCATAAATTTTAAATACAATCTAAACAACAATGGTAATTAATCCTTTGTTCAGCAATATGAGTAAGTAATGTCTATAGGATATAGGATCAGGCCAAAAAATTTTTTTTCGGGATTTTTCTTAAAGCGCTGTTTTGCAATATGGTTAAATTGTGTAAACACTATTTTTTTATGGAAAAAAACCACTTGATTTATTGGGTCCACGTGTAGTAGTTAGTGAACATGATAGAAATAAAAAAGGAATCAATTCATTTGTTACGTAAGCCTTGACGAAGAAGCTTGTTTGCTTTGAAACCGGTCGGTGAAAAATAAAAATTAGTGGTTTTAAAACAATGTGGTTTTATTTATTTTATTATGCTTAAATATTATTTGTATGAAAAGATAACCTACTGCTGCGGTGGTTAGTATTTATCAACAGATCATCTGGTTCTTCCCAAAATTGATTTATTTTAAATTATTTTTTTTTTGTTACTGTATTCGTGTTTTGATGAAGCATACATTTGAAATGGGGATTTATAAATATTGATGATTAGTACACGATAATTAGAATGACGTTAATATTAGGACTATTATGAATTTTGTTTGTAGCACTTCAACATCAAATAAACAAATAAATAGGTAAACTTTTTTAGTTTGTAAATTTTTAAAAGACTCTATTGTGATGGATAATTTGTATTTACGACGTGTTTCAAAATAACATGAAATGTTTTTTTTGGCATGGGATAACACGTTATTTCAATGCAAAAAAAATAATTACAAAAATTGTTAAACAATAAATAAATAAATGATTCAAAAGAGTATTTCTTTGGCAACAGAGAGGAAAAACATTTTTGTGAAGGGAAAATGGAAGTTTAGGCATTTACAGGGGTTAAGACCAGTCATTGCTGGTTTAAGTGGATACTTTACGCACTGTGTAATAATAATTCACCACATTGCCTATATTTAAACCTCTGCATTTCCGCAAATCTTCCATCTGTTGACATTTGTGAAGAAATAGAGCTAAAACCTTTATTGATGCGTGTGAGATTCATTAAATAGAGAAGTTTGCGGATGCATACTTATGCAATACAAGATGTCGAGATCCGTGCACTATTTAAAAAAGAGGTTCTGCGTTGGTTTGGATATGTAGAGCGTATGAGAAACGAGAAGGATTGAGAAAGACATAGCGTGACTAAAACTAACCAATCAAGGAACTTGAATCCCAACTGTCCATGTGCTCTATAGCTGCAAGACGTGCTGAGATATTTATTTATTGTACAGTACCCTTGAGGTGATTTTCAAGAAAATGGCGCTATACAAATTATCAAACCATATCCAACTCTATGGGCATATCAAATGTTGGAATTACCCTTCGGATACCTTTTTGAAGGAAGAAGAATGCAGACAAAAAGCATTACACAAGATATAGGCGCACCAGCAAAGGCTGCCTGTCTATAACGAATAATCTTATTTTTCTGCCTTCTCTAGGACCGCGTCCTGTTATAGCTCGCAGCCTGTTTCTGGGATACGGACGTCCTTTTTGGTGGTCATCCGGGGGTCTGCTGCCATTATTGCACCTGCCTCTATATTCACCACTCTTTCTGAATCTGCTCTCTCCACGTGCTCTCTCCAGAAACGTCTTCTTGATCTGCCTCATCGCACAACATCTTTGACGTCGCAGATCGAATTAAACTAATAGTAAAATATGATTGTTTATATATTCAAAATATTTCTTATGTTTTTTTTTTTGCAAATTTCTAATCGTTTGTGCATTATGAGCTGCAAGACGTGCTGTAATCTGGCTTCTTTATATTTATGGAAATTTTACCTTATTGCAAATGGGGAACTTAAATCCCAACCGGCTATGCGCTTTATAGCTGGAATGCGTGTTGGAATCAATGGCAGGGGTGTTTGTTGTAGAGCGCCCTTGGGTGGTTTTCACAAAAATGGCGCTATATAAATTATCCTACAAAAAATAAATATTATGTTGTTATAATAAAAAAGTAGACCACTAGATATAACCGGAATGCATGAAATGGATACAGTTACACTTCTTTTAAGAGTTAAGCCGCTCAGTTTTTCCATGTCTTGTAATTCAAGCTTTGAAAATCAACACGTGATCTATCCGCCATTACTTCCGATACTCTCATATTGCCGCTTCTTTTATAGTTTTTTGGATTTGAACAAAACACGTACGTAAGGCCTCTCAATCACAATGCGCATGACTGTTCTGTAAGCACTAATCCAAGCATATGCAGGTACAAAGCTTGTACACTAAGGTCTAAGGTCCATAAAAGCTCATATGGTGCATTTGTTTGGGGAACACAAGTGTTTTATGTTACAGATGGTCTCATGGCACGTACAACGAAAGCATTCTATACAATCCCTTTAAGACGCGTCTGCAACGTAACGAGAATACAACACCCCCACAGTTAAATCTCACCATTCACAGAAAGGTACGAACGAATTTCTTTATCAAATCACCACATCACACAAATAAACGAGCGTTTTAAAAAAAAAATACAACCAATACTTACGGTTAAATTCGTTCAATTTTTAAAAATACTCAACTGAACAGCTGAGATCTTGATTTGCTTTTGTAAAAAAGCACAATTTGTTTACTGTTAAATTTCAACCGTCTTTGCCGATTTTAATGACGGATGTTCTTTTACTTGTTTGCCGTGTAAAGTTTTTGACTGGTGCAGATACGGCTTATTCAACAGCATTCGTGAGTTATATTCCCTCCCCTTACACCTTTCCACCCCCACTACACCTTACCCTTCCTTATATTATAACATTGAGTCCAAAAAACACCACATGGGATATCAGCTGATGTATAAAAAAAGTGAAACAGACCTGTGCGCCGCCATTAATAATTTTAATTTTAAAGATTTCACCGATAGTGCATACAAATCAACATATAACAAACACGCATTTTGCATATTCATCTGGGTTTGTTTTTTTCTGGTAATCTGTTTTCAGTGAAAATGTGTACTTAAAGTGAACTAACGTTTAATGATAGATACACAATATTTTTTATACCTATTTTCTAATAATATACAAAATGGTAAATCAAACCATATACGCGTTTGTCGATTATAATGTGAAAGGTGATTCGAGCAGGCATGTTGCGCCTCATAAAACGAAACAATACGGACCAAAATGGACACCAAGTCGTTAAAACAATAGGCCTCATCCCTCCAGAATCCTTTTCCAGTAATTATCAAGCAGCCATTAGGCCACATTGCGGTGATATCTACCTAATATCCACAATAGAGTTTTATTTATTTCGTTTTTTTATTTCTTACTTCTTGGCATGAACACTTGACAAATTAACTTCTTTGCAGTACGTTTATGTTTATTTTTTTAATTTATTGTTTCCATTTTAATTTGTTTGAATTCCACTCGTCCATGCGCTTTGTAGCTGCACGACGATTGGTAATCTAGCTTCCATATAAAAATCTTATCTACTGTTGAATAACAAAATGTTGTAAATGGCCTCCGTGGCGTAGTGGTCAAGACGCTTGACTCACTCACGGAAGGTTCCGGGTTCGATTCCCGGTGAGAACACAGAAATTTAATGTATTTTTTTTCAAGCCTGGCCTCCTAGCCTGTTGTAGTGCAAAAATAAAATAAATAAATAAATGGGGTCTCGAATTTCAACCGTCCATGTGTTTAGTAGCTGCAAGACGTGCTGTAATCTTACTCTGTTCATACACTGAATTTCTATGTCAATTTCAAAAATGTGTAAACTAGGGAAAGATTTTTTACCGTTCATGCGCTCTGTAACTGCAAGACGTGCTGTAATCAAGCTGTCATCAAATGCTGACCTAATGTGTATTCTGAGCTTAATTAGAATAGTTACTTTCAATACAAATAATAATAATTATGAATAACTTATAAAGCGCCATTTTTGTAATATAATACCTCAAGGGTGCTTTACAAAGTGATTATATAAAGATATAAATTTAAGTTTAACTTTTTAATTTAAGATAAATAATGTACTTTTTCATATTACTTTTCCAACACATTCTAAGAATTTATTCAAATGATTTAGAGAACAAGTGGGTTTTAAGTTTCTTCCGAAACATCACTTCACTTTCACAGCCTCGCACCTCTGCTGGGAGAGCATTCCATGCCATGGGGCCTGCGACCGCAAATGCGCGTTCACTAAATTTAGTGCGCTGTTCGCGTAGAGGTATAATAACTTTTCCTTTTGACGTAGATGTAGCTGATCTAAACGTAAGACGTCTGTCAGCTAGTTCATCGGGAATGCAGAGTTCCCTTAGGTATTCTGGAGCAGAGTTGTGCAGTGACTTATACATAAGCCAACAGAGTTTGTATTTCACCCTCTGTGAAAAACGTAGCCAGTGCTATTCCCAAAGTAGGGGAGTGATATGACTAAATTTAGAGATTCCAAAAATAAGTCTCGCTGCGGCATTTAATACAGCCTGTAGGTGAGTCATTTTATTCATTGGTAGACCTGCGTAGATACCATTACAATAATTGACTCTAGACACTACAAACGCATTTATTAATTGACGGGCGGCATCAACAGGCAAATTTTTGCGTATGCATTTAATCTGTCTCAGCTGGTAAAAGCATGAACTTATCGTTCAATTAATTTGAGCGTCAAGAGAAAGGTCAGAATTAAGGATGACGATGGTAAAGCGATACTCCTTACATCGGGTAGTGCCGTATCCTGAATCAAATTCTGTCGTCTGGCTGAAGTCATCCATAGTTGTTCCAAAAGTACACAATTGTAGTAAGTCATTAATTGTTATTATTATTTCTTTATAAATGCAAAGAAATATGCGATCAACGCAGTGGCAACTATACACACAAACACAGCTGATCATACCTGTTTCTCTGCCGTCTGCCCTTACTACCATACCCACACAAACTACACACTCGTGTAACACATTTTTAACACTAACACATAAAAACCTCACAGCTGTGCTGGCTCAGCGTGCAAGCAATTGATTCCCAGACGATAATTTAACAATTTGTATAAAAAGGTTTCAACCATTAATAAATACCGCGTTCAAAAGTTGTTCGTATTTCTCAGTGATGCTTATAAAACGCCAAAATACTGAAATTCATAATGATAATGACAAAAAGTAAATGACAGTAAACAATTTTCTGGATATTGCCTGTAAAGTATGGTCAACGTTTAAAAGGATATTTACAATTTGTTTGAATCTTCGATTTACATTTACATTGGTTTTTGCTTTTTGATATGTTCACTTAGTTGTCTGGTGACTGGTCGTTGTTATGTTATTTTTATAGCAAACAGCTGAGCTTTTAGTTTTGCTAGTATTGGTGCGGGCAAGATCATTCCTTTTCCTTCCTCATGCTTCTTCTTACGTCTGGTCTGACTCCTGGCTTTTCGTTTTCGATTGCTTCTGAAATATCCGAGCAAGGCAAAAAATAATGGGCCCCTTTTTTACCTTTACATCTTTCGCGGTCGCTCATTTGAAAGTCTTCGAGAAACTTGAGAAGAAACCGAACAAATAATTTATATTTTTACATTTAAATAACCACCGCATCTTAGAAAAAATACAAACACTTATGAATAAACGATAAATGCAGAGTTTTTGGTACAAAAAAATGCACTTTTTTATTTTTAAATTTATATCAGAATTTGTGTATCTGAGAAGCATGTTTTCAGGAGATGGAAGAGTAGAAAAAAATGTTGAAAGGAGAGTGAATGCGAGCAACAAAATGAACGGAGCACTAAGCACAGTAATTGCTAATAAAAATATGTCAATCGAAGCTAAACTGGCAGTGAACAACGGAGTTTTAGTCCCAACACTTATGTTTGGAAGTGAAACATGGAACTGGCAGAGGAAGGATGAAAGCCGAGAGAACGCGGTTGAAATTGCAATCTCTTAGACGAATGTGTAGGAAATCAATGTATGACAGGGTTACGAATAATGAAATCAGGCGAGAGTGTAAATCTGAGTCAAGTATAATTGATAAGATTAAGAAAGGATCTCTGAGATGGTTTGGTCACGTAGAACAAATGGATGATGAAAGAATGGTAAAACAAGTATATATGGCAAAATTGAGAGGTAACGTGAGACGAGGACGACGAAAGAAGGCGTGGCATGATTAGATAAACCAAAATCTTAAGTCTGGTTATGTTAAAAGCAGACAGAACCGGAGGACATGTATGACAAGATGTATGAATATGTAAGAAGCTAGGAATAAATGTCAAGATAGACGTGTGTGGCAGTACATTCTCTCTGCCCACCCCTACGGGGAAATAGCGCGACGGTAGTAGAGTTAATAGTAAATTTATATCATTAATCTTTATAAAGTGGTTCATACAAATTAAATAATTTTCAGTGTTTTGAAACGAGGATCTAGATTCCCAATCATCTATGCGCTCTGTAGCTGCAAGACGTGCTGGGATATTTGTTTACTGTACTGCGCCCTATAGGTGATTTTCATTTAAAAAAAGCGTCGTATAAATTATCTAACTATTATGATAATATAATAAAAATATTAGTTTGGCAAAAATTTGTACAAAATCAAAATACCGTAATTAAACAAACTGGTTCAAGAAGAAGTACAAAGATTAAAAAATGGTTTTCAGGCTGTGCCTAGTATCTGAAATAATTCAATCAAATGAATCTCTTCACAACAATAAAGGTTTCTGCTTTTCAACTTTACTACAATCAAAAGATGGAAAAATTGAATACATATGGATGTTCAAACATAGGAAAAATTGTGAACGTTACACTGTGTATATAGTAGCCTGAACTAGCTAATGACAGGTCATTAGCCTTCTAAATGCCTAAACTTTCATATTTCCTTTACAAAACGTAATGTGTAATTTATTTATTTATATAATTGTACAAATAAAATTTCAACATCTAGTTATACCTTAGCAAATCAACCGTTCCGATGACACTTTATCTACCAATATGGATGTTTGTTTTTAACAAATGGCATCGCCATCCTACGAAACGATGCTATAGACCCAGCATCTTTTTTGGCAAATCTTTAAACATCAAATCCTTTATGATACAGATTGTTACAAAGCCACAGCGAAGCGTGGCCGGGTTCAGCTAGTTCAAAATAAAAAAATAAAATAAAGGTGTTTTTTGACAATCAATAAGCTGACCAATTACTTACCTTATTTTTTATGTGAAATTTCAGACCGTCTATATAATTTAAGATACTTTTTTTCAGCTCAAAAAACGTAAAAATAAGAATTTAATGCAATCTTTGAACCATTTTTTACAATGGGTACCCAACAAATCCGCCTTAAACCTTAAATGCAGCAAATCATTAAAATCATCCATAAAAAACGGTTCTCGCAAAATAAATAATTTGGAACTGGAACATTCACTTTCCGGGTGGCTGCTTTAGTCCATTAAGCCACCGCACCGCGACAAACCTAACAAAATGACGTCAATCAATGTTTGATTGGCAAAATTTGATTTATCATCATCATCACTCACCTTTTCACACCCGATGCGATGGTGCAAATACGGCGCATTTGAATCGTGTGTTTCAAAAGGGAAATGAAATCAGTCTTACGCTTCTTATCCAGAACAAATAAAATTAAAATAAACCAATATGTAAGATAATATTATCCTTCGTATTATCTAAATTAAACTATTTTTTATTGCAATATAACAGGTCCTGAGGCCCAATCACAGTAATAAATTACACAGTACACCGAGGCTTGAGAAAAATCACATTAAATTGGCAAGTTTTTATGACTATTTTTGACATACATATGTGGATATTTTCAGAATAATTATTTAATGTTTTTCCTTTTCTAAAACTTGCCCATAATTTAGCGGCCTGGCTACTGGAACTGCCAAAGTATTACAAAAGAAGTTAACCAAATTTTTAACAAAAAGAGCATTACTTTGAATTTTTTACTTAAAAAATCACGATCATTTCCATGTCGGCATCTCAGTCGTCTGTCACATAAAGGTAAAGTGATCAGTCTTGCGATTCAAGTGCCAGTAATTGCATGATTTATTTATTTATTTATTTAGGATAATTTCCATATCGCGTTTTAGAGAAAAATCACCTCAAGGGCGCTGTACAATAAACATCTCAACAAACCTTGCTGCTACAGAGCGCACGGACGTTTAGAAATCTAGCACCCATTTACGCTGTACAAAAAAAAATTACTGAGAAGTGTTATTAAAAAATAATCCTTAATGAATAGAATCTAGATTGCATGTCAGGATATGCAATTTAGATTATATGACTGCAGGCAGCTATAGAGCGCATGGGTGGTTAAAAAATTAAGACTCTATTTACAGTTGAAGTTTAACTTAGAAATATATATTTTTTCGGTGTATGTATTTAAAATTGCAGTGCCTTATGCACCTTGAGCGCAGCTAGGCAATTATGATGTATTTTATGATATAACGCTACGGAAGCCGACATTTAAGAAGCGATGAAGGAATGCGCACTAAACTTGTCCTTAAATGACATGTGTTTCATAAGTAGTATCGCCACTATCAAACTTCAACATATTATTGTATGAAATGAGGAGGAAGTTGGCAATTAAAAATGAGATAAAAAGGAGTATGGGTCCGATCTAATTAAGTTAATTAATACGATTTAATGCACTCTTCTCGACTTCCGCATTTGGGAAGATTAAGAAACGATTACTAGATCCAGAACAAGAAGCAATGTAGAAATTGATATAGGGATGTTTGGAGAGAAAAAACTCAAATATTTTTTGAGAAGGATCAACAACGTGTAAAATTCGAGACGTTTCCTTAATATGTGCATATATTAGAATTAAATAAGTAATTGATAGTAAAAAATTATATGTGTATGTAAGCGGGCGTGCGTGCATGTATGTATGAGGGTATATGTATGTGTATCAGGCGCGTGCGGTGAATATTATCAGTAGGGATTCTGACAAAAAATCATCATGGTCCTACTTTCAGTAGGCATGATAGTAATTATAGGAAGATATCTAATTGAAATCAATATGGCATAAAATCAATTTTGTGAAATGCGCTCAATATTACGAAAATGTTGCTGCATAAGTTTTCCATGATAACAATAATGATTAACAGTTTATTATCTATAAATTTATGGGGTACAAGAGCCGGCGCGTTTAGCATTGAGGCTATAAACATTAGGACAGTACCTAAAACTCAGGACGTTCTTAAATTTTTGATAAATTTCAATAACACGCTATTTAAAGCTTTATGCCATATGTTATTAGAGTCGTTTTTTCTTTGCATCACACGAGTTGGATGCTTTTATGTCTATCTCTCGAGTCTCGTAAAACAATATGACAAAGTTATGAATCTTAATGCGCGTGCGCGGAAATTCGAACATTTGTAATAGGATGACTGGATACGTTGGTAGGAATGTATGCTGAAAATATTGTTTGAATTTGTCAATCACGTGCGCTCGAACGTTTTTTGGGATCATTTAAGGAATATTTGGAATTTTTTTGTTTTAAAATACATACTGTTTTCAAATATTCTGGGGATGTGCCGCAACCACAGTATGTATGAGCGAAACGCGCCTGATGTGTATACATATACATGTATGTATGTTTGTTTGTGTATGGATGTATGTGTATATGTGTTTGTTTATTTATATGTGTGCACACGTGTGTGTACAGAAAGTTTTTTTTTTAAATGCACTGAATAGTCAACTTTTAAATACCGTCCATGCGCTCAGTAGCTGCAAGACGTGTTATAATCTTGGTCCTATCTGATTTTAAACTCCCAATATTTTAGATACTGTTCTGTGCGTTAAAATGATACGTGGTCTGGCGTTACTTCTTACAAACGTATTTACGTATTTTCTCTCTGGATAATGGCACTGGAGTTAACTTTTTAATTTTTTTTTAAATTTACTATATAAATCATTAGCATGTCTCTAATGTTTTAGTTTTTTTATTATTTATTTCTTATGGGAGCTAGAACTATCCAAAAACCTATAAAACCGCCCAGTTTTATCTGCTGTCTTTGAACGTTCGGAATGCAAATATGATAAATAATTTTAAAAAACGTAAAAACTTTCGACACATTTTTTTTTTATTCTTTCTAAAAAAACCAACCGAATTGGTTCAGTTTGGGGGTGTGGATAGCGGGACAACAAGACGTCCATTTTGTCGATTCATTAAAGCATAACGAGTCTGAAGTGCTGTTATCTTTTTCGCACAGTATGGAGAAAGCATTTAAGAGAGAGCGATAGAAATAAAAATGTCCAAATACCTATTCATCGAAATTGTCTACGTAGGTATCCTCTTAAATAGAACAAGAAACCTGGAAGAGTGTTTTCGAATCGATGGCTGCTCTTAGGTAAAAATACTTAAAAACAAAATCAAGTTAAAAAAAATCTGCTCCGGAGAGTAATGTTTGACGCTTTCGCCTACCATGCTTGAGGTCTCGGGTTCAATTCCTAAGAAGATCGACAAGAAATTCTGACTAAGGAGTGGTTCTACACTGCAGTATTTCTTGTTTATAGAGCTTGGCCATAATAGCGAGCGTTTTGCGGCGCGGAGCGGGAGCGGTAAACTAAAACATATGGTAGCAAGTGTGTCCATAGTGACCCTGCCTACGCCGCGGCCCAAAAAACTCGCCACCATGGCCATGCACTAAAGTTGATCACATTAATTTCATGTTACAGGTGATCGAGATACTCTGCATTTGATGTACCGATGATGTGCTCTGTAGTCCACTGGGTGTAGATACGGACACGATTATGATGATGATACCAACATAGCAGTGTGTGCTCAACAAAAAATAAAAATAAATAAATGTTTTTCAATGCTCATTCTAAAAAGTACAGGTATATTCAGTTTTTGAAACCATTAGTTTGAAATTCGAACGATGTTCAATGTTTTTTAGTGAGGTTACTTTTACAAGAAAAACCACTTAGCAACTTAAGACCAATATCTCAACAGTGAGGAACGATCCTGTAAATTAATCTTTACTCCAAACAAAAGCTTCCACTGTACGCCATGCCCTATTTTGTGTGCAGTTTTCTTTTGTTTTTTGGTATTATTATTATTATGGATAACTTATATAGCGCCATTTTCATAATTTTAATAGCGCTTTACGAAGTGAATATATACGGTGTTTTTTAAACTCTGTCATATCTAAAACCAGGATGATCAGTATGGGCAAGAAGACATATTAGCATATTTAAAAATATATTTAGAGCAAAGTAAATTTAAAAAAAAAGTATATTTTTAAAATAACAAATGGTTGCTAACTTCTGCAGGGGAGAAGCAAGGAGGACGCGGTTGCGCGGTTGATGGTGTATCAGACTCCCCCTCCTCCCTCCTCGTTTCACCCTTGCAGAAGTAAGCAACCATTTGGTTTTTTTTAAAGATTTTAGTCGTTCTAAAAATTTATTTTAATGTGCCAATATGTCTTCTTGCTCATACTGATCATCGTGGTTTCAGATGTGACAGGGTTTAAAGAACACTTGTATAAAGATATAAATTTAATTTTAACTTTTTCATTTGAAAAAATCATATACTTTGACACCACATGCTAAGAATTCATTCAAATGATTTAGAGAACAAGCGGGTTTTAAGTTTCTTACGAAACATCACTTCACTCTCTCAGTTTCGGACTTCTGCTGGGAGAGCATTCATGCAACCGCAAATGCGCGTTCGCCGAATTTAATGCGCTGTTCGCGTAGAGGTTTAAAAACTTTTCCTTTCGACGTAGATGTAGCTGATCTAAGCGTAAGACGTCTGTTAGCTTGTTCATCTGGAATGCAGAGTTTCCTTAGATATTCTGGAGCGGAGTTGTGCAGTGACTTATACATAAGCCAACAGAGTTTGTATTCCACCCTCTGTGGAAAACGTAGCCAGTGTAATTCTCGAAGATTCCATAAATAAGTCTCGCTGCGGCATTCAATACAGACTGTAGGCGAGTCATTTTATTCATTGGTAGACCTGCGTAGAAACCATTACAATAATCGACTCTAGACTCTAGACA
This sequence comes from Micrasema longulum, assembly GCF_059751315.1. NCBI lineage: Eukaryota > Metazoa > Arthropoda > Insecta > Trichoptera > Brachycentridae > Micrasema > Micrasema longulum. The sequence continues at coordinate 860,568 of NW_028277385.1, read as the reverse complement.
CAGTAACTTTTAAATTTTGGCACAAACCGCTCGAATATAAACAATAAAAATACCTTATATTGCCATGTTTCTGAAACAAGATGATAACTAATTTATCCAGCGCTATTTTTAATGAAAATAACCTCAAGGGCGCTATACAATAAATAAATATCCGACTACGTCTTGCAGCTACAGAGCGCATGGACGATTGTGATTCTTTTTCCTCGTTTCTAATTATGACATATCTCGTATTATTATAAAATTAAAAATAAACTGTATAATGAAATTGTTTCGCTTAAATTACAAATTCAAAAAGTTAAAATTTGTAAAATTACAAAAATTATTATCCATTACAAAAATGGCGCTATATGAGTTATTCATCATAATAATAATTATAACAGATAGGAGCTAGATTACAGCACGTCTTGCAGCTACAGAACGCATGGACGGTAAATAATATAGCCCACATTTTCATTATGTTTTAATTTGGCTGTGAAGTTTTGTGTTTCAGTGATATTAAAATATAGAAAAAAAAAGGAAATTAAGTAAACTCATTTGAAAATTGCAGCTACTGAGCGCATGGACGGTTGAAATTCTAGACCCCATTTACAAAATTAAAGTGTTTTGATAATATTTAAACCTTGAAGCAAGACTACCAATCGTCTTGCAGCTACAAAGCGGACGGACGAGTAGAATTCTAGATTTGTTTTTTTTTTACATAAGCATTTTTTTGAACATTCATTTAATCCCCGCTAAACTGCAAATGCAGTTTTTTTGCAGGGAGCTTTTAGGGAGGGAAATAATATCGATAAATTGACAAAAAATAAACATTGAGCATAGTAAATAATTTGTCAAAACGATCTGTCAAATTGAAAAAAAATAGGAAACACAATGAGTCTGAATTTAATAACTTATAATATAGTAACTGTAATTATTTTTGTAAACATTTATTATAATGTATGTATTTCATTTCATTTCATTTCATTTTTTTGCACCACAACAGGCCAGGAGGCCCAATTACAGTGGTGAATTACACTACAGAACAACCAGGCTTGAGAAAAATCACATTTTAATTTTTGTGTTCTCACCGGGAATCGAACCCGGAACCTTCCGTGCGTGAGTCAAGCGTCTTGACCACTACACCACGGAGGCCGCCATGTATGTTAAAACTGTTCATTAATTTTCTTTACAACTATCACACCAAAAAACTTATTTTTATTTTCAGTTTGGCGCGATCTAGATATTGTTAATTTTTGTATAAATTTGAATAAATAAAAAATGTAACATTAATGATCAAGATACACTGCGATTAGTATACCAATGCAGTGCATTATGCAGTACTAGCTGCGGAAAGGGAATAATAATGATGAAAAAATATTCGTCTTTGTTGAGATATTTGTTTTTCTTAATAAAATTTTAGGAGGGGAAATAAACGACCAATTTGGAATTTTTTCGTTTTCGTAATATAAAATTTTCGTTCTTTAATGTAATTATTTCTTAAGGAACGGATAACAAAAGTATTCTTGTGATATTATTATCGGCATTATGTCCTAATAAATAATTATTCAGGACACGACACGCATGACAAACCGTTCGTCCTTTAGCCACAGAAACAGCTGAGCTGAAAGTGGTGGTAGTGTCTTACATAACGCTACAGCTGTGCGGCACGCACTTGTGTTAGTAGTCAGTATAAATATGTATAATACACACACATAGGTACTACAAACTACCTACCTACTACCACCGGTGCTGGCACTGCTGGCTGGAACGCGAGAAATAAACGGATTGGAAATTTCGGGTACTCTAAAATTATTATTAATATTTATAAAAATTACTTTGTGGTGAAACATTATAAAAAAAATATTGATTAATATTTGTATACGTCTCTTCGCCAGGACGCTATTTTTTTATTTATTTACGACTTACACGGCATGTTACATGCAAATATTTTTTTATCATTTTCACCATTTCCCTATCTGCACCCAATGGTACATAAAGGACTGCATTGGTAGTGATCAATTTTACGTTTCAGGTGCCAGTTCAAAAACAAGGAAATATTTCAGTGTAGAACAACCCCATGCCTAATATTTTTGGGTTATCCTCAAACACTGAACTACGCAGATTAATGACAAATTATTTTGTTTTTAATATTGTTGATTCCCTTTCGTGTTACTGCGGATATCCTAATCAATATTCTGAACGCATTCTGGGGTTTCGTCTCTTTCCCCCTCTCTATGATTACCGAATGGATCTTCTCGCTACTATCTGTGGCCCTGTTGTAGCTACTGTCTGATGTACAGATCTGGAGATTTAACAACAACAAACCATCACGCCGTTTCCCCGTAGGGGTAGGCAGAGAGGATAGAACGCCATAACACTATATCTTGGCATACAGACCTCGCTTCCTCTACATTCATACATCTTCTTATGCACGCACGCCGATTAAAAGTATTTCGGCAAATCGATCATATCCAATCAATTTAATCCCAGTCAGTGAAGAATTCACTCAGAACTTTCTCAGAAGTGCATATTACGTACTTCTGGATTACCTTCTTTCAGCACAAAGATAATAAAGTTTTATATTACAGAGAGCTCTTTCGGGCAGCTTTTCTCGTTTGACGAACAATTTTTCCGTGTGTGTGGGCACCGCCGAGGAGACTTATGTCCTCAGATACGGTGTGCGGTATGTGGTGGTGAAGCCGTAGAACCACCTAAAAATTCAATATATCAAATCTGTCTTCCAAAAATTGAATCTAGGACCTCAAATATATTAGACAATTGCGCCAAACACCAACCTACGAAGCAGATTATATCCGCTCGGTTTCCTTTCTTGGGATTTTAACCTGAAAGTAGTTATCGAGTCGAAAACACTAGTCCAAGGTTCTGGTAATCATAATCCGCACGGAGACTATTTTACTAACATTTATTTGTTGAAACTTTTACCGACAAATTTGATCTTTTAAATATTAATCATTTTTTATCTGCGTGCACGGCTTTAAAAGCAAAACAGTAAAAACAATAGCCCCCTAGCAAAGAGACGGGTGCGTCTCGAAACTGTCACACATAAAAAGTAGTAGTTAGGTACAGATATTTACTAACATTTTAAATTCAATTATATCGATGTTGCGTGAAGGTGTTGAAATAAAGAAAAGAGTGAAGCGTGAAAAAAAACATTTTCTAAATATTATTTGGTACTTTCATGGTATCCTCCTAAACTAACCTAACAATATATATCGATCTGAGGGACAGTTATTACAATCGGAAGATACGGAAGTCATACCTTCACCATGATGGCATAGTTGAAGATAAATTCTCCCAGGCGATTACGAAGATACACTACCGGTCCTCTATCTTCAAGTTTTGGGTTGGTACATCGATATGTACCGAGGACGCAAGCACCCCCCGTTACAACTATCTACGCATTAAAAGTGACAAAAAGTTTGTTCCACCAAGCAATTTTTGCTGTACGAAAGAGAAATACTTTAATTTCAATTTGGCGTTGAACGTTGAGTAAAGTTTCAGCGCCACTTTTTGGATGCATTTCATCATAAAAATCTAAGATGACTAAATGAAAACATTATTCGAAACGAATTCATGTACAATATTTTTTTCTACAATAAATAACAACGAACCTCCGAACAATTTTCACAAAAAAATTTTGATGTATTTCTTTAAAAAACATTGTATTCACGTTACGTTAGTTGAGTTTTAACCTCAAGAATTTTTTAAATAATCGAACTTTTTATTTTTTATTTCAATGCTTTTGGTCGAGTCCGGCCCTTATATCAGCTGTGGGAGTCTCGTACGACGTACGTATCACATACACGCACACATAATACACGCACACATGCCAAACTTCTCATTAACTATAAAATACATTCACAGCAGCTGTAATGCGTTTATCTGAGGGTGTATACTTCAAAAGTCATTTGAATACCATCAGCAAAGTACCCAGATAGCCACAGAATAGAACGACTTGTGAAATTAAGAAAAAACATCGACTACTTGAAACTTGAAACTCTTGCACTTGACCAGAGTCATAAGTCATAGGTCATTATTTCTTAAGAAATATTCCAGGGGTGGGCATACATGAGGTCAACGAGAACTACATTCTGAATTTCCAAATATAAAAAACAACCACTCCATAGTCACGTTCTGTCGTAGTTTTAAATACACACAGTCTAATTTACTTAAGTATATTATTCTATACGTAAACAATATTCTCTACCTTTCGTTACAAATACAAGAGTTATTAGATACTCCACCCTGATGCAGCAAAAAAATAAATACAACCTCCGGTCAAAGAGGATTGGCCTACTGCTCGGTTAAAGTGTACAATCTACTTCCATCCATAAGGACAATTAGTAAGTTCTCACAATATAAAATTGCTATTAAGAAATGGATAGTAAAAGTGAGTTGCGCACGGATCGATGAGTGGATCAAGCAAAATAGGTAAAATGTGTGTACCGTTTAGGAAATTTGTTTTATTGGTCTTTATAAATTGGTTATGTATTTTATAATTATTTTAATTTTTTATTGTTTATTATGTTAATGATAATTTGGCTAATTGGATTAATTACGTTTTTTTTATTGTTATTATTAGGTCAACTTTGTTAAATAGCTAATCTTAGGATGTTTTACATTTTGTAAAATGTTTCCCTCGGCACGGGACACCCCATTATTTTGTATAAAAAAAGAATACAAAACATGTAAAAGTATAAATAAACAAATATATTCTAGACAGATCCTTATTGCTACAGAAGGTATAAAAAATACATATATTTTATGTCCCTTCAAAGAACCAGGTATATTGCCCATGTACTAAATCAATTGAGTACATTGCCAACTGTGATGACCAAATTGACAAAATAGTTTAATTTTTAAGTTTCAAGTTTTAACTCTTTGAGCTTCTTGCCTTATCTTTTTCACTAAATTATTTTGATATTTTTAATCAACATGGATGTTTTGTACATTAAGAATAAGGAAAAAATAGTTTTTGGATTACACTGGTTACATAATTGTGATATTAACATTGAATTTACTTCATAATTATGTAAAACTGAGATCTGTAAATTATCGATAAAATCAAGGAAGGCGTTCTGCGTTGGTTTTGTCATGTTGGGCCAATGGACAGCAAAAAAACGGCTCGTAAAATATTAATGCGAATTTCGATGGATGCAAAAAACGAAGAAGACCAAGAAAGACGTGGCATTACCAAATCTAACTAATACTTTTGGATGGACATGTCAAAAGTCGTAATATTCGGCGGGCGTACACGAGAAGATGTATGAATGTAGAGGAAACGAAATATGTACGTAAAGACAAAGTTATGTGGTGTCCTATCCTCTCTACCTACCCTTGCAGGGAAACGGTGTGATGGTTTGTTTGTGCTATCTATTATACATTTAAACTGTCAGTTGTTTTAGTTTACTTCATCTGCAATGGCTATTGAGCCATCAATTGTGATATATAACAAACTTACTTAACTTACTCTTTTATACTTATAACCATAGAACTAACTATGGTTTTCATTCCCCTATGCCCAGAATTTTCAGGTCTGCCAACAAATATACCAGTCTTAATTTCTTTGATAACAAGTTGTCTTGTTTCAAACGATCACTGAATCAAATTCAATTATAAACACCTCTCTCCCGCTTCCACTTACACAAAGTCTACTATAAACCATCGAGTCTTTCTACTTTTTTTATAATAATTTTCTATGTATAAATGTGTCCATAAAAATGCCCATTGGGCGTGTATATAAATAAATAAAAATAAATAAAATAAAAATAAATATGTCGATAAAATACTTAAAATATAAAATCCACACACAAATTATTTCAGTCAAAATTTTGGTGGTCATTTTTGAGCAGTCATTTTTTCATAACGTTTTTTTTTTATTTGTACTTAGGAGAAATATCAAACTAAACGATTTAAATTTACAAATTAAATGCTGCATTTTGCATTGCTTAACTCTTAAAATTGTCCTAAAAAAATCCTATGCAAACGGTGCTATAACATCGTGTTATATTTAGAAAAAGACGAGATAATAAAATAACATATATGTACGTACACACTGTTTAGTCATCTATTTCCCGTAATTTATAAAAAAGAATAAAATTTATACATGGTATGGCAAAATACGACTCAGGTTTATATTACAAAGCCTTGTATTCTATGTAGACTCGTGTGACATCATAACCACGCAGGAGTTAACATAATCAATCAGAAAACTTTTGTATTTTAGTTTGAGAGTATTATAAAAACCGACGAAAATTCAACCTTCCGTACAGTGTGATTTTAGCCGAATCGAGAATATGTAATGAATTCGTGTTTCTGCCTTCCCCCTAGGGGACATGGCAGGATGTTTAAGACGTATGCGTATATTTATTGTAATAATTAGGACCGGATAAAAGTACCTACCTTGGGGTGTGTCAGAGTTTTAAAGTCTAAACCCGCTAGCAATAAAAAACATACTTTATGACGTGCGTTCTACCAAAGGAGTCCGTAGTAAAGAAATCGTATTTTTTATTTTAGATCCTTTCAATTCGTGTCCAAGGACGACTTGGAGTGGTAGATACAATAACTAGTCGAAAGGAGCAGAGAATCAGCTGATCCTTCGATACAGTATGCTTTGAATTTAGTATAGCAGCTGTTGAATATAATAGGCTGATGGGTCTAAAACCTGTTAGGTAACCTTGAATGATAGGGACCTCATAGGTATAAATGTTTTTTGTGGGCCTCGACTCCACCGCCATATAATTTTACAGCATAGAAGCCAATTTTAAACCACCAGCAAAAAGTAAGAATTCGTTTCGTTTGTAAGTCATATATGCATGTATTTCAAATAAGCATTTTTCCTTGGTGGATGCTTTCTTTGTAGTCGTCTATATTGTGGTTGAACGTATTCCTTGATGAATAATTGCAAATATGTCTATAGATAAATTAAAAATAAATGGCTCTATAATGATGCGATAATAAAGAAGCAAATTTGATTGTTTTATGTTCTTAATTTGTTTTTATTATTATATTTTTAAATAAAATAAAATAAATTAAAAATAATCCCTAAAAAAATTACAAAACAAAAAAAGGCGTATGTTTATAAATATACACATTATATACAAACAAAAAAAAAACGTCTTAATTAAACGTAAAATGGTATATATAGCAACTACGTACTATTAACAATCGTCATTTTTGTGAAATAAGTATAGTTCGTAAAATTTTTTGTTGAATTACTCTACCAAAAAAACTAAAATCACATACACCCTTCTACGTGGGCACAATTCTCTGGATATAGAGACATTTCTCACTTAACTGTTAAATTTAATATTAATAATTAAAAAATATACTTTTCAACAATATTTTGAGTTTGTCCAAATTTTTGTAGACAAGGACTGGATTCATCTCCCTGGGGAGCTGTTTATATTAACATATTACAACAGAGATGAAGAACATTTAGGAGAAGGTAATATAGAAGTCTAGGCATCTACAGGGCTTATGACCTGTCAATGGCTAGTTTAAGTGGCCACTTTACACACTGTGTAACATTCAACATTCTTTGTTTGTTCAAATTTGGACAAACTCAAATGTCAATAATATAGGTTATACACATATTTTAAAAATTATGGGATTGGGTTGGAAGGGATTGTTTGCAAATTAATTCGAAAATTAAGCCAGTAAACGTAAACGAGAAATTAATTAAGAATACAAGGCTTCCGTGTGTAAATAATAAAATACTTGAATTTCGTAAACAGGGTCAACAATCCCATTTGTCCATACCCTTCGTGTTGTAATCTAGCTCTTATTTATTTGTAAACGATTAAAAAAAACACTTAAATAAAATTTCAAATTTAGTCAATGTGGGCTTCATAGCATCTATGCGCTCTGTAGCTGCAAGACATGCTGTAATCTATTTCTTTTATGTTATTTAAATACACATTTAATGATTGAAAACAAGGAACTGGGCGCTACGAAAATGATCCATGACAGTAATAGTTAGGTTTTCTGTCTCTGCTGGAATATCTCCCGAACAATTTACTATCCTCATTCGTTTTATACGGTTTTGCTTTCAGTTTTTAACGTGTCGAGCTTGAGTAGTAAAGGTGATCGGTATCCATTTTGGAATTAGAAAAATTAATGATATAAATCTTTTTATTTATTTATTACAGGTGTTGGAAACCGATTTTCAATACGTTGAGTCCGTATCAGAAGTAGATCGCTTCAATGATTAGATCAGGACCGTATCGGATTTTCTGATAGTTAAGACTAACTTAAATAGGGGAGCGTCCTACATGAAAAGAAAGCTTGACGGTAAAAAGAAAAACTTTATTGTTTTTTACATAGATATATTTCTTAACCCGATATTTTTTTTTTAATGTTTTGCTTAATGCTGGGCGCCGTGTTTTTTTTAGGATATTAGGCATAGGGTGTTATGACATGTCTTCACTATTTTTGGTCCTGGGCCAATTTGAAGGTATTGTTTCAAAAGGATCACAAAAATTTTCTATTTTGATCAGTTTACCTTAGTTGAGGTTGTTTTTCTGCTCGCCAATCCTTTTACAATTTAAAACTATCAATTATTTCTTCATTGTCGTACAGGAAAACAAGAATAATGTGAACGTAGGTACTGACTATGTGTATTTGATTGATCAAATCGACAAAATTGCAGCGAGGGTTAAAATGGAAGATTTTGAAGTTGATTGTAAAGAAGTACAATATTTTTTTTTGGAAAATAAGTTTTGAAAAATTGATCGCAAATATTGCAAACTAAAAAAAGACACGTGTTTATGAACAGTTTCAGGAAATGGGTGGACGCTTACATACTCTATTATCACCAGATGTTCAATATAACCCATAGTCTTTTTTTTTATTTCAAATTTTGTATAAACTGTATTGTATTGTTATAATTCCATATGTTAGTTGTAACATATGCCATCGAGATGTAGTCAAGAAGTCCGCCTCGTGGTAAAGTGGTCAGCGCGTTTGCCTACCATGCAAGAGGTTACAGGTTCGATTCCCGGTAAGGTTGACATTAAATATTTATTTTAAAAAAAGTGTTTTTACACTAGATATTTCATAGTCCGTGGACTGGCACCTAAGGCATAACTTAAATTGTCATAAAAAAAATTAATTAAAATACGCTGAAATTGGTGTACCAATTCAGTGCCCTATGCACCATCAGGTTTGAAAAGGGAATGATGATAATGTAAATTAATAAAAGTTTTGGAAAAAAGTAATAAAAGTTTTCTAAAAAAGATTTTAGAGCTATATAAACATCGTGAGTAAAAATTAAACTGGTATTAATTTTATTTCAGGTGACTCATGGTGCTATGGTTGGTGCATTTGGCTACTATGTGTGAGGTCTGGAATTCGATTCTCAACAAGGTTGACACCGATACTGAATGTATTAAATATAATTTATTTTTTACAAAAATAATTTTATTTTCTCTAATAATGATCTGAATAATGGACAAGTCATTTATCTTGCCTGATCATTATTACAAGAATTTCCAAATATACAAACCAACCACGTGATATCCGACAAAGAATAGCATATGTCACTCATATCATATTCATCTGAATGGCACGGTAAAATTAGGGTGAATCAATATTTATTAGATTCGTTTGTACCTATTTAAAGTTGATGATATTTATGTTTTTCGTTTTTTTTTAAATAAAGTTTCACAATAAATCAATTTTTTTATATAAAAATAAAACTTCGAAATAAATTTTTACAAAAAAATACCGATTCAAAGGTCTCTGTTAATATATTTAAATTATGTAGTTAAACTTAACAAAAGAGATTTTAATAATAATTTTATCTAAATCATTATTTTAAGTCAGCGAGTGCTCTCAGGTTAAAATCCGATTGGAGATTGGAGATTAATTGGTCTCATGGTGTAGGCACTGTTTATTTCATTTGCCTGCCATTAAATAAACAAATAATTGTAAAACAATAAAAACCGATCCACCTTATTGTATTTTATCAAGCCGTGTGGATTTTTGCCGCGGTGTGAAATGGGCTAATCATACGATAACACGCAGTGGGCTTGTGGTTTGCACGTGCACGCAGGTCCAGTCTAAAGTGAATGTACTTTAGTTGGTAAAAACTTATCAAAATTATTACACTTGCAATTATTGCTGTTCCAAAAATGTCCCATATTATTTATTTGACTATCAGAGATAAGCTAGTAATGATGATTGCATATATTTCATAGTATTTTGTATTAAGGTAAATGATGTTTGATTATTATGAGCTCCTTAGAACTTGAAATAAATTCATATATTTATTAGTTGATTTTTGAGAAGTTTATGGTTAAAATTATTATTGATGCAATGAGAGTAAGATTCTACCAAAGTTTTCTCCTACTATTTAGAAAATAACCCAAAACAGTTTTACATGTTTATGCTTCTTGGTGGATCAGTTGGTTATTTATAATAACAATATTTTGAGTGTGACCAATTTTTTTTAAACAAATTTAATATCCATTTTTTTAAACATAAAAGTTACCTAAATAGTTTTGAATCCGCTACTGACTGTCTAAAACATTCGACGGAACAGTAGAAGCATGAGGAATAAGCTGTCCAAGATGGATGAATAGATATATAGATAGATGATGAGAAATACTCTAGATAGAAGATGGAACCCAAGAACCGCTGTTACAAAGGGCGGAATGTATCGAGCAAAAAAAGGATTGACTATTATTCAAGCGGTCGGTGGAATCCTTCAAGTGGAAAAAAAGGAATACAAAATTAATGCACACCGATGAAGAGTAAAGTAATCGATCAACACAATCTTAAAGCGATTGCATTATCCTTACTAAAGTAGAGGATTATTTAATTATCATTGATTATTATTAATTAAAGATTTATCAAGATAAATACGTAAGTGCCTCAGACACGCATAAATGTTTTAAAAAAGGAAAGCGAATGCCTGGGCAGTCATAGAGATTAGGACTTGTAATTGTCTGATTTAAGAGATCATCCAGGTTTAAGATGTCCGTGGTATAATGGTCCGTGGTAAAAGTGAAATTTTCAAAAATAATTCAAGTTATGATGTTGCGCCTTGAATCCACAGCCCATATTATGCAGGTTATGTGCAGTTCTGTATGTAGGCACATAATAAATGAACACTGTATGGTCAACTATAATTGTATTATTTATTGTAATGTGCAACTGTCTGACCAATATTCATTTACATTTCTAGTAATATTATAAGTTTTGTATGATTAGTTATTTTATGTTATGTATAATTTTTATGTGACAACATTTACAATAACAATATAATGTGGAAGCCTCTAATTAGATTTTATGATATGTATTTATGGTATAATTGATTCTTATAAATGTATGAATGTCTGTTGGCTTTCCAATGAAATAAAATAAAAAAATAAAACAAAAATAAAAAATAATGTTTAAAATGCTTGCGAAAGGCATGGCGATTCGAGGTTCAAGTCCCTGTGAGTTCACAATAATCAAGTATGATTTTTCGCAAATATGCCATTTTTCAGAATTTTAATTGGGTTTTTTGGGGATTCAATCAATAGTTTATAGTACTTGATATCTCACCGGGAATTTAAGCCAAAAACCTTTTCTGAAAAGACAGAATTATGACATATTATACAGAATGCATTTGATCTATTTTGCCCTGACTTAACACGGATTTTCTAGCGAATCGGGGCAAGTGCACATGCATGAGTCGTAAACTGTGTCTCTGTTCCTAATAAATGTATGTACAATGTAATTATAAATTAAAAATAAATAATTTTATGTATTGAATATTTTGCCATTTAAATATTCTAAGGCACGGTATGCGTAGCCTACCTTCTCACTTAAATACACAATCATGTCCTTGATGTGTCCTTACTAAAAAACGAGTGCTATAGAAATCACTCATGTTCTTATATAATACAATATGCTAAAAAAGAGATTGTTGTACATCGAAATCAGTACCATGATTCCACTAGTTTTAAAATCATTTTAATAAATTTAGCTTTTACAAAATTTATCGCGTGATATTTAATCCCCTGATGTAATCGTAATGAATTATAAATATTGGAATAAGATACAACTGATTGTTTGTCTTGTAGAAAAATGTTTATTTTGGCAGAAGCTTCCATAGCACATGACTGGATTTCGTATCGGAGAGACAACTTTGGGATAAGCAAACCATTTTTTTCAACCGCATTCCCTACAGAACCCCCCTGGGGACGAATAAATTATCAAGCTAGAATGCACTTTGATATAAATAAAACATTTTTATCTATGCGCTGGTAATACAAGTTGAACTTATTGATATAACTGTGTGTTTTGTTTGTTTAGAATACAATTGCAGGGTTTATAATGAATTTCATTAAATGACCAATATGCGCGGTGGAGAATTAGTTGTATGTATACACGTGAGACGTGTTGGGATATTTATTTATTTTACAGCGCCCTTGAGGTGATTTTCACAAAAATGGCGCTTTATAAATTATCCAAACATTATTATTATTATACAAATAGTATGTATTGTGTGGAATATGTAAGTGTTAAGACTAGCAGTAACGTATGAAGTCATTTTAATATAAAAAGTAATAAAATATACCGTCAGTATACTAACAAAACCCCCTGAATGACAAAATGGGCTATGTATAGCGTGTGAGCTCGCCAATAAATGACAGTAAAAATTTTATTGTCTTTGAATTTCCTAGAGTTTTAACCATCGAAAAAAAATAAGATTGCAAATAAAATCAACAGACAATGGAAATTTGATGTGTATTATTTTAATAGATTGTTTATAACAGAAAAATACATAGAGAAATATGCATTTTTATTTTTTGTAATAAAAACAGTCTAGTAAATTCGAATAAATAAAAATACGCTTTATATTAACAATATTAATTAAAATGCAAAAATAACATTGAATACTTGAAAAATAAATATTACTGAGTGTTACAAACATAATTTAAAAAACGGATAGCGATTAAAAGTAAAAACTATCTTTAGTTTAATTCTTATAGCGATAAATACATAAACATTATAAAACAGGAATTATACAAATACAAAAATAATATTGTAACTAGGCGGCTACCTACACGGTTAAATTTCGAAACACCACGCAATTTCTTATCTCGGCTACGCTGTGTAAAATGAAAAAAAATATTTAAATTAATAATTTCACCACGTCATGAAGTCGCCCCTGGGTAGCGCCTGCTAACGTCAATCAACAAAAATATCCTCGTTTTAATTACAATATTTCGGCTACGCCATGAATCTCTTTTTTTAAATAATTTCTCACGTCACAAAGTCACCCCTGGGTAGCGCCTGCTAACGTCAATCAACAAAAACATCCTCGTTTTAATTACAATATTTCGGCTACGCCATGAATCTCTTTTTTTAAATAATTTCTCACGTCACAAAGTCGCCCCTGGGTAGCGCCTGCTAACGTCAATCAACAAAAACATCCTCGTTTTTATAACAGTATTTCGGCTACGCCATGAATTTCTTATAAAAAATGTCAAAACGTCACAAAGCCACTCTCTGAGTGTCGCTACTGACATCATTTACAAAAACATAATTATTTGTGCTTTTTTCAGGTACGCAATATTTTTTTTAAATACACCTACCTAACCGATAAAATACTATTAGTAATTAAACCAAGGTGTGCTTTAAAGTTCCGTATGGCCAAATAATATTATTTATTATTAGAATATTATTGACATGTAGTTCAAGCATTGCTGCATTCACGTTGCTTTACTTCTGAGAGCTCAACTGCTATGTTTTTCTATGGTTATGTTAATGTCATCTGTCATGTATTGGCGAGCTCACAGGCTATACTTACGCCGACAAAATATGAGAACACGAATTATTTTTAAATGCAGTTACAAGGTAGAGTTCAGTTGCTAGCAGGGACACAGATACTTGCAACTTGATTTTTGATTTTTAAAAATACGAAATCCATTAGAAGTAGCATTTTTTTATTAAATACAGTCTGGATACATATTTCTTTGTGTTTTTTTAATATTTTTTTGTTTCAAAATACAAGAATGTACAATGACATTTTTGTATTCCCATGAGTTAGCAAACTTATTCTTGACGCTGCTTACAAACGGCGTGTTTCAAAAATTCTTAATATTTTAAACAGAGCTTACGAGTATAAAAACACGGTGTTTGTAATCATGAGATTATATCATAATAACATTTTTGTGTAAAAATGTTGATGAGTTTAGAAAATTACGAAGATCGAAAAAAACATGGCACAAACAAATACTTGAATACGGATACGTAAAATGACGGAATAACCAGCGTGCTTTGCATGAGAACATGTATAATGCGAAGAGAATGAGGTTTGTATTTAACGATAGATCGATGTGACTTTTTTTCTCTCTACCTACCCTCGATGGAGTAACTGTGTGGAGGTTTGTTAGAATCGTTGTTTAGATAAACATGTAATAGAACAAGTAAATTTAAATCAATTTTTTATCCATATACCTACATACTATAGTAAGCATTTCTGCACATTTTTGTTGAATTATGATTTAAAAATGCTGTCGAAATGCGCTCCCCCAAGCGAATGAGTGGTAAAACTATGGTACGATACATGCACAAATGTTGAGATCCGTACATTATGTAAGGCTGAGATAAGCATTATTACCTATTACCAAATCAAGAAAGGACATCTGCGTTGGTTGGACATGTAGAGCTAATCAACAGCAAAAGAACGGCTAAAAATATTTACAGTGCGAATGTTGATGGATGCAGAAAAAGAGGAAAACCGAGAAAGACGTGGCATGATCAAATCCAGCAAAAACTTAAAGATGGACATGTCAAACGTTGGAATAATCGGCGCGCGTGCATGAAAAGATGTATAAATGTACAGGAAGCGATATATATATCCAAAGATAGAGTGATATGACGTTCTATCCTCTCTATCTTCCCTTATGGTGAAATGGCGTGATTGTTTGTTTTTGCTGGTTTAAAAAAATAATGACATAAAAATAATGAAACATATCAAATTTACTCGTATGTCTAAATATGAATGAGATAGACCAGAGACCAAACGTTAAAAAAATTGTTACTTCATAAAATAGGTAACAATGCATCTAGATGCTTTTATGAGCATATCGACGATGTAGTTGTTTTTGTAGATACATATTTCGTGATGAAATTTCAAAGATACTTATACAGAATATTTATATTTTTTCTACGAAGTATCAATTGAACTTCTTAATTGTGCTAAACCTATTTATCATCATCGTTCCCTTTCCACGACTTATGGTGAATAGGGCACTGCATTGGTACACCAATTGCAGCGTATCTTGATATTTTTTTTTACATGAAGGTAATATGACCAGTCCTATGCCTCGGGTACCAGTCCAGGGCTATGAAATGTTTTATGGTAAAAACACCCTTTTAAAACAATATTTCATAACAACCATGTCGAAATGGAACCCGAGACTTCTTGCATGGTAGGCAAACAAAAAACGCAAAAAACACGGGGCCGACATTTAACTTTAACTTTTTTCTCATATTAATATAATACGGCTAATACGAGTATACGAGTAATTAACTATTTACACTTAGTTGAGATTTGTTGCAATATAATAAATAAATAAATAAATCATAATTAATAATATATTTGTATTTAAAATCACTTATTTTTTGTAGATCTATGTAAAAAAAATAAATTATATATATATTACACAAATATGTATGTTCATTTTTTTACCTTTTACATTATTTTTATATTACTTTTTTTCTTTTCTTATTCTTTAAATTTAAATTTATCTTGTTTTTATTAACTTTATTTTTAAAACTGGATATAAGTATATTTATTTTTATTTTTTTGCAACTTCTAAGTGCCTAACAATTTTTAATTGCTTTTATTTTGATACCGATAATGTATTTAATCAATATCTTACACTACTGTGGAAAAATTTTATTAACTGTTTTTACAATTTCATATGTATTCTTATTTTCTGTATACAATGTATGTAAAAACTATTGTTTTTTTCCCAAATAAAAATAAATAAACAAAACTAAAATTAACTAGTTCTAATAGTGACCGTTGCACCGTGTGTAAAGAGGCCACCCTAACCAGTCAATGACAGTTCATAAGCCCTGTAGATGCCTAAACTTTCATATTCCTTTCGCTAAAATGTTAGATAAAATAATTTTTGGAACGCTGTACAAAACGACCCAGATTACAAAGAGCCCTATGTACCGACTCTTATTTGTATATTTTGTTCTCTAGGGACAACGTATAAGTGTATTTGCCATATATTTTATGGGGTTCATGAAATTAGATGTGTGTTTTCTTCTGCAAAGCATTATTGCATTTATTAACTTACTCAGTAGAATAATCAAAAGATAATAATAGTATTAATGAAATACAAAACAAATTAGGGGATGTAAATCCGTAATCCCATGGAGAAATCAATATTTGCTGTACGATCGAGTTCGATTTCCGATAAGGTCAACATAATGCGTGAGTTCTATTTCTGTACTCAAATATTAACATTTTCAGACCATTTCCTAAAAATCAGAAATAACTTGTGCTGGAAAAATGTCATTAATTTACACAAGAAGGCTAGTTTAACGAACGTCTTGCAGCTACAAAACACATTGTCGAATGGAATTCTAGAAACCTAAGAATGAAAAAGCTAATAACTCCCTCGAGATTAGAATCCAACTTTGTTTATAAACATTTGGACACTCAAAATTTGGTTGATATGTATCGTGTTTTATAGACAGTTGTTCATAGATTTTTATTATTTGCATATTTTTTTGTTATTTATTTACTTTCTAGTACATTCCAATTAAATCTTTTATGACGTTCGAACGTTCTGTACATATATATTTTAGAGGGCTTATTGCCAAATGGCAATTTCTTCCCGTCAACCAATAAAATAGCAGGTGCTTATATAATTTATGTTTCAAGAGTGTGGGAGGATGCCATGGCTAAACTTAGCTTCTGTAAGAGTTATTCTTTATACCTTTCTTTTAATTTTCTATCATTATTTATGTATTAAGAGTTATTAAAAAATTAAAACAGAGATGGAAAACATTTTAGAGATTTTTTTGTCACAATTTTGCCCACGTTTGAACATCTTTATTTCTTCAGTTCTTCCACCTGTTGAATTTAGTCAAATTAAAGAGCTTAAACATTTATTGTTGTGAAGAAATTCATCTGATTGAATTGTTTTACATACTAGTCAACGCCTGATAACAACTCTCCAATTTTAATACTTTTAAACTTCTTGGACCAGTTGGTTTTACTACAATATTTTGAGTTTGTCCAAATGTTTGTAGATAAAAAACTGGATTTTACCTCCTAGGGAGTCATAAAGATTAACAAATTACAACAGAGATGGAGAACATTTAAAGTATAATTTCCTTTATTCATAAATTCGTTTTTTGTTTAAATACTCGAAACACGTACTGAGCAAATTGGCGTAGGCCGTTCATAAATAAATAAAAATATGCAGGAGAAAAACTGAAAAGAAAATGCAAAACACATTAAAAAATAAAACAAACGATACGTGTTAAAAAAATAAATGAATATCAATGCTCGTATTCAATGGGAAAAGGGAATAGAGAGAGAAAAAGAGATGCAAGATTAAGGGCGAGAATGGAGATGTCTCGTTTTATTGTTGTAGATAAATTAAAATGCGTAGTTTTTTTAAAATCCCCTAATTGGCACGGTAGAATAAATCTGTGGTTTACGTCTAAAACGGCCAATTTTGGGTTGTATTGGTTTCTTGCCAACATTTTTTCGAGGGTTTATGTCATTTAAAATATTTTATTTTTTAACCATTTTATTTACACAAACATTACGTTGTAGTAGGAGTGTTATTGATAATAGTTTCAAAGAGTTTTTTTATGACGCCACAAAAGAACTGTAAAATCACTCTTCAGTAATGTCGCGATTTACGACATTGGCCCTTTTAGACCCAATGCACAGAAATACCCCAACACATTCTGTAACTGCAAAACACATCTTGTTTTCAGTTTTTTTTTTTTTTAATCTGAAAATTATTTATGAAATCATAACTGAAAGCCTCTTTGCCTTTAAAATATAGCATTGGCAAAATGATTGAGCATAAAATTAATGTTCACATCTGAGAGGTAACTGGTATTCTTGATTCTGGGAATTAAATCTAATATGATGTTCCTGGAAAAGGGGCAGTAAGGTTTGGCTACTGGTATTAAGCACCGGTGAGGCAAAAACGTGGACTTAACGATCAAAGTGAAAATAATTTGTTTTCGTTATAATGCCTCGCCTTGCCTTGCATAATATGGTTCCATTTCTGGGAAATAAAAAACGATGACTCTGGAATATGATTACAAACTTTATTACTTTGAGTTTGGTAATTATTTAAGTTAATTAATAAAAAAAAATCTGTATTTCAAACACATTATTAACAAAAAAGATAAACAGCGGATTTATTTAAGGCCCAAGCCACTAAATAGCCGGCCACTGACTTTAGATATTATATGTACTTACACAGCCTTACAGGACATTTTATATATTTTTAAAATTACAATCGAAACCTACGTGCGTTTTGCTCAAAATTAGTCTCCGAACCAACAAATGAATTCTTAGAATTATTTTCAAGCCCAACGGCGCGTAGTGAGTCAAAACATACAATATAAATCCCAACACGGACATCTATCACAACATGGACTATCCCTTCGTTCTAGTGGCGAGAAAATCCTATAAATACCAATTTTGCGTTCGGAGCTGCTCGATTGTATAATAATTTTCTAACTTAAACAATAATAAGGAATATTTGTATGTTTTTTTGTTTCCTTTTTTAATTTCTACAAAAAAAAATACCTTAGAATCTTTTCTTTTCTCTTTATGTCACACAAAAATATTAAAACTGTTTATTTATTATAGAAGCGAAAATTCATATACATTTCTTATATACCCACGAACAGGCCATGCCTTTGTGGGATTTTTTTTTGGACTATTTTTACTGTTAATATGTATTTTATTTCTATGTAGTTATTATTTATTATTTAATACTCTGTTTTACCTCTAACGTATACTGTAAAAAAAAAAAAAAAAAATTAAAATTAAAAAAAACTAATATCAGAGACGTGCCCATTCTTAATCTACATTTTAATCAAGATTGAAATGTCATTATCTAAATATTGGGTGTTTTTTCTTTCTTCTTCTTTCATTTCCATCCCCTTTGCTCTCTTCATAGTAAAATGTAGATTTTGAGTTAATTTTTATAAAAAAAATTGTATCAAATTATAAGATTTCGAATTAATATTTTAAATATGTCCATGTACTTGTAATTTTCTCAAACTGAACGGTTTATGTTGGTAGGAAGAAATTGCCTTAAGGCAATATGTCAGCTCTTATATGATATAAAATAAACATGTGCATAAAGTGTCAAATAAATCCATTTGTCTAGAGACAGTCGGTCTCAACGTTTCGAAATATTTCCAAAATTTGATGGAGTTACAGTGAAAATTAAATCCGTTGTGAGAATTTTTAAACTAATTTTATCAGGGATATGTAAGGGTGTTTTATTAAAAGTCTATAACAAGCGCACGGAGCATGACAAAGGATGCAGTTTTAGGAGTTTGTACAAAAGCTCCTGCATTTATATCTCTTTGGTTTAAAAAAAAAAAACAATTTGAGATTTCAATCACGCACCTTAGATATTTACCTAACTATCGGTAAAGAATTAACATTTCATCATCAGTAATATTGCTGCTATTGAGATGATTTAAAGTGATGTTTTGAATATCTGACCTTTAAACGCAAATACAATTCAAAGCCAATTGAAAAAACACGAATTGATAACATAATCCTGTCAATATCAGTCTATATTTGTTTGTCTGAGTGGACAAAATTATCGTTTTGTATAAGAATTAGAACCTTAGACTAGTGTTTTTCGACTCAACGGCTGATTTCAAGCAGAATTAGAAAATTGAGTGAAGATAAATACGCTTCGTTTTGTGATGGTGCATTCGTCTACCATGCTTGAGGTCCTGGTTGTTCAATAATAAAAAGTCCTGAGTCCTATCAGCGAGACTTTGCGACCCACTGGAAAAACGCACGTTTTTTCGTTATATGCATTAAGATATAATATAAAAACATGACACTCCATAAAAATCCGAGCTAAAAAGTCGGCCCCAAATGAAAGAAAATGGCCAGCGGGGGTGTAAGTGTCGTCACGTCATATCACATCGGCTGTGGCAAGCAAATCACGTAGTACAGAAAAAGCACGGACTGTTTATATCGGTCGACTGTGAGTTGTATTCAGCATCTCTCATTTGAGCCTGACTAGCTAAGAAGGACAAAGACAAGAGATAGCTCACGACCAATAAGTACTAGTAACAGGGGTAACATATGAATAAAACTATTTTGAACATTAAAATATCTATTTTAATCAAATCACCATCACTATTACTTTTTTATCTTTTCCAGAACGATTTGTGCAGTACTTTAGCGTAAAATTTTAGTAATTGCAAGACACAAAAGATCAAAAGTAGCCGAAGAATGCTCGCAACATACTAAAGCCCTGTTCTGTCGAACATATATGCCAATTGGCCGCAGGTTAAGGGACCATATTTTGAACGCTTATCTTACTCTAGTTATATACTTCAATTGTTATTTGTGGAATTCATGACCAGCAGGATGTACTTTTTTCATGTGTGGTGCGTCTTTTTTTCTTTTAGCGAGTTTTTAATCATGTTTCTGCAATCATTTTAGCCGCTATGGTTTCAAATATAACCCTATCAAAATCGTTCGGAAGGACGCAACTTTGGACGATGTATCATTTTTCTTCTTGCGGTGCTTTATCAGATCCTTCTGGCGTTGGCAATCACTACAGCGAAAGCATCTCGGTCCTGCGCTACTCCGCAGCTAGGACAGCTGCTTATTGGATGTATTCGCCATAGTGATTCCTAGGAAAAGATAACCACAGTGGTTTCCCGTTGCCTTCTCTGGTGGATTTTTCTGTCGGGGTTACCTTCCCTTCCCTGGTAGGTTCTGAAAAACTGAGAAACTCGACTTTCATCCCCTTGTTACCTGCTGTGATCACATCGTTATGAGTGTGATCCCATTGCCCCGGGTTCACGACGAAGACGTCCATGATTTGGACTAGTCAGTAGTGTTACCGATGGAATGCAACTGAGCGTTCGCAGCATTTTATAGAATCACACCCTCCTGCAAGATGTGATTCACTGCAACCTGGCTGATGATTCGAATCTTAATTGTATCATTAAACTGCAATAATTCATTGTTTTTGAACTGTGAGCTATAGCATAGGATAATAAGCGTAGAATAATCTGCGTTTGGAGTACCAACGCTATAGACTATATACTATTGAGTGATGCTTTGTCATTATCATTAAATGTTTTATTTTCCACAAAGGAAATAAACATATTCTTCTTACCAAATCCAAGATGTCAAAAGTGTTAATTACGCAGTTAATAAAGTTATCAAGGATCCAGTTGGTCACAATACATTTCCTAGTTTATTTGTTATGTTAGTCACTCGGTTCGGTCCATGAGAAAAAGGATGAAATAGTGTAAACACACCTTGCATGCTCAAATAAATATAAAAAAACATACCCAACACATTGACGTGTAATCTTGAATAAAAAATAACAATTCTTATAGAATGTCTAAATCTTTAAAGACAAGAGTAGAAAATAAAATTTTCCATAAATACACGTGGTTGAGAATACTACACGGTGAGTAATCAAGAAACTTTGACCAGTCGTTACAAGTCTAGGTACTAGGTACTTACAGGACTTATGACCTTACTTATAGTGAATTAATTGCACAAATGTGGATGTTCGGACAAAGGCAGAATAGTGAAAGTAACAGTGTAAAAAATGTTCCTTTTAATTAGCCAATGGTAAGTCAAATAACGAAACATGTTCAGATTTAAATGCAAGCGATAAATGAACTCAGTTATGCAGGAAGCAGCCAGTCCACAATATTGAAATTGGTGTTATCGAGTTCAGTAAGTTTAGTTTTATTTTGTGCTAAAAACAGCCAGACCGCTTTCATACAAAAAACTTCAAAAATAATAGTTTTGATCACCAAAACAGCATTTCTCAATTTGCAAAAAACACCCATAGCCCACACTACTAGAAAAATTTAACGTTACTCAAAAAATCGTTAAAACTGGTCAAATACATAATTAGATTCTTGTTTATAATATTTAAAAACTAATGTATTCATTGTTTATCATTTGTCAAAGTCAGAAACATTCCAAGCATTGTGTAGATTTTATAATTCAATCTTTTAAAAGGGTGCTTATATCTCATTTTCACTTTTCTATGCCAGGCTACTTTCTGCAAACCACCATAGTGGAAATAAATATAAACAAATTTGCTGATAGAACACATGCTATTGGAAGCTAAGAGCAATGTGTATTATTAATTGGGTACGTTGGTGTTAGCGAAGAGACGGGTACGTCTCGAAACCGGTAATTATAAAATGTCGGTTAGTAGTTCCGTTCAAATATTTACTTACATTTGTGGAAATTTTTGACGACAAAGTTGATGATTTGAATATAAAAAAAATATTTGATTTATATTTCTGTTTATATTTGTTGTGGTTGTCAAAGTGGTCACAGTTTCGACACAAGGTTTAAGTGGAATAGTGGACTAAGGCACAAAAACTCGTTTGCTGGATGAGCACAAAAAATGTGTCCCTTGAAACCTGCGGATAGCAAGCAAGTCCTGGTTCCTTTGAATGTACTATCGTCATCATTGTCGTTCCCTGGGATACGACTAAACACTTTGTTGCATGAAGGCAGGATGCTCAGAGTTACGCTTCAGATGCCAGTTCAAGGATCAAATAAATAAATTGTTTTCAATGTTTTAAATGTATATTTAAGAACCAAAATTTATTTTCAAGTAATTCAAATAGATCAAGTCAAAAAAGGAATCGTGTGTTAGAAATATCACATTGTAAAACGAGGCTTGCACAGAGACATGCATATTTTACTGGCCCAAAAATTTTTAATTCTTTTTTTACTGATAATATTTCATTGATTCCAAACTTTCAAAATTTTCCTTCTTTTAAAAAACACGCACTATCCTGGATTCAAACTAAAGATATGAACTTTTTTTTTTCTATTATTTATTTTGTTGCCCTTTTGTAAGGAATATTTTTATGTTTTTTTAAATATATATATTTCTTTAATTACTATAAAAAAAATACCATTTTATCTTTTACAGAGTATTTTATTTTCTCTTTCTTATGTTACACAAAAATATTATAACTGTCCATTATTTATTATAGGAGCAAAAATTCATTTACATTTTCTTGTATACCGACAAACAGGCCATGCCTTTGTGGGATTTTTTTGTTTACTATTTTTACTATTAATATGTATTTCATTGCTATGTAATTATGCTTTACTTTTTAAATACTCTGTTTTACCTCTTATGTATAGTGTTAAAAAACAAAAATTTTAAAAATATATGTTTTTTTTTATTTTAATACTAATGACACATGCATTTATACGAGTTATAATTCACGATTCAGTCAGGGGTCTTCAGGCTACTGTTGATAGCCTAAATAGGTACTCCGCATGCATGGGTTTAAAAATCAATATTGCAAAAAACCATGTACTGTGTAACAATTCATGCCTTGATGCCCATAATCCCCTAATTCTGTTAAACCAAGTCATCGAAAGGGTCGAGAGTTTTAAATACCTGGGAGTATATGTTACGGAAAATGGCAGCTTTCAAAAAGAGCTGGGAGTGCGGCTAGGAATAGCAGGCGCCACATTCAATAGTATGAAGACTTTCTGGAGATCGGATATGTACTCAGGGAAAACCAAATGCCGCATATATAACGCTTGCATAACACCTGTTCTCCTCTACGGATGCGAATCGTGGCACCTCACTAGGGCCCTAAGTAGTAAAATTCTGAGTTAAGAGAATAGGTGTTTTTTTTTTTTTTTTTTTTATTTATTTACAATTTTAAAAAACCCGTTAGGGTTACATTAGAAATTTAATATTGTCTAGTCATTTTATGTCTCGTCTAGTCTAGTTAGTTCAGTCATCATGTGCTTTTTCAGATTGATTTTAAATTTGTCTCCATTAAAAGTTTTCAAGTAGTAAGGTAGGTCGTTGTAGTGTTTAAGTCCATTATGTAGTATTTTTGACTGACCTGTGTTTGTCTTTGCTTTTTCAATATGATAGTGTTTTTGTTGTCTGGTGTTATATTTATGTATGTCAGCATTTTTGACTAATATTATGTCGTCGTCTTGTATGTTTCCCAGTGTTATTTTGTGCACAATTTTTAAGGTCTCAATTTTAGTCAAGTAGTTTATGTCAAACTGGTGTGTTTTTTTGTACAGTTCAGTCGTAGAGGTCAGGTAGGGTAGGTTGTATGTTAGTTTAAGAATTTTATTTTGTTGTCTTTGTATTCTTGTTATGTCTGTCTTGTTACCAGTTCCCCAGAAGGCGATCATGTAACTCAATTTACTTTTGACATAGGCTTCGTACATCATGATTTTTTCTTTTCTTGATATAAAATCTTTAATTTTGTAGAAGAGGCTATGTAGTGATGCCATTACTTTAGTGAGTCCGTCTATGTGTTTTGTCCATTTTAATTGTCTGTCCATTGTAAGTCCTAGGTAAGTCACATGTTCTAGTTCTTTAAGAGTTTCGTTGTTTATTTTTATGTTCATGTTATGGTTCTTCTTTTGTGTTTCGAAATGTATTATATTGCATTTCTTGGCATTTAGTGTTAAGAAGTTTTTGTTTGTCCATTCTAATAGTTTTTGCACGTCATTGTTGATGGTTTTAGTCGTTTCAATGTCATTTTTGTTTTCATATAAAATTCCTAAGTCGTCCGCATAGATTGTTTTTTTTCCCATTATGTCACTGTGTATTATGTCGTTAATGTATATTATATAAAACAATGGTCCTAATATTGATCCCTGAGGTACTCCAAATTGCATTGTTGTTATTTCATTTTTGTGTTCTTCAATTTTCGTAAACTGTTTTCTTCCTTGTAGATAGTTTTTAAATATTTTGAGAGCTTGTCCCTTAACTCCTGTATGTTTTAGTTTATCTAGAAGGGTATCTATGTGGACTGTATCAAATGCCTTCTTGAAGTCAAGTATGAGTGCAGTCACTGTATTTCCTTTATCAATTTTGGTTTGTATAAAGTTGCAAACTGATGTCATTGCTGTGGAGGTACCCTTTCTTTTTTGAAATCCATGTTGGTCTTTTGCAATAAAATTAAGGTTTTCAAGGTGTTGGTATAATCGATTGTGTAGCACTTTTTCAAATATTTTACTTAGAATGGTTAAGTTTGCAATGGGTCTGTAGTTAGAAGCTAAGTTTTTTTCTCCTCCTTTGTAAATTGGTGTTATTCTTGCTAATTTCATTACTTCTGGAAAGCTTCCGTTTGCTATATGTTTATTTATCAATTTCACTATTGTCGTGGTTATTTCTTCCTTTATTTTTTTGACTGTAACAACTTTTATTTCGTCATGGCCAGGTGATGTGTTGTCTTTGAGCCCGTTTATTATTTTGCTGATTTCTTTGTTGCTCGTATATCTTAAGTAAATTTCTGCATCATATTCTATTTTTCTAAAATTTGTTTTGGTTGTATTTTGATTTACTATAGCGCTTGCTAGTTCTTTTCCGATGTTTGTGTAATAGTTGTTTATTATATCGGCTATTTCTTTTGCATTCTGAGTCTCTTCACCATTTTCTTTTTTTAATTTAGATATGTTAGTTTTTTTGGTATCATTTTCTTGGGTAATGTTTTTAATTTCTTTCCATATTTTGTAATTGTTCCCATTAGTTTCATTTATGCGACTATCAAAGTGTTTTTTTTTTGTTCTTTTTATGTTGTTTCTAACTTCTGCTTGCAGAATTTTAAATTGTTGGGTAAATGATGGAAAGTATTGCATTTTTTTATACAGTTGGTCTCTTGTTTTAATTTTGTCATATATTTCTTTTGTCATCCAGCCTTCTTTAGTTGAAGTTGTATAGTTTTTAATGGTGGTTTTTGTGTTTTGTCTCGTTTCTTCTTGAATTATTTCTTGTAGTTCCTTAAAACTTTCAATGTTGAGATGATTTGTTATTTTTGTTATGTTTTCTTTAAGTTTTGCATAGTCAATTTTTTTAGAGGCATACTTTTGTAGGCTTTTTTTGGGATTGTTTGGTGGTATTTTCAATTGTATGTCTATTTGTCTGTGGTCACTTAGTGGGGTGTCGGTAAGGTAAACTTCTATTTTCTCTTTTGGTTTTATATTTGTTATTACATGATCTATTATTGAATTTTGTCCTCGTTGGTTTTTTCTGGTGTATTCTTTGTCAGTTTTTCGGTTGATAATTTTTAGGTTTTTGCTTTTAAGCATATTTATGTAGTCTTTAACGTCGTTATGTGTGTCTAGTAAATTAATGTTAAGGTCTCCGATAATGATGCTTTTTTCAGTTCCGTGATTATTTAGTGTTCGGTCGAGGTATTCGATGTAGTCTTTTATTTTATTTTTTCCAGGTTGCCTGTAAATTGCATATATTGTGAGTTTTGGGTCTATTACCCGTAATTTAATGATATTGTTTTTTTCCTTATAGGCTTCGATATTTTCTAATTTAAAATCGTGTTGATTATCTATATGTATGGATACTCCTCCTCCTTTTCCATTTCTGCATGAGTGCGCTGCTTCGTAGTTTTTTATTTTGTATGTGTTTGTTTCATGTTCTTGCAGCCAAGTTTCAGTGAGTATGATTATGTTTGGCTTAATTTTCATGTTTGCTATTTGCATATTAAGCTCATCTATTTTCGATTTGATTCCTCGGATATTAAAGTATAGAATTTTAATGTTATTATTTTTTTCATGTCTTATCTTCCCTGAATTTAATCTAAAAAATCTGTTTTCCGTTTTACTGCCTCTATTTTTCTTTTATAAGTGGGGCATTCTATGCTCCATGATGGATGGTTATCATTGAGCTGGAGCTTTAGTCGGTCGTTTACTTTTCTGCAATTTATGCATTTATGGTTGTTTGCTTCAGTGGTGCATTCACTATAACTGTGATTGCCTGCGCACCTAGAGCAGGACTTGTTGTTTTTGCAATGCTGGGCTTTGTGATTATATCCATTACATTTGTAACAACGTAGTATAGAGAAATGTGTGTATACTGAGCACCTATCCCATCCAATGTTGATTTTTTCGTTCTGAAGCATCTTTTCATACGTCTTTCCGTCTACTTCCAGAAAAACGACAAAATATGTTTCATCTTTACGATTTTTCATCTCTTTTATATACTTAACTGAAATTTTACTATTTGCTTCAAAGTTATTTTGTATTTGGATTTTTTCCTCAATCTCTTCTGGATCGAGTTTTTCGGTTAGGCCAATGATCTTTAAAATTGGTTTTTTCTTTTCTGGAATATTTACTTCATATTTGTCTCCTAATTTTCTTCTTACTTCTTCTCGCATAGTGATTGTGTCTTCTTGCCCTTTACATGTTATAAATATAGATCCTTTTTTCAAGTTTCTTATACCAGTTACTCCCTTTTCAACAGGGTCGATGTGTTTTTTAATATCCTTTGTCGTTGTCTCAGCTGATTGCTCGCTTTTTGGTTTGATAATAATCATTGGGTCCGCTTTTTTAGTTTGGTTAAAGTACGTAGTATTGGTTTGTTCTGGTTTTGTATTCAATATTTTGATTTTTTCATTTATTTCCGATATATTTTTTACTATTTGAGTAGTCAGAGGCCTTAAAATCTTCAATTCTCCTCTCATTTCCGCATTTTCTGATACTAGTTTTGCTATAATGTGATATAGGTTATCGGTTTCTGCGTTTATTTTGTCTCGTTGAAGAACTGAAAACTTCATTTTCCCTTCTGACATTATTGATTTTATATTTTGTATAAACGTGCGGGCTTCAATCAGGGGATTTTGGTAATACATATTTGACGTTTCCAAAGTTTCACCTTGCAGGGAGCTATCATTGCCTGGGCTTTTTGTGTATTCCTCTGGGTCAGAGTTTCCCTCCGAGAGAGATCTGACGATTTTGTTTCTCTCCTCGTTCTGTTTAGGTGATCTTGGTGTCAATGTTGATTTGTTAAATGGGTTGATAGGTGTGTTACTGTACATTTTTTTTTTTTTTTTTTTTTTTGTTTAGGCCAAAATAAATTTCAACAAAATTTATATGTATGTATATTTACGCAAATAGATTTATTTTTGTGCTAATCAAATTGCTTTCTCCCAGGCGCAAGTTTTCAAAACCTAGTTTTGTCGATAAAACAGGTAGGCAAAAGTAGATTTCTGTGCTAAGGACCATGTAGGTAAAGCAGATTTAAAGTAGTATTGGTCGGTTAAAACAGGTAACTTCCTTTACCACTATGCTGTCCTGTCACAACATGAATTTTATTGATGCTTGTAATTATCAATTTGTAGGTAATAGTTATGTTAAATATATTTTTTTTAATTCTTGTTTTTACTCACTTATTTTTGGGGAGATCCTAAGTAATTTATTTCTTTTTGTTGCTTGTGTTTAGTTTTACAATTTAGTATATATTTTTTTGTGCTTCACTTACGTACTTGGTTGAAAACAATTTAATATTCTAGAGCGAATTTTGACTGAACTATGTTAACTAGTAGTTAAGCAAAATCTCAAAAGAATATTGGGTGTGCGCTGGTTTCACTTTGTAAGGAGTGAAGTAATAAGAAAACGGACGCAGCAACCACCTGTGATAACTGTCACTAAGCGGAGGCAATACGGTTGGCTTGGCCATGTGCTGCGGATGTCTCCTGAGAGCCTTAACCACGCTTGCCTACTTTACAAGGTATTAGGTTCACGACGTCCGAGATGTTCACTGCTGACTGTTTGCCGGCAGTTCGTATTACAACTACGGGACGCGAACCTAACTTAGGAGGATGCACAAGAGCTAGTAGCCGACAAAGATGCTTGAAGGATCTTTGTGGACACCTTATGCTCCAACCAAAGAGCGGACATGGAATACTTTTTTATCTTTTTTTAAATATTTACATCATCATCATTTACTTTCGGCACCTAATGGTGTATGGGGCACAGCACTGGTACACTAATCACAGCGTATCTTGATCATTTTGGTTATATAAAGGTAAGAAGATGAGTCTTACGCTTCAGGTGCCAGTTCAGGGACTATTAAATATTCTAGTGTAAAAACACGTTTCATGGTAGACCAAAGCGCTGACCACTCCACCAAGAAGCCGACATTTATATAAATACGTTTTTAAAATAAATATTATTGAAAACGGACTAGGGCCCCAATTCGAATGGAAAGTTAACATATAACTTCAATTTTATCTACAAAGTAAAATTTTATATTCTGTATGAAAAACAGAACATGCATTCAATTTTTTCTTCTAAACATGTTCAATTATAGATTAGCAATGAAGATACTTTAAATTTTCATGCAAATACACTTATTTTTGTACACAAATATCGGTTTTTCTTTACAGACAGTCGAAGATAACCCTGTTAACTTTCCATTGCAATCGGGGCCCTTAGACATGTAAGAGATTGCATGGTAAGCGAATACGTTAGTACTTGACAAAATAAACATGAATTATAAGGCATCAGACTAACCATCTTACTTTTATGTAACAAAACTGATCAAGATACGCTGCGGTCGTTGTACCAATGCATTGCCCTATGCACCATTAGGTGCTAAAAAGAAAAAATAATATATGAAAATTATAATTATTATCATTTCATTTTCTCACAGCGCATGTCATTTGACTTACGCTCAAGTTATCAGTCATTTTACGATAAAGTATTGCTCGGTAAAAGCACGTTTAAAACATATATTTAGTATCGCCTACATGGGAAACGCACCAGGAGCCTAAATTACCAAAGCACAGGAGGCAAATGCGCCACCCACTACACCACAAAGCTAATTTGCATTCTTGGAAACGATTGAAGCCATGACAAAAAAAACACTTATCCAGAAATCAAATTTTTATAATACATCTTGTAAATTGTAAGTAACTACAATAATTTTTGTAAAAAGCATTTTTTTCACTAATGATTTAATAAGCAACGTTTAAATCATGTTTTTTTTTTGGTTAATTCATTTCTCATCCCTAAATCATCAAGAAACCCCATAACTCCCATTAATTTCTACTTGAAGATAATAACTTTCAATTTTCCTCCAAGATTTCTCATGTAATATTCAGACCAATTTACTAACATAATGGAGTTGTTCTCTGCATATTAAAGCCAAGGGTTGGGTGCCTTATTTTAGATCTTACGATATTAATGTTAAACTTGTAAATAAACAAATAATATTGTATAAAGCAAATTAAGAGGGAAAACGTAATGATGGTAACATTTTTATAATATATGCAAATAACTGAATCCTCTGATTTATTGTGAGATTTTCTGATTACTAAGCTAGATAGAAATTATTCATATATAAAAAAATATGCTTTTGAATAATAACTGAATTATCTTAAGAGCCGTTTGGATAGGAAAAAAATAGTTTTTTTGATAAAACGGATTCAATTTTTTTTTTTAAATAAATGAAAACAATTTAACGAAAAACGTCTAATTGTGTTTTTTTTAATAGGGTTTGTTTAAGAAGACGTTTTTTTCAGTTTTTTTTTAGATAATGTACCAAATCTTTTTTTTCAAGAATTTTATTTTCAGTAAATGTAAAAAATTAGCAGTTCACAATGGAGTCCTGGTGCCGACTTTATGTATGGAAGCGAAGAATAAAATTGGAAAAACGAGGAATAAAGCTGGCTGAATGCCATCAAAATGTGATCTCTTAGGCGAATGTGTGGTAAAACCATATCTACATATTTATGTGACATTTGTCAAGATCCGTCATTGCGTTAGGCTGAGATAAGCATTATCGACAAAAGTGAGAAAGTAGTTCGGCGTTGGTATGGACATGAAGAGCTAATGGACAGTGAAGGAAAGGCCAAAATGATTTACAATACAAATGTGGACGGATGCAGAAAACGAGGAAGACCGAGAAACATGGCATGACCAAATCCAACATTAACTTATGAAACGTTGAAATAATCGGCGCGCGAGCATGAGAAGATGTCAGAATGTGGGGAAAGCATAGTCTGTATGCAAAGGTAGAGTAATGTGGTGTTCTTTCACCTTTGCCTACTTTACTCAGTTTGTAATAAAAACTAAATTTGCAATTTGACTTTTAACCATAGTAATTGTTAACAAAATTCAACAGAAATGAAGAACATTTAAGAGAAGGGGATATAGAAGTCTAGTCATCCACGGGGCTTATGACCTGTCATTGGCTGGTTTAAGTGGGCATTTTACACTCTGTATAACATTCACCATTCTGCATATATTTGAGCATCTGTATTCCTTCAATGCTTCTATCCGTTGACGTTTGTGAAGTTAAAGAGCTGAAACCTTTATTTTTGCGGGTGAGATTCATATGATTGAATTATTTCACCTACATGATAGGCAACGCCTAAAAAAATTTTTCTATTTTTATACTTCTACTTGGACCAGGTGGATTTATCAACAATGTTTTGAGTTTGTCCCAATTTTTGTAGACAAGGACTGGATTCGACCCCCAAGGGAGCCTAACCAGCCAATGACAGGTTACAAGCCCTGTGGATATATATATATATCTTTGGATAATTTATATAGCGCCATTTTTGTGAAAATCTAGCCCCTATTTACATTTTTATTTTTTTATTTAACAGTGAAGTTTTAAGTTTGAGTGACATTTAAAAAAAAAAATATTTTTTTATTTTTATTTTATTAGGGAAATCAACAGTTCTACATACATATTTTTAGTAAACAAACAGATATAGTGTATAAACTCAGAACCAATAACAGACAAAAGGAAATAAAAAGCAGATTTATAAAAATAGAAGTAAGATAACAACAAGTCTTGCAGCTACTGAGCGCATGGACGGTTGAAATTCTAGACCCCATTTACTAAATTTAGATATTTGATAGTTGTTAACATTTACGAGATATGATAAATATGATAGCTAACACCACAAAAAGTCTTGTAGCTTCAAAACGCATTGACAAATGGAATTTCAACAACATAAAATTGATTTGAAAAAGTTAACAATAAAAATAATTTTTAAAAACACAATAATAATACGTCGAGCAAAGAACTAGTAAGTATGGCAATTAAGTGAACATGTAACAGCGCAAAAAGTAAACGATAAAAAACTGAACAAAGATAGCATTCGCCTAGGATACCTAGACTTCTATATTCCCTTCTCTAAAACAATATTCATCTTTATTGTATAATGTTCATATTAACAGCTCTCTTGGGGGTTAAATCCAGTCTCTGTCTACAAAAATTCGGACAAACTTAAAACATTGTTAATAATAACTGTGTTACTTTGATTCGAGTCGGTTTAGGTGTCATCTGCTCATTTTATAATCCCACTGTCTAGAACGACACCAACTGACGTCGATTATGGATACCATGTAGAACTAATGATTTTCAGCTTTTGCGGGATGAGATATGTCCAACTTAGCCAATGTGAAAGCGATAAATCACCTACTTTATGGGACAGGGATACCCCAGAACCATTTCTTAAGAAACCCTTATACTTTTCTAGGTAAAATATACCTGCTAACCTCTATTGTGCGCTTCCCTTTGCAGTCATAATAACATTGAATAGATTCCTAAAAATAAAAAATTTCATCTGTTTACTCGCAATGCCAAAGCATTTATCTGTAGAATCTGAAGAAACGTAATAATTATATTCATGGTTGTATGTCGCAACACAAAAGGGACAAAACTTCACGAGTAAATATGATAACAATATAATTTTATTGTATTGTACGAGTACCTACCTATTTTTCATGCAATAATCCTGCATTAATCACAATCAAAATTTCCATCATGATTCACCAAACGATTGATTAAAATCAACAAAGAAAGATACTCTTTGGATAATAGACGACAGATTGCAGACTTAATGTTTTTATTAACGTTAATAAATGGCATTACTGAATGCGCGAATTTCCGAAGTTTAATTAATTTTCGTGTACCCAATAGACGCACACATAACTCATAACACTGAAATATTTTTTTGTGCTTATGATAGCACTGATGAGGCTAAAAGTTTATGCGTAAATAGAATTTGCAATTTGGATTATAGATAGCCGTGTATATGGAGCCGATGCGAGTGATATATTCAATAAAGTATTAATAAATATTAAAATTAAATCAGCGACAGCATGCAGGCATTATCGTTTTTGTGGAATGTTGAAATATATAATATTATGCGTATTATAATTATTTATGACTAACGTAGGTATGTGTTTAATTATAAATTTGAAATCATTTTTACTTTAAAATACTCGTATCTTTATAATATACATGTTATAATTACATCGTAAAATACTGTAGATTTGAATCCATTTAATGTTTTAAATACGAATTGCCAATTAAAAGTTAAGTCTAAGATCTGGAAATGTCAAAGATCTGAAATTGTCTAAGATCTGAGCATGTCTAAGACAGGGGCATGTCTTAGAGACATGATTAACAGTACTAAGGGAAAGCACGTCAAGAGTTTGGCCCCTCCATTTTCCCATATGCTGCAAATGCATTGACCATCAAAGAAAGACGGAAAATTGACGGTCTTGAAATGTGATGCTGAGATGAAGAAGTACGTCCTGACCTTCAAGTTAATATCTGCAAATGTTATTTGAATGTAATTTTCTCACCTTGAATTTTGTATCTAATTCGGGCATTTACAATTTTGAATCAAAACATTTTCGAGCATTTTACTCAAAGCAGAAACAGTATGCCAGGTAAAACAAAATATATTAATTATTGTTCACGGTAGAATAGTATCCAGGAGATAGGTGTTTGAGATAATACAAAAGATTTCGTTGGCGGCCAAAAGCATAATATTACTAAAACAATAGAAAGGGTAGTTCTCATAAATCCTTCGGTTTCAGTTCGGTTTATATCTTAACTTTTGTCTAGGAAATAAGGGTATTTTTTTCCTTGACTACGAATGCTTTAACTAAAGGCTAAGTAAACAATACCCTATTTAGAAATGTGTCAACGTTACCTATTATTCCTCCATCTTTTCATGATCTTTGTCAATTAGCCTGAAGGGCAAAAGTATGATGTAATACGATATACATGTTATATGTTGGGTACGAAAATACAGAAAAGAGAATATTGACTTTAGCCATGTCATTTAACCATTTTTTTGTGAGTTGTTTTCGTGATTTGCAATCGTAGCGCAAATATATGGTAAAATGGAAGAATATTTATATAATTTGTATTCAAACTTTTTTTAAATCGCTAAAATAACTTAACTTAAGCTTACTTATTTGAAATGCGTAAAACACGGAGAAATAAAACATTTTGAAAGTCATTTAGCTTTTCTTTCTATTGACAAAATAAAAGTTGGTAATTTAATTCTTAGTGGGAAAGTCCTTGGTAGTCTTTTAATGATTCAAGTTGCTTATGCCATGTAAATCAAATGTTTGTTTTTGTTTTTTTCTTTCTATGAAATTTCAATTACAATATTTTGAGTTTGTCTAAATTTTTGTAGACAAGGACTGGATTCAACTCCCTGGGGAGCTGTTTATATTAACATTTTACAACAGATATGAAGAACATTTAAGAGAAGGTAATATAGAAGTCTAGGCCATAAGCCCTGTAGATGCCTAGACTTCTATATTACCTTCTCTTAAATGTTCTTCATCTCTGTTGTAAAATGTTAATTTCAATTACAAGTTGAAAAACGAACTGCTTCCTAGATACATGTTGGAAGGTATTAAATATAATAAAGATTTCTATAAGTATGAAACGAGAAGTGGGGGTGATTTCAGACATCCTAAGATTAGACTGACTGGAACTTAAACCGACCCAAAGTTGAAAGGTTTGGATGATGATTACTTGTCAGAAAGAATCAAGCGTCTTCACTTTACGATCAAAATGCTTTGTTCACATTAGGGATAATTAATATTTTATGTAGAATTACAGAATAATTTTAATTACATATACCAATTCTTATATATATTTGGATCATTTCTTTAGCGCCGTTTTTGTAAAAAACACCTCAAGGGCGCTGTACAATAAATAAATATCCCAACACATCTTGCAGCTACAGAGCGCATGGACGGTTGGGATTCTTGTTCTTTGTCTCCAATTATGATATACAGGAGCTAGATTACAGCACGTCTTGCAGCTACAGAGTGCATAGACAATAAGAAATCTAGCCCCTATTTACATTTTTTAAGTTTTTATTTGACAATAAAGCTTAGAGATTTGGTGATATTTAAAAAAAAAAAAAAAAATATATAAAAATAGAAGTTAGATTACGACAAGTCTTGCAGCTGCTGAGCGCATGGAAGGTTGGAATTCTAGACCTCATTTACTAAATTTAGGTAATGGATAGTTGATAACATTTACCTATTGAAGCTAGATTACTAATCGTCTCGCAGCTACAAAGTGCATGCACGAGTGAAATTCTGGCACCTTAAAATTATCAATAAATTTACAAAAACAAACATTAAGCATAATAGTAAATTTGTAAAGTGTTCGTGCTAAAAAGTAAACAATTAAAAATTAAACAAATAAAGCATTTCAACACTATGAATAATATAACAGATAAAAATATCCGAAGGGTAGCTTTCAAAGATTCTTATTATCTTATTATTTTTGTAGTGTTTTAAATGAGTACTGGGTAAATTAATGGAAAATTGTGAGTTTGCAAGCTAAACAAACAAAAAATTAGAATCGAATTTACAATCATAACATGATTTCAGTGTTGAATCATCTTTAAAACTAATATTTAGCGTACAACCTCCCAGGAATCGAACCTAGGACTTCAAGCATAGTAGACAAACGCGCACTATACTACGGAAGAACTCATACCCCACTCGATTTCCTTTTACGATATTTTTATCTGAGAGTAGACATAGAGTCGAAAACACTCGTCTGGTTCCATTTTACACACGAAACTTCCAGTGTTACTTATCCGCTCTGACAAGGACATATATATATATTACGTTCTATTTACCGACGGATATTAATTTTATTTAAAAAGAAAACATAGATACTTAACATGGTTTTCGGGGCCATACCTTTTTTTATTGTGTAGTTTTAAAAATATCCTAAAGAATTTTTTGGAAAATCGCGTTTTTTTTTAAAAAAAAAATTAATTGAGATCAAAAATAAATTTGACTAATGAAACCGATACATTCTAGGCAAAAGGTAGGGAAGTGGAGGGGTAGGGATTTATGAGAGGGATACTAGTTCGAGATATTAAGGATTGATTCCATTTTAAAATTAAAATAAATAATTTTTTTTACCAAAAAAAAGGTTTTTTCAAAAAAAAAATATCTTGGAATTTAAAAAAAGTTTACCTTGAGAAATGTTCCTTTGAAGTTTAACGGTCTGACCCTGAAACTCCGTGAATGCATTGTCTGGAAAAAAAACAGTATAATCTCCAATTTATTGACCCGATTATAAATTAAATTGTTTTGACAATATAGAGGTATTAAATCGATAAAATGACTAAAAGGTGATTGCATTTGGCAAACCAATGGAAATTGCGCATTTAAAAATAAAAATAATAATAAAAAGAATCAAGATTATTATTATTTTGGCTAGACTTGGAAGACATCAAAACCAATGTTTTTTTTTTCATGCAAATAATACATTAAAAATTATCGCGTACTTCACAGAACATCAAAGGATGGAACGATGGAAGAAAACAAAATGGTCCCCGTAAATAAAATTCTGTATTCCCTCCCGATGTCCGCCTCGTGATCTAAAGGTCAGCGCGTTCACCTACCATGGAAGTGGGTTATTGAGAAATGTGTTTTTATACTAGAATATTTCATAGTCCCTGAACCGACTCCTGAAGAGTGAAATCGAACATCTTAGGTTCAAGTAATAAAAATGATCTGCGTTAAAAAAAAATCAGTGTTAATTAGTATGCACTATTAAATGAGGAAATATAATAATAATCATACCCCTTACCCAAAACCGATGGTGTGTGTGGCACTGCATTGGTATATCAAATGCAGCGTATTTCGATTATCTGTTACATCAAGGTATCCCTAGAAATAGTTATTTAAACTTGTTTCTACACGGTAATATTCCATTGTCCCAGCACTGACACCTAAAGCATGAGGTACATCAATAAAAAATATAACTTACCCATCTGACGACACTGTTTCAATTTATGAAGGTGATGGATATCAGTCATTTTTTTTAAAAAGAGTCATTGACAAATTTCTGGTCACGTGGTTACAAGAGGAGATCCCATCAACAGGGATGGAGAATACCTTAAACCAGCCAATGGCAGGTCATAAGCCCTGTAAATGCCTTGACTTCAATATTACCTTATTTAAGGTATTCTCCATCCCAGTTGTAATTTGGTAATATTTTGTATTTATTTTTTACGTTAACAAATCGGAATTATTTCAATGCAAATGCCCTGTGCACTACTGGGTGCGGAGAAAGAAAATATGATGATATGTACAATAACACGGATTGTTTTAATTTGAATACAATGGACGGAGAAATATTCATATGGACGCAACTAAAGCTCTTGTGAATGCCGTTTCGCGTCTAAATAACTGAATTGAAATAAGCAAATCTCCTAAAATATCTAACTTATAAACTTCAATCTGTTTTCAATGCAGCAGCAAGGCTCATTTACAGGAGTAAAAAAATACTCTCATATCTTACAACATCTTTGAGATTTGCACTGGTTTAAAATCCCGGAGAGAGAACTTCATCATATGGCTCCAAGATACCTATATTATATATGTAAATAAAATCAATATATTGCTGCTCTTACTTTAATGTGTCATTAATTTTGAAGATGTTTTTTAAATAGACCTAAATTTATTGTCTTATATTTTACTTTAAGAATGATCGTACGAGGTTTTCCTGTAATTTATTTTATTTAATACAAAAAACGAATGACTTTTACTCAGAATTTTTTTTATTTTGTGGCCCCAAGAGTGTTTAATTTCCTGGATGAATATATCGTGGGTATGCTGGCAAAAAGCTTTACCACTAAAATCCCTGTTTTGAGAAATCAAACATTTAAGTTTTGTTCCAATTTTACTCTTTTATATCTTATTTAAGTAAAGTTAGATGTTTAGTGCTCATTTAAGAACATGTTTTTAATTTTTCCGTTTATTAATTTGATATTTAGTAAATATTTAGTTATTTAAAGATTTAAGCCTGAATACAATACCGGGTATACGACAAAACCTTAAATTTATTTTTATAACTACAGATATATGAAGTTAAATACGACTAAGTGTCCGCATATTTGCGTGTTAACGTTTTTTGCCAGTATACCCACGATATTAAGTCCTCCAAAACGAAAGCCAGTTTCAAGAGAAGTGTACAAGTTAGGGAATTTATCTAAAAGTAAGAGACTATTGCACGAGACTGCTGCGAGACATTGCATTCATTGATGTATAGTTTAATAAAGCGTGTTTTCCGGATGTTTATCAAAATTATGTTTTTGTAAAAAAAAATATTTGTTGTATTTTAAAAATTTTTTTTAAAAATATTTTTTATATTTGGACCCCTGTATTTAGTAGCCTTACGTGTCATGTACAAGGCTAAGGTA
Source organism: Micrasema longulum (assembly GCF_059751315.1). NCBI lineage: Eukaryota > Metazoa > Arthropoda > Insecta > Trichoptera > Brachycentridae > Micrasema > Micrasema longulum. The sequence goes on along the minus strand of NW_028277385.1, from coordinate 822,024 downwards.
CTCAGAAAAAAAAAACGTTTTTGTTTGTCTTGGAAATGGGATGTTCGATCACTGATTTTGGTTTATTACCTTTATGAGTCCAATCACCATTGTTGCGAAGTTCAAGAACAATGGCGCGTGATAACTACTTTTAACTACAGTGTGGATATCTGTTAAGGGTATTCCATCTTTCCTGCATTCTGCATCAAGATTATGGCGTTGCAAACTGAAAAATGGGCACTGAAATAACAGATGTTCTATACTCTGTGAAGAAATATCATCGCATAGACAATAGTCATCATTCCTTAATTTAAACCAATAAAGATAACTTCTCATAGCTCCGTGTCCGGTAAAAATTTGGGTAGTTTTGAAAGTACTTTGGTGATGATGACGGAAGTTTGCTGCATCATCCAGCGTTGAGGAAAACATTTTAGTTATTTTACCTGTAGAAAAAGCGCGGTAATGATCCTTCCAACGCTGCTGCGTATTTTGTTTTATACGGCGTTTAGCAAAGCTAAGGGGAAATTCTGAGAAGAAAAGTACCGTTCTTTTACAAGTTGCGGCTCTTGCTCGTTCATCCGCTCTCTCATTTCCTAATTTGTTGTATTCTTTAATAATATGCATGCTTTCACTTTCTATTTTGTTTTATACTAACTCGACTCATGGCTCATGGCCTCATATAATTAGGGATACGTTTTTTTTTGCCAGATGTACAAAGTATGTATCTTTAAATGATCAGCAGCCGATAAAAAATGCTGATTTTTGTATCTTATTAAATTGTCGAAAATTTAAGAGCACCTATTCAAAAATGGGATTGAATGAGAGGGGGTCTTTAGTATGTGTGCAGTGCACTGCCAAGTAAAAATATGTGGAAATAAATTAGTAATTTTATTGATAGTAATAATATGTTATAAGTAAGTAAAAAGAAACGGGGATTCGGTGCAATATTATACACGTAAACACCATAATATTCAAAACTAGCGCCAAAAGATCTAGCGAGATCGACTCTAGCGGACGATTTTCTCGTCTACGCATGCGAAATCGTCTCTGTGCATGTTCTGTTTTGCACAATTCTTTACCCTGAATTTGTATGAAATGTGTCATTTCTCCTAAGATCGTCATTTGAGCGAGATAGACAACGCTTTATACTGGTGAATCGTGCGTTAGAGGGAGAAGGTCATATACATACTCCGGGCATTGCCAACGCATGCGCAGATTTGAAGTTTGAAGTTCGTTTGCAATGTCACTTTGAACATGCGTAATGACATGATATTATTACAAATTTTGTTGTTTTAGTATCCTTAACCATGCGTATAATGTTAGGCGAATTTAACATTCCTTGTTTCGATGCGCGGGTTGTCATTTGTCATACGATTGCCCGTTTAGCACGTCAGACCTCTCATATTATTATTATTTTATTGAACTTAATATATAAGTTTACAAAATGTAAAGAAATGCACTGCCCATCTAGTGGATTGAATATCTACTCCATTTATGTACATTAACTGTCCGTGTAGAGTAGCCCTGGCCAACCCGCGGCCCGCAGCGCCCTTTTGCAACCCGTGGGCATGAATGACGAATATTTTTTAGAACTAGTAAATTATGAGAAAGAATATCAGATGTTATGTTCTCCATTTGGTGTTGATATTTTCACTCTTCCTTACAAATGGAATTAATCGACTTACAAAGCAATATTGAACTAAAAAATATGTACGCCACGATTTCAAAAATAAAATTTTATAGCAGGTACATAACAACAACAAAAATTCCTAATATTTATTCCTCCATTCTACAGGACTCATATTGACCATATCGAGTCTGTCCAATACCGTTTTCTAAGAAAAGTGGCATGGTTGCTCGGATTACAAAGGGGTAATTATTCCTATTTTGAAATAGAGCAATCTTTTAATCTGTCTTCATTGGAGAGACGTAGAACTGAGATGGACCTTATATGCATTTTCATAATACTTAATGCTTTAAGTGATGTCCCATCTCTGTTGCAATCAATTTATTTTCATGTTCCCAACCGTGTCGCCCGAAGTCAAAATCTGCTATTTATAAAATCTTCTAAGAGCAACTTTGGTTTTTATGCCTCAATGTCCAGAATGTGTAGATTACTCAATTCATCACACGACTTGGAATTCTTTGGGATAGATCTTCCGGCTTTTCGTAGATCTCTTCGCGACTAAACAGTGTGGGATAAAATTGGATTGGCATGGTTTAGCTCAAAGTTTTAGGTCTTTCGTTTTTTTTAATATATTGTATACAATCATTGTTTTGCCCTTGTTTGTTTTTTTGTTATTTTTGTTCAGTTTCTTGCATTTATGTTTCTTCATGTAACTGTTGTAATTGGCTTAGGCCGTATATATAATAAATAAATAAATAAGATGTTTGCCCAAAAAAATATTAGTGCCTTTGGACCTACATCCGTTTATAAAGTTTTTTTTTTCCAAAATGAAACATCATAAAAATAAAAAAAGTGCGTCAATAACAGACGAAAATCTGGAAAACCAGTTCGAAAACCAACTTCAATTATTGAAATAGATTAAAAAAAAATAAGTAAGCAAAAAGAAACTCAAATCTCGCACTGAAAGAAGTGACCATTGGTAATTGGTTTTATTGAAAATAAAATTTGCAATACGGTTTGATTTATGTGTCTTAAGTAATATATTTAATTATTCAAATTGTTAAAAATGTTTGTTATATTTTTCTGTTGGTACAATATGTGTTTTCTTTTCACATCTGTTTGTGACATTGTTTTTTTTCAAAATTACCGTGATTGTACTTTCAGATTATCACTACATTCATTTTTTAATACAAAAAATCAACAAGTATGAAATTCGTTGGAATAAAAAAAAGTAATTATTTTCGTAAGATATTGAAAGGAGGGTGAGTGCCGGGAACAGGGTGAACGGTGCACTGAAATCTACTTTGGCAAACAGATGTTTACAATGGAGTTCTAGTGCCAACTCCAATGTATGGGAGCGAAGTATGGAATTGGAAAAATGATGATGAAAGTAGGCTAAATGCTGTCGAAATGTGATTCCTCAGGCGAATGTGTGGTAAAACGATGTGTGATAGGTGCACAAATGTCGAGATCTGTGAACTCTGTAAGGCTGAGATATGCATTATCGACAGAATCAAGAAAGGGGTGCTGCGTTGGTTTGGACATGTAGAGCAAATGGACAGCGAAAGAACGGCTAAAAGGATCAACGATGCGAATGTTGATGGATGCAGAAAACGAGGAAGGCCGAAAAAGACATGGCACGATCAAGTCCATCAAATACTTGAAGATGAACATGTCAAAAGTAGGAATAATAGGCGTGCGTGCATGAGAAGATGTATGAATGTAGAGGAAGCGAGGTTTGTATGCAAAGGTAGAGTGATATGGCGTTATATCATATCTGCATACCCCTACGGGGAAACGGCGTGATGGTTTGCTTGTTTGTAAATAAAGGTGCAATTTGGGTTGGCCCGTTTTTATTCTTCGTACCCTCTGGTGCGAAAACGGAATGATAACAATTTTTGATAATATCTTTAAGAAAGGTCGAAATTTAAGAAGCAGTTGGCCTTCAATCAAAAATGTGATTTAATATCCTCTCCGTGTATGGCGTATGTAGGTACTGGGAGTGTGGGGTCTCAGATGAACACGCGCTTCCATCCCCCAGGAATCGAACCCTCGTAAACGTGGTATCTTTTGTTCCTATGAATATTAAAGGCCGTGTTTGACTGTGGCAGTTATTTATTATTTCTGGGTATTTGTCTTCCGCGCACGGAGTTACGGTATTTTTTACTTTTTCTCCTCTGTCTACTCGTACCTGCCGCCTTTTGAACGCTCTCTTATTTTCATAATAAATGTAACCTATAAAATGCAAGATTAAACAAAAAAACGTTTTTGTACATGCGTTGTACTGTATTTTATTTATTCAGAAAAAATATACTTATTTTCGTAATATTACAATTAATTTTTTTTTTATGCAATTAATACAACTTTGTTCTCTACCACTAATTATTATTTTTTTCTACCGACTGGTTTATTTTATTTTTATTTTTATTTTATTTTATTCAGAAAACATACAATCATACATAATAAGTATTAAAAACAACATTTTTTTAACATAAAAAGACCAATTAAGTTTTCATAAATTATGCAAAAGATATAAACATTAAATGTGACAAAAAAAAAAAAAAAAATAAGAATTTCAATTGAGAAAAGAATAGTTGTTGACATTTGCGTTTTCCATGGAGGTAATAAATTAAAATAAATAAAAATACCGAATGTACACTCCGAGTCATCCACCACAATGAACGCACATATAAAACATACGCAAACATAAACATTACATTACATTTACACAAGCTTCTCTATCAAGGTAGTTTAAAGTAGCCAACTAAATATTAGTTTGCTAGTTTTAAATTATTTATTTTACGTAAAGGGGAGTGACGTTTACACGAATATAATGGGAAACGTTAATATAAATCAACGTATTTTTTTAATGTTTGAAGCAATTACTCTGTAGTTATTCATTATAATAAAATAAATATTTTAAAACTAGTATTTAGTTTAGTATACATCGATAAAGAAGCATGTGTAGCTTTAAACCAGTTTTGATGTTTTAAACCAAAATGTATTTTCTATTTTTGTCTATTAAATATTTTTAGTACACAAAATAAATAACAAAAAAATATATAGTGTTTGCAATGAGTACCACATAAAAAATAATTTTGGATATCATTTTTGACTTCTCTATTAAATATGTTGTGTTCTTGACCGCACATTTTATTTCCTTTGTTCATTTCATTGAGTATCCTTCTGTGAGTATAAAAATGTTGTCCTGTTGAGGTTTTTAATTTTGGAATGAAGATGTCACTAATTTGTCCTCTTTCAGATCTCTACCTTGCTGTAGTGAGGAGACTTGAGGATTTCAATGATTTACTTGTGACTTTCAAAAGGGGCCACCATGGCAGACATGTTGGTGTTGAGATATTAGACAAAAAGTGATCGAAAGGTGGCCCATGCCTGAGTGGGTAAGTTGAACCGACCTCATTGGTTTCGAGCCATTTGCCCACAGACCTCAGGCCACGGAAGCGTAGAGCCAAGTGCCTTACCTTTCTAAAATTTATTGATTACTAATCTCCCACAAAATGCCTCGGACACTGACATCGCTCATATTCGACCCGACACTATAATGGGCAATGCATTTAGAAAATTAACTCCTATCCAACAACTCTTCCATGCGCATCGGTTCATATAACGTGCGCAAAATGCAGGTCTTCGGAAAAGATATCTACGCAACTCGTATCATGGACAAATATAAATTAGATATTCGTGGTATGAGCGAGGCGCGTTGGTAAGGATCTGGAAAGAGACTGTTGGATAAATATACTTTTATAAACTCTGGTCAACAGCAGTGTCACCGCCAAGGTGTAGCAATCCTACTTTCACAGAGAGCGGCTAAATACCTTTTCAAATGGGAGTCCATCTCTGAGCGTCTTACACGCGCGCTACATTCAGAACCGCTGACAGTTCAATAACTATTACTCAGTCCTATGCGCCCACAAAAACTGCAGATGCCCTAGTAAAGGATGCTTTCTATGACTCTCTTTACGCGGTTATTGCAACTCTACCAAGAAGAGACCGCGTGATAGTGATGGGCAATTTAAATGCAAGAGTCGAAACAGACCCAGCATTTGGCCCATTGGTGATGCGAAGGCATGGCCTCGGGCAGATCAATGACAATTGTAGAAAGCTTATAAAGTTTTCCACCATCAGCGACCTTGTCATTGGTGGAACCCTATTTCCCCTTAAATCAATTCATAAATATTCTTGGAGTTCTCCCGATGGAAGAACGAAACCGCAGATAGATCAATTTGGTAAGATTTATTCCAGTATTCTCTTTTGTTTGTTTGCGCAGCGGCTTGTTACAGTTATGGAATTTGATACCAATATGATTAGAGATATTAATATTAAACTACAAAGTTGAAAATTTTCAAAGTTGTTAAAATCTTCTAACGAGATGTGTTCACCTTTTTTTACTTAAATAAAATATTATTTTTAGTTTAAATAAAATATTTACCTACCTACAAGACACGTGGGGTGTTCGGTTTTTATCATTATATTAATGATCTCTTAACATAAAATTGTGAATGTTTTTCTTACTTTTAGGTAGAAGGTATTAGAATTTGTTTTACGTATATGTATACACATTCAAATATTTAAAAAAATTAAAGAAAATAAATAACATTGCAAACATAAGAAGGTATTCTAAATAACATAAATATATATTTTAAAAGCATGGCCTAAACATAGAGGTAATTCATTTCATTTATTTATATTTAGTTACATTGAGAACATTACAAAGTATCCAATTAATTCTAAACACATTACAAAATATACATATCCAATTTATTAAATAGAAAAGAGAAAAAAAAAACGTAAATTGTCATGTAAAATTGACATACATATTACAATTTGGAAATCGCCCTCCTAAGAGTAATCCCACCGTCATGAAATATATCGACATCCGAGGCGATACGAATGACGAATGTTACACAGTGTGTAAAGTGGCCACTTAAACCAGCCATTGATAGGTCATAAACCCTGTAGATGCCTAGACTTCTATTTTACCTTCTCTTAAATGTTCTTCATCTCTGTTGTAATATGTTAATTCTAGAATGATCTTTAAAGTCTTCCCGAGTTTTCCATTTTAAAGTAATTATTTCATGCACAGCGCAGCGTTACCGCGGATATAATATAATATCTGAAGTGACTTCGCGAACAATAGTCGGAATATTGTAGTCCCGTCTGTATCAAGATTTCTACATTGCCATCCGTAGTGAACTAATTTCGCACGTTTCTTGTTCGCAAGTACGCTCCATTAGTCATATTCCGCTTTATCCTACTTATCCACTAATATTATCCTCCATATTTAGTAATATAGAGAAACAATTGCGGAATTATGAAGTAAGTAATTTCTCGGGGTGCTTACAACAGACGCTATCGTCATCTGTTCGTCAAGATCATTTCCTTCCATACTTTTACTTTTATTTGCTTTATATATATCTTGTTTTTTTATGTTTATTTATTATGTATTTTTGTATCATTTAATTTAGTACGTACTTTTATTTGGCATATGATTTATTGCTCCTATTTCTTATATTTCTTTCTATAGTAGTGAGTTTCTAGAAAACATATATTTCAATTATGTTTTTAAATACAGATTATTTTTCTGCTGATTTGGATGAAAATCTTTTATTTTTCTCCTTTTTTTTGCACCACAACAGGCCAGGAGGCCCAATTACAGTGGTGAATAACATCACAGAACACCCAGGTTTGAGGAAAAAAAAACACATTGATTTATTTTTGTGTTCTCACCGGGAATCGAACCCAGAACCTAACGCACGTGAGTCAAGTGCCTTAACAACTACACCACGGAAGCCGCCTTTAATTTTGTTGATTTTATTGATACTATTATTTTGTACATTTGATTATGTGTAATTGTTAATTTGTATAATTTTTATTTTAAAAATTATTTCTGATAATCTTTTTTGCATTATATTTTTGGGAATTTTATTATTTATTTGTTATACCTTTTTTCTATATTATTATTTTATTGCATTGTCATAATAGTTTAATCTAATTAATTTTACTGGGTATTTTTATTGTTATTTATTATGGTTTGACACGGGCATAGCCTTAAAAGCCTTAATAAATTCATTAATATTTAAACTAGTTAAAATTTGAATAAAGAAATAAATGAATAAATATTTAAATTATAATATTTAAAGCGTTTTATTTTTTAAGTCAATTCAACAAAGATACATTCTAGAAAACGTACAATTTGAAGATTTTGTCCTTACAATTTCGCATGTATATATCTTCAATTATAGTAATTTTATTATAACACAAAATATATAAAATTACATTTGCTGGTTTTTTTTTTTTTTCAAATTTCTTATACAGTATACAATACGATGAAAAATTATTTGTACTTGTGTACTTATTAACTAAGATTTATTCCTTAAAGATTTTTCGCAAAAGTTGGGAGAGTATCATAAAAAAATACAATTTTGTTATTTCGGCTGTATGTCTATATTATATTTCGGACACATGCGGGCCATAGGTGTGTGATACGTAGCATTACCTGTAAACAAAAGTAGTTTAAATATGTCACAATTTCTTAATTTTGCATTTATTTGTATTTTATTGAGGCGGTCAGTATTTACTTTACAGTTTAATATTTTATTGATAAATTTTATCTTGAAAACAACGCGACGTTTTGTCAGAGAATCAAAATAAAAAAGAGTCAGATGATGCTTGTTATTTAAATTTGATCGTGGGTTAGAAATTCGGGACTTATATGAAAGGTACTTAAAGAAGTTTTTTTAAATTCGAGTCTCCAAATACTCTTGATATACATACGCAGAATGGTGAATGTAACACAGCGTGTAACGTAATCATTTGAACTAGCTAATAACAGGTCGTCATCATCATCATTTTCCTATAATAACAACACAGTGGTGAATAAGGCACTGCATTAGAACCTACACCAAATACAGCTTTTCTCGAAGAAGAAGATAACTAGTCTTACGCTTCAAATATCAGTCCACAGACAGCAAAATATTGCGATACAAAACCATTTAAAAAAAAACTACATACCATTGGCGTTGATGGACGGAAAAATCTTCACTGTTTATTTATATATTTATTAAAAAATTACACTAGTTTAAATATTAATGAACTTATAAGGGCTTTTTAGGCCACGTCCGTGTCAAGCCACAATAAATAACAATAAAAATACAAATTTAAATTAATTAGATCAAATTATAATGACATAGAATAACAATCTAGAAAAAAAAGGTAAATGTTATAAATAATAAAATTCCAAAGAATACAATGCAAAAAAGAAAACCAGAAATAATTTTTAAAATATAAATTATAAAAAATTAAGAATCACACATAATCAAATATACAAAATAAGATAAAATCAACAAAATAATAGTAAAATATAGTAATATTTAAAAAAAACAAAATAAGAGTATCATTGAAATCAACAGAAAAATAAAATATTTCTAAAAACATAATTGAAACAATAATTGAGATACGTTTTCTAGAAACTCACTCAATACTACAAAGAAATATAAGAAATAGGAGCAATAAATAATATGCCAAATAATAATACGTACTTAATTAAATTAAACAAAAGTACATAATGAAAAAAACAAAAAATATAAAGATATACATAAAGAAAATAAAAGTAAAAGTATGGAAGGAAAGTATATTTGTAAATTTTGCTAATCTCGAACTTTGACAAAATTGACAAACTCGTCCCTATCGATGTGCAGTATATCCGCTTTTTGGATTTCAACCAATTCTTTATATTTCTCTATTTCTCTATCCGCCACAGACAAATTATTTTTAGTGATTTAAATATATAGAGCGTATGGGTTGTTCGTATTCTAGTTCCTCAAATCACAAATAATTAATATTCTAGTAACAGAAGTTCCATAAGAAATTGGCTTAGTAGGATTTTAGTGACTTTAAAAAAATATAAAAAAAATGATTCAATTCAGCAATGTATCATCATCATCATTACCTTTCCGCACTTAAATCACAAAGTATCTTGATCATTTTTGTTACATGAAGGTAAAAGGATCAGTCTTACGTTTTAGGTGCCAGTCAAGGGACCATGAAACGTTAGTGAAAAAACACCTTTCTGAATAAATATTTCATGTCAACCATGTCGGGAATCGAACCTGGGACTTCTTGCATGGTAAGAAAATGCACTGACCATTACACTACGAGACCGACAAATGTATTGCGTTAATTTAATCCTGCCGCTAGTCTTGCAGCTACAAAGCGCATGAACATGAATAATTCTAGTTTACAATATGTACCAGCTAGTGTGAAAAAGCAAATCAAATATTTGGTATATAAAAAAAAACTGACAAAACATTTGCGTTCGTATGGATTTCGTTTAAATATGAATGAATGTTCTCTGCGTCCAGGCAGATTTAAAATACAGTTCTGTTTGTAAAATTGAAACAAAATCCTTTATAACTGCTTTTAAGTAAAAAATTTATATAAGGAAATCAAGTAAAGATGAGTTTGCTTCGTTGTTTAGTGGTTGGAACGTTTGCTTACCATTCTTGAGGTCCTAGGTTCGATTCCTTGAAAGGTGGACGATTTTAAAGATTTTCTTAAACTTTCGTTGTTCCGAAGCATAGCTGACCACCTTACCTTCATGTAACAATGGGTCAGTTCAGTGGTTTTTTTAAATTATTTTTAAATAGACTATTAAAGTACGCCAAATATTAAAAAAAAAAAAAATTTATGAATCGCATTATCATCATAACGATTTTTTTAATTTTGGTAATTTGTAATTTCTCCGCGAGTGATGTCACTAGTTCTCTCCGGTGAGTTGTCCTGATTGGTGAGTTGACTTCCCGTAAACCGGAAATCAATCACAACACTCTATCATTAGTTAAATTAGAAGAACCTGTGACTTTATTTGAACCTGTAGCAATTGCACAGAAATCTTTAATCCGAGTAATTTTTAAAAAAACTTTTCGTTATCCAAGTGACTTGCTCTTTAAAGAATTCAGAGTACTGAATATTATTCAACAGTATATATTGAGAACGGCAGTGGTTACACACATAAATAGAAACATTTACCCAAGCGTCAACCACAACCATAATACAAGAACTAAGTGAAGGGGTCAACACTGTTCTGGCATCAAGACAACACTATTACGTAGGCAAAAAGGTCCATAACCTTTTGCCAGAATCGTGGAAAGACGGAAGTGTTGTCAAGTTGCGGTAGGTGTTGACCTCGCTCTTTCATGACATTGGTCATAAGGAGTCAGAACAGTTGATGCATGCCACGGATTGGAGATTTTACTGGAAGTCGAAAATAAAATATAAAAATAAGGAATAATTAAAAAAATGTATTTATAGATAGCAACCATGAAGTTTCGAATAAACAAATCGTCTATCTTTTTATGAATGTATGTATGTGTATGCGTATTGGTGTATGTATGTGTATGTATATATATGTGTGTTTATAAATATATGTGTATATATGTGTATGTGTGTATGTATATGTATCAAATTGTGTATACAAATAAGTTTATATTTTATTTGTCTGTGCTCTCTATTAATTTGTTAACTATTATAATATATTAAAATGTAATTGCCTAGCTTGGAACGGGGTATGTACTCTTGTTAACTGGACAAAGTGAACGTAAAATTGTATTTTGATAAAAAGTTTAAATAAATAAATAAAAAATATTTATATGGTTCATTTTTAATGAAACCATTTATTCATACATTTTAAAGAAAGTTATCCGTACAATTTAATGATTTAATTTTTACCGCGTCTAAGATAACATTTTTCACATCCAATATCTAATAGTACTGAACTTCATCATTGCAGTGCCCTTTATACCACTGGGTGCGGAAAAGGGAATGATGATGACGTATGTCGGAGTCTCCGCCTTGTCAGTAGAAACGAACGGAAGTTTAAAATGTATGCTAGGCTCCAATTTCCTTGCAAAATATACGACGCTTATGCGAGCCGAGCCGATGTTTGCCGAATGTCAATAATACTACGGTGGTGTATATTATCTAGTAATTGCAAACATAGGTTTCAAGTTACATTTGGCTTGAACACGGCTCACAATAAAGAAAAGGGTAAATGCTAAATATGGCTAGCCGTTTCCTAATGTTACATGATATTATTCAATACTTGTGGGTACTATGCAAAATGGTATCTGCTTAGAAAATTCGCTTTCGCCTTTATGAAAATGGTTACGACATATTTTAATCAGCTTAAAAAGGTCAGAGTGCAAAGAAACATAGTTAGCTTATTGATTCACGTATACTTATCGGGAAAGGCATTCGTATTAAGATATTGAAAGACAGTTGGTGCAGAAAATTTCTAATGCATACTCGTAGTAAATATTTTACTTGTTTTCACTTAGTTTTGTAATAAACGAGGCCAGTTAAATAATAGTTGCTACAAAGTGTGATTCACGGAACCGCAACAACGTAAATTACATACTGCATGCCAGTCTCTTTACCCCTTTTTCTCTTCATAGTATAGTGTAGATATTTGGTCTAAAAAAAGTACATATACATCAAGGTTTTTTTTATAATGAAAATATTATAATAAACCTACATTATGTTCACATACCATTGATATTATCAAACTGAACGGTTTGGATAGGTATGAAAAAAATGCCATATGAATATGTATGTTAACTTTATATGTACCTATAAAAAGTTTTTAAATAAATAAGTAAATAATTTTTCAAATTTTATAGAATACTTGATGATATACTTGTTATTTTTTTTTCAGCTGCCCTTAACATGTTTTTATACTTTTAAACTACTTTAAATTACTTTTAGAATTGCTTCTAAAAATAATATATTGGTTTTCCTTACTATAATGAATCATTATTTTTGAAGTGTTTTTTAAATTACCTATAATTTTTTTTTTTATTAATATCCCTACAGAGATGAGGTAGAATTTTTTCAAATTCAGGATTATGGATATTCGAGCGTTTACAGGGCTTATGACCTATCATTGGCTGGGTTAAGTGGCCACTTTACGTTTTACAACATTCCCCATTCCGCTTATTAGCGAATATCGACACAGGTAACATTTTGATTTTTGTATATATCTTATTAAATGAGAAACCATTCACTAGCGTGTTGGAGCGCCATCTATGTATTGATATTGAAGTTAAGTATTTTTAATTAGCATATTACTTTATTTTATGTATTTAAGACTCTTCCGAGTTAAATTAAGTACTAGTAATCGCCTGCAGATGATTCTGCAATTTATTTATACTTATATTTAAAAAATATATATATACCTACTCCCCCTCGGGAGAAATCCAGATTTGTATATGTATAAAAATACACATACCAAAAAATAATGTTACCTATAATTTATTGTCTTTTATTTTTTATTAAGTTTCTCCTCGTAGTTTTTTATTGAATCCCTTAAAATATGTATGTTTTTATTTATGTTTTTCCTTTTTGAAAACGATTTTTTTTGCGATTATGTTTTTTTTTATTCTTATTTATTTGAATTCTTACATTTCAATTCCTTTTATATTGTTTTATTATTTCCATTTATGTGAATACAAACAACAAACTTTTACAATAACTTTTTTACTTTTATTTTAATTTTTAAACTACTTTTATTTATGTTTTTTTTTCCTTCTTTTTTGCACTTGAGAAAATAAAACTAGTTAATTTATAACCTTAGATCATAGAATATAGATTTGATGATAATATAATATGAAAACGTAACTGGTCCATCAAAGTTAAGTCTAACTGTTAAGTCTAACTGATATAATACCTCAAGGGCGCTTTTCAAAGTGTTCATATAAAGGAATCAATTAAATTTTCCCTATTTTTAATTTATTATTTAAGCAAAACAATTCCCCAACTTAATTCCCATTTTCGAAAAGTGAGTATTTAGAACTCGTTGAAAATGACTCTCAAAATGAAATATTTTGGTAAATTATTAAAATTTAAATTTTTGGAAATATTTCGTTAGGATCGTAAAACCACGACGGATATGCAAAAAATGCGACATTGAGTTTCTTTTATTTTTGATTTTGAAAAAGTTATGTAAAGCCTTTTTTTCCAGGTTTCAAAATATATCTGCATATACATAACTAACCTAAGTATCGAATGGTATACTTTTGTACTTCTCAAGTTGTGACATAAAGTGTCAAAAAAATCATTAACCGCTCTCACGCAAAGTTGAAGAAAATCACATGCGTCGTTGCTCTACGATCCCGACGATTTGTATGTAACCACTTACCATCAATTTCGTCAGGACAATAATTGTACTAATATGCAAATACGCCATAAATTTGAAGTAACGAGGAGGTTTTTCTTACCCGATTACAAAAAAATGTTTTCGTAATAATCTTCTTACCTAAAATACGGACGTCAGCTTGCTCTTGAATCTTTAACACTTTCATCAAATTTACGCACGGAAATCCTAAATCTATTATTCCACTTTGCATATAATCTAGGATAGGGTCCTGACCTCTATTCATTCTACGAAGGAGAGAAAGGTTCTCGCGTGTAATGTGGGTAGCGATATAAAAGGTGAACCAGGAGTATAAAACCAGGGGTCCCGTTTGAAATCCCTGTGGAGTGCCCGATGCCCTGAATTATGCAACATTTTGAAATATGCACAAAGCTTAGAGTTCAAAAGCTGGGCGTGGACAGCGAAAAGCTTTTTACCCTGACGCGAAACGCTGACGTTAATGAAGGAAGTTTTAACTTTTGTTAACTTTAATTCTAATTTCTTTACAAACAACAAAAACAAAAGAAAATATGTACTCTTGGACCTGACATAACTGTACACATATAAACTTACAGTAGATAATATACGTCTGATTTAGTATACTCTAATCATAAAACAGACTTACAGGTTATTAAGAACAGCATCTGGTATGACAAACTATAAGTCAGTTCTAAAATACAGATACAATTAAGATACGCTTATTCAAAAAATTCAAACCATTGATTTTGTCAAAGAGTTTTAATAATAATGGTAAACTGTATACCTTTATGAAAGTACTGTTTAATTTGAGTAACTTTTTTTAAATAGAGATATCTAATTATTAAATAAATTTTTCTATTCCTATGATTTATTCAAATATTTCAATTTTTGGGGACATTTTCAACGAGTTGTAAAAACTCACTATCAGAAAATGGGAATCATAGTGAGGTAGAGTACGGGTTGAACCTCGGACCTCTGATCCGTAAGTCCGCGACACTAGCCAAGAAACCACAACCCGCTTAGGAGTAATATTTCATAGAAAACAACGTAAATATGAATGTTTTTGATTCAGATAATCTAATAAGAGGTATGAGAAAACAAAAAAAATATACAAATTCAAATAATATTTTAATCGGTCTAATGTTTCACGTTGTTATTTTTCGTCTAACGTGGAATTCTATTTATTGACTATTTTATTAATCCATTATATTTTATTTAAATTCAGAGAAATATTGTCTTTTTGCCTCATACCATCTTTTTCTTCAAATTTATACATAAAAGTAATCATAATATAGACATTTGAAAAATAAAAGGATTGATATTTTTTTAAATCACAAGTATGAAACACTCCAACATACCCCTCAGAACAGTTGTTCCAATACATGAAGGTGCTGGATATGAGACAACTGTACTAAAAAAAGCACTTACACACTTCTGGTCAAACAATAAGAAAAACAGAAAAATGTACGTAAGAAGTTTTCCCAGAGCACGAATAGTCACACCTAAAACCCGTTCGACTTTTACACAGAGACATGTCGCCGACTTTATCGCACCGAGATTATTTAATATTTTGGAAGAGCGTATTAAGCTCTCAAGGACAAAAAACTATTGTCAAAAGAGTAGTTAAGGACCCTACTTTCCTTAGTGAGAGGGATTTGAATGGGAAACTCCTTGATGATTTTTCGAATTTTTGAGTTTGCTGTTACCGTATTAATGTGCCATGCATTTTTTTTTTAATTATCATTTTGTTTCTGACACTATGTAATATTAATTTGTAATGATATACTAGTATGTCCGTGTCAACTAATTACTCGTCTCAACTCAACACCGGACTTTTAGTCCCATGGAGTTTGGAGTTGGGGTCCCAAAATGTGTAATAAACTACTTATAAGTAAATAAATCAATGTATTTGATGATAAAAGAAAATCGCTTCTAATAAGTCATATACTTTGTAATTGGGTCATTGGTGTGCATAAATTATAATCGTTTTATTGATAAAGATGAATTAAGCAATACATCCATGATTTCCCATTAATACATTCAGGGATTATAGTTCACAGACTAAATATCATAACCAAGATTTAATCAACGAGCGTATGCTCGGCTATTGAAATAAAGAGCATCATTGTACATACAAAGTATAAATGAATATGCATACCTATTACGCATAAAAAGTTGACAGATTTAGAAACAAATACAATATTTTTCAACAATATCATAATCAAAAAAACAAATGAATTTGTATTTTATTACCTTTTTTTTGTTTTTTAAAAAAAAAAATATTTGCGTTCTTATGATTTACCCAAATATTTAATTTTGAGGGCCATTTTCAACGAGTTGTAAATAACTCACTATTAGAAAATGGAATCGAGTTGGGGTAGAGTGGGATTTGAACTACTACGGACCTTTGGTCCGTGAGTCCGAGACACTAGCCACAAGACCACAACCCTCAGTAATTATAATATTTTATTTTATTATTTAATTACGTATTTCTTCTTAAAAATCATAAGAGACTAATATTGTTTTAAATTGTAACCGGTGCACGTTGGTTTAAGCTTCTAATAACATGTATCGTTTTAGCATTTTGGTTTTGAATTTGTGTATAGCGGGATTTACATTTTAGTGTAATTAGTGTCCTGACGAAGAAACAAGTGCGTCTTGAAGCCGGTAGACATAGAAAATTCAGTAAGTGGTTATATGTAAATATTGACTTACATTATTTAAATTTTTTACCACAAAATTAATGATGAGATATTGATAATAAAGATAAATGGTTATTTGCTTATTTACGGAATACATAGTAAATTTATGTTCCCTTTCTTAGAAAATAATTTAAGCAGGTTTTTTACTTAACTTTGAAACGATAATTTTATTTTGGAATAATAGAATTAATTGATTCAGCTTTACAAATAATTAATTAGTCCACAACCAATATAGCTGACATTTATGTCTCATCATACGCTTATGTATAATTTGTAAGGCTCCTTTGAAATTAATAAGTTTACTTATTACTTTTGTATACAATGTATAATTACGAAGGTAACTTACAACTAACAAAACAATTTTGTTTGTATGTTACGGAGATTAAAGAGACATCAACTTTTATAAATTATGAAGTTGGATATTAGTAGATACGTCATTTATTATTTATTATAAAACATTTATAATATATCAATTATCAGGGGCCCGTATTGAAGTGGAAAGTTAACATTTATTTTCAATTTTATCTACAAAGTAAAATTATATTTTCCGTATAAAAAATAGAATATGGTTAGCAAATAGGTAACCGACAAGGATATTTTAAATTTTCATTCAAATATACACATTTTCGTTCGTAAATTTTTATTTTACTTTATAAACAGTCGAAGATATGTCTGTTACCTTCCGATTATAATTGTCCTCAAAGGCCTGCATTACAATGAAAAAATAACACAGGTATCTTCTATGAAATTAATTATTTATAAATTTTAATCGATAAATTAATGTTTGCTCATTTGTTAATTTTAGTATTTTACCCCTTCCCGACTTTTCGTGAATACCTGTTTTGAGACATACCCGTCTTTTTGTCAGGACACTCAGTACACCAACATGCAAATGCTAAAATACACTTTCACGTATTGAAACAGGTTGACATGAAATTGAAATTTTTGACCACAAAGTTAATGCTTTGAAAAAAAATAATATTTGTTTATTTTATTTATTAAAAGAAAACAACAGCCATTTTTAAAAAAATATATAATATTTAGAATTAAACCAAAATTATAGGCCAATTGAAGTTTTTTTATATATGAGATAAATAAATGCATTTTTTTTTTATAAAGCATATCTGTGAAAGTCCACTTCGTATAATTCAACTGCTAAAATAAATTAATTTGGCAATAATAATGAAAAACAACATAATAACATGATTTTTTTATTTTTTTGTCGACTCTGTCCTTTCTTTAGCGGATGTACACGGAGTGATCCCAGATTAGCTTTCCTGCCTTCTACTTTCAATCAAGAGAAAATAAATATTATATGATATAATTAGAAAGTATGTAAAAAAATAAATCAATAAAAAGTATAAACATATTGACATATCGTACCTTTAGGACGAAAACGACTCAACTCAAAAATCTACTTTTTGGAAAATTACAAAAGAAAAATGTAAATGGTGACACCTTCGTATTCTTTCGTGGATTGATTCGTATTTATTGAAGTAAGCACCAAATTTTGAAATCGTATTAAAATTCAGTTAAAACAAGATATTTTTTACAAAAGCACTCTGATAAATAAGATAATGACGTAATATTTATTAGGTCAGGTCAGGTCACAAAACACATGATTTTATTTATTCACGAAATGACATATACGTAAATAAGTCCCTGAGATTATCCATAATTTAAATAAAAAAATGACATTTACTTGAGTGAGTCACTAAGCTTATCGGTAAGTCGGAGCGAAAGTATTAATAAGAAAGGTATACCAGAAAATGTAAATGAATTTTTGCTCCTATAATAAATAGACAGTTCACATTTTCAATTTGAATCCAGGATAGTGCGTGTTTTTAAAAAAAAGGAAAATTTTGATTTAAAAAATTACAGTTCACATGCCATTTGTATCGGAATAAAATCGACTCCACTAGCTTCCAGTGACTATATGTTTGTCTGCGTTGCGTTTTTTACACAGCAGTGTAAACACAACACTAATTGCGTCACTTCCGTACTGACACGGAAACTCAATTCTCTGAGTAATAAAGATACCGATATAACGGTTTTGTTCTATTCAGACCCGAATTTTGCATTTTTTTTAATGCAGAAAGATGGATAATGTTCATTGAAGTTGTTTTATGATCTTAACTCATTTAAAGTTTTTTTTGACTTAAGTCGTTTTCATCTTCAAGGTTTTTTTTCTTACGAGTAGCCGGGAAAGTCTTCTCGAATTTATAGATAACTTAAGATAATTATGTAATAAACACGGCCATATTTCACCGTTCCTGGACCCGTATTACAATAGGAACCCAACAGTTTATCTTCAATTGTATCTATCTGTGTGAAAAATAGAATGTACGTATTTTTTTTCTAAACATGTTTTGTAACAGGTGACCAACTTAAAATTTTCACACAAATATATACATTTTCGTACGAAGGTTTCGATTTTACTTTATAGACAGTCGAATATAAATCTATTGTAACTGTAATTGTTGATTTGTTAATTTTTATTGTAATCGGGGCCCTGGGGCTAGAACCTGAGATATAAGACTGATTACTTCACATTTCATGTAGTTCAAAATATCCAGATATTGTTATTAGTGTTTTAATACATTGCCCGACGCAGCACTTTATGCGGATATTGAAATAGTGATGATGGATTTATAAGTAATTTAAATTGAATATTTCATTATTGAACATTGAAAAAAGGAAAATTAGTTGGTGAGTAAAAAAGCCTTAGTATAATTTAACAGATTTAATTATAATGAAAACCATTGGTATAAAACAGAGTTCTATTACAAAATCATTTATCATTTACAACCAATATTTTTTTAAACATAAAGGATCTCCTTTCGTCCCTTTTTTATACCGATTTGGTTAGTTTAAAACTTCCTCGGAATCATCTGTTTGGTATAATGACTCTAACCTTCACGTTCATCGTGTTTAATTTTACCCCAGCAACAATATTATTTTTAATATTTTTTTGAAATTTTTTTTTGTAAAAAAAACTTTTCCTTGAATATTTTTGAAATATGACTGAATATTTTTTTTTCATTAAATGCTTAAACCTTCAGGTGCCACTAGCGAGATAACTCACGGATGGTAAAGTATAATATGAAAATTATCATTGAATGTCTAAACCATGTTATGCCATCAATTTAACGATTCCACTTATCTACAAAGATAAAATAAAAGGTATTTTGTACTTTGAAAAAATGTGGTTAGAATACATATTTTTGGGTAGTAAGTAGTTTAATTTGTATTAAAAAATAAACGTGATAAATGTAACAATGTTTGAGTATGTCAAAATGCTTAAACCAGCCAATGACAGGTCATAAGAGCCCTGTAAAAGCCTAGATTTCCATATTCCCTTCTCAAAAGTGTTTTTCCTCTATGTTGAAATAAATTTACATAGTGATAAATGCATTTTATTTATTTACTTAAAAAGAGTTTATTGTACATTATTTGAGACTTAAGTCCATTAATTAAATAAAAAGTAAAATAAAACATGAAATCGCAGAATCATCCTGAGTCGCAAAGACGCACGAAAATATATTAAGTGTGTCACAAAAAGTGCATTGTTATTGACTTCTAAAGTATAGTTTATTTTTAAAAAGATTTAAGTAAAAAAGTACCCACCTATTAGGACAAATGTAATTTATTATAATGAATGTGCTTACATACTAGCTTTTGATGAAAGAAATAAATATTGAATGACTAAATTGACAAACTGGGAAAAACATAAAGTTAACATCATCTGAAATTAAAATAATCGTTTTTCTTATGAGTTTCTACTATCTACTAATATTTAAAACAATATAATTTTATTCAAATATTTATAATCATTCAGTAAAGGCATTATATTTTGTTCTTTGAAAACCTTTTCAGTAGAGTATCTATTTTGAATGAAATATTTCATTCGAAATCTTTTTAATAGGCTTTTAGTTAGGTTTTTGGATTAAAGCATGTATTTATTTGACCGTTAAGAAAACACACCATTGAATTTTAATCGCATCTGCAGCGCTAAAGCATTCAGCAATTTCGGGTGAAGTAGCCGATTAGCTTAAAAAATCTCCGGGCCGGAGGGTATTAAAAATTCAGAGGGTCGTAATGACCTCAGCCGGTCCCGACTCCCGACCAAAACATCTTCCCGCGTATGGGGTTAGACCGTCATACGTGTGTTCAAATTGCCCTCAGTGGCGTATCTTTATGGTGTTTGGATGGAGGAGATAACGAAATTATCGTCATAGAGGACCGCGGCTGGGAGCTCGAGGTAACAATTTATGGGATCCATTTTACGCCACGTCATTCGAGTATTTTTTACACCTATCCCGACGCCTACCTGTGCACCCTTACTCTTTCGTTCGGAGAACCTCATTTTTATTTCTTGGCAAATAAGACAGTTCCTCTGTTAAAGTTTCTGACAGCTTAAGGCCAGTCCCAATTGAATTCACCCGTTCGTTCAGTCAAATTCAAACCGTCTACACACACCTTCGTGAGGAAATATTACGACGAGGGTTGGAAATCGTGTTAAGGCAATTTTCTCCCGAGTTTTCGCCAGACCTATCTACAGGTATACAGAAATAAGCACTATCGTTTAATCAAAAATTATCTGACTCTTAAATTTATTTGAGACACGTGCTGCCTTCGGAGATGAATTAGATCGAAATCGAATAAAAGATTGACAAAATACTTATGAATACACGAATACGAATATTATATCATACGCGCACATACCTACAACCAGAATTTATACAAACATTATCTGTTTATCAAAAAATGAAATATGTTTTGTTTTTTATCTCCTTAATAATATTTTTCGAGTAATGTATTTCAACCGTGTA
Organism: Micrasema longulum; assembly: GCF_059751315.1. Taxonomy (NCBI): domain Eukaryota; kingdom Metazoa; phylum Arthropoda; class Insecta; order Trichoptera; family Brachycentridae; genus Micrasema; species Micrasema longulum. The sequence goes on along the minus strand of NW_028277385.1, from coordinate 800,697 downwards.
AAAAAGTTGTTTCATACAATTTATATTACCTATGTCGCCTCCAAATAGCAAAATCAGCAACTCAACTGAGTAGCTAGGCTGTTTATTAAATGCGGACATTTAACTGAATGGCTAGACCATTCGTTGAATGAACGTTTAACGAAAGAGTTGAACGTCGCTTAGCTTCTTTGATTTTAATACAACAAAAACTATTGTTTTATGTTGTAATTTATTTTGTTATATTGAAGTTAGGTTAGGTTGGGTTAAGTTTAATTATTAAAAAAAGTTTTTTACTTAACTTAATTCAAGAACGAATTTTCAATTTGATAAGTTAAATGACAACATGTATTTTTATAATTATTAAACTTAACCTAATTCATGTTAACCTTATTCGGCAGTTTTGGCTCGGCCGTTTCCAAACGGCTAGTTTTCGACAAGCCAACACGTTGAACGTTGTGTTATTTTGATTCATTCAACGAACGGCCCAGCCATTTAGTTGAATGTCGGTATTTAATGTACAGCCTAGCATTCATGTCTTGAAAAATAGTTTTTAAAATAAAATGGTCTTAGACAGTATCAACGATAAGATATGGTTTAATAATGTTTTACTAGCTGTTAATTAATGTTTGTATTTAACCACTTACATACTTTTCTATGTCTTCCGGTTTCAAGACGTCCCCGTCTCTTTGTCAGGAAACTAATTAAACCAACATGCAAAACCCACTATAAACATTCATCATAGTTGTTGCGAAAAAATATAAAACCAACACGACATGCATTTAATAAGCACATGCACTGATTTAGACAAACATGAACTGATTAGATTGTGAACATATTGTATGTTGTTTGAGAAATAGTTTTTAAAAAAAGAGGAGGCGATGAAGGGAGGGGCGTGAGATTAATAAGTTTTGGGTATAGTGGATTTTGCATGTTGGTTTGATTAGTGTCCTGACAAAGAGACGGTTACGTCTCGAAACTGGTAGACATAAAAAAGTCGGTAAGTGGTTATTTACAAATAATTAATAAAATTTTTGACCACAAAGTAAATGCTTTAAATATTAATAATATTTATTTATAAGTCTTAAAAACTAGTACATAGGTATTTCTAGTTGCTAAAGTGCTGTCATCTTACATGGTCTAGTGGTTAAGACGCTTGTTTCACGCATGTGGACTACTGCAATTGGACCTCTTCTTCTATAATGATTAAAATAAGTTAATATAGTATTAATACAAAAGTAACACCTGATCGCTTAAAAAATGTTTTTAAAACGTCTTATAAACACTCCGTTACTCTATTTATCTGACATAACTGATCATTTTTTTTGTTTGTTTTTATTCTCATATAGGTGCATGATTTGTGAAAAAAAAAAATTTACATAGATACCTACAACAATAAATATTGTATTCCTACGAGTCAACTTATCACCATTCAATTGAAAATACTTATTTTTCCAATTACTCAACAATTTTAAAAAAAAAGTATTTCTCTCATAACCACGAAAACTTTTTTCATTTTTGAATGTATCAACTGACGAACTGCAAATAAGCACTTCAGTAGGACTAAAGCATACCTTCTCGTATCTAAGAAAAATTCCCAAATAAATTTAAATAAAAATAAAATGAACTCAAGATATATACTTATGTATTTCTAGATTATATGTAACACTCCAAGCAAAAGTAAGTACGAAAAAAAAAACAATCCAATTGTTTTCCATATTATTCATTCTTAGACATAAATGACATTCACATTGAAATTTTAAATGAATTAAATCTCAGGACTAAATTAAATTCCTTTAGTAAGCACCCTTGAGGTATTTTTTTTTTACAATAACTACATTATATGTTATTCGCCAGAATTATAATAATTAATTATGTTTTGAATAGTTATGTGGGATGACGAAAAATCTGTTTTAAGTTCCTGTTATTTCTAGCTTAGTAATGGTATTGGGTTCATGTTTGTGTGTAGAAAAACATGTTATCCGGTGAACAGCTGATTTTTTTGGCTTTCTGAGGCAGGTATAATATGTAGTACCTAGCGTGAAAGGAAAGGCATTCTGACATCCTACACACATAAATACTGTACAAAAAATGGTAGATACATGTTTTACTACTTGGAATTCCAATATAGAAAACACCTACTTGAGTTGACACAGCCACATAATAAAAAATAACAAACATAAAATAACTGAATTAAAATTCAAGGATTCATTTAAAAGGCCCCTTTGATTCGGTGGTTTATTGCCGTGAGATTCTAATGATGGGTCTAGTAGAAGAACGCATTTTTAATAAATTATTAACCTTAAATACACGGCTGGAATTATTACCAGACCAATACTATGACAGTGATGGTTTATGTGTTTTGTTTACATTCGAATTATTTCTTATCACCGTCCCTTTTCATCTTCATACATTATTTGAATAAAACAATATTTATTTGTCGGTTTTGATGTCCTAAGGCAAACAAAACGTAGGTACTATTTAGAAACGTATGGTTAAGTTGTGGAATGTAAAATTAAGAACCAACTTAAAAATTCCCACAAGGCGAATACTAAAAAAATTCTCAGAAAAATCTGAATTAAAAACAAACTTTTATTTCAAAACTGAAACATAATTCTTTCATCAATCGTCATATAAATAATGTCACAAATGGAGGTCTATCGGAGTTATAACGCAATTAAAAGATCACACCTATTTGAATAGATATCGGACTTTCAGACCACCGATTAGTAGACTGTAAAATTAATTCAATCAACAAATCAGCAAAATTTAGATTATAATTATTTCGAGATTATAATATCTTTGATTGGTTCGGATATTGACCGCGCTGCGCAAACAACGTCGATTAATTGGTAAAATTGTACAATGAGGTACGACCTAACCTGATAAACTTGCACTACTTACTACGAATAATTTTGAAAAGGGAAATCTGATACATGTCAAGTGTTTAGTATGAAACAGCATTTATCGATATTATTCCTAGCCGATTACCTTTCTTTGCAATCCTTCAACTGATCCATCCTTATGGTACCTACCTTACATCGAGATAGAAGAAATAAAAAAATAGAACATTTGGATTTGGGACGAAACAAACAACTTTTTGACATTACATAAAACATTGCATAAAAATATTTGGAATCTTCACGCGTCGTTATAAAAGTTATCATAAATCGTTACATAATACATGGTGACTTTCATCATCCAGCGCCCGAAATTGAAGAACATCGTATCAAAGGTAGGTCCATTTCCGCGTTCCTTTCCTTTTTTTAAATATTTCCAACCTTTTTTGGAATTGAATGAAATTAGTTTTTTTGTAACACTCCGCTTTTCATTTATAACATGACTTGGCCGAAATTGTCGACGTAAAAAGAAAGAGTTAAGAAACACGTCAATCTCAGAATGATCAATATGGTTAAAAATATAAACCCCTTATAAGACATTTATTACATAATCTAAATCAAGTTTCTTGTGTACAGAAACAACTAAATAATAAAAATGAACAGGGGAGGTCTCCGAAACAACGCTGGCGAAGTCTTCAGAATATTTGTGGTGCCTGAATAACAGACATCCTATGCCGGCGCTACTGCTGCTGTTTTGCTGGCTGTTTTGCAGTATTTTTCTCTTGGTCGAAAAAATCCGCGGAAAACCCAATAATTTATTTGAAACCTCAAAACGATTTGATAAATTTGAACTGATGTCTACGTATGAGGTCAAAAGGATTGTTGCGGCATTACCCAACAAACAATGCGCATAGCATTCAATGCATGAACGTATTAACAAAACATTCTAAAATAATAAATGATATATATATTGTATAGCTTTATAATAAATTTTCGCTCTTTCATGACATTGGTTGTGGTGAGTCAGAAAACTTGATACATGCCACGGATTGGAGATTCTTACAGGATGTCGAAAATAAAATATTAAAATAAAGAATAATTTTAAAAAAAATAGTATAAAGATGGCAACCATGAAGTTTCGCATTATAAATAAATTGTCTATGTTTTATGAATGTATGTATGTGTATGCGCATAGGTGTATGTACGAGTGTGTGTATGTACGTGTGTATATATGTGTATATATATATATATGTGTACGTGTGTATGTATATGTATCAAAATGTGTAAACGAGTAAGTTTATATTTTATTAGTCTGTGCTCTCTGTTAGTTTGTGAACTATTATTATATATATTAGAATGTAATTGCCTAGCTTGGAACGGGGTATATACCCTTGTTAACTGGGCAAAGTGAACGCAAAATATTTTTTTTGAGAAAAGGTGTAAATAAAAAAATAAATTAACTAGTAGGTAGTCATGGTATTGTTTATTTTTGCAAAAAATGTCTGCCTTAAAACAGGTTGTACCTAGTTAGACAGACTAGACATTATCCAGAAAAATCTATTATATAAGTATCTATGTAGTAGATAAACAAATTGTAATTTTTGTTGATAAACCATTATTATTATTATTGATTCAATTTTAAACAGAGTTATTTCATTTAAACTTTTTTGTTTTTTTAGTTGAAAAATATGGAGTTGCTTTTCACGAGTAGGTACGCTTTTTTCCCTATTTTTTTGCATTGAATTTACTATGTAAATAGAAAACTATAATTGGCCTGTGATTTTGGTTTATTTGTTAATACATATTTAACTTTTTTTTTTTTCTTTTAATAAATAAAATAAAAATAAAATAAATACTTTCATGGAAAACAACATTTCTCCAAAACCCATAAAGAAAGCTAATATATCACTTTAAAAAATCACAACAATAGTCGGATTCATGAAATCTGGCGGTTGATAACCGTTACTAATAACAGTCCTTCCCAGAACTAAGTAGAAATTTAATCGGTTATTTGAGAAACCCCATATGTCATGTTTTTGGCGGGTGTAATGTTTACTTTTCGATGCACTTCATTTCGTTAAGAAACCAATGTTTTATAAAAAAATAAGGGTTAATAGAAAAAAATACGGTCAATTAGTTGAATAAAAACATATTCAAAATTCTGACTAGCTTTCTAATAGGTTTCTCAAATGACCGATTAAATCATGCAATTTGATCATATTCTTTAGGCTTAAAAGGACAATTAATCGTTTGATTTTCTCAGAACCAAACGACTCTGGTTGTGGTTTCTGCTGTAGACGTAGATTGATCTTATTTTCGCCCTATTTTCTAATCTTCCTATCAGTTTGAAAAACATTAAAAGGACTGTGAGTTTCAGATGAAATAACTAACAGACGTCTAGTGATGAAATCAGTTACATCTACGGCAGTAGGAAAGTCATTAAACCTGTACGCAACCAGAAAGCCAAATTAGGTGAGCGCGCACTGCGGTCACAAGCCCTATGAGATGCTTTCCCAGCAGAAGTCCAAAATTGTGAGAGTGAAGTGATGTTCCGGAAAAAAAAATAAAACCAAAGGGTATGTAGTCACTTCACTAATAATAACAATAATAATAATAATAAAAAACTTATGTAGCGCGATTTTCGTAATATAATACCTCAAGGGCGCTTTACAAAGTGACTATATAAAGATAAAAATTTAATTTTAACTTTTTAATTTAAGAAAAATAATGTACTTTTTCATATTACTTTTCCACCACATGATAAGAATTTATTCAAATGATTTAGAGAACAAGTGGGTTTTGAGTTTCTTCCGAAATATCACTTCACTCTCACAGTTTCGGATTTCTGCCGGGAGAGCATTCCATGCCGTAGGGCCTGCGACCGCAAATGCACGTTCGCCGAATTTAGTGCGCTGTTCGCGTATAGGTATAATAACTTTTCCTTTCGACGTAGATGTAGCTGATCTAAGCGTAAGACGTCTGTCAGCTAGTTCATCTGGAATGCAGAGTTCCCTTAGATATTCTGGAGCAGAGTTGTGCAGTGACTTATACATAAGCCAACAGAGTTTGTATTCCACCCTCTGTGGAAAACGTAGCCAGCGCAATTCCCGAAGTAGTGGAGTGATATGACTGAATTTAGAGATTCATTATAAGTCTCGCTGCGGCATTTAGTACAGCCTGTAGGCGAGTCATTTTATTCATTGGTAGACCTGCGTAGATACCACTAGCCTATAGGTAAGTAATTTAGATGAATCTACGTACAGTATTCAATTAACAAATCCAAAATATACAGCTGATAATAAAAAATATATTTATGATATTTAAACCGTTCACAAGAGTACATAAATACTATATTAAATAAAACAATATGGAAATACAAAAATTAACACTTCGTGCGAATGTTTTTAATTTCAACAAACTGGTTATTTTATTTTCAACACAAGGCTTACAATTCTTGAATTCAAATGTTTATTGGACTCAGTCACGATTTGCATACAAATAAGTATTATTTTATAATCCATTTTTTTGCTGTGACGCAGTTCTGGTCAAGTACTTTTAATGATGATTAAAATGTCTTTAAAAGCTGTATTTTTGGAATTATGAAGGCTCTTACAATTAATATATATAATATATAATTAAACTAGGTTACAATATGAGATCCCAGTAGAATGCTCGTACGAGGTTTTCCTGTAATTTGAATTATTTAATACCAAAAACATGTACGACTTTTGCTCAGAGAAATTTCTCTTTTGTGGCCCCAAGAGTGCTCAATGTCCTGGATGAACATATTCCTAAACGAAAGCCATTTTAAGGGGAAGTGTACTCGGATTTTAAAGAAAAGACACCATTGCAGGAGACTGGTGCGAGATATTGTATATGTATAATACTATTAAGCGTGTTGTCCAGGTGTTTATTGATATATATATTCATGTCATATTTTTTGTTTTTGGGACCGTTTAATAATATGCATGCTTAGGGATACGTCATCATTTTTGGAATATACGTATTTATATAAATAAATAAATAAAATACATATTCTTGTTCGTGGTGCATTAAATTATTTCAATTTTATTAGTTATTGTTTGTTTTTAACAAATATTTCTGTTGGTAAGTGTATTCTTTCTCTCACTTAATTTTTCAAAATTCATCATGCCTAGTTTTTATCAACAATGAACTGAATATGTCATTTTATGCCTATTTGGAGGCACGTCATAAGATTATAATATATGTATCATAAATCTTAAAAAAATAATTCAAAACAACTATTTTTTTAAGGCAGAAAACATTGTCTTATTCCAAAACGCGTTTGAACGCACCCCATTTCTCAATAATATAATATAAGCATGTCCATTGGGAGATTAGATATTTTGTTTACTTTTGTTCTTTATTTGTTAAATTAATTCCATGATTTTTTCTCTTAAAAATCTAATTCGAAAAAATTACCATAATACGGTATTTTGACAAGTCGGAAATAACATTAAAAATAATAAATTATGTAAAGAGCGATTTTTTACGAAACTTAAATATAAAACTGTCAAAGCATTCGAAACAAATTTTTATTTATAATTTTCTATTTAAAAATGAGCACATACAAAACTGCCCGCAGTTGGCATCACGTCATTTTGACGTCACGCGTGATGACCTTCGACTACGCTTCTAATACACATTGTGTACGAGTTTAGCGCCAAAACGTCATAGGTGCCGTTTGTCCCACAGGACACGTAACGTCTTGTTTTCGGGTAATTCAAAATATGCAGGTTTTACATGTTTGTAAAAGATTTATCCAACGTCTCACGAAAAAAAAAAAAGTAATACCGTTTACCATCGTAATTTTTGCTTATTTGAAAATGAAAATAATAAAAAAACGTGAAATCGCCCTTTCCATCTTGTCCCTTCTAAACATTTTTAAATTGCATAATTTGCATGAAATATGTACATAAGTCATTTTGTCCATGATATATCTGTATATACATAAAAAATAGAGTTACGCGTTGTTCGTTAAAGATACATTTCAATTGAAAATATATCATACGTCATGTTAAAACAAAGCAAAACGAAACAAAATGAACTTTGGAAATAGGTGACTCATTTACTTAATTTTTTAATATTTGGTTTTTCTTCAAGCATAAACAATAAATAATCACCCTTAAAAATGAACCCCTAACCATAGAGGCGGCTTGTAACAAGCCGTCTTCTACATATTCACCTGATATACGAGTAGATGCTCTATTAATGGGAAATACGTTCTCCCAAATCTATAATTGTGTCCCTTAAATATAATTAATTAATGAATTATTAATTACAGTTTGAGTAGGTATGAGTGGTGGCAAAAGTTGGTTTGCAACCAGTAGGCTTTGAGTAAGTCTGCTGCTTTTGGATGCGCTGCCGGTGACTGGCCAAGTGTCACCTGGGGGCGTTCTGGTGCTCCAGAGAGTAGTAACTAACGTTTCCTATCACTGTCGACATAAGGGGGTTTGAAATGGGTGAAGGATTTATTTATTTATTTTATTTATACTTCCCTTTGTCCCTACCTTGTAGATGATGGGGGGTGGTTTTAGAGCGACAGTGAAAGGGTAATTGAACGTTGTAAATGTAATTATTTGTTCGCGCTTTTCCTAACTGAATTTGGTTAGTAAAGGATGAAATATAATCAATTCGTAATGAAAGAAAAAATTGCTTGCTTGTATGAGTGAATCCGAAGGAAGACAGGTAGTCTTTGCAATGGATTCGGGTATGTGGTGGATGCTTTCAATGAATATCCCTAAAATATAATAAATGTTAGTTACTGTCTCGTTACAATAGATCTTCAACAATCGCAGTGACGTCAGAAGCTTGCATAGCACTTACTCCCACCGTTAAGGAAAGCTACTGTTTGTCTGTTGTATCTTGGTGTCTTTTTTATGTTAGCATTATAAAGCCATTATTAAATAACATTTCAATTACGTAATTTATTTCATAGGCGTATGTAAAATTTAATTAAGTTCTAAGGAGAAGAAGTTTTGTGATTCGACAAACAATATATTACGTACATATAAAATCTGTGTGAGTAATTCCGATAATATAGTAGCCATAAAGGTAATTGTGACCTTGTTTTGGTATATTTTACTAATTAACCGTTCAATTGTTTAAGATCGTGAGATACGTGGCGCGATATTTTCTTGTTTTTACCATTTTCAAATTAAAATTAATGTGTTGGTATCACGAACCAGGAACTTAGAGGGTGTCCCTCGCTGGGACACAGTTTTTCCCAGAACATTTGGGCTAAACGAATTGGGGACACAAATAGTGATGCTCTTAACTGGTTTGTCGATAAAAGAAAATTAATAATCAGCTATGAGAATATTCACTTGAAGGGAACATTTGAGTTCTATAAATTTACCGAATAAAGTTGAATTTGTAAAAACCATTTTCTGCTAGTCATTAACCGCGTTAGAAAAATATGAAGCAATTTGTGGTAAAGCGACGTTCGAGTTTCAAACCTCTTAATCCAGAGTTACCACACAACCACAGGACCACAAAAGTGATGGTAATAATGCTTTTACAAATAAATGAAAACATTTCATGCAGATACATATAAAAGCTTTAATTAGGTTTTGTAATTAGGTTTTTTTAGTAATTTGCAATTACACATTAACTTTCGCATGTCGCGTCATCAGAACCGTGTAGAAAAACGCAAATAAAATAACGTGTTTCCTGCCAGCGTCTTTTTTGTTATATAGATCATAAGTATATGTTGTTTTATGGGATGATACAAAAACTATAATCAGAAATAAAAATCATAATAATAATAAATAAATAGAAGTTGAAATTACAAGACATATTTTTTTTTATCAAAAACAACATGATATATTAAATAAAAAAGACGTATGTGTCGTAAATAAGTAGTGTTGTGGATTTCAGATCAAGAGGTCCGAAGTTTGAATCCCACTCAACCACAACTTGTTTCTCATTTTTTTATAGGTTTTTTTACGACAAAAATTCAAATTTGTAGGGAAATCTTCAGGACAAAAAAAACCCTTTCTTTTAAAAAATCATTTTAAAATCAGGAAACAGTGAACAAGATACTAAAAAAAGTTTATCCACGTATGTAAAATCTACCCATTTACTTTTTTCCTATAATAAAATGAATTACAACAAATTTTGTTGAGGTCCAAAAGGTTAAAAAAAATTGACGCTCAATAACGTAAAATGCCTGTGAAAAAAAGCAGTTCTGCTTTGCGGTACTCTAAAATACATGCTAGTTGCGCATGTTTGAATTATTTTTTTGGGAACCTATGGAACTAAAAATATTTTTTTTAATAATATCTCCTGCTTAACTTTTAACTTTTAATTTTGACTTTTAATTTTATCTTTCTATTTTAACTTTTTAATGTTAATTCTAAATTTTTACTTTTAACTTTCAATTTACAATTTTAATTTTAATTTCCACTTTTACTTTTAATTTTAACTTTTAATTTCAACTCTTATTTTTTACTTATTCATGTGTATATCTACTACCTGCATCTAATTAATTATTGTTGGTTGGGAATTTTTACTTAGAAATATAACAAATGTTTATGGAAGCAGAGAGAGGGGAGGAAAGTGGGGCTGGAGATATACAATGTCTTCTCCCTGTTATGTACTTTTTATCTCATATTCATATTTTTACTTTTTTAGAATTAAATTATTTTTCCCCTCTCCTGCATTCATAATAAATAAATGTGAAATCTGTAATTGGTCTTTCTTTTTTTTGTTGTTATTTTGTATCTTGCATTTATACAAATACTGTATGATTTCCTTAATAAATAATTAAATAAATAATAGAATCGAAAACTTAGTGTGAGAATATTATTTTATCGATCGGGCGTTTTTTCTAATGTTGATTTTTTTTTTTTACAATTGTTATGTAACCGTTTCTTAACGACCATGATTACGGATATGGTCCAACAATTCAATTATAAACGTGATCGAATTATTCGATTGACGTTACCGGTTATGCGCATCACTACCCTAAACTACAAAACTACCCAATAAATATTATTTTATGATAACGGTCAACGTTGGCCAACGGTCGGAGCGTGATAATAGGTCTAGGGACCCAAAACACAAACAAAACTTAACTCCGAACAATCAAAGTATAACCACGGGGTAAAAAAAATTATATGTTTTACATACACTATTATGAGTTTTTAACTCTTCTGTGATATTTTGACATAGTTCCATGCCAATGCGTATAAAAAAATACTCATTTTCTGTGTGCATGCGGACAAAAAATACAGTTCTGTGTGAAAGAGATTCAGAACCCCGTACTAGTGTGTTTGACTTCGATGACTGCTCTCAGATAAAAATCATGAACAAGGAAACTGAATGGAGATAAGTCCGCCTCGCTGTGCGTTCACCTACCATTCTTGACGTCCAGGAGTGGTATTCTGAATCTTTTCTATCCCCCAGAGAGTGATTAATTTGGGGATTTTTATTTTTTGCATTCACCTAAACTTTGTTTCATTTATGGCCATACTGATGATTGAACGTCAAATAAATACGGACACGTGAAACCGTATGTAAAAACTTCTATTTAGAACATATTGCGACCTTAAACATAACCCAAAACAGTTAATTAAGTTGAATTGACCAAACCGTTTTTTCGGTTAATTAAACAGTTTAATATATCATTTGACCTTTAATCATCAGTGTGGCGATTAAATAAAGCAAAGTGTCGCCACATTAAAATAATAAAAAATCCCAAATTACCCACTCCCTAGGGGGTTAAGAAAATTCAGAATACCACCCCCGGGCTGGTATTACGAACGCAACTAAAGCGCGGTATAGCGCGTTCTTACATACTGTAAGGAATGTAGGTATAGTGTTGGTGACAACAATATATCTACAGTCGTCTGCGTACCCACACAGCTTGGCAAGTCATTCTAGATTTGTCTCTCCTAGTAAACAGTCGCTCTCTTACCACAGTATTATAAGCAATTAGAATAAACCACAGTTAACTACAATAAGTCTTATTAATGATCATCACATACCACCATAGGGTATAACAACTGGCGACGAGAATAATTTCGTATTGGAAATCGTGAGAAGACCGTATTAATCATTTTCAAGGATTATTGGAGAAGAGGGTCGGCTGAAGTATTGTCGCTTGCGAGGCAAACGATAAGGTCTCGAAGATTTTTTTAAAAAGATTTTTGAGGGGACCAAGAGACTATCATCAAGAATCACCGGAGAAGAATCGGCGGGATTCATCACCGGGAGAGGCCAGAATTCCAACATCTGAAACTAGGGGGCCTTGAAAAGGATTGTCGGAGCAATCCATCGCGTCTGCGTCGTGGAGACCAGAAGGCGCGGGACATCCGGGTTAGCGGCAGGCAGAAGCGGCCAGGCAGTGGACGTTGCTGACGGAAGCTAACAGAACCGGAGGGCAGTAGGAAGCAGCCAGACGACAGGAGGATACCCGAGAACAAAGCGAGGAAGCTGGGAATCTTTAAAGCTAAGTAATTCTCATTTCCTATAGACTGTGGCATTGTTCAGTAGTAAGTTGTACTTACTAGCGATCGCGGGTATGGAATCGTCACGGATTCAACCCTTTGAACACCGATCGGATAACTGGGAAGAATTCAACGTGAATCTGTTGCAATTCTTTGTTATTAATGATGATTGCGATGCCAGTAAAAAGCGCGCGGTTCTATTGAATCTCTTAAGTTCAGAAACTTTTTCATTATTAAAAGATTTATGTGTACCTAAAGAAATAACAGAGGTTAGTTTTGAAATTTCAGTCACATTGTTCGATGAACATTGTGGTAAGATCTATTCAATTTTTGAAGAGAGAGCAAAATTTTAGCAAAATATTGTCAAACACTATGTATACGCCGATGATACTGCTTTAGTTGTGTCTCACAAGGATCTCAAAACTGCAGAGAAATTATTGCAAGAAGACTTTTTAAACCTGCAAAAAGTGTCCCATGACGCAGGTTTAGTAATTCTCAAAGAAAACAAAACTTATGCAAATAAAATCACCAAACTACAAAACTCACACAACACCGTCAATTTTATCACATTACTATACATGTATCCATAGTGATATTTTGCTACCGTGCATGTGTGAAAATATTGAGCAGTATGTTTATTTAGGCTTAACAATAGATTGTAATTTTAAATGGGATGTACATATTAGAAAATTGTGTAAGCGGTTAAGTGCAATAAGTAATAAAATGTGTATAAAAAAAAAAATGTTTCTTCCTAGTACTTGACGAATTATTTATTTATCTCTCTCTGAATCAATTATACGGTACGCTATAACTTCCTGGGGGTATCAAGTGAAACTAATATTAATTTTATTCAAACTTAGAAAAATTATATGATCAAATTGCTACTACATAAAGATGTATTTCGCCACAGACACAATATTTCAATTTCATTGATGTATAAATCTGTATATAAATGATCAGTTAGGGCTCTACTTTGGTACAACTTAATTTTTCAGCATGCGTCGCACTCCGAGTATAAACACAAGTCGGTACATGATTACAACACCAAGTTTACTAGTATGGAAGGGCTAGCTGTTTCTAGATATTGCAATGAATATGGCAAAAGGACACTGCAATACAGTATAACTAAAATATTTAACATGTTACCAAACAATATTAAAAATATTGAGTTAAATACAGGAGTAAGACGTTTGCTCAAATTATGGTTAACTGAAAAAAGTTTTTTTGTATTAGTGATAGTTTTTAATTTTTGATAAAGTAATATGTAATGTTTTTCACGTAAAATTAAAATTAATGTAGGTTAAGTGGGAATAATCGACGAGTTGCATGCAACTCAGCAGGACTTTAATTAAAGAATATTTAGTAAATATCTTTGAAAATTAAATTTAAAAAAAAAAAATAAATATGAGACGTCGGAAATTAAACTAGGGACCTTGGGTATGGCAACGCACCTACTTATACCTCAAGGTGAACTAATTTCCACACGATTTTGTTTTTAAGATTTTCGCTATAAAGAAGCATAGTCAAAACACTCGTCATGGGTTTGGTTTATTTTCACTCACATAACTGTAATATTAATTTATTTATTTATTTATTATATATACGGCCTAAGGCAATTACAACAGTTACATGAAGAAACATAAATTCAAGAAACTGAACAAAAATAACAGAAAACTATTTAGCAAAGACAAACAAGGGCAAAACAATAATTGAATACAATATATTTAAAAAAACGAAAGACCTAAAACGTTGAGCTAAACCATGCCAATCCAACTTCATCCCACACTGTTCAGTCGCAAAGAGATCTACGAAAAGCCGGAAGATCTATCCCAAAAAATTCCAAGTCGTGTGATGAATTGACTAATCTACACATTCTGGACATTGGGGCATAAAAACCAAAGCTGCTCTTAGAAGATTTTATAAATAGCAGATTTTGACTTCTGATGACACAATTGGTAACATGAAAAGAAATTGATTGCAACAGAGATGGGACATTACTTAAAGCATTAAGTATTTTGAAATTTTGGAAATTTTTATTTTGTATATTTTTTTTTATTTTTAATCATACTCAAATGATAATTCTACGCCAAAATGTTTACCCTTCATGGGTACTGTGGCTGCAAAACGTAACTTCTAGCTGCCATTGATATTTACCATAATTGGAAACGAGGAACTAGAATCACAACTGACCACAAAGCTGCAAGACCTTCAAAGATATTAATTGTGCAGAGCCCTTGTAGTGATTTTCTCAAAAATATGGTTAATTATACAGTACACAATTAGTTAGTAGTATTTAATACAGATAAATAGTGTAATTAGATCTGTACCGCAAAGGATAAACCGCGGGAGTTACATTAAATTAAATGTTCAGGAAACATGTTTTTTTTACTGTGGTATTTTCACAGCATCGTAACTTTGAACCAAATGAGGTCATTTCAAAATATAAAAAAACTTAAAAATAAAAGCACAAATTACGTGTTTATTTATTTAATTTTTAATTGGTTAATGTAGTAACATAAAATCATACAAGTTTTTTTTTCAACTAAGATCTACTTTATATATTTAAATATACTTTTATATATATTTAGAAAATCTTAAAAAATTAACTTTCCAAAAAAGAGACTAGCTCTTGTGCTATGCTGAGAGTGGCAAGATACATGGCTTAAGTTATTTAGTGGATTTGAAGCTATATAATTTTAGATAAAAAAAATTGTATTACAAATGTTATTTGATGTTACAAATATACACATACATACATATACATACACATACATGTACACACATCCACAAGCAATTTAGAGGCAAACATAAAATCGTAAATAAATCTTTTTTATTTTTTTATTTATATCCCTACAGAGATGAGGTAGAATTTTTTTCAAATTCAGGATTATGGATATTCGAGCGTTTACAGGGCTTATGACCTGTCATTGGCTGGGTTAAGTGGCCACTTTAAGTAGGTACTACAACGTTCCTTAATCATTTTTAACTCGATGCACAAGTGACAAGTATAGCGTGTACATGAAAATAATAAAAAAACGAAATAAAGAGAAAAAAAAAATAATTGTACAGTAATATTAATTAAAATAGGAATGCCGTTTTACTCGGATTGTATAAAATTTAGTATTTAATTTTTTAATTTTCTTTTATTCGGGAAACGCACAGTACAATTACATAGTTTTTTAGTATGCAAAGTTAGACTTAACTCTACTGGACCAGTGATGGTTATCAATTAACTATTTTATTTCTTCATGTACAAAAAATAAAGGAAGTAGTTTAAAAAGTAGTAGGTGAAATAATAATTATTATTGTTTTAAGTTCATCGGAGAGGTTTTTATAATTTTGTATTCCTTTGAAAATAAAACAATTACTTTGTTGTATTACAATATTAAAAGAATAAACATATACATATGTAATGAATCATTTGTATCACACATAAATGAAACAAACAAAATAAAAATAATAACAAATTATCAATAAATATTATACACAGAAATACTAATTTTACGTAAGGATTGTCATTTTTATTTTCCATATTCACTGCTAAGCACTCATGTGAACATCACAATACGCTTTATCATTGGACTATCGCCTCCTTCGTCGCTAAGTTACGCCAAATTCAGTAAAATATTTATCTACGAACTGTATTAAGAAATATAAGATTTTCCCCAAATATTCATAAACCCGCTCACAATTCGCAGTACCCGATTATTGTCGTATCAATATTGATAATGAAGTTTTATCATGCGTCACTATTCAACCGAGTAAATTTCAAACAATATCTTTCCTTCTCCGTTAGCGTTTGCAAATATATTTTTTTGTATCAATACCTTGTTTAAAGCAATTCTTCCAATTGGTTGGTTAAGGGATCTCTTACTATTTCATAAAAAGCGTTTCACTTTGATGGAGATTCACAATTTTCTATTATCTTACACTCGGGCGAGCCGAAATGCCTTTGAATGTCCCTGAAAAGAAAAACAGACGCCGATAAACTTTACTCTGGCGGCTTCTCAAACAGAGATTCGCGTTTTATGTTAAGCCTCATTATTTAAAGTAAGACTTAAAACCAGTGTTTACTGATACATATCACAGTATACATAATGATATTTATTGCTGAAATAAATCAATGATATTAGTAATTTATTAAGTATTTTTCCGAGTCGAATGAGGATTCACCCGGAGCAAAGGTAAAAATATTCTATTTTATTTTATTTTATTTGGGAAATCAACAGTTCTACATACATATTTTAGTAATTAAACAGATAAAGTGTATAAACTCAGAACTAATAACAGATTTCCACATAGTATACAAAGTAAGTAAAGAAAATATATTACATATCAAGTAAATACATACAATTTATACACATAAAAATGTTATTTTCATGTACTCAATAATCAAAGATTTTTAAAATATTTATTTTAAGAACATGAAGTTACTGTAAATTGGGCGGGATAACGACAAAAATGCTTGAAGAGAGGATAAGGAGGAGAGGGGAGATGTACATATTGATTATTATAATGTCTACTAAGTTACATAATACATTTTAAGTGTAAATTTTAAATCTGACAGAGTGATGTTTGAGTAATCTATATTTTTAAATTTTGTATTGTACATTGAAAAAGTCCTACGAAAAAAAGCATTTTTAACATACGATGTTTTACTTATTGGTACATGAAACAGGTGGTACCGTCTACAAATCCTGGCTGGCACATGTATTGTTATTAAACCAAGCAGCTCTGTACAGTCAACCATTCCTGCCATAATTTTGTAAAGCAGTAGTTGGTCCGCGCACACTCTATGGTATTGTAGAGAAATGATTCCATGGAAGGTGGAGGCAGTGAGAGTTGATACTTAAGAAATACTGGTTTTGTATTTAATGTACTTTATAAATTTGTTTTGAATATTTTCTATTCTACTTATATATATGTCATACTGGGGATTCCATATCTGAGAGGCGTATGAACTCTATATAAGACATACTGATTGGAATTGAGTTCGGGATGCATTGTTAATAGATGCTTACAAAAAGTCTATTTACTTTTAGTCTATTCACACAAAATAAATATTACTTTTTGAAAAAGCGTCGTGTTAACGAAATGCGGACTGTAGCGAAAAAATCAATTTCAGTAAATTTTTAGTAATATTGGAATATTTAAATAAAGGAAAAGAGCACGAAAATGAACCTACCTACAATATTTTTCTGTTTCTAGGCACTAAATGATAAAAGTTTACTATGAATTGTGTTGTCAAACGACGCGTGACGATTCCAAGAATTTAAATGGAATGTTATGTAATGACAAAATTTTGTTTATAATGTTTCAAATACAATTTTTGTATTTCTTTTGTTTTGATGTAAGGTAGGTACCATAAGGATAGCTCACGGAAAAATGGGAATGAAAGGTAATCAGCTAGGAACAATATCGATAAATTAATGGTGTTTTTTACTAAACACGTCGGTAATACTGCAATAATGGGTATCCTGTTTTTAAAACAAAAATAATTTTCTGGAATAAATTCGTTATAGGGACTAGGAGCCGATAGTTTTGAATTAATGCTTTTTAGTGATATTTTTAAAAATACCTCAGTGGGATTTTTGGTTGATTAAAATCGTAGAAAATAATATATTTAAATAGAACGCTTTTCATATACTCCTGCCAAAAATTTTTTTTTATTGTTACGCGTAATTGCAGTATCACCGACGTGTTATCGAATACACATCGCGATATATATCGGATATTTTGATATTTATAGAAATATCTTGCCTTTTTTTAAAACTTTAAAATGAAGACAAAAGTCGTCACTCAAATAGATTGGGTATTGAATTATTTTGAAACTTTTTAATAACTAGGCGGTAGGACTTAAGTAATTATTTTTTATGATCTCTTAAAATGCTAAATAATGTCAAGATGGCTTATCAAAACCAGAAAACCATGTTATGGGAAATAAATTTCTTTACTTAAGTACAGATAAATAGCAGAAATGGCACCACGATTGGAATATTTGGGTTAATCATATAATGCCAACTTTTTTAACCCTGCAGAATTTGCGCCGCAAAATATGACAAAGTGGTCGCGCGTGGTACATATTATAGCTGAATTTAATTTTAATATATAAATCTAAAATACTTTTGTACCATCGTTTTGTTATTGTAGCTATTGAAAAACAGACTTTGCCGAAACCTTTATTCATGCGGGTGAGATTCATTTGACTAAATTATAAAATTTGTTTGCTGTAAATAATTTTGAAAAAATTTTTTTTTTTTTTTTTTTAATTATGTAAATGGGGGCAAGTTTTCATACCATTTATGTGCTCTGTAGCTGCAAGACATGCTGAAATCAAGCTACTATCTGTTATTAAATTAAATTGTAGTTGGAAACGTGGAACTAGAGTCCCACCCGTCCATACGCTATGAAGGTACAAGACATGTTAGGTCTTATTGTACATCGCCCTTAAGGTGATTTTCACAAAAATGGCACTTCGTTAATTATCATTAATACTAAGAATAACGGTTCCATCTCTTAAATTTAAAAAAAAAACAACAGTTGGATGATTCAAAGCAATATGGATGTTTGAAAAATGCAAGATGGTGATTGTTACACAATGTGTAATGTGGCCACTTAAACAAGCCAATGACAGGGCATAAGTTCTGTAATGCCTAGACTTCCATATACCCTTCTTTTAAATATTCCACATCTGCAAACTTATATTGTATACGTTATATAAACTAATCATATAAATACTACCTCTCACGGCAAGTCTTTATATCACTACATCGAATGTCGCGTAGATCATATCTAGATTTATATATTTCTGTTCCTCCAGCTGCATTTTATGTAAACTGGAAAAGGGACAAAGGTATCAAGAGACGGGGAATATCTTGGAAAGGAACATCAGCGCATTACCCGGGCAATTTTATTTTAAGTGAATTGAGTACGCAATAAAGGGATTAAGAGCTTTGTTCGAATATATGTTGAGAATCTCCATTTTATCATCCATAGGAAAAACGCGCTGCTTTGCTTACCGTAAACGTTCTTACATATATTATCTGTGCTCATTTCCCATTCAGTTAGGGCCTTGGATACCCAAATACGAGCTGTAGGTGGATACTGAATACTTTCCTACAACCTTCAAGTGTTTCCTTACAAAATGATGTATTAATCTGTTTGTTGTTCAAAAATATACGTAAATATAGTAATGCACATAACTAGTCATGATTATCGAATACTTACATTATTTTTGTAATCGATTAATTGATAATATCCCTATTAGGTACATGTACAAAGTCGTTATTTCTTTATTATTTCCAGTTATGCTGTCACACGTTTCAAGGTAAACATGCTTACATACATATTTTTACGAATTAACAGTA
The DNA here is from genome assembly GCF_059751315.1 of Micrasema longulum. NCBI lineage: Eukaryota > Metazoa > Arthropoda > Insecta > Trichoptera > Brachycentridae > Micrasema > Micrasema longulum. Next base: position 781,041 of record NW_028277385.1, on the reverse strand, counting down.
CTACTTTATACCAACACTTAAAACATCAAACTTCTGAGTTTTGGGAGTAGGTAAGTGCTTGAAGATAATATTGGGTACAAGATGGTTAGATTTCATTACCAACTTTATTGTCTGAGAACTATAACAAGTATTTTGAGGCTGATGTGGTGTATATAGCTTAGACGTGTGCTGCGGATGCCTCAGGAAAGCCTGAACCCAAGTTGCCTCGGCTGGCTCCCACCGTCCTGGAAGGCCATCGCTGACGATCTTTTGGCCTTATTCAATGGAACTCAGCGACGCAACGCGGGATGTACGTGGGAGGAGGCTAAATGTGCAGATGAGCCACAGGAGTGAACGTGGAAAAATAAGATAGGTACACAATATGGAGTTACATATTAAATTTAATTTTAAATTTAAACCTCGAATTTTATGATAAATTGAGTGAGGTCAAAAGAACCCAACAAAATATAAACACTCGTTCGGCAACACAAATTAACTGTATTGTCCCATTTGTATCAACCGCCTTTGGTAAAAAGCAATATAATGTAAATGCTCCAAAAATGTCTAATGATTTAATGCCAAATATAAAAGACTCAAAATGTAAAACTATTTTTTTAAATAAAAATAACTGCACATTTAAAAAGGGTAGCGAGAGATTTTTTTGAAAAATATATTATGTACAATAATAAGCGTAGTACTATATATAATTGGTAGACATATAATTGATATTTTTATGTATTTCATTAGTTTATTTTTGTTTTTCATTACATATTAAACTATTTATTTATAAAGTTTATATTTAAAGCCCTAAATTTGTGGTTATTCATTATAAAAATAAAATAAAACAACTTTGTTTTAACCACTAATTTTTATTTTTCACCGTAAACCTTGACGAAGAAGGTTGTTTGCTTTGAAACCGGTCGGTGAAAAATAAAAATTAGTGGTTAAAAAGAAAGTTGTTTTATTTATTTTTTTATATTATTTATGTTTAAGTAACATATTTCCTTGGCACATGTATAAACTTTATATTTGTAAAGTAACTATTATTAATTTCCTGCATTTAATTACCTAGGCATTTATAATTAAGTAATTTTAGTTTTTTTTTTATTGTCATATAAGTATAGAACTTTTTATGCTTTAAAAGATAAAAATCTTCATCTTAGAACAGGCTGAGCCATGTTAGATGGAGACTATCTTGAACAAAGAACACTCCGTTTTCATTTTCTATTCACTTGTTTTATAAAAATTCCCTATTATTAAATATGTATACTTATTTTATGCAACAAATTTATAAAACAATGTAAATAAATAAATATGTTGTGTTCACATATAATTGATCAACACATCTTAAAATGACGAATTTTGATTATTAAACTAATGTAGTTTGTATTAATTATTGTTTGTAAACCATGATAAAAATAAATAAAATAAAATACATATTTACTTAGGTAGGTGTTAGGTTATCAACAGAATTGTGGTGTTTATGTGATATGTTATATTCAATTTATTGTTTAAATTATATCGTCGTTTTTGTAGTTTTCGGATAATCGATAGGCAAATTTGCAAAAATACTCCAGATAAGACGGAATAATAATAGGATTTAAAAATGTGTGGACTTATTTAAAACATAAAATTCTGAAAAATGATGGTGCGTATCAAAAACTCGTTAAATTGCGAAGAATAACTTTGAAACGGATTATTTTGTTATATTGTAAAAAAATCTATCATTTCGTTAATTTACGCGCATCACTATTCCAAAAATAAATGGCAAGTTCACATTAATCGTTCTATTTTTTATGTTGACTATAAAGGATCGTCAGAATTTCACATGTCGAATAGATTTATACGGCTAGGCCAGTTTTGTAAACAATATATCAAAACTACAGAAATGTTACGAAGCGTGAAGTCATGGCAATCACATTACTAATACGTAACTTTACGAAATGAACTATAAATAAATATCAAATTATTTATCCTTCGATCAATTAATGTGTTGAAGTATCTTAAATCATAAATACAAACTCTTTAACTCCTTATGTTCTTAATTTCACTCGCTTTTTTAAATATTTTTTTTTGTTTTTTACTAAAAACATAAGTGATAAAACAGAGTATTAAAATAAAATAAATCATAATTACACCTATTCATAGTAAAAATAGTAAACAAAAAATCCCACAAAGGCATGGCCTGTTCGTGGGTATACAAGAAAATGTTAATGAATTTTTGCTCCTATAATAAATAATGGACAGCTATAATATTTTTGTGTAACATAGGAAAGAAAAAAATAAATATTCTGTAAAAGATAATATGGTATTTTTTTAAAAGTAATTAAAAAAGGAAAAAAAATATTTTAAAAAACACAAAAATATTCCACAAAAAGGGCAATAAAATAAATCATAAAAAAAAGAGTTCATATCTTTAGTTTGAATCCAGGATAGTGCGTGTTTTTTAAAAGAAGGAAAATTTTGAAAGTTTGGAATCAATGAAATATTATCAGTAAAAAAAGAAATTTTTGGCCTATAAAATATGCATGTCTCTGTGCGAGCCTCGTTTTACAATGTGGTATTTCTAACACTCGATTCCTTCTTTGACTTGATCTATTTGAATTACTTGTAAATAAATTTTGGTTCCTAAATATATATTTTAAACATTGAAAACAATATATTTGTCTTAGATCTAAAAGTTTAGCTTCTCCGAATAATTGGAAAGAGGGAAAAGTCCGATTTTTGTGAAGCGTTATTTTTGATATAAATTTTTGAACAGTTTTTAATGGTTCAATATGATTGTTGTAAGTTCCCCCAATCCAATTATTCCATAGGAAAGCGATGACTGTACAAGTGCATAAAATACCATTTTAATCGTATTTAGCTGGGCGTAAATACTTAGTCTTTTGAACACATAGGTTAAATATTTTAGTTTATTAACAATTACTTCAAGATGATTAGTCCATTTAAGTTGACAGTCAATAATTAATTTAGCACTGCATTCTGCATGAATCTCAACATTTTTGCATATATTGTGGATAGATTCATCAAGACGCAGCGTTGGTAGAACCAAACACCGATGGCTGGATAGAGTGGCATCAGGTACTGTTGGAGTCCATGCCAAGATAGCGGAAGAAAGCGACGAATGTTGAATGAGGCCTAGGTCCTATGCGCCCTCAGCGGGCTGTAGAGCCAATGATTCTGATGATTTCAACAGTGTTCAGCGTAATTTCATTCTTGATTTTCCAATATCATACTTATTTCTATACATGAGACTACCAGAACTCTGGTGAAAAAACAACAGGTTGTTTAAGTTTATTTTAGCACACTATTTACTTTGTTCCAAGCAATTATACCCATTTTAAGCGTTTAAGTGTCATAGGCGCATTAATACGCTGTCCGTTTCCGTGCTATACAAAAAAAAGCGCGTAAAGACGCGTCGCTTTGTACGCGCTTTACGCGTCGAGGTCAAGTATTCTGAACGATTTTAGATTTTGTACACTTGGAGACATCTATTGAAATTTCGATGTAATTTTGGGATTTGAGGAATTAATAAAATTATATACACGACAGCGGTTCTTTAATTCTTGTGCGGTCGATTAATTTTTGTGCACATAAAAAATATTTTGTATTCTGCATGTACTAGAACTAAGTGAAGAAATCTTGTTTTCTTCTACGGACTCAAAATGGAAGGGGAATGTGAATATAATATTATTATTATTATTATGGATAACTTATATAGCGCCATTTTCGTAATAAAATACCTCAAGGGCGCTTTACATGGTGATTCTATTGTTAAGTTAATTTAATTGAAGCTTTTAAATTTGTAATTTAATTAAAATAATTTATTTTGTTGTCACGTGCTACGGATTTATTCAAATGATTTAGAGAACAAGTGGGTTTTAAGTTTTTTCCGAAACATCACTTCACTTTCACTTCTCGCACCTCTGCTGGGAGAGCATTCCATGCCATAGGGCCTGCGACCGCAAATGCGCGTTCACCAAATTTAGTGCGCTGTTTGCGTAGAGGTATAATAACTTTTCCTCTCGCCGTAGACGTAGCTGATCTAAGCGTGAGACGCCTGTCAGCTAGTTCATCTGGAATGCATAGTTCCCTTAGATATTCCGGAGCCGAGTTGTGCAGTGACTTATACATAAGGCAACAGAGTTTGTATTCGACCCTCTGTGGAAAACGTAGCCAGTGTAGTTCCCGAAGTAGTGGAGTGATATGACTGAACTTAGAGATTCCGAAAATAAGTCTCGCTGCGGCATTCAATACAGATTGTAGGCGAGTCATTTTGTTCATTGGTAGACCTGCATAGATACCATTACAATAATCGACTCTAGACACTACAAACGCATTTATTTATTGACGGGCGGCATCAACCGGCAATTTTTTGCGGATGCATTTAATTTGTCTCAGCTGGTAAAAGCATGAACTTATCGTTCTACTAATTTGAGCGTCAAGAGATAGGTCAGAATTGAGTAAAACGCCCAGTAGTTTAACGGTGGGTAAAGCGGTACTCCCTACATTAGGTAGAGCCATTATTATGTTTAACAAATTACAACATGGATGTAGAATACCTTATACAAGGGAATATGGAAGTCTAGGCATTTACAGGGCTTATGACCTATCATTGGCTGGTTTAAGTGGTCACTTTACACACTGTGTAACATTCACCATTTTGCCCATGTTTGAACATCCATATTTCTTCAATTCTTCCATTTGTTGATTTTATATATATATTTATAATATTATGTTACTAAAGTATGAAGATATGTAGGCAATACAATAAAATGATGTGGAATATAAATGTATCTAGCAAGTGACAATCCTGATATTTTGTGAAAATATTAATTGCCTTTTTCTGAGACAATGAAAATTTAAATGACGCATTGTGCATTTATTTAGTAAGTTTTTATGGCAATTGTTTGACATACGTGTTTTTAAAGTATTTATTTTAGGTCAAACAATTTCTAAAAATTACCGAAAATTTCACGGCCTACTGGAAACAGTAAGAATTGCCCTTACATTACCTAGCGGCACAGAAAAGGTTAATGTCTTTCGCTATGTTTGTATCCCAAGAAAACACACTTACTTCATTTGCATATATAATATTAGGGAATTTTCCTTTGTTTTAATTACAAGTTTGGTCTGCAATACCCAATCGAAATTAAATAAACAGTGGAACACATCGAGTTGTTGATTTAGCATTAATTTAAAAACATTCCTAGTTTTGTATTTAGTTTGGACATTCCGTCGTATTTTACACACAAGGGTCTATTGAGTTGTTTTGACCTATTTCCTAACATTTTTTCTTACCAGAAAGGAAAATAAACATGAGTCTGTCATCTAGATGGGTTCGTGAACCATTGATTCGAGAAACAAATAATTCGCCATGGCAACCACATTTTTATAATCTTCCAGCAAAAAATAGTTAAATAAATGAACAAAGTTTTTTAATTGATAAAGTTAAGGTGCGCAATTTATTTATTTATTATGAATAGCTTATATAGCGCCATTTTCGTAATAAAATACCTCAAGGGCGCTTTAGATGGTGATTCTATTGTTAAGTTAATTTGATTGAAGCTTTTAAATTTGTAATTTAATTAAAATAATTTATTTTGTTGTCACGTGCTACGGATTTATTCAAATGATTTAGAGAACAAGTGGGTTTTAAGTTTTTTCCGAAACATCACTTCACTTTCACAGCCTCGCACCTCTGCTGGGAGAGCATTCCATGCCATAGGGCCTGCGACCGCAAATGCGCGTTCACCAAATTTAGTGCGCTGTTTGCGTAGAGGTATAATAACTTTTCCTCTCGCCGTAGACGTAGCTGATCTAAGCGTGAGACGCCTGTCAGCTAGTTCATCTGGAATGCATACTACTACCTTACTACTTGAAAACTTTTAATGGAGACAAATTTAAAATCAATCTGAAAAAGCACATGATGACTGAACTAACTAGACTAGACGAGACATAAAATGACTAGACAATATTAAATTTCTAATGTAACCCTAACGGGTTTTTTAAAATTGTAAATAAATAAAAAAAAAAAAAAAAAAAATAGTTCCTTTAGATATTCCAGAGCCGAGTTGTGCAGTGACTTATACATAAGCCAACAGAGTTTGTATTCGACCCTCTGTGGAAAACGTAGCCAGTGTAGTTCCTGAAGTAGTGGAGTGATATGACTGAACTTAGAGATTCCTAAAATAAGTCTCGCTGCGGCATTCAATACAGATTGTAGGCGAGTCATTCACAATATCGTAAAGCATGTCTTAATCCGAGAAGACTAATTTTATTCAAATCCTATTGTTTATTAAATCAGCATTCACTTCGTAACACTTCAAATTAATTTATTTTACCAAAAAAAACTCATTATTTTGGAACAACATATCAGACCAGGTACCCTCGAGCGATGATTCGGCATTATTAAGGCATAATACTATTCAACAGATGTTTCAGTGATGTGAAAGATTTAAGTATCTAAATAAAATATTTATTGTGGAAATATTTATATATTTATTAGTTAAAGTAATCTCAGAGTCCAAGTGGATAAAAAGTACAATTTTGTGTGAAATAGAATCTGAACCCTGCCTCGGACAAGTGTTTTCGACTCGATGGATGCTTTCAGGCAAAAATTTTAAATAAGAAAATCAAGTGAAGATAAAGTGGAAAACGTTTTGTAATGAATAGCGCATTTGCCTATCATTCTTAGGTCCTGGATTTGATTCCTGGTAGGGTGGACTTGAAAGGTTCTTGAAAAGTAAAGGTTTTTTGAACTGCAATATTTAATCGTTCCTAGACTAGCACACGAATTTCTAATCACCTTACCTTCTTTTAAATTATGATCGAACTATTTTGTATTGTGTTTAACAATGCATTGCCCATCGCTGTATGTGGAAAGGGAATGATGATGATTTTTAAAATTCCATGTGATATCCTGTAATAAAACTTATTTCTATTGACAGTGTTTTTCTTTCAAAATATCTTTTAAATTTTCCTGGAATCTAAACAGTAAATGTTAAATTATAAATAAATAAATAAAGTCCTCTTTTAAAATCGGAATCGCAAAAAAATAAAGATTATTGAAGGGTTTTCCAATAGGAACTGGCACTGTTCGATTTCTTAATAAAAAATATTAAAAACGTATATTACTGGAAAAATTGTTGACCGCCACTATTTATCGTTAACTGTTTAAACTGGCAATAAAAATAAAATACGCTTTATTTGTTTATGTTCAGAATATATTATTTCATAGAGTTCGTAATGTATTAGAAATACATATACAATATTATACATAGGATGCGTGACCCAATTTTGGGCAAATGCGAGTCATATGATTAGTTTTGTTTATACATACTAGAGACGATGACACATCGTATCCAAATGGCCGAGTTTATACTTGAAAATTAAACATGTGGTTGCCAAGGCGTAATAGGTCAAACAACACGTCAAAACATTAGGTTTAATTAGTTACATTAAGAGGAAAAAGAGGAAAAAAATCACCCACATAATACATAGACCAATTTCATATAAAAATCCATTTGGCACGATACTAAAATAGGGTGGATTGATTTTCATTGTTTTAAAATATTTTTTTATTTATATAATACTTGACGATTATAATACAAACGAATTACATTCCCAGGAATTGCTATGACTCAATTCGGGATGTAAATACATATGTTTTTTTTTATAAAGCGCACAAAATTCTAAGCATCAATTAAAAAAAGCAAGTTTAACATCTTTATAACTAAATATATCACAACACGTAAACCAAAAAACTTTTCTTACACAAGAAAAATAAATTAATAAAAGCGCTTTCTAGAATGGAGAAAATGGTAAATCTAGCACTAAGGGGAATAAGGTCGTTAACGTCACATAATACACAGACGCTATTTATTCATGGCAGGCAAATACACCAAGCATTATACCACGAGGCCTACAAATATCCGCTCAAATTCCTTTTGAATAATTTTTAAATATTTTTACTAAAACAAATAAACATAATAAATGTAGATCCGCCCTAATTTTACCGTTTTGTGCGGATTTGGGTGAGACGTGTGAAATAGGCCGTACAAGTGAAATTTTATTGAAGTTGATAACCCTATAAGACCTCAATTATTTCTTGTGCACAAAGAAAATATTTTGTATTCTGTATGTATTAGAATGTGACCGTGTCCAGGTTGAAGAAGAATACAGTTTGCACCCGAGTTTGATTCCTAGCAAGGTCGACTTGAAATATTCATTTTAAACGTGGATCACTGCAATATTTATCTGCCCCTGAACTGTTTCCAATTCAGTGCCATATGCACCATTAGGTGCGGAGAGGGAATGATTTCCATTCAATTTCAATTTTTCAATTTTATTTATTCATATATACATATGTACATTACAAAATGGAATATCTCAATTCATACATATAGAAATAATTAAAATAATTAAGTAAAATTAGATATTTATAAAAAAAAAACACAAAAGTATTCATAATATCCAGAGAATAATTTGTTAAAAAAGTAAGAGAATCTTGTAACGAAAAACTCCCTCAGAGACGTGAAAAATGTCAATGTGAAAAGTAATATTGTTCAACAAAGAGATAGCCCTTCCAACAGGCATAACCATTGGCAGGTTAGTCCTGTATATTGGAATGTGAAACAGTCTATGCTGACGATGTCTAAGGTAACATAAAAGATAATGCTCCGCATAATTTCAGGGTTGTCAATAATACCGCGCAACAATCGAAAGAAGTGCGTTATTAAATACACATTCCTTCTAGTCTTCAAACTGCTGTAACCAAGCATACCCTGGAGGAACTCAGTGGGACAAAGCCATGGATAATATCCGCTCTCCCTCATGTAGAGAAACGGAAAAAAATTCTTCTGTACCTTCTCCACCATAAGAGAGTACTTCAACTCACACGGTCCCCAAATCATCGAGCCACTTTCGAGTCTACTTCGCACCGACGAGTTATAAAGAATTCTCAGTACTCGAGTACTACCAAAAACCCTGGCAGTATGCAAGACGAATCCTAAGATCTTCAACGAACTGCTACAAACTGTTTCGATTTGATCATGAAATGTCAGGGAACTCACAAAAGTGATGCCTAGATCTTTAACCTTCGATGATAATGATAATATTGGAATTAATTTAATGTTTTTGTTCTTTTAAGACAAAGTAAATCGAGAAGAAGATAAGAAATTAGGCCTTACTTAAAAATCTGGTATGAGAGTTACGCCTTGACATAAAAGTAGAATAAGGACGGGAATACCACCCTTATTATAGTGGTAGAATAAGGATTGTTTTCCTATCCTTATTCTACCTTTATGTCAAGGCGTAACTTTCTTCATTCTTCTTTATTCTACCACTATGCCTAGACGAAACTTTATACCAAGTTAATGGTACATATTTTGTACATACTGTTTGTTTACCCAATAAAATAAAATGAGTAAGGCCCTATAAAAAAGTAGAGTAAAAAGCGGGTAATAAAAGATATTGCGTTGTCTTGTACAAAAATCAAACCTATCGCACCTAGTTTATAAACCTAATTTAAATTTATGAATAGGCAACGTAGTGGAATACGGAAGGGAGTACCATCCTTGTTTTAGCACTTTGCCTAGGCGTAACTTTGTACCATGTTTATGAGTAAGGCCCTATGAAAAAGTAGAACAAGAAGCAAGAAATTGAAGGTATCGCGTTGTGTATTATACAAAAATAAAACATATCAGGCCTTACTTATAAACATGGTATAAAGTTACGCCTTGTAAAAATACCATCCTTATTATTTATTTATTTATTTATTGATTTACACGCCCAATGGGCTTTTACATATTTTAGAAATTACATTTAAGTGCAGCAGTGAAACATAAGTATGTAAGTTTGGTAAAAATAAAAGATAACATAAGAAAAGCTAAAAGATACAATAATAGGTAAAAATCAGGAAATGTACCAACATAGGTATATGGTACATAGAAAAATATTTTTAAAATTTACATATGAAAACATACACGCATACATATACATACATATAAGTTTATACATTATTAAAGAGATACATGAGAAAAAGAAATAGTAAATAAAGAAAAATATTAAGAAATTTTACATAAATTAATTTATAACCTTTTGAATACTTAACCTATATTTATATAAAGACAGACAAAATATATCAACTTCACCATACTCGTTACCTAACCGGTGTAGTCTAGGTATTGGTGAATTGTAATAATAATTGTGACTGCCAGGAGATTCAAAAAATAACGTTAGCTGCCGAGTATTTCGAAGAGGTACTTTCAAGCTGATAACACTAGTTAATTCCGGGACGTCCAATACGCCATTCGCTATTTTATATAAATTTAATAAGTCATTTATAATTCTTCTTTTACATAGAGTTGACATATTTAGTGTACATAATAAATTATCATAATCAATATTTTCAGCGGGTATATTAAGTTTGTAATTGATGAATCTAAGGAATTTACGTTGTACTCTTTCTAACTTTAAAATATGAACATTGTAATAAGGTGACCAAATTGTTGAATTGAATTCTAAATTACTTCTAACCAAGGCAGTAAATAGCACTTTGAGGGTAGTGATGGAATTAAAATCCTTTACAGTTCGCTGCAAATATCCGAGACATTTCATTGCCTTATTAGTGATGGTATCAATGTGAGGAATAAATGTCAATTTTTCGTCAAAAACTATCCCCAAATCCTTTATTTGTGTAACTCTTCCCAGATTGATATTATTAATGTTGTAATCGAATATTATGGGTTTTTTACTTCTTGTAAATGATATTACACAACACTTGTCGACATTTAAATAAAGTTCATTTTTCTGGCACCAGTTGTACAGCCTTACCAAATTAGACTGAAGAACTCCACAATCGGTATCAGAGGTAACAGTTTTTGAAATTTTAAGATCGTCGGCAAAGAGAAGAATGTCTACTTTCTCAAATATCGACACAATGTCATTAACAAACAAAGAAAACAGTACTGGTCCCAGGTGGGAGCCTTGGGGTACCCCACTAGATGCCTCAAACTGATACGAGTTATAACCGAATACTTTTACTAAGATTTTCCTTGATGACAGGTAGCTTTTAAACCATTCCAAGATATTACCAGTAATTCCCAGTGAACTAAGTTTGTGTATTAAAATTGTATGAGAAACCTTGTCGAACGCTTTACTAAAGTCAGTATAAATTGTATCAGTCTGATGACGTCTCTCCATTGATGTGATCAACCGATTCTGATGCAACATAAGGTTTGTAAGAGTTGATCTACCAGTTATGAAACCATGTTGTAACGGAGTGATAACTTTACTAATTTCATTGGTGAACTTAGTTAGCAAAACAGATTCCAGTAACTTTGGAATGGCTGACTGAATACAAATGGGTCGGTAATTGGAGACGTCAGTTTTATCTCCTTTTTTATAAATGGGGGTTAAGTATGAGATCTTCCATTTCTTGGGAAAGTTTCCAGTTTTTAAGGACAAGTTAAAAATTTTTGCAAGTGGACCAGTTAAAGAGGGACAACATTGTATAAGAAGAAGTGTAGGGATATTGTCTGGCCCAGCGCTTTTTTTTGGATCTAAGGCACAAATCCCCTTTTTTACATCAGAATCAGTAAATACACAGTCGTTAAAATCAATTAAATCTGTATTATCAATACTGTGTAACCTAGAATTAGAAGTAGAACTATAAACACTGCTAAAGTAATCAGCAAATAAATTGGCAACTTCCTGTGGTGTGTCTGCCATTTTGCGTTTGTAATACACTGTGGACGGAATTCCAGATTCCCTACTGTTAAGAATCTTGGAAAATTTAAAAATATGTTGCGGCTTAGATGCAGCCTCGACTTCAAATTTACTTACACAGTCTTGATAACAGGTTTTAGAAAGCTGCTTAGACAAAATTCTCAATTTCGAAAATTCTTCATAATCTTTAATGTCTCGAGACCTTTTAAAATTACTATGAGCAATCTTTTTATGTAGTATAACTTCAATTATATTACTGTTATAAGGATGGTATTTTCATTCTTATTCTACCACTATGCCTGAATGTAATTTTATACTAAGTTTATGATTTATATTTTGTACATACTGTTTGTTTTTTCAATAAAATAAAATGAGTAGGTCCTATGTAAAAGTAGAGTAAGAAGCAATGAATTAAAGATATTGCGTTATGTATTGTATAAAAATAAAACATATCTGACCCTTCTTATAATCCTGGTATAAAGTTACGCCTTGTAAAAATACCGACCTTATTATATCACTGTTATAAGATCGGTATTCCTATCCTTATTGTAGAATATGCCGTAGACACAACATTTGATGTGAAAGAAAGAAAGAAGTTATGTATAAAATAAATAATACAGTGACACCCTGGAACGTGCCTATGGGCCAGTGGAGTGGCTACATCCATAAATAAAAAGCAAATTATATTGAATGTACATATTGTATAAACATTTTATTTTGTAAACTATAATTTGTATTTTTTATTGGATTTAATAAATCAATAAATATTACCTAACTGATTTTTTTAAACTTTTGGCGATCATTTTTAAATTTGGAAAAAACGGACACAACTTATCTTAATAATATATACTACAATCAGATGTACACCTAAACAAAGTGTTACCACTTTGCTTAGGCGTGACTTTATACCGGATTTATAAGTAAGGCCCGGTATCATATCAATGTCAAAGTGTACATTTGATTAACAATTCTTGTATGTAGTATGTATTTTTAAGATAAGTTGTGCCTGTTTTTTTCCAAATTTAAAAATGAGCATCAAAAATTTGTACGTCACTCGAAATAAAATGTTCTGTTTTACAAGATATTGCGTTTGCTTTTACGTCACATGTATCATTTTATTTGATTACAAGCTTGCAAAGTGGAAGGTTAAGTAGACGAAAGTGAGCTCAGAAAAAAACTGAAATAACTTATACTAACACCAAATATTTTATTAAAATTCATTAATACATGTAAAGCAACTTCGAGGCTTGTTTTGCATCTTGCATCCAGTTCAATCCGCTTGATTTATCTAATCTGATCTGGCTTAACATTTACTGGTATAATCTGCCTTGTCAGAATGACTAAATGCAAATCCTACTAATGGACCTATAGAAATGTACTTATGTATTCATCTCATAATGGATACAAAGTTGATCCAATTTTACTAGTAATTTTTATTTTAAGTATTTATGTAAAAAAAAGATCACGAAATCCCTTTATACGTAACGATAAAAAATCAAATACTGTTGAAGCCGAGTAAAAAGGTTAACAACACTTTACAACTTTTGAATTTACCCCCATAAAGTGTTTACCAAGACTACAATAATTTTATAATGTTTTATTTTACTCCCAGCAGCGGTAGAGAACATAAACATTCATCGAAAGCATCCACCACATACCCGAATCCGTTTTGAAGACTAAATGCCTTTCTTCAAATTCACTATACGTAAAGATTGGACTCCTAAGTTTTAAAAAATGATATGAATATCAGTGCCTGAAATAAGTTCACATAAATGGGAAATTATTTAACAATAATTTAAATCGGATTGGCAATAGATCCGATAGTGTACTGTGAGTTCCAGGACGCAGAACTAAGTTTGCACAGAGGCACTCTTTACATGTTGGTCCAAGATCTTTCAATCTAAGGAATTACAAGACATTAAATCCCTGATACGGTTTAAAGTAAGTTTGAGGTCTTGGATTAGCATGGAAGAAACAGATCTTTTTTTAAAAGTTAAAATTAAAAATAAAATATATATGGCAAATAAATCCTATTTTTGTAATAGCAGCATATGTTAAACTTGTTTTTCTTTTCATGGTATGTCATACAATATTTATGTACTATAAACTTATAATTTTTTTTTAATGGTGCACGCTCAGACGCTGAAGTCTTTGTGGGCATTTTTTCCAAAGTACGGTATAGCTTAATTTTAAATGTATTATTTAAAGCCTATTTTTGTTATGAAAATTCTATGAAAATATATGCATGGAAAAATAAACAAAAATAACAAACTCAGATAAGCAGATTTTTTTCCCCCGTTATGGATTGACTATATTTCTTCCTCTAACAACCAAATTCAGTAAGGAAAATCGCGAACAAATATTTTACATTTAAAACTTTCAATGTGCCTTAGACTGTCGTTCTAAATCCCTTCATCTTCTACATAGCAGTGGCAAGGGAAAATACAAATAAATCCAACACCCAGTTCAAACCTTTTTTATGTATACAGTGATAAAAAATGTTAATATCTACTCTCTGGAGCACCATAACTTCCGAATGTGACCCTCAACGCCGGTCACCGGCGGCGCACCCAAAAGCAGCAGACTTACCTAAAGGCTATTGGTAGCAAATCAACTTTTGCCACCATTCGTACCATCAAGCGAAAGCAATAAAGGAGCAAGAAATTTCCATTTACGGGGTCACCTGCAATCGAAAAACCTCAGACCCCAGACACGCCCGGTGACTCCGTTCAGTATAGGATTAATTTCTCCCACCATCCCTTAGATTTAGACAAAAACGGCACAGCCATGAGTTCCGCACCCCAAACAACATAGATTCATTCGTCGCGTATATTTGTTATCTACAGGAACAGAAAGCAAGGGATTTATCTTGGTTGAGATCGAGGGGCCCCTAACAAGTTTGACCTTTGAACCCACCCCTCCACAAACGCAGAACATGCTCTTAGGTTGGTCCTATTTGCCACCAGCCCGGCACACTAAATAGATCTCGATACATCGCTCGGACTACAAATTGCCATCTCAGGTTTGCGGCAAACACACGTTTTACGCCAAACGCGCCGTGTTCTGATAGCGTTTATACAATGTAGTTCAAGCAGCTTGAATCAAACTTCAGTCTCATCATAAACATACAATATATAGTAAACTCTTACCTAAATTATTTCAGTTCTTTTCGTCACCATCAAAATTTTCCTTTCCGTAGCTAATGATGCGTAAGCTACTTAATAGGTACTCGACTTATTAAATAAACTTCGGTGATCAGTCTTACGCTTCAGGTCCCTGTCTCTATAAAACATTGCAATGTAGAACCACCTTTAAAATCAATATTTAACATCTACCCTAACACACTTCACTACAGGGCGGACTCATTTTTTAAGATTTTTAGCTGAAAATAGCTATCGAGTCGAAAGCACTTGTTCAGAATTTTGGTTTTATTTCGCACTCAGAACTTTATTCATCCGCCCGGACACAAAAAGTGCACAAAAATATTTAAATTAAAAAAAATCAACCGAAATAAAAAGTTCGAAGGCATGGTTATTTAAATAAGGACACAACAGAAGATTTTTTTCATCTCAAAAACGGTCACCATAAATATCATTTGTTATATCCATCAAAGAATGTAAAATTAAGACATTTGCAAAGTAAACTAAAGCTATTATATAGATAAGAAAAATTACTTAGCGCCATTTTGTTTAAAAAAAATTTAAAAAAAACACTTTTAGACTGAATTTAATACTGGTTCAGATTCGCAGCACAGTAGAAATGAATTATTTTTTATAAGTGTTTTTCCAGTTTTCCAGAAAGCTGGTCGTTTCAAAATCAGTGAAAATAAATAAACCAATCAGCTGAATTTCATTCAAATGGTCACATTTTAGAGTGAAGATAAGTATTATTTTATTTTTATTTTAGTATTTATTTAAGTATACATCGTCGTATAGTAGATGGTTTGTTTGCCTATCGTGCTTAAGGATCAAAGTTCAATTTCTAGCTGTGAAGAGGTAAAATATTGGTTGTATCACCTTACACTGCACGCGACAAAAATAATCGAGAAAAGCTGCAATTGGTGAAGCGATACAGTGCCCTATGCACCCTTGGGTGCGAATGGGGAAACAACGATAATAAAATGGGAATCGATTTTCAAAAAAGCAGTTTGAACAAGAAAATCAACAAAATAATTCGAAATGATTATATACATTTGAATAGTCTGAAAATGGGAATCAAGATATCAAAGATATCGCGTGTATTAAAATGGTCTACTTTGCTTATGTTCGCAGCTTGCTCGAGTATGCTTCTTCTGTTTGGTCTCCATAATATGTACAATGTACACATAAAGAAAGGTTCGAGAAAATTCAATGGACATTTCTTAGACATCTTAACTGGAGATACAGGAATACAAATCTCAATTATATGTCTTTCTACAAAAAGCACCACTTGCTTAGTTTAGAAGATCGCCGTCTACTATTAGACATAGGGGTCCTACATGACATACTTAGTGGACGCCTTGATAGTCTGGCTCTTATGTCAGAGTTATCACTAAATGTCACACGTCGAGCTCTCTATTTCGTGTGCCAGCAGTTCGTACGAACTATGCCCAGAACTCTCCACTTATAC
The DNA here is from genome assembly GCF_059751315.1 of Micrasema longulum. Lineage (NCBI taxonomy): Eukaryota > Metazoa > Arthropoda > Insecta > Trichoptera > Brachycentridae > Micrasema > Micrasema longulum. The sequence goes on along the minus strand of NW_028277385.1, from coordinate 764,721 downwards.
GTTTTGCTCGTAAATATAATTTGAACTTTCCATTTATTGATCCCTTCGATTGTACCAAATTAACATTTAAAATGCGCTTGTTAAAACACCCTTTTTCATTTTATACTTAGTTTCCATAATAAAATCTTATTTTATCTCTAATTCTTAATATTTTATATATTGTTGACACTTGTGCAATGATATTTACACACCTGTTCACCCCCATTCCATTATAACCACTCACCTACCCTCTCACACACTTACACTCACACAAACAATCTAACATACATGTATTGTACGAGTATTTAATGTATTTCTGTGGATATCTGTCATTGGTTTTATTATCTGTATATTTTATTTGTTATATTTTTGTTACATGTATTCATATATGTTGATAACTGTTGATATCCCCAATAAATAAAAAAATAATAATAATAATAATAAACAAAAAATAAGTGATTCTAAATATAAATATATTATTATTTATTATATTGCAACAAATCTCAACTAATTGTAGATAGTTTAATACTCGTATACTCGTATTATCCGAATTATATAAATATGAGTAAAAAGTTAAAGTTAAATGTCGGCCCCGTGTTGTTTGCCGTTTATTGCGTTTTTGTTTGCCTACCATGCAAGAGGTCTCGGGTTTGATTTCCGACATGTTTGATATGAAATATTGATTTAAAAGAGTGTTTTTACCATAAAACATTTCATAGCCCTAGACTTTTCATAGCCTGGAAAAAAAAATACGTTTTGGGAGTGCAGTTTTTGAACCAATGACTAAACCAGTGAGTTTGCGGTAGTTCCACGGGGCCACAAAGTTTATTATTCCGGGAATAAGAACATTCAAATCAACCATATCGATTCGTTTGTCGATAGCCATTCTGCAGATTGGATTTACCAACGATCTATACAATCTATCGCACGCTTCTTGCTCATGTCACAGAGCAGAGAGAAGATTTGAAAGAGAGAATAAATCACGCACATTACTGCCTTTCAAACCCAATTGAAACCACACTTGAAGCATCTGACATAAAACGCATTCCGATTTGGTTCAGCGGAACGAGCTTCGTGACATTTCCGCCATAAATAAAGCGCCTGTCACGTGACTGCCGCGGCGGTGACAGGGTTGCGCCAAATCCATTAATTGTACCTTTACGTACACTTTTTAAAGGCCGTGGAAATGCCTGCACAGTTTTTAAAAAGCTCCTGACGCCCTGACGCGACACAGCCATAACATTTTCTTATGCGCCTTTCCAGATTTTAAATCAAATGATTCATTCTGATACATACACTAACTCCAGGCGCGTTTCATCCATACATACTGTGTATGCGGCGCATTCCTCTAATATTTTTTTTTTTAAAAAGGATTTTTTTTTTTTATTGAAAATTATAAATATGGAAAAAATATTCCTTAAATTATCGCAGAAAATTTTCGAAAGCACGCAATTTACAACAAAACAATATTTTTAGTGTACATACCTAAATACGTATGCGTATTTCCTTTATCAAGGTACCTTGGCATTGATAGTTGATGGTATTTGTTAGATACGCTGGAATCTGGATACGACTCTTCATTTTTAGTTCAGTTCTATTACAAATATTAGAATTTCCGCGCACGCGCATTTAAGTTCATAACGTTGTCGTATTGTTCTACGAGACTCGCAGAGATAAGAGCATCCAACTTGTGTAATTCAAAAAAAAAACGACTCTAAAAAATATTATAATGTTTTCTATAGCGTGTTATTGAAATTTAACCAAATATTAGAATATCTTGAGTTTTAGGTACTGTCCAAATGCTTACAGCTTAACCGCTGGAAGCGCCTGCTCCTGAACTCAGTTAATATATATAATATTAACTAATTATTATTACAATGGAAAACTTACATAGGATCATTTTCATAATACAATCTCAAGTACATTTTACAAAAGTGATTCCATGCAATTTTTATTTTAATTTGAAATCTACCTATATGTACTATCACACCCACTAAATGTAAAAAATGATTTTTTTTTTTCAGCATTTCAAATGATGATATTCACTGCACGCGCCTGGCTAGCTCACCATCATTTCCCATTGCACACCCAATGGTGCATAGGGCACTGCATCGATAGACTAAATACAGAGTATTTTTTTTCCATACACATATTATTTACATAGAATTATAATTTTAAAAATACATCTTAAAATTAAGCTAAAACATGAATGGGAAAAAATGCCCACAAAGGCTACAGCGTCTGAGCGATAGATAGAGCGTTTACATCATCTGTTGAGTGCAGGTCCAGCAAAAATAGAATATTTTAGTTTAAACAACTTTTAAAATCAATATTTCACATTTACCCTGCCAGGTATCAAACCTAGGACCTCAAGATTGGTAGGCAAACGCAATAACTTCTACACGATGAGGCGGAGTTATCTCCACTCGGTTTTCTTACTCGGGATTTTTACCTGAAAGCAGCTATCGAGTCGCAAAACACTCCTCCAGAGTTCTGGATCTATTTCACACACATAACTGGACTTGAACACGAACAATTCTCAATTCACTTGGATGATATTCAAAAAATTTCATATCTTTTTTGCTGTAACTCCGTTTCTAGGTAGATAACGGATGACGCTCTGCGTGAAATAGAACCAGAACCCTGAAAGTGTTTTTGACTTGATGACTAATCTCAGAATAAAAAAGTAGATATTACTTCACCACGTATTATAATGGTGCGCTCGCCTACCATAGGCACATAACCTCATTATGAGTTTGATTTCTGACATGGTAGTTCCAAATTATTGTTTTTTAAGGTGGTTCTCCACTGCATTATTATATTGTTCCTGGACAAGCACCTGAAACGCGAAGTGGATCACATTTCTTTCAAATCTTTATGTAATAAAAATTATCCGGTCACAGATTACATATAAATATTTAATAACATTTTTTAATTTATATATCTTTAAATACGCATACATAAATAAATAAATCATCATCATTTCGTTTCCGCACCTAATGGTGCATAGGACACTGTTTTTTTTTTTTTTTTTAAATACTTACATGAATGTAAGATGATAAGTTTTACGCTTCAGGTACCAGTCCAGGGACTATAAAAAAATTCTAGGGTAAAAACACATTTTAAAATAAATATTTCATCTCAACCATGTCAGGAATCGAACCTGAGACCTCTTGTATGGTAAGCAAACGCGCTGATCACTACATCACGAGGCCGGCGGCATGTATGTGAAAATATAGTATTAAAAATGTTTATAGTTTTTAAATTTGGAGAAATAAAACTTATACTTTGTTTTTTGATACACTCACTTTATTTTTACCAACTAGTTTCGGTAACCAACTGTTACCTTCTTCAGGGTATTTTTAAAACTAAACATACATAAAAGAAACAGTGAACAAATTAGTGGGTATTATAAAAAAAAATCATATAGTACGAGCGTATTTTGTAGAAAAAAAGATAAAAGTTCCGGTATTTTTCAAACTGCGCAACAGTATGCAATAAACTAAACTTTAGAGTTTCAGCCGTTTTTCTTCCCTGAGCACTGACATGGATCTTCAAAACGGCTTCTTACTTCGACCCTAGGTGTGCCAGCGAGCATTAATTTACCCAACGTTAAGGCGCTTTCAAAATCGGACGTTTCTGTGCCGTGCGGATTCGAACCCAATCCATTTGCATGAAAGTGCACTAATCCATGCAATGCCATTTGCTAAACCCGCGCTTAAATTATACCAGTAATAGGTAGCCCGAGTTGCAAGCTTCTGTCTAATGTGATAAAGGATTGCATTCCGATATAATTTGATACTAAAATAATCTGAAAATATGGCATTAATTCATTAATTTTAATTTTATTAATTTATTTATAATCGCCTTTAGGACTACAACATCATGGTTTACACAAACAAAACAAAAAAACTACAACAAATTAGTAAATAATATATTCTCCTTCATTATTTAACATTTAATTTGTCAATAATATAGGTAGCATCCTTTATTATTTTAAAACAAATAAGTAAAAAATGCATAGTTGTTTCAATGTGTACGGCGCAAATAGGGCGAACAACTTTGGCAGATTTATTCTCCAGATTGAAAGCGAATTAAAAATGGCCAAAAATTTTTTTTTTTATTTTCGTCTACTTAACATTCCATTTTGAGGACTTTTAATATTATAAATTAATACATGTAACGTAAAAGAAAAAAAAATATCTTGTAAGACAAAAAAAATACTTTCGAATGAGTATAATTTTTACTAGATTTTTTTACTTTTTGTGTTCATTTTTAAACTCGGAAAAAAACACTTTTTTAATTACATAATTTTTATATAAGTTTATAGAAATATTTGTTTGAAAAGAGAAAAAATCAAAAAACGGCACACGCAATGTAATAGCTTAGACACTTTCTTTACGCAGAGAGAGTTCCGGGTTCGATTCGAAATTCGATTCAAAAATCAAATAAGATTTTTTGTAAGTCTAGGTGTTTTATGCTGTAATTGAGCCTCCTAGCATGTTGTGATGCAAATTTCAATTGTATCTACGTATATTCTTTCTGAAAAATCATGTGTTGATTTGAAACTCAGTTTATTTATGTATTTTTAAAAAAAAAATTGATGAAAATTTGAGTTGTTTCTTTTTGCCGTAGCTTCACAATTTTTTAATTTTTTTAAAATATTTTTTTTCTTTCTTGATGATTCACCCAAATATTTCATTTTTAGGGACATTTTCAACGAGTTGTAAATAACTCACTATTAGAAAATGGAAATAAATTTGGAGTAGAGTAGGATTCGGGAGACACTAGCCACAGGACCACAACCCGATTCTAATTAAATTAAAGTGTCTAATTAAAATTAAAACCTTATTCATTAAAAATACTCCTTGTATAAAACGTATTTGCAGTTTATCCATGCAAAAATGAAAAATATATCGAAAAACAAAAGGATAAACATGGTATTTTTAATTATAGGTGTCGCGCACCTAGTTCATTTACCGCGTATTGTAAAACAGGTTCATTGACGCCGCGCCGTAATGGGTTAAAAAAAAAACATTCACATTCACAATTATCGATTATCCATCGTTAACGGCCAGGTATAACATAAATCTGGATACAAGTTGTGGTGTTGCATAGGGTACTCCGATTGTAGCATATCTAGTTATTTTTTTATTACAATGTGATCAGTAGAACGCTTCAAAACTATGTTTAAAATCAATATTTTACTTCCATCGTCTTAGGAAACGAGACTAGGACGTCAAGAATGGCAGTCGAACGCGCTAACCACCACACAAGGAGTTGGACTTATCTCCACTCGATTTCTTTTTTCAGGTTTTTTTTTTTTTAAGAAATATTTGCCTTCTAGTGATTTTTTATTTTTTTTATTTATTTAATCCAATATAAAATACATATACATAGTTTACAAAACTGTTTATACACTAGGTACATTCAATGTAATTTTATTTTTACATATGGATGTAGCCACTCCACTGGCCCACAGGCACGTTCCGGAGTTTTATTTACCCAAATATTTCATTTTGAGGGCCTTTTTTAACGAGTTGTAAAAAACTCACTATTAGAAAATGGAATCAAGTTGGAATAGTGGGATTCGAACCATAGACTTTTGGTCCGTGAGTCCGAGACACTAGCCACAAGACCAAACGAGTAAAAAAACCCTTTTTGAGGGTTCTGGTTCTTTTTTACATTTAGAAGTTAATTCTTTATCCCCCTGGACAAATACCAACTTAAAAATTCGTTAATTTGTTTTTTGTTTTAAATGTATAAAACAATATATTGAACTTGTCCATATAAGAACTTAAACTTGTAACAAACATAGACACAATACGAGAATATCAGAAAAATATCATATTTAACCTTCTAAAACGAGACAAGGACAGTTGAGACTAATAAACCATGGACTGAAATTGTACAATAAAAAAACCAAGCAAAAGACTCAGACAACCTTTACAAAAGATGTTAAAAATATTATAATGAACAGTAGAATGTGAATTTTAAAAGTAAAAATATTTTGAAATTTGAAAACAAAAAAATAAATATGTATGTACACAAAAAAAAATGACAACATTTTGGAGAAGAAAATGTGGAAATCCAGAATCTAGGCCTTAACAGTCTTTATGACATGTCTGGCATAAGCTGGTTCAAGTGGTGGATGTGACACAGTGTGTAAAGTGCCTGTTTAAACCAGCCAATAATATGTCATAAGCTCTCTAAATGCATTTACTTCCATCTTTCCTTCTCTTAAATGTTTCTTATCTATGTAGTGATGTGTTAACATATGTATTTGCTAAAATATCTTATATACTTCAAAATCTGAGAACTTATCAGTAAATTTTCTACCGTCGCATCGTAATCGAGGTCCGTTTCAACAGCAGTGACATTATTTGAAACTAACCAGAGCTGCATATTATTATTATAAAATGGCGTCGGCACAGTAGTTACCGATCATAATATTATTGCCAAGTAGGCACCTGGCATATGGCATTACAAACTAAGTAGGCAATTTGTTTAGCGTACTTATAATGCCACTCTATTGCGAGTTACGCACGACTTTACTGCAATAATATGGATTATGATTGAATAATTTATCTAATTTCCCGTTCTGTCCTGACGGAACGAAGAAAACAGTTCAGTTTGAGAGGTAGAGCTGGAACCCTGAATGGGTGTTTTAGATCATAAAATATAAATTTTGAAACAACAAGTCAAGTAATGACGACGTTCAATGGTTTTATTTATTTTTTATTTGTACTAAAAACAGTCTATTAAGAAACACAAGTCTATTAAGTCAGAAAAAAAAAATTGATTGGTCAGTAGACTTATCGTAAATCGGAAATCTACTAGAACTCTCATATCATTGGTTGATTCGGAAGTACTAGTGACGTCAATAGTACATAGTATTCAAATGATTTTTATTTGTATTTTCATACATTTTCAAGAAACTTCGCCGTACAATTTAATGCTTTTTACCACGCGGAAGAATACATTTAACTTATCCAATTTCCGTAGGACTAAACATCCTCATAATCATGCACGAGGACCAAGGATATATTCGATTTATTTTATTTTATATTATTTATTTCAAGAAAACAACAGTCGTATTTTTGGGACGTATTTTATCAACAGTTTTGTTTTACACATAAATAATATATAAATAATAATATATATTGTCGGCCTCGTAGTGTAGTGGTCAGTGTATTTATCTACCATGCAAGAGGTCTTGGGTTTGATTCCCGACATGGTTGATATGAAATATTTATTTAAAAATGCGTTTTTACACTAAAATATTTCATAGTCCCTGGACTGTTACCTAAAGTAAGAGACTGATCATTTTACCTTCGTGTTATGAAAATTATCAAGATACGTTGCAATTCATGTATCAATGCAGTGCCTTATGCATCATTAGGTTCGAAAAGAGGATGATGATGATGTTAAAAGGTAATAAAAAAATCTCGGCATCGTGGTGTGATGGTCAGTGCGTTTGCCTACCTTGTAAGGGGTCTCGTGTTCGAATTCTGAAATGGTTGACACGTAATATTTATTGAAAAAGGTGTTTTTACATTAAAAATTTTTCTAGTCACTGGACTGGTATCTGAAACGCTGATTGACTGATTGATTATCTCACCTTCATGTAACAAAAATAATCTAGATACGCCGCGATTTGAATATCAACGCAGTTTCCTATGCACCATTAGCTGCGGAAAGGGAATAGTGATAGTAAAGTAAATATATACAGTATAAAACTGTGTACAATAAACCTGTCTTAAAAAAATTGTGTCTCGTGGAAAAGTATTTAGACTATGTGGGTATATATTACTTAAAATACCAAATAAACGCTGTTTTGCAGCACTGAAAGTGAACGCAATTGAATATTCGTTCTCCGATGTAATTTATTATTCAGGGAACGACCAGACTCTCCCAATGCTGTGCTCTATAAACTATTAGGTGCAGATAAGAGTATAATGATGATGATGAATTTTACAAATGGGCTATATTGAATAGATAATAATTTTCAAAGAGATAATAATCCTCCTATTTTGTACATAGCGCCATTTTGTACGCTCATATTTTGACGCCCTACAACGACTTACACAATTGACAAATCAAACCCCAAAAAAACGATTTATACTCCTTGATAAGATCACAAAGAATTCACACTTCAGTGGGTCCCCATAAGAGACACGCATCCCGAACAGCCCTTTATAATTCAAATTACCCGTAACTGAAATACTACGTGAGAGCTACTAAGAAATCTCATAATATATTTGCCGTTAACATATATTTTGTCAAGCAAACACAACATATTATTGAACAGAAAATTTCCTTTTGAATGACGTATAACGTTTACTTTTTTTTTGAGTTTTTGTTCTAATTTTTTAATTCGAATAAAAACGATCCAAACTTATGTTAAGATTTAATAGTTTATATTAAACTTTATGTCTAAGCGGAGTCGTGAACTGGTATTCTGAACTCTTTCAGCTAAGGACTCCATTGTGAAATCCAATGTAAATCCAAAGGAGGCAAAATTAGCAGTTCACAATGGTCAGCTGTGGCCGTCTGTTACATGCTGGTACATTTGGCGTTCGGATCTCATTTAGTCGGCCTCAAGAAATCTGTCTTTTTGGCCTTTTTTAATCGTCCCTTATGGACAAACGCAATCAATCAACCATAGAGCATTAATATTATAAATTATTATTTTAGAACGTTCTCAAATACTTAAAATACTAGCAGGCGATAGTTGCATTATTTTCATAAAAATGAATTTTGGGGAATTCTTGAATATTACCTCAAAATTATAAAAATTATGAGAATTTAAAAATATATTTATTATGGTCATGATAACACACAATCTCTCTTAAATCATTATGAAAAATTAATTTACAGGTAAATATTGTAATAGTAATACAAATATAGAGAGGTTTATTTGAAAATGAATTATTATTTATTTTCCGCTGCATTGAGCAAGCAACGAAATTTTGGGTTTTAAGTAAAAAGAGTCTATACATCAAACTATTTAATTGAAATCTCTAATTTTTCGTATTAATAATTTATTTGAATATACATTTTTACAGTTTTAGCTTTCGATAATTAAATTACTGGGATAGCAATTCGCCCCGTATAGGCGGATAAAGTTTGAACTGGAAAATATCATACAAAAAACGGGAATTTTTAAATATTCGTGTGCGACAGATGAACGGCTTTTGACTGAAAGAATAATACAATGGATTTTTGTTATTTTTACTTTCTATTTTGTACGACAAGAATGCAAAGATGTATCTTTTTAATACCAGCCCTATCGCATTGTTTATTTAAACCTTCTCGACAAGGCATTAATAATTGACCGCGATCGGTGGAAATAAACAGAGTACAGGTAATACCGGATCAAGTTTATGAATACGGTGGCATTAGGCGTGTGAGCCATCTCTAGAGAGACACTTCGAGTAAACATCTAGTTTCACTCACCATGCGTGAAAGGGGAAGATAAGAAACGGACGGGAGAGATAAATAAATGGAAGGAGATAAATTTGTTGCAACTGAGAGGGAAAACATTTTTGAGAAGGGCAAATATGGAAGTCTTTGCATTTACAGCGATCATGACCTGTCATGTCTGTGTTCACGAAAAACAATTTTTAGCGATGTAAAAAATTTACTTTTTGCTGACGACCTCAAACTTTATAGAGTTGTAAATAATACTGATGATTGCAATACCCTGCAGATGAATCTCAACAGAATTTACGAGTGGTGCAATAAAAATAATATTTTTCTCAGTGTAGATAAATTGCATGATTATTTCCTTTTCTAAAAGTAGGAAACCTTTCATTTTTAAATATTTGTTGAACCACGCAACAATTGAAAGAGTTGATTTCATTAGAGATCTTGGCGTAATTTTTTATGATAAACTTACATTTATCAAACATATTGACAAGATTTCAAATGAGGCGCTAAGTATGTTGGGATTTATTTGTAAGGTTACTAACAAATTAAAAAATATCACACCAATCAGGTAACTTTATTGTTCCCTGGTTATAAAAACAATTAACAAAATATGTTGAGAATTGAAAAAGTTGAGAATTTTAAATTTAAATAAGACTAGAAGGTCGGATTTATTTTGACGATCTTGAAGAGAAGATATATTTAACCTAGTTTTTAACTCATTTTACATAATTAATTAATTAATCTCGTTTAAGTGAATAAGATTTTTGATCAACTGTAGGATACAAAAAATGAATGACCCAGTTTTAACGATAGCAAAAAAACAATAGATCTTCAAATAAAAACATGTACAAACCATCCTACAATTTTCCCGTAGGGTTAGACAGAGATGATAAAACGTCATTTGGCTCTGTATTTGCATATATACCACACTTGCTGTACATTAAAATATCTTCTCGTGCACGGGAGCCGATTGTTCCGACTTTTGCTGTGTCCATCTTTAACTATTTGTTTTTTTGTCACATTGTGCCTTTCTCGGTCTTTCTTGTTTTCTTCATCCATTAACATTTGCATGGTCAATCCTTCTCCCAATTCTTTTGCTGATCATTCGCTCTAAATGTCCAAACCAACCCAACTCCTTTTTTGATTTTGTCCTTAATGCAAGTCTCAGCCTAACATAATACACGGAGCCCGACATTTCCTCACCTATTGTATTTAGCTTAACCACACATTCACCCGAAACATCCCATTTTGACAGCATTAACCCTACTTTTATTCTTGTTTTTCCAATTCCATACTTCGCTCCCATTCATAAGGGTTGACACGGGTCTGTCGTATCGAAAAGTTTATTTTTTTAATTGGATCACGGGAAGTTTATATGGATTCAAAAAATAAATGGATACAGAAAATTGCAAACGCTACGTAAGAATAAATAATTAACTAATTGTAATAATGTATATTATCGAATGATAATTTATACGTTCGGTATAAAATTAACCTATTTTAAATGGTTTAAACGTGTTAAGGCCTGTTTACAGTTAAAACATGAAGTAACTTGTTAACCTTTTCACATTGTAGACTATGTTGTCACATTAGTATTATGTGTTATAGATGAAAACAAAATGATCCGGTGATAGCTAACCTATTTTAAAAAGCATTATATGATAAACTTAGAATTATACTGGGATAAGTCTTACAACTGTCAATTCATAGTTTACGCAGACAGGGTATAGTCTAAGCTTATAACCGAGTTAAAGGATAAAAAAATGATCTAGGCTTAGAGTATTTAAATTGTGTTAGATTCATATACTTCATTCAGCATTATATCAATAACGTATTATGTTTTTTACTGTATATAAAGCAAAATTATTATTTTATTTAACTCTTACGTGGCTGTAATGTCACACTAGTCAACATACGACACAAGACTTGAGATATCTGTTTTATTTTTCAAATGATGAAGTTGTATCTTTTGTAATCTTCAAATGGACATTTACACACCTGATTTGGAAAGTAAACTTTGTATTACTGTACTGGATTTTAATTCGAAAAATATTTTACCTTGCTACTTAAAGAATGATGTCCGCAAATACAACAATACATCTGTATTATAGAGAGCGCGAAGATATAACACATAACAAGAAAGACAGAGACGCTGTTCTGTAGCTAGTGTTGTGTGAAATAAATTTAGTCGATTGTTGACAGTGCTGGGAATTGCACGCGTGAATTATGAGGGGTGAATTTATGATTTTCATTTTTTTTGCTATAACAGGACTAAGTTGTGTGTGTGTTTTAAAAATAAATTATGAAAAAGGAATTATGAAACTGTATGTCTCCAAGTTTTTTTTTAAATGCTTAAGAAAAGTCGGTCTTTTGCTTGTGGTAACACGATGTTAAATCACTGCGCGCAAATGGATTATTTACCATAGTCTTTTAAGAGTTAAGGACATCCTTATTTATGAATTATTATGAAATTGAAGCTTTATTAGTGTTACACATATGTACTTATAACATTTTTTTACTTTCATGATTATTGAAAATGCAGTGTTATGAATTGAATGCCTATTCAATTTGTAACATTCTTATATAACCACTGCGGTAATGCATTTAATCTATTTTTCTAACAAAGCAACAATACAAAATATAATTTATTCATATTTTAAAAATATCTTCAAAAAAATATCACTAGTATTAACTCTGTGCACTTGATTATTTACACATTGTTTTAATGTCAATTAACTAATTGAATTAATATTGACACCATAAGCTAAAATACGTCTGAATCTTTTTTTTCAGACTGTTTTCGTCCACTCCTGGACAAAGGCCTCTTTAATTTGCCTCCATGTCACACTGTCCAGTGCAATTTGGTAATACTGGTCTAGGTCATCTCTCCTCTTCGGTTTTGGCCACCCTGCACTTTTTTTTAGTGTTCGAGGTCTCCAAGTCAACTGGCTTTTTGCCCATTTCTTGTTAGAGCTTCTGGCTACGTGGCCTGCCCATTGCCATTTTTAATGGTGTCACTGAATTTTGTTCATCATTTTTTACTAGATCTCTCAAGCTTATTTCTAATTTGGCTCTCTGTGTCACTTATAGTTTATCGGTGCTTAATTTGGACGGTGCGACCTTTCTTAGGCCAATGTAGCAACGTGCAGCACACATTTTTAATGTATTTTTATCTTGAAAAAAAACTTTATTCAATATATGAATGAGCCAATGTAGCGTGCTAAAGCCGGGTAGATATAATGGGATATAATTTCTTTCCTTGTTGAACTAACATTCCCATTAGGATCGCCGATGCGTGTAATTTGTCGAAATTATTTTTATACAAAATGTATCCACTGAAGCGAGAAAGGCAAACTGTTAGTGGAATCTAGTTTTTATGCGAGAATAAACAGTGACCCTTTGACATACACACTTTTGTAAACATGGAAAAAAATGTCTTTCAACGGTTGTTTTGAAAGGTTAAATAGACAAATCCATAAAAATCAATTTAATTTTACGGAAATAGTACTATCGGTTTGAAGTATTCAAATAAATCATATTAAATTAATGGGAAGTCTGTTCACTAGGGATGGAATGACTGCGAAAGATATTGAAAGGAGGGTGAGTGCCGGGAACAGAGTGAACGGTGCACTTAAATCGACCTTGGCAAATAAATGCTCGTCACAAGAGGCAAAATTGGCAGTTCACAACGGAGTCCTGGTCCCGTCCCTGATGTATGGGAGCGAAGTATGGACTTGGAAAAACAGGGATGAAAGTAGGCTGAATGTTGTCGAAATGCGATCTATTAGGCGAATGTGTGGTGAAACTATGTACGATAGATGCACAAATGTTGATATCCGTACATTATGTAAGGCTGAGACAAGCATTATCGACAAAATCAAGAAAGGATCTCTGCGCTGGTTTGGACATGTAGAACGAATGGACAGCGAGAGAACGGCTAAGAATATTTACAATGCGAATGTTGATTTTGAAATGAAGAGTTTGCTTCAATTCGAGAACCAATACCCTATGCATCATAAGGTGTGGATATCGGAATAATGATGACTATAATAACACAACAGTTTGAATAAAGGGCTAGAGATGAATATTTCCAAGACTAAATGTATGGTTATTCGGAAAGAGCCACAAACTTTCCCAATGACTTTAAAACTTGGAGCGCAGTTTATTGAGCAAGTTCATCAATATAAATATTTCGGATTCTAGCTGGATGATAAATGGGATCACTCGCAAGAGATCAAAGTCAGAATAAAGGTGGCGCGAGACTGCTTTTTCGGTATGCGTGACCTTCTTTGCAGTAGAGACTTTAATTTAGACCTCCGAATGCGCATTACTCGATGTTACGTCTTCTCAGTACTTTTTTACGTCGTCGAAACGTAGTCACTCACCTAAAATACTTCAAAAAAGATCGAAACCTTTGAAATGTGGTACTACAGGAGGATATTAAAAATCTCCTGGGTGGATAGAGTCCGAAACAATGATGTTCTTCGACGGATGGAAAAAGATAAAGAGGTACTGAAGACCATAAAGAAAAGAAAACTTGAGTACTTTGGGCATGTGATGAGAGGCGAAAAATATAAAATTTTACAAGTCATTCTACAGGGAAGGATTGAAGGGAGACGCAGTGCAGGTAGAAGGCGCATCTCTTGGCTTAAGAACTTACGCGACTGGTTCCATTGCAGCACTCAGTCCTTGTTCTGGGCAGCTGCCAATAAAGTAAGAATCGCAGTGATGATTTCCAACTTCCATCGGGGAGAGGAACTATAAGAAGATAATAACATAATATATAGCCCTGGTTGCAAAGCGTTCCTTCGTTCTTGACCTTTGACAAGAGTAACGAGGGCGTGAGGTTTACATTGTATTAAATGCTCACTTAGTGTATTTTGCTTAACTGCTCGCCAATTACTAGTTCTTCTCTCGACGCGGGCGATGCCCCGACCAGTCGCAGTCGTGATGCTAATTTATTTCTTAAATGGGTGGCTGCACAATTTACAGACAACATAAGGGAACAAGATGCTTAAGGGGTAAAGCCACTCCAAAATTTTAAGCCGCTCGACAATCTTTGAAGTCAGAAGGAAGAATGGGACAATGTTAATTTGGAGCGCCAAATTTATGATCCTGGCATTGCAGATTAAAGGCGAATGAAAATGTATATTGTTAAATGTTAATTCAAACTTTGAACGCGTTTTTCTCAAAACATGTTTTTTAAACTGGCCGGACATGTGACTTAGTTAAAAAAACATTGATTCAATTCTACTATATTATTTATGTTTAAGTAACATGTATTCTTGGCACATATGTATAATTTATATTTGGATAATAATGATTTTTAATTTCTTACATTTGATGAGCTAGGCATTTATAATTAAGTAGTTTTAGTTTTTCTTTTTTATGTTATTGTTTTATTAGTATAGGACTACTTACGCTCTAAAGATAAAAAAACTTCATCTTAGAACAGGCTGTGCTCTGTTAGATGGAGACTATCATAAACAGAAAACACTCCGTTTTCATTTTTCATTAATTGGTTTTATATATCAAGGTTCGTAGGTTTTCACGGCCTTCAGAATACAGATGGTGTTTTTCTGGGTGATTATGCCGTGTTTGTGGGCTTTGTATTGCCGACGTTTCGGAGCACATTGCAGTGTCCATCAGCCCTGAAGATGGACACTGCAATGTGCTCCGAAACGTCGGCAATACAAAGCCCACAAACACGGCATAATCACCCAGAAAAACACCATCTGGTTTTATATAGATTCCCTGTTATTAAGTATGTATATTTTTTTATTTTTTTCGCAATAATTTTATAAATAAATAAATTTAGGTAAAACTATTGATTTTAATTTTAAATAAGATGTACATATTAGAAAATTGTGTAAGCGATTAATAGCAATAAGTAATAGAATGCATATATTAAAATATTACGTCCCAGTTTTTACTACATGAATCATTTATTAAAAAAATATACAAAAATGCATACTGCAAATAAAAATCATGTTTTCGTAATATCAGCATATATTTTAATTTGGTTTTTCTTTTATTTTTCTTTTCTTTTCTTTTCATGGTCATTTCCTACCATATTTATTTGCTATATACTTTTTAATCATTAAAAAAGGAATGGCCCACGCTCAGACGCTGAAGTCCTTGTGGGCATTTTATCCAATTTATGTTATAACTTAATTTTAAGATGTATTTTTCTAAAGTGAATTTTGTCATTATAATTCTATGTAAATAATATTTGTATAGAAAAATAAACAAATTAAAGAAAAAAATAATAATAGTATTTTCTCAAATATATTCTTCATCGAACTACTTACGTAATTTGCGATGGGTTTTCAACTTTTTTTCCTATAAACTATGAATCGTGTCATTTTTAGGTTAAAATTAAAAGTTTTCACTCAAATCGGAGTTCCTTTTTTTTAAAACAGTATTTTCTCATTTCCGTTGGCAATTCTATAGTTTTTTGTTCTAAGTTGAAAATTACAGAAGAAATCTTTCCGGCCGCCAAACACTTTGCACTAAAGATACTCGGTGGCTTTGGGCCCTGACAACAATAAAAAACTTTGACCGTTCGACATTATTTTAAAAAAAGTGTATGGTAATGCCCTAACAAAACGAAACACGTCACAATATAAATTTTTACATGTTTAAAAAATTTAAGTACAATAAAATTCAATAAAAGTATTTTATTTTGGATACCTTACCAAATTTTAATACGGAATTCTACGAATTATCTGCATTCACAATACAAACAATAGAGTTTAATGAAAATTCCGATTAGTATTTTAAGCGACTTATACATTCTTGAGATCATAATATATTTTGTTTATAATTCAATAATAGCTGCTTTTAATTTCAAAAACTAATCATACCTTCAAAAAGTAGTCAGAAACTTATGCCATTTAATATTTAACTTTTTTTAAACGAATGAATATCTCAATAATAAAATACCGGTTTTATAAATATTTATTCGATAAAAAACATTTTTCGAAACAAATCAAGAAAGCTAATGCCAAAGTTTCTTAAAAAGCTTCTAGATCTATCGCACATGTTTGTCTAAGGTTCGTTTGGCAAAAAAATAGATGGACTCTACAAATCTTTTCGGTCCAAAAAAGTCACGTTTTCCATTAGTTGTTTGTCTGAAAGCATTAATACATATATTCGAATTAATTGACTAAAATCTGAATCTATAAATTATACTTTTTTCTGAAGTAAAGCAGCGCTTAAATTTACGACCAGCATCCAGATATAAGAACCATTTAGATTGTGTGTTAATATTTGATTACTTTTATACAGCATACTAAAAAAAAGTGGTTTTAATCGGTGCATTTAGGTTATTTTTTGTTCTGATTTGCACGGGTCAAAGGTCAAGGGTTATGACTTTATTTGACATTAATTTTTTTGTACAATTTGCAGTCTGTCATAATGTGTACTATTATAATAATATATTCATCATTCTTCAGCAATTAATTCAGTTTATGGTGCCAGACTATGAACTACCACTTCATATAAAAAAGCACCTTCCTCGACCATTTTTATGATACGCCTGAAAAATTCTTCTACTTACACATTATTTATTGGCTTATTTAAAAAAAAATGTATTTTATAAATTTATTTTCCTTATGAATCCTCTTTCAAACTCACTATCTGATATTGAACAGTTCTCATCGTGTAATGAGTATATCATAAGTAGTTGTATTAATAAGTTTTTGGTGCAGCCTTAACAGGATCAGGGGGGGCACCGGGAGATGTGCAGATATGATGCACAAAGGGGGGAAGATCCCGATAGCTACTCTTAGGTAAAACTCTTAAATAAATAAGTCGAGTGGAGATAAATCCGCCTCGTAGTGCAGTTGTTAACGCGTTCGCTTACCATGCTTGTGGTCTCTGGATCGATTCTAGATAAGATCATAATGAAATATTGATGTGAAGCATGGTTCTACTATGCAATATTTTACGTTCCTGTACTGACACTTAAGCTAAGTTAAATAGTTAGAATGTAAGCTTAGGTATACAATTGTAAAGCGCCCTTGAAGTGTTTTTTTACAAAAATGGCGCTATATAAATCAGCCAAATATTATTATATTATTACTAGAAGACCCGATTGCAGTGGCAAATTACAACACAGAACACCAGGCTTGAGAAAAATCACATTGAGGGGAGACCCTTAAGCCCACTATCCACTCGTAGCTGTTATAGAGTTCTGGGGGACTCTCTGTCAGCTGCGCATAGAGGAAAGTTATTATAAATATTCCTAAGGAATACAAACTCTATGCAGATTAAGGAGGGGAGAGGAGGACGTATAGACAGAGGTCAACACGTCGTCCCCACCCCTCAGAATCCCCTCAATGCCTCTGTTTTTTTTTATTCAAAAAAATATGTTTACAAACAATTTACATAAATAAACGTATCCAAATATACATAAACATGTTCTTAAAACTATAATAACATAACAAACAAAACTTACACAAAACATAAGTAAAAACACGGATATTTACAATGAGAGAACGACTTTGGATAAAGAAGGACTCCCTGGGTGGTCAGAGGCAGAGGATCCGAATACCACCCCCGTAAGGGGAGGACAAAACAAAATCACATTTAATTTTTGTGTTCTCCCCGGGAATCGAACCCGGAACCTTCCGTGCTTCAGTCAACTGTCTTAACCACTACACCTGGGAGGCCGCCAATTTGTGAAACAAGTTTTTTATCTTCTTCATTTTCAAGAACTGTTATAATGTAAGTATTTACTATCCACTTCAACATGACATTGTATGTTTTTTGTGCTATCTTAAAATGCCAACAATAAAAAGTATACGCTATGAAACTTAAGCAACATGAATATGTGACGTGGCACTGTAGCTAGGGCGAGCACGCACGTTCAGATCCTAGTCAAACACGAAATAGGCGGCTCCGACTCAGACGTCCTAGAGGGCCTTATGCTATTTGTTCTCGTCAGAGAACGTCAAATATTCCTCTAAATTTATTTTCATTAAAATCAGCTTTTAAAGAAGTGGCGGATAATAATACTGTACCTTAGAGGATAAAACACAGGAGTCCACTATTTACCGTCTTGTAGTAAAGAATGCAGAAATTATCGCAATAACCCATTTTAAAAGTAAATAAATTCAAATTAAATTGTAGCATTGAGCTAATTAGGTACCCGCATTAAAAAAATTATAGTATTCAATTAACTCTGCCTACACGGTACCTAACTCTACTTTTGCTGCACAAATGTTTTTTTTAAATGTGAAATAAAAATCTGAAGCCCACTTTGTTTTGATCTAAAAAACGTCAGTTGTCCCAGCTTAGCTATTTAAATATGTATTATTATTATAAAAATAATCATTTTTAAGCAATGAATTTCTTTATAGATAGAAATTATTTCAATTGAAATTTATTTCAACAGAGATGGAAAACATTTTTGAGAGGGGAATTTACATGGGATTTAAATATGAGTAAATGCCTAGACTTCTATATTCCCTTCTCAAAAATGTTTTCCCTCTCTGTTGAAATAAATTTAAATATGAATAACTCCCTAGGGATGAAATCCAGCCAGTCTGCAAGAATTTGGATATACTAAAACATTATTATTTCAATTGGTTCAAAGTTACGATGTTACGGATATTGCTCAATCACAAAATCTTGTTTTCTGATTATTTCGTTCAATGTGACTCCCGTGGTTTATTTTTCAGGGTACATTAATATGTGGCTCAAAAATGAAAAAAAACGTAAGTACTACTTCATTATAACATAATATTATTTTGTGAATGTATGAATTCTTATTAGTTTATTTTGTTTTATGCATTTTATTTTTATATCTTATTTGAATGTTATTTATGAGCTCCCGCTATTTTTTTTTTTGAAAGCATTGAAACCGTAAACAATATATATGTTTGTTCTTAAATATTTTTTTGTACTGTTTAATTATTTTCAAGTGTTTTATCTTGTTTTGGTAGAGATTTTATTCGTCAAGAAAATTACTATTTAATATTTTGTAGTGTAAAATAATATTGCTATGAAACAGATAATTTTTTTTGATGAAGTAGAAAAAAAAATGTGTGTAAATAAATAATTATTATTTGTAAATAAACTTATAAAGTAAGCCAATTTTTATATATATCGTATTATCAGCACTAAGATTTTTTAAAGTTTTGTATTTCTGAAATAACGCCGCGTGTGATGTCAGAGATTCTTCACTGTCAGTTCTTTCGATTGGTTCGTTTACGGTATGTTAACCGGATATCCTTCACAACTCTCATTTAATTGGTTGGTTCATTTGAGCCAGTGACGTCGTTCAAAGTAGTGCGTTTTTAACAAAATATTTTTTATAACTTTTTCGTACGTTTTCGAGAATATTTTCGGTACAATTTAATGCTCCAATTTTTTACCACGCGCAAGAAAACATTTTTGTATCCAATTTCCCGTAGTGCTCATTGTGTATGAACACTTACCTACTATTCTGTCCATGCCTTAGTGGGTTTTGCATGATCATTCAACTGTTTCTCGCACAAAAAAAATAATTATAAAGCAGATATGTGTTAGCTACTAACACCATTTGTCCTATCAGCACGTTGGTTTAATATTTTTGTGCAACTTCTATGACGGAGATGTATAATGGAATTTTCAAGTTAGTGTAATTAGTGTCTTGACAAAGAGACATGTACGTCTCGAAACCGGTAGACATAGAAACGTATATGTTACAGAAAGTTAAGGTGATCAGTCTTACAATTCAGGTGCCGGTCCAAGAACAATGAAATATCGCAGCGCAAACCACCTTATGATTAAATGTTTTACGTCGACCCTCCTAGGACTCGAACTTTTTACTTGACTAGTCATCGAGTCGAAAGCACTCGTCCAGGTTTTTGGTTCTATATAACAAATAGAACTATATTCTTCTTCTTTCCGGACACATACTAATAATAAAATACATATTGGATATTGACACACATAAATTGTCTCCGTTTTTTTTCTAAATTTAAAAATGAACACAAAAATTAAAACCAAATAGAAAAATTCATTCGAAAGAAAATCTTTTGCTCTTCAAGACAGCGTTTGCTTTTATGTAACAATTATTATTTTATTTGATTAAAAGCCTTCAAAATGGAATGTAAAGATTATCAAGCTGACAAATATGAGCATTTTCGATACTCCTTTCGTTGGGTTTAAACTAGGAAATAAAGCTGCTAGCGGTATTTGCGCAGCGTACGGTGAAGATGCTATAAATTATTGATATTTTTTTTGTAAAATAATGAAGGAAATACATATTTTCTAGTATTTTTTTTATGTGTGCTCTTGTTCTCTTTATTAGTATGAAGGAAAAATCAACGAAAGATTTTTAACCTTAAAAGTTTGATATCAATTTCTCATGTTGAATTGCCCTGTCTCGCTACAAAATTGTATGCAAGTTGAACCATTGAATTAATTATTAAACGGATCATCCTAAGAATGTTTAAACAAGCGAAACATGCAAAGATGGGCCATTGTTTTCTTGTAACAAATATTACGATTTGTAGGTTCATTTGCATCTACACACGTAGTGAGATCGGGGTAGCATTATACAAACCAATGTGTAGCCATTAGTACCAATTATATTCGCTTAAATCATCTCCCGCCTACGCGAAGTTAGATGAAACTTTGAATAATTTATTAAATCTGCTTCATGTAAATCGACAGTTTTGTCGTAGTACAAAATAAAAGTTGAAGATATTATGAAACTTATTATATTTTACTATGTCGTATTTCTAAAATTTTTAATAAATCAAATGACAATACATAAAAATACAATCGTTTGACTTGAAACAAAGCTATAATTACTATAAAATAATATTATTCTTTCATTGTTCGATTTTTTGGTACAATAGTTTCCAGTACAAACTTTATCTGCTTATACGGGGTGAATTTCTATCCTATTTATTTAATCCCAGTAAGCCAAAAGTCTAAGAACGGATATTCAAATAAAAGATCAATATGAAAAAGTTGAGATGTTAACTGAATAGTTCGAAAGATGTGTTGACCCTTTTTACTTTATACCCTACATATGTATGTATGTGTAATATAACATGATACGACTGTTACCGGCTAGTCCATACATATGTTTGTTGTCTGTTTGTGTTTTGTCCGACACGTCGCAACCGAGAAACCGATTGACGTGATTTTTTGCATAAAGATCGGCGAAGAGCTAACTATGTCAAAAGCTACTCTTCATCCCGAAAAAAACAACTCACCCCTCTACACCATATTAGAGCTTAAGGACAATAAGAAAACATGCAGTAGTATCAAAGAATTTATTTTCATTATTACAAAATGTGTATCAATATGTTTAAGAAAACAAATTAAAGTTGATGCATGCCACGGATTGGAGATTCTTACAGGATGTCGAAAATAAAATATGAAAATAAAGACTTATTTAAAAAAATATATCTACAAATGGTTACCATGAAGTTACGCATTATAAATAAATTGTCTATGTTTCAACTATACGCAAGGAGCGTGGAATAAATTAAGGATCACATATAACAACTCATACCGACAATTATTCGGATTGCCCAGGTACTGCAGTGCCTCTGAAATGTTTACAGCTGGACGAATAAACACCTTCGCTGCCCTGCTTTGCCAAAGAGCCTGGAGCCTATGGGAACGCCTAAAAAAATCTAATAACGAAATTCTCCAAGCCACTGCAGAGTGGATCCAATCACCGTTGTTCAAGCGATGGCGCGATATGTTAAGACCACCATAAGTGCTGCAATATAAAATTTTATTTTATGTTTATATTTTTGTTTATTGTTATATTTATGTTCATGTTTATATGTTCATATGGTAGAATTGGCTCTGCACTTTATAGCCATTTTACTGGAATAAAAATTTAAATAAATAAATAAATATGTATGTGTATGCGCATGGCTGTATGTACGTGTGTGTATGTACATGTGTATATATGTGTATATATATATATATATATATATATATGTGTATATATGTGTACGTGTGTATGTATATGTATCAAAATGTGTTTACGAGTCAGTTTATATTGTATTAGTCTGTGTTCTCTATTAATTTGTTAACTATTATCATATATTAAAATGTAATTGCATAGCTTGGAACGGGGTATGTACCCTTGTTAGCTGGGCAAAGTGATCGTAAAATTATATTTTTGATAAAAGGTGTAAATAAATAAATAAAAAATTAAAATTTAAAAAAAATAAGTACGAAAAATCACTAATTTTTTTCGTTAAAAAAATTGGGCTTCTGGAGTATTGCAGTTTACCTCTTGCATAAAAATTTAGGAACAGGACATGCTATTTAAAAAAAGTATTTTTTTCTGAGGTATTTTAAATAAATGTTGCTTTGGTCAATCCAGAGAGTTTTTTTTTATATGTTTAATTTTTCACATTATAAAAAAATTTTTTTAGCTAAAAATTTGTACACATATTTTTTGTTTCTTCTTAAGTTGTTAATTTATAATACCAAAATCTTGGTTTTTATTCTGCTTTTATACATGGTCGTTGAATTTTAATTTGTAAATACGACTATAAATAAATATTTCAATATTTATTTATTTATTTTACTAGGTAAACAAACAGTATGTACACATATATTGCCAATTTCTTTGTATATTAGAGTAAGAAACTCATGCACACACCAAAAAAATTGTTTACACTTAATACAATAATTTTAATTATGTTCAATATAATAAATGTAAAAGTAAAGAAATGAAAAAATATTTATATAATAATAATGTTAAATGTCTGCTTCTCTCAAAATTTCAATAATTTTTGACCTAAATTTACATACATTGTCACAAAAAATATCAGCCTCGGTAAATATATTGTTATACTGGTCGCATATTCTAGGTATTGTAGATTGTTTAAAATAGTTTGTTGACGCGTTTTCAGTGTAAAACAAAAGATTTTGTCTTGTCGGTCTAGATATGATTTATTATATGTTTTATTTATGTATTCATTTCAAATTAAATTAATATGTGAATACATATTCACCAACATATTATGGCTTTTCAGGCTTTGCCCGTGTTGAACCGTAATAATTTACAACAACAAAAAGTAATGTCAATTAAAATAATTAATATTTACATTTGATACGATGTTTGAAAAAACTAATCCAATCATTAAAGTTAATAGAATATAGTGCAAAAACATAATTGCTACAATAATTTAAATAGGATTTTTTTTATTTAAATTAAAGTTATCAGTGATGCAACAAATTAACGGCTTAAACAATGTTGATTAAAAGAACGGCATATCAAAATAAATAAAGCAGAAATAAGGATAAGAATGAGGAAGAAAGGAAAGCAAAAAAGGATTCAATAAATAATTTCCCCAAATTTCTTGCGAAAACCACTTGTGAATATTATATAAATTGTGTATTATACGTTTTTGTTTTCTAAAGAAATAAAAAAAAAAACAATGTCACCAGTGGTCGACATTGTTGGCCTCGCAACTCGTCATTTTCAATGTCTTCACGACCGTCTTCGAAACATTTATAGTGGTCGTAAACGGTTGCTGTCTCTTTGGCAAACTCTCCATATGCGGTGTCCAACATTCATATCACGGCACTGCAATTAATTTTGTTTTTAACACATAACTCTCTCATCAACTTCAGGGTGCCCAGATGAATGACTAGACAGGTCTCACCGTTTTGTAACAACAATTCACGAACAGTGTATACTTGTAATGCCGTACTAAACTGACTTCGTGAACTCGGCAATTATTCCCACGTATCTGATATTTTAAGTGTAGGGTATTATTCCTATAGAACACACCTTTCGAACTTTTTCAAAGATGGTGAATGGTAATTATATTTATTTATTTATGCATTTCATAATATAAAAAAAAAATGGTTTACTTCGCCCAGCTATATGAAACAGTACTTACGATTTTCTTGTTATATTACTTTAATTTTTTTTATTATTTTACTTGTTTTTTACATTTATTCTTGAATTGTTCAAACTTTCTTCTGAATATGTTGTATAATTTTTAGGTTAATTTTTTAAGTAAAAATCTTGTATATTTTTTAGGTTTATTTTTGTTTAATAAATCTTGGGTAAAAGGAAATTTATGTTTTTTTTAAAAAAAAGTAAAAATTAAGCCAAATATGTTAGTATTATAAATGTTTGTAAAAGGCAGATTTGCCGTTTATTTTATTTTTTTTTATTTATTTTTATTTTATTAGGGAAATCAACAGTTCTACATACATATTTTTAGTAAACAAACAGATATAGTGTATAAACTCAGAACCAATAACAGATTTCCACATAGTATACAAAGTTAGTAAAGAATATATATATTACATCAAATAAATACATACAATTTATACATATAAAAATGTTATTTTCAAGTACTCAATAATCAAAGATTTTTTAAATATTAATTTTAAGAACATTAAGTTACTGTAAATTGGGCGGGATAAGGACAAAAATGCTTGAAGATAGGATAAGGAGGGGGGGGGGGGGAGATGTACATATTTATTATTATAATGTCTACTAAGTTACATAATACATTTTTAGTTTAAATTTTAAATCTGACAGAGTGATGTTTGTATAATCTATATTTTTAAATTTTGTATTGTACATTGAAAAAGTCCTACGAAAAAAAGCATTTTTAACATACGATGTTTTACTTGTTGGTACATGAAACAGGTGGTACCGTCTACAAATCCTGGCTGGCACATGTATTGTTATTAAACCAAGCAGCTCTGTACAGTCAACCATTCCTGTCACAATTTTGTAAAGCAGTAGTTGGTCCGCACACACTCTGCGGTATTGTAGAGAAATGATTCCATGGAAGGTGGAGGCAGTGAGAGTAGATACATAAGAAATTTAAGGTACTTTATAAATTTGTTTTGAATATTTTCTATTCTACTTATATATATGGCATACTGGGGATTCCATATCTGAGAGGCGTATTCCAAATGGCTTCTGACAAATGTATAATATAATGAAATAAGGGCCTTTGGATTATTAAAGTGTTTACTCATTCGAATTATGAAACCTAACATGCTCAATGCTTTGGAGGTAATTTTATTGATATGCGATTCAAAAAGTAGTTTTGAGTCTAAAACAATCCCAAGATCTTTAATTTCGTGCTTTCTCATTAGTACATTATTGTTTAGTTTGTAATCAAAATTAAGAATTTTTCTTTTCCTTGTGAATGTAATACAGACACATTTATTTATATTCAAAAACAGTTTATTTTCAATACAATAGTCAGTTAGGCGATTAAGATCGTCTTGAATCATTAGGCAATCTTCTTGAGATTTAACTTTAGCGTATATTTTCATATCATCGGCATAAAGAAGAAATTTTGAATAACGAAAGCAAACATCAATGTCATTTATATATATAAGAAATAATAGGGGACCGAGTAGACTTCCCTGGGGAACACCAGAGGAGATTTCTGCCCAGTCAGATTTATACCCACCAATTACTACCGATTGACATCGATTACTAATATATGATATCAGCCAGCGCAGAAGATCACCAGGTATACCTATAGCCAAAAGTTTGCGTGTTAAGACTGAATGGTCAACTTTGTCAAAGGCTTTGCTGTAGTCAGTATATATAGCATCAGTTTGGAAACCACTTTCCATTGTGTTTAAAATATCATTTGTAAATAAAGTAAGGTTTGTAACGGTCGAGCGTCCGGAGAAAAAGCCATGTTGTTGAGGACAGATATAGGATTTTACTGCATGGAATAATTTTTCATAAATATTTTTTTCAAATAATTTAGCGAATGTCGATAGTATTGAAATTGGCCTATAGTTGTTTGCGTCATTTTTTGATCCAGATTTAAATATGGGTGTGATGTTTGCTTTCTTCCATTGAGATGGAAAAACACATTCCTGGAGAGACTTTTTAAATAATATAAAAAGTGGGAGAGATAAATTTTGGTAGCACGTATTATTTTTGTATTAAGTTATTTTATTTATGTTAATAAAATAAATAAAATAACTTAATACAAATCCTTTGCTCCGTCATTTTCGCTCTCGAATAATCTTGAAAATTCGCTGATCACATCAAAACGCGTCCGACTAGTTTATTTCTCTAAAATCAACGTCCAAAATTTCTCTGTGCCCAATCTAGAAAAAAAGGCTCTTAAAAATTTCAATTCAAAATTAAAATATTCCGGCCATTTTTTCATCAAACCTCTTATTTTCATAATATAAATTCACTTCGTATAACTTCATTATGCGCCTCCTTAAAACACGTGCATAGTTTTTATGAATGCCCGCACTCTTTCACATAATACCCATTTATTTTTTATAGAAATTCTAACAAAAGAACTCTCTTTTATTGATGCAACCGAGAATTCAATTGAAAACCAAAAAACTTGTTATGTTTCAATAGAAAATAATACCTCAAAGGAAGCACATGAAATTTTATGTTTCTTTTTGTAGTTAAATATAATTTTATTGTAATACTAGACATAAAGCCTCAAAAATAACTTAAATTATTTTAGGGGCATGAAGCTTTTGCTTAACAACTGAGATAATTTTTACTAAATATAAGTACCTGTGTGAATATATTTTTTAAATTTAACGACAAGTAATACGAAGGTACAAAATATACTTTTTACTTGTCTTATAATTCACATTTTTTTGTGGATTAAGAAAAATTGGTATTGTCTTGTTCTAGTCGGTATTAGGTACGAAGCGAGCTTGTTAATCGATTAGGGTTTGTACGATGCAACCATGTTAATTGAAAAGGCTTCAAATCAAGTGTGTCGACTTGAGGCGTGAGAACGCTTTTGTGATTCGAAAGAACATAATATATCAAATCTCGTGTGAATAAATTAGTGAAGCGCATATTCGATTATGATAATTAAATTATTAGATTATTGACAACACTAAATTATTTCACATTATTTGTAATGGGATTCGTAAAAAATCGGTTATAAAATGGCCGTTAGAAATTTAGTCGTAGAATAATTTGAATTGAATTTGAAATACGTTTTAATTGTTACCAAAATTATAATACTACACAAATTTTTATGGTTTTAAAATGTTTGTTTTTGAAATGTTTGATGAAGACAAGTAGTTCGCAATGAAATTCTCGTACCATCCCTAATGTAT
Organism: Micrasema longulum; assembly: GCF_059751315.1. Taxonomy (NCBI): domain Eukaryota; kingdom Metazoa; phylum Arthropoda; class Insecta; order Trichoptera; family Brachycentridae; genus Micrasema; species Micrasema longulum. The sequence goes on along the minus strand of NW_028277385.1, from coordinate 737,232 downwards.
GGAAGCAAAGTATAGAATTAAAAAAACAATCTTGAATAAAAGCTAAATTAAACAATTAAGACATGTGCAAAAATGTTTAGTTCACTATCGCATTATCGTCAACATCAAGGAAAAAGGGTGCTAGGATGGTTTAGATACGAAAAGCAAACGGACCGCAAACGAACGACGTTTTACGTGGTGAATGTAAAAGAACCGAGGTCTGACCATTCACTCTATGATGTCCAAACCACCCAGGACTCCAATCTTGATTATGTCAATACTGTTTGTCTTGTCAAATTGAAATATGAAATAATATCCTAAAAAGAAAAAGATTGTCGGAATTTAATTATCCCTATTTGAGATTAATTAGAATTATATAGTTTATTAAATGATATACGATGTAAGTTACTAATAAACGAATTATTTTTAACGGAACCTAACAATTCATACTCAAATTCTTTACATTTAAGACGGAACGTATTCGCTGGGAACGGTCGGACGTGGAAAATATGAAGGTTTATCTGTTTTTCTTCGTTTTATAATGTTTGACAGCGCCTGTTCGGTTACAAGATTTTCTCAATTTTTGTAATAGGCAATCAATACTTTTCCTATAAACAGTTTATCGGCAGATTCATCTGGTTTTCTCATCACCGATTCAGAATTATCCGATTATTGCAATCAAATATCACTTGAGTAAAATTAAGTACGTGCAGCTAGAATTAATATCTACTGCATATTTTCCTATTGAATTGTCGAAACCAATAAGCGTTATTCATAAACCGATTATTTTTCCTTCAGCGAATTTCTTTCACTAAATCTGCGGAGACGGTGCGAGATAATTAGCCCATTCCAATCGCAGAATCCGTTAGTCCCACGTGCGGATGAGCGGTGGGACTGCGCCTCGTCGCATGCGGCAGGGCGAGACATTGTTAAGCCATTATGATCTTTCGCATGGACGCACCCAAGTGTTACAGTCGTCTGCATCGCCACACTTGGATAATGACGTCAGATTTACACTCGCCTTACACATAATATGAAGGGTTATGATACAATTTCAGTGGTGGCTATTTATACTTTGTTTTACAAAATTTTGTTTCATCGTATTTTCCTTATTGAAATTTAAAATCAATTGTTTTCCAACCACTAATTGAGTTTGTTTTTTCGTCATTGTCAAGTTTGAATTAAGTAAAAATATTTTTTTTACTTTGCAATTACAATGAAATGGTACTCAGGTTTCGAATCCATTTTTTTTTACAGATTAAGACTGTTTCTACTTGGTCAAAATTAATGGATTAATATTTATGTAGGGAGTAGAATTTTAGCTTTTATTAAATTATTTATTCGTGTTTGTTCTCCATGTGATAAGACACTAAATATCAAATAAAAGTAAGGTGATTTGTTTTACGCTTTTTAGTTTTAGACGCCAGTTCAGGACTATAAAATATAGCTGTACAAAACCACTTTTAAAACACAAACACAAAAAATATTACGCTGTTTCCCAGTAGGGGTAGGCAAAGGGAATACAACGCCATATCACTATGTCTTTGCATACAGACCTTGTTTTCTCTACATTCATACATCTTATGCATGCGCGTCGATTATTCCTAATTTCAACATGTCCATGCAGGCTATGGAACATCTTCTTATATACTGTCCAATGTTTGATAGGCCAAGTTAGGAGCTTGAATGCAAAATAAACACTCGGATTGCTGCGACTAATAACCTAGCTGAGCTCCTGAACTGTAATGATACACGAAAAGAGACTGTTTGATTCATTACAGGAACGATCAAGCAGGCTAAGTTATTCAATGGTGGAATCTAGCTCCTTTTGTTTTTTGTGTCCAACTTTTACGATTTTTTATTTTTTTATTATTTGTTAATGTAATATTTCTACAATTATTTTGTTTATTATGATTCTGCTTTACTTTTATAATTGTAAGTCTACGGTAAAAAACGTAGAAGTCAACGGAATATAATTTAAAGATAAATATATTCGATAAAACCTTGCACATAACAAAAGCAAGGTACAAATAATTTGCAACTACAAAAAAAAAAAAAAAAAACACTCTTTTTATCTTATTTTGTATTAAAAGTATGTATTTTTTGATAGTAAACTCTGTGTTTAGCCACTAAACTGAAACAATAAATATGTACGTACAAAAATTATATCCAAAACAAAACATTGTTATTAAATCCGGACGCTTTTCGATGACACTCTACTCTACGGATGTTTGTCTTTAACAAAAACGTGTTCTTTTGTTTATTATTATAATGAAGATGAACCTTAATTTATTGACACACCCAGATGATAGACATTTGGATGCTGCATTATGTCGCGTCGGCATCGCGGCAAGAATAAAATTGACACGCCCCATAACGACCGTAAAAAAATCTATAAAATCATTAGACCTTTATGCACGATTCAGTTGACTTTCTGTTAAAAATGATCGTGATTTACAAAAACAGTAGGTACCTAACTACGTGCCCATAATTCGAAAACATCGATAAATATTTCCCATCACGAGACGCCCATGACTAAATACATTTGTTCGTAGCACAGCGTGTCAGTATTGTGTTCGAAACATCGTCATGGAAAAATATTCGGGTCTGGGAAGAAAATTGAAATAGAACGGGGAACAACTGCTGAAGAGAAAGGGCTATGCATTCAAGAAAATTACTGCTTTAAGGTCATCAATTTTATTATTTTTTTATTTTTATTTCAATTTTTTCAATGATAAACCCTTACGGGTTACATACATTTAACAAAATATTTTTACTTTTAAAATTTAATGATAATATTTTTAACATCTTTTGTAAAGGTTGTCTGAGTCATTTGTTTAGTTTTGTCTGGTAGTTTATTTTATAATTTCAGTCCATGGTTTATAAGTCTCGATTGTCCTTTACTCGTTTTAAAAGGTTTATGCGGGTGAGATTCATCTAATTGAATTAAATAAAGGTTTTAGCTCTTTAACTTCACAAACATCAACAAATGAAAGAATCGAAGGAATATAGATGTTCGAAAATGGGCCGAATAGTTAATGTTACACAGTGTGTAAAGTGGCCACTCAAACCAGCCATTGACAGGTCATAAGCCCTGTAGATGCCTTGACTTAAATATTACCTTATCTTAAATATTCTTCATCTCTGTTGTAATATGTTAATATAAACAGCTCCCCAGGGAGTTGAATCCAATCCTTATCAACACAAATTTGAACAAACTCAAAATATTCTCGGAAAATGTTTTTTTTATTATTATTTATACTACTTTATATTCAGTATAACGGCTTTGTTAAGATTAAAATAAAATAAATGTTTGTGTTGAGATTTAAGCAAAAGAGGTTCTATTGAAAGATCTACGGATAAAAAAAATCTTTACGCACAGTCATTGAGGTAAAGTAAAAAGATGCGTTGTTTCTTTGCTAAATGCATCTCGGTTTTATGAATATTGTGTTGCCCTCAATAATTTGAGTAAAAATTAAGTCACGATTTAGATGCATATATTAAACTGACTCAAATCATTACCTGCCGTGGTGGTTTTATGAGCTATCTTCATTGCTTTAAGCTCACAGAAACCTGCTTTATGATGTTGAGACACTCCAAGATGTTCACAGCAAAAGAACACATTTTTTGTTAATGGATTGTCTGTTTTTTAGGTTAGAGCAAATGCAGCTACAGGCACGATGTTAAAGTTTAAATCAGGACCTGGGAGATATCGTAATTGTTATAAGTCACAAGGACTTATCACGGAAGGTAAATATCATACATGGTAAAAATAATAAAAACAATAAACATTTAAATAAACAAAAGTGTAACGGAAGATCTCTTAATGTCTGCCAATAGTCCGACTTCTCCTGAATGAGTTTTCTATGTTTTCCCCTTCATTAAGCAAATGCAGAGAAGTTGCAAAATGCAAAGGCCCCTAGCCGACTATCCTACCAGATTTTCACATAGTAGTTAAAGCAGTTAGAACGAAAATGCCTTTTGCAGTAAATATAAGCCTCGTACCTCCGAGTAATGATTCACTAGGGAACAGGGGCGAATCGTCAAAACAAGCGATTATTCAAAGCTTACCATTATATTGGACTTTCGATACTAATGATTTACAGCAAATATGTTAATGCGAAACCAAATAAAATAGTTGTTATTTATTATAAATCGCCACCACCGTTCATATCTTTCTACAAAAAAATATATATGAAGTGCGCCCAGCGCCCAGCCCGATCTCAGTGAACGATAAAACTAGCCGTTTCTCTCAGCTTATTTCTTCTTGCAAAAATGTACACTATATTTAATATTTTACACCCAAGACAGCTTTTTTAGTACTAAAATAAGCTTGCAGGTTACAAATATTATTTGAAGATTTTCTATTTGGAAACTAGTATTTCGTACAATATTTTCACAAAACTATTTTCCTTTGATAGGATACATATTACGTATCACAAAGAACATGCGGCGTTCGCAGTAGCCATTTTTGGCATTATTCATTTAAAAAAGAATCGTCCAGTGTTCAGTGTTGACAATTACTCCTGAATGTCATTGTGGTATTTGTTAATAAACTGTTGTACAAGTATTGTATAAAAGTAGTGTAAAATAAAGCTACGTATATCGCGTGGTTAATAATAATTTATTTATTCATTAAAAATTATACTCATTGAAATATAGGTGAACTTATAAATACTTTTAAGGCTATGCTCGTGTCAAGTCATAATAAATAACAATAAAAATGACATAGTCAAATCAATTATATTCAAATAAATTGGCATGTGATGCATATTATAAAAATCCTGAAAAAAAAGGTATAAATAATAAATAATACAATTCCAAAGGATACAATTTTAAAAAATCAATATCATCAACATTCCTTTTCCTCACCTAATGGTGCATAGGGCACTGCATTAGTACACCAATCGCAGCGTATCTTGATCATTTTTGTTACTTGAAGGTAAGATGATCAGTCTAAAGATAATCAGACATAAATATCAAAATGAAAAATATAAAATTATTAGATTCATACATAATCAAATTTACAAAATAACAGTTTCATTAAAATCAACAAAATAAAAGTATAATAGTAAAATATAGTAGTATTGATAAAAAACCAAAATATCATTGAAATCAATAGAAAAAGAAAAATATAAATAAACATAATTGATATGATAATTGTTGTTTATAATAATTTATAATTGCATTACTTACATATTATGTAATTATATTTATGCAGGTAGAAATTAATTAACATTTTTCGTAGATTACCTATAAAATAAATTACGGCTCGCAACTGCTAAAAAAGCTCTTGGGCTCTATTACAAAGAAAAAAAAGCGTTCCAAATTTTTGTTTGGTTTTCAGTTCAACCACAAACGTGTGACGGACTGTTTCGGTTAGCGCTTGCAAATCCCGATCCGAGTATCTAAGGCCCAACGTATTGCTGTAATATTTGTCAAATTTCGTGGTTAATAACCATAGAATGCGATTTATCCATATGGGCGGCTTCATTAGCTAGAGGCGTGTTATTACTTTTAGCTTTGTAAATAAAAAGCAAAAAAAAAATAGCAAATATTTTTACGTTGAAAATGATACAAGGAAAGCGACCCGAAAAATTTTAAGGCCTTTTTTTACGTTTTTGTAATGTCTCTAATTAAATATACGTCATTAAGCGCAGTCATATTTGGCCTGTACTAAGACAATTTTAGGATATAATGTAAGATTTTTATCTCTAGTGTCAATTCATTAGGTTTTTATAAGGCTGTCGGAAGGTTCTAAAAAAAAACATTTGAGCTAAGCTTAATTATTTTTTTTATTTTCAATCTTGAAGTTAGGGCACACATAAACATATTCTTATGTGTGCTCCAATAATTATATTGTATGAACCTATGTATTATTTATAGACTGTTTAACACATGTATCCAAACATAAAAAAATATTATTATCCAATGTCGTATGTATTTTTTATTGTTTGTGAATGTTTGTGAATAAATAAAATAAAATATGTCTTGACTTTAAGTTTGAATTTCGGTATTTTTTTTTTATCTTTATAAATGTTTTATTCCATATCATTTTATTTTTACTGCGTTATATAAAATTTATTTATTCATATTTTTTGTCTTACAAACAATAATTAATAATAAATATAATGTGACCTCACTGGGGTTACCCGTGCCGAGGACACTAAACAATAAACTTTAAAAAATATATTTTAACATTTGAGAATAAACAAAGAAGACTAACCTAATAAACAGAAATAATTAACAAAATGTTCTGACAGTTTTTAACACCACATATTTATGTGTATAATTAACAAATGTAAATCTAAATTATTTATATTACAAAAGGCACAACGAAAGAACAAAAACCTAACATATATGTTTATTTATTGTTATTATTACTAATTGTTTTAATAGATAGTGGAAATAGGTTATAGATTTTAATTGAATAATACTCAAAATCCCTTTTTCCGAAATTGGTATTAGTTTGTAATTGTTTAAGTTGATGATCATGTTCTAGTTAGGTTTTACTTATATAGGAATAAGAACATTTAATTTTACGTCGAAACTATGAAAATATATGAAAAAATAACTTGTTAAAAATTAAAGACTATTATCTGTTCAACACCCAGTGTTCATTAAAAATGAAAGTAAAATAAGTTTTAAGCCACAAAAGATAAAAATAAATTTTCATAATAGAAAATTTTCACAAAACAATGCAGAATTGATATAAACGGGAATCGATTCATGTCTGAAGAGGTTATGTTTGTTCACAATATCTAAATAACAATTATTATAAATCTTTGATAATATTACGCTTCATGTTAGAAAAACATTAAAAAAAATATATAATCTTTAATTTAATATGTAGAGTTCAAATAGCTACCCGATTGAAGAGAGTTTTTTTATAGCTTTTTCTAAGCAATATATACAGATCTCTATATAGAATAGCAAAAAAATATACTTCCTCTTATGTAAGAAAATGTATGGTCTAGCAAGAGGTAAAATATTATTTGATTATAATTTATATCTATCACAATACATCTATCTGAAATATTATCTCCAACAATCAAACGGGTTAAATTATTCAGTTATTGTACAGTCTTTGCATAATGCAATAATTAATGAACGCTGTCGAACGAGTGTTCAATGGAGCCCCAATAAATATATCATTTATCTTCACGCCTTCCTTGTCATGAGAAACAATTGAGATTTTATTTGAGTTTGTTATAACGGATCGAGTTATATTGAGTTACAAGTTTAATGTGGAGATTGGAACTTACATAATATTAAATGCAGTTTTAGAAAAAAAACCAAAGACGAATTAAATTATTATTACGAAACAAAGCATTTTTTCATAGCATTTAAAACGTAGGTTTGACCCTTAGAAATAAAGAAATCCCAACCATCTTCCTGAAGGTAGGTTCACACGTTTGCCAAGCGCTGACAAGCGCAAGCTTCGGCTTGCCTTGCGGACGCTTGCCGCGGTTCGGGACGGTGCCGTGCGGTGATTTTTTTTGCACAGATCAAAGGAAGCCATAGATTAAATATATATATATATATATATATATATGTGTATACTGTAGGATTGAACCAATGAACGCTTAGTATTAACTGCCTCCTTCGCAAGCGTGTAGATGCTTAAGATTTGGCTTGCGTACGCTTGCGATACCGCTTGCAAAAAGCTAAAAATAAAAATGGGTCTCACACTTCTTCAATGCAAACTATTTTGTCCATTTTAGCGTAAACGAAACAATTTTCAATTTTTTTTTTATGCAACTTACCCTTAATTCATAATGTATACATACGTACTAACCATGTAATGTTTTTTTTATTGGATAGTTAAAATAGTTATAGTCTAATTTTCATTTTCAAATAAAATTTTTGGTTTATTTTGTTTTATTATTTATTTTTTCTGTCTATATTCTTAATAATATTGTTAATACTAAAATATTTACAAAATTATAACTGTACTGTTTTGTTTTTATTTTAACCTTAATTAAAAGTAATGTCTGACCACCCGATGACAAAGTATTATTTGATAGTTTATCGGGACAAAATTTACGTTTTAATACTTAATGTTCTTTTTTATAATTTATTTATATTGCAATAATACGTGTACTTTTTTTTTAAAAACACCCTTTTATCATTATTATTATTATTATTTTTATCATTATTGTTACTTTTATTATTATTAAACTGTGTGTATAGTGCAGGTATGAAAAAATAAACATTATTGTAAAATTTTAGGAAAAGTGCATTTTTGTAATGGTGTATCTTTATTTATTCAAAACAGTGATGAAAATACATAATGTTTTTTTATTATTGTAAAAAATCCATGAAACTAATGCCATTGAGTCATTTAAATAAAAAAAGGAACAATCAATGCATTTTCAATTCAATAATTTAAGGAATATTTTAATTCAACTTTGAATTTACACACTCAATTACAACATCAAATTGTATTTCTAAATTTGTAAACAGACGTGTTAATAATTAATCTGTCAATTTTCAGCAGTTTTGGAAGCATCGTTGGTTTTTGAAAGACTAACTAGTAAGACGCGTTTTGGTGTGATCGGCGAATCGTCAATATTATTCTAGAGAAAAAATAACGGACGCTCGCTCATGCGTCGAGGATTCGACGCGACTTTTTGAAAAAAAAACCTGGCTGCATTGATGCTTCAGCCACTGTTTTCACCGGACTTGAAGATATACGAAGAGGGCGTTTCGCAATCATGAATAATATAAAGACCGATTCGCCGACGGAACTGAAAGCCATATCAAATAGTGCGTTCCAGAAATCTTTCGAGGATTAGAAAAAACGCTGGCAATTTTAATATTAAGCCATTAATAAATATTTTTGCTTTTTGTCAAACTGTATACATCAATGACTTTATTTAATCTCATCACAGGCGTGATAAATGTGATGAAAGATCTAATAAGAGAACACGTCATATTATTATTTTTCAAAAACATGTAATTTGAGATATGGTTCATATTTTGAATCGGGCTGTGGCTAGTGTCTCGGACTCACAGATCAAAGGTCTATAGTTCGAGCCCCACTCTACCCCAACTTGATTCCCACTTTTTAATAGTGAGTTATTTGCAACTTGTTAAAAATCGCCCTCATAATTCAATATTTGGGTAAATCATCTTCTTCTTGTACGCAAATATTTCTTTAAAACATTAATGGACGAGATTAATATTTTTTTTTAATTTTTAAATTTTTTTATTTTATCTTTTTGTTTTCTTACGATAACCATAAGTGATAAAAAGAGTATTTAAAAAATAAAGCATAAATCATAGCAATGAAATACATATTAATAGTAAAAATAGTAAACAAAAAATCCCACAAAAGCATGGCCTGTTTGTGGGTAAACAAGAAAATGTTAATGAATTTTTGCTCCTATAATAAATAATGAACAGTTAAAATATTTTTGTGTAACATAAAAAAGCAAAAATAAAATATTCTGTAAAAGATATGTTGCGGTAAAACAGTTTACTTTATTTTACCGACAATAATTAATAATTTTAACTAATAATTATTATGTCAATATTTTCTACCTAATGTATCGTGAAAATATTTACATCTAATTTCTCTAATGAAGACACAGTCTTTCAAAATAAGGAACAAATTCAACAAAATATGTTTACTGAAATATGTGAATTTCGTTCTAACTATGCCCAGCACAGTATTTTTATTATATCTTTAAACCCTAAGGGATTAGAATCTCTGTAACGTTATATCATATTTTTGAAGGGTGAGTAAATCCAATCGAGATTTTCGGCAAAACGGGACAACCAGGTCGTTTTAACCGAGAAAAATTGGCCGGGGAACTGTCGAATTTTTCATTTTCTCTATAAATACTCCATATTTCTAATTTCACCCTCTCTCCATTCTCCTTTAGCGGACCAATTTTGCGGATAACATTTTATTTTTATGGCTCGGCAACATCTTGATGGAATGGCTTATTCGACCAATACCGGGACGACCTAATATGCTCACATTTATTTTTTTGCCGTTCGATCCTTCGCCAGGGCCGGCTGTGGTCGGGGCAAACAACGGGCAAATTTACGTTTTACATGTTTATCCAATAAGAGAAAATTGTCTCGACGTGTAGGCACGTGGTAAATGGGTAATTTCATTCATATATATTACGTAAATCTCGAAAATTTTTGTCTGAAAATAAAGGGAGAAAAACGTCTCTTTCTAGTAATATAAGGATTCTTATTCATAGATGTTTGTTTACCATGTTTAATCAGAAATGAAATATTTAAATATTTTGTTCAATGAGGCTGTTGAATTCAGTTTTGAATAATGATGAAATTTCAATAATTTTTAAAAACTAATATTACGAAACAAAGTAAATGGAGTATATAATAAAAATATAAAAAAAGTTTTTTTTGGGGAGAATAAGTCATATTTTACAAAATAAATTGTCCCATTTAAGAGTAAAACGAATTGATTTTTGAAACATTCCTGGACATGTCAAAGCAAGTTTTAATATTATTCAAATGTATTGTATTATTTCAAAAGCAAAAAAAACTAGCCCACATTGATCAAGACAGTCGGAATTTTACTGTACGTACTTTTGTTTTTATTTAGTCGCAAAATGACGCGGCGTTTAATTGAATACTTTATTAATTCAGCCTTATTAAAGGGGGTGATAAACACAAGAAATAAATTATTTACAACAATCAGTTAAAACAATACAATGCCACTAAAGAATTGGTTTATAAATTATTTTTCAAAAATAAGAAATAATTTGAATGTTTTTAAGCAATATTTGAAAGCAATTTTACGTAACTTACCCAGTTACTGATATTTTGAAAAATATTAGGTTAGGGAAAAGGTAATTTCGTATTTTTCGCTTTATTTCAATGCTTTATAAAAAGTGTTACAGTCATCCGATTTAGGTTGAATTTGAGCAATTTTGTTTGATAACTTGTAGTCTATGAGAATTCGACTCATTAAGGGCATTTCTCTTTCGTAGAAGCCCTTGTCTCTATTGGCAAATAACTCGAACAATCAATTTTCCCAGGCCTCTGTTGAGGCCAAATTTGTTCCCAGACAGAAGATAGTCCATAGACAGAAACAAGTAGTAGTCACTTGGTTCTAGGTCTGGACTATAGGGCGAATGCATAAAAACTTCCCGTCCGAGCTCCCGGAGCTTCTGGCGCGTCATCAAATATGTGTTCGGCCTTGTGTTGTCCTGATAAAATTTCTCTCCTATTTGCCAATGCTGGCCGCTTCTGTTTGATTGCCAGCTTCAAATGGTAAAATTTTTCACAGTAAAGGGCAGCATTGAGCGTTTGGCTATAGAAAAGCAGCTCATAGTAGAGTATTCTCTGCCAATCCCACCAAACACACAGCGTCACCTTCCTGGCCGTCAGTCCTGGCTTGGCCATGGTCTGAGCTGCTTCGTTGGCTTTCGACCACAAGTTTTGTCACTTGACACTGTCGTAAGTGATCCATTTATTATCACCAATTACCATTTGCCTCAGAAATGGGTCGATTTTATTGCAGCGGCGATTCGCAAATGGAAATTCGGTCTATGTGGTTTTTTTCAGCTTCAGGTTTGGTCAGCTCGTGTGGCACCCAAACATTGACCTTTTTTTTAAATTCAGCCATGTGCAAATGGTTTAAAACAATTTTATGATCAATATTCAGCTTCTGGACGATGCTACAACTGCTAAAATGATGCTCTATCTCGATATTTTCCATGATTTTATCGACATTTTCGACAACTGGCCTGCCAGAGCCTGGTGCATTATTTACCTCCACTACACTAGAACAAAATCGCTTGAACCACTGTTGTGCAGCACGAACCGAAAGAGTATTGGCCCTGTATACATCGCAATTTTTTTCGGTCGCTTTTGACGCGTTCTTCCCTTTCAGGTAATAAAAATGTAAAAGATGTCGAATTTCTTCCTTTTCCAATTTTTATACTTCTTCTTTTACCAGGTAGTAATTCAACAATGTTTGATTATTTTCCCTCTCAGTTGAAATAAATTTAAAGGGTTGTAAACAATTCACTATTGGAAAACGGGAATCAAGTTGGGGAAGAGTGGAGTTCGAATCTCTGACCTCTGATCCGTGAATCCACAACACTAGTCACGGGTCAACAACCCGATTTTTCGATTTTTCACATGATTTTTTTTTACCTCGTGTCGTTCGCACGCTTTGCCGAAGTTTTGATCACATTCCAGCGTCCATTATCAAAGACCATAAAAAACAAACAGCGTTATAAACCAGAAAATACTCAATAATAAAAAAAGTGGAAACGTACTTAATTTATGTATTACATATTATTTCACTCCGCCCCTGTATATAGTCAAATACGAAGCAATAAGACACAATATTTGGGCAAGGTAACTCGTGATACGGGCGTAGAGTAAAGTCGGGTATAATAGGGTACACAGCATACAGGGGTACCCCGTAATACTCGGGTTAGGTGTTTCTCTGATTACGTGCTAACGCGAGCGCTAATGTATCGCCTCGCGCGAATCGGCTGCCGGTAACTCAGTAATGTATGCATTAAGTATCGCCATCGGAAATTTATAGCTATACACGAAAATCGGGATGCGATAAAACGAACATGGCGGAACGGACCCCAATATTCGGACTCGGAACGTGAACAAATGGAGTGAAATATCATTACTGAACATTCGTTCTGGATGAAGCGCGTTTTTCAGTGGTTTGTAAAGCAAATTTATTTAGTCACATGCAAAAATTTGTTTGCTTTTTCATCGTTGATCAAAACATTTTGAAATAAAAATAAACCGCAAAGATTGAAAAAATATTATTCACACTAAAAAGCAATTCCAAGTCGAAATGATTGTTTTTTAACCTGATACATCATTTTAATACTAATACAAAGAGATAAAAAATAATAATTCTAGCCACACCCAATGATGCATAGGGCACTGCATTTATAACCTACAATCGAAGTGTATTTATTTATGCATTCACAAATAATTTATGCATTTACAATTATTGGCACCCAAGTGTAACTACATGGGACCAAACTCCTGTGTCAACTTGGAGCAAATAACGAAATTTTAAATAATAACCAAATAAAATCATTCGGAAATCATTAAGGAGTTTCCAAATCAAAGTCTTCTCCCTAAAGAAAATCGAGTCATGAACCTCTTTTTTAAAAAATATTTTGTCCCTCAGAGCTTGATACGCTATTCCAAAATATTAAACACGCTCAGTGAGATAAATGAGAGGTGCTGCAGAGCAAAAGTCATGCGGGTTTTGCGTATAACATGATTCTTGTTCTGGGATTGCCTCGTACGAACATTTTGCTGAGACCTATTCGACCATGAGCGTGTCAGTATTTTATTTGGGTAAAATTGTCTCATATCCAACAAATGCATACAGTTTAACAACTGTTCCGATATGTACGTTAAACGTTACCGTAGTATGGTTGTCAGCGATATTTTTTGTGGATTTATGAGACTTTATGATGAATGCCATACATCCCCCCAGCCAACTATTCCATAAGTTGCAGTGGATTGTAACAAGCAAATTACACACATCTGAGCCAATATCCAGAATGCCCCTAAGGGAACAATAAAAAACACAGATTTCTCAACCAAGAAGCCAATACCTGGACCTGTGCCTCTCATTTCAGATTCCTATCAATGTTAACGCCAAGATATCTTATGGAATCCACCCGTTTCTGATTCATCCAAACGCACTGCTGGAGAGTGTAGTGTTATTTAGATAAAACAAGAAGTAAAGTGTTTAGTATCTTAATCGTGTGTTTTTATATATGTTATAGTATTTTGATCGTGTGCCTTTTTGCCAAAATGACAACAATTCGGGTACCCGTCCAGCGACTATGAAGCATTACAGTGTAAAATATGTATTTCTTTTTTAATAAAAAAAATCATGTCAACCCTAACTGGAATTGCACTAGAGACCTTATGTTTACAATAACTACTAGACTACCGGACAGACTAATTATAATTAATCTCCTCTAGATTACATTTTTCAGTATTTCACCTAAATAAAGCAATCTAGTATGTGTGTGAGTAAATGACTTGGTCACTTGGGTAGGGTTTTGGCTATTTTTTTACAGACTAAACTACGATGTAAATAATGAAATTTAATGATTATTTCAAACATTCAGTTATGTTACAATGTACGAGGTCCTGGATTTGATTCTTGTTAAGCTTAACAAATGTTTAAGTAATGTTTTTTTACTAGAATATTTCATTGTTTTTTTTTCTGCGTTCAAATGGCAATAGGTGTTAATGTGCGTTAACATTTTTAGCTCATGCACTATTTAATAAAGTCACTAAAAATACTAATTTCTAATTACATCGGATGGAAAATATCAAAATGTCTATGTGAAAAAATCCCGTAATTGATTTTCATTTTCATATTGTCTGTTATTTACATTTCATTGAAAATGGCCCATTAAATCGAATTTTACGCATAAATGTTAAGACCGCAAATACGTTTTTTGTTTTTCTTTAAAAATTCACAAACAAAAAAATACACAAATTACTTTTTAGATAATTAATTAAATTGGAATAAATTACAACAAATGCGATCCGAAGTTAGAAAGTACTATATAGGGAGTGTAAAACAAACAGCGTTTCTGTATTTACAAAAAGAGACAGAAATAATTGTGTAGTGTAGTTACTGTAGTTTGAAACTAAAACACACTTACTAACAATTGTTTACCCATTAGCACAAAGTACTTACTACAGTGTTCCCTATCCCTCCCCTACGAATAATGTACAACTGCTTCCTCACTTTGTAATATATATATCGTCGTGATCGTAGAACAATGACGGATGTGCGAAATATGTGACACTGTCTTTTTTTTAAATTTATTTATTCTGGATAATTTCTACAGCGCCATTAAAGTAAAAATCATACCAAGGGTCAAGATTTTAAAAAGGTTATGCAAAGGTTTTATATTCCAGGTTTAAAAAAATTTGAAATAACTATATATTTTTTTAATATATTTATTTTAGAAATAATCGTTTTAACTGTTATTTCTAAAAAAAAATAATAACACGACCATCAAATTAAATACTTTTGTACTTATCAAGTTATGACATAAAGACTCAAAAAATAATTTAAATCGCTTTCATGTATTTATTTATTTACTTGACAATTGTAGTCTGCCTTACTTAACGGTCTGTTTAACCCAACACGTAATGCAAACAGTAAATATAAGTAAGATTTTAATGCATAAAAAACAGAAAAATAGATCCATATCGTCGGCATCGTAAAACAACCACGGATGTGCGAAAAATTCGACATTAACTTTTGTCTATATTTGATCTTGGAAAAGTTAGATGAAGTATTTATTTTACAGGTTTGAATAATAAATACATACATAACTAATCCAAGTATCAAATGGTATTATTTTGTACTTATCAGGTTGAGACATAAAATGTCAATAAATAATTAAAATGCTCTTACATAAAGTTTTAAAAAATAAATGCCTCGTTGTTCAACGATCATGACGATATTATCCGCGAAAGCCGTATTCGGCAAGCGAATTGCTTTATTTATGAGTGGATTCTGACTTGCCTTTGTACTGCTTTTAGGTACGTAAAACAGTGCACGAGATCTCGTGCATGGTTAAAGAAAATCACGTGCGTCTTTGTTATACGATCATGACGATATATTGGTATTATTTTTTATTTACAAATTATAATTATTGTACCTACAAGTGGTTCACTATTTGTACTATTATTGATCATTTAGACAAATAAAATAAAGTGTTTAGATTTTTAAAAACGCATTAGAAATTGAAAAAATCAACATACTAAGTAAGAATTCTAAAAAATTGGGCAAGATAGTGCATGTTTCACTTTATGAGGTATGCCCAGGCATGTGAAAAATAAGATTAAAACTGTTGTGATCTAATCGGGAATCAAGCCGGAAATCTCAAGTATTAGCTTTTAGACCGCGGGGTCATCAATACATATTCCAACATGTCTTGCAGCTACAGAGCGCATGAATGGTTGGGATTCTAGTTCCTCGTTTCCAAATTTGATCGATTTCAATAACAGATGCGAGTTGGATTGCACGTCTTGCCGATACTGAACCCATAGATGGTAAAATAAACTATCCTCCATATGCATTATTTATTAGATTGACTATAAAAAATAATTTTCCAAAATATAAACAAGATCCTACAGCTACAGAGAGCAGGAGCGGTTTAAATTTTAGACTCAATTTTTAGAATTTAGGACATGTATTTTAGAAGCTAGATTATTAAATTCTGGCAACTTGAGAATGATTTCAATAAATGTATAAAATTATTCATTGAGAAGTGTGATAACACTAAATAAAAAAAGCACAGTCTTAATTATTTTTTTTTTTTTTTTTATTAACATTCATCTACTCTTATAAATAAATAAAGTTGAAAAATTAAAAATATATAATATTTCTTTATGAGAAACATTCTTTATGGTAATTTTTTTTTAAAATTCTATTAGTTTTTTTTCAAAAACAAATTTAAAAAAAATTAATAATGATTTGAAAACAGAGACTATCCTTAATGTCTCGGACTAGCATCTCCTTTACTAACTAACCCCTCTCCTTCCTTCCAGCCGCTTCCTTGCGCTATCGCTTGATTTGTGAAATACGTTTTATTATTATTATTAAAAAATTAGATTTTCCAGAAAAATCAAAAGCATATTTCCAAAAATACATCATAAAAAATATTTTCCTGGAGTTTAGCTGTATGGTCCAAAAAACCGTGTATATTATCTATTTGGGATATTGTCATTAATTATTATTGAAGTATTGGCAATGACCTGCTTTTATATAAATTTTTGGGTTGTACATTGTTTTTTATTTCAGTTCTAGTGCAAACCCAAATGTATTGGAGCGAAGTATGGAATTGAAAAAAATATTTTGAAAATATATTTAATGCAGTTGAAATGCGATCTCTCGGGCAAATGTGTGGTAAAACTATATATAAAAGGTGCACAAATGTCAAGATACGTGTATTATGCAAGGCTGAGACATGCCTTATCGACATAATCAAGAAAGGGGTGCTGCGTTGGTTTGGACATTGGGAGCAAATGGACAGCAAAAGAACGGCTAAAATCATCTTTTTTGCGAGTATTGATAGCTGCAGAAAACGAGAACTACATGGTACGATCAAGTCTATTAAATACTTAAAGATGGACGTGCCAAGAGTAGGAATAATCGGCGTGCGTGCATGAGAAGATGTATGAATTTAGAGGAAGCGAGGTATGTATGCAAAGACAGAGTGATGTAGCGTTCTACCATTTCTGCTAACCACTTTTTTTTATATTTGTAACACATACAAATTTGGTACTTTAAACACATTTATTAATATGATTATAAGCAGAGTTTTTTTCTGAAAGAAAACTTACTATTGCGTATTAATTTTATTAAATAATGGAATACAAATATTACTTTTTTTGCTGAGTACCTACTCCCAGCTACCTATTTTGATTAAATCATTTAATTAATAACATATTAAAGGCATATTATTTTTGGAACGTCGGTTTGTTACATACAAAAATACTTTTAATTAATTATTTAAAAAAATAATAAATAAATCAAACATTTAATACAATGTCGTGACGCTTTGCTATAATATCTAAGTGATAAAGGTCAAAACAAATAGTAACAATTGTCAACTGAAATAGTGGCACAAATAATACTTGTAGGTAATTTCGCCAAGATGGGGCTTTCTTTTATTAAGATCCCGTTTTATTGTCCCGAATGACATGTTGTCAAATCTATTACCCCGAAAACCCAACAAAACATGACTTTTTATGAGATTTTTATGATTATTCTCGTCCGCACAACAGCCATTAGTGTCGTGTTCTACAGAAAGCAAAAAACCAATGTAGTGGAGCAAGGAAGAAAGGAAAACGTGTCCCGGAATAACTTCGCGGAATTGGCAAATCTACAAAACTCAGACAAATCAATTCAGACATTCAAAAAGGGTTATAAAAACAAAAGGATACCAGTGCTTTATTTCCCTATCCGATTCAAATAAGGGCTTCGAAGTTCCATAAAAAATAGCCATTTCACTATTTTTGTTCTGCGTATCCGAGTCTCAGTTGTGTACTGAGTGGGTTTAAATCTAGAATCAGCAGAACGACTACAAAACCTGCAGAAAAATCAAAGAAAGCTCTTAGTTCAAATCCGCAGGGAGTGAGATTAATATTCATTGCGCTTATTTTTTTTTAACATTGCAAAAAAACACGGGCACTTTATTAAAATCATTCAGGCAAAAACTTTGGAGACAATTTTAATACCGTATCATTTTTTCTTTCTTCTTTTTAAAAATAATAATAAAATTTATCCTTTGTTTTTATTTTTCTTTTCATGTACTCGTATTAAAATTATATAAACTCTTATAAATAAACACTAAAACAGTGTAAGTCACTTTCCAAGCACAAGAGTTAGTATCTTTTTTTGGAGAGTTACAGTGATAAAATTTACTAGATGTGTAAAAGTAGTTATGTTTAGAATTTTTCAAAAACTTGTACTTTTTATGAAATTTATGAATATAGAAAAATATTTTTTTTTAAATTCAATTAAATGTATGAATATTTTAAATAATAGACATCCTTATACTTTTTCATTTCAGCAAAGAATGGTTGAGAAAAATCACGATTTTTTTGTGATGTCATCGGGAATCGGACCCGAAACTCTATGTACGTACATACGTTAGACAAGCGTTTTAGCGATTACACCACGAGGCCGTCGAAATTATGAATTATTATTTAAAAATTGATAAAAAAAATAATCATTAATTCTACGTTTCGCTTATTCTCAAATTTGACAAAAAATCTCTAGAAAACTTTGGCAGCTCTTTATTTAATAAACTGACCGATAAACCTAAAACCAAAAAGTTAAGTAAATATGAATGTGAAGCACTTAAAAAACATTGAACAGCGTCTCAATCACAGATATTTATCGACGTCGATCAAAAGTCCTTAAGCAACTTTACCGATCACAATGAATGTGGACCATAATAGTAAACGTGGTCTCTGGTAAAGTGTCAAAGTCATCGCGAGTCGAGTTTCAGTTTGTCCGTTTGTCATTTGTTTTGTACTTTACAAGGTTTCCTTTCCTTCAAGAGTGATAAAGTAATCTCCGATCAATAAATATAAGTCGATGTTCCTTTGGAAATGGTAAAATACACAATCGTGGAAAAACTTATATCACGTTGATTTATTACCAACAGTGGCGTCCATTGTCATTGAGATACAGGTGTGGATAAGGGTTTGATGATGATGAAAAGTTTTTAGGAATTTAATTAACAGTACATATTCCAACCACGAGACATAGTTTTTGTTTTTTATTATCATTTTTGAAATTTCTTTTTTCACTTGAACACGAAATGTAGAAATTTTCTCTTTGGAGAAATGTGTCAAATAGATGCTAAGTTTATTCCAACGTAAATAAGAACAACCTTACGTCCTTATTGGTACCAGTAACGGCAGTACCCATGTCCGCCAGTGACAACCATATTTTGCTATTTCGCAATAGCATATGAATTTCATAAACTAAGCATTTGAAATATTATGAAATGTTTTATACATAATAGATAAATTAAGTATTTTTTTCCTACAAAAAACTTTATTTTTTTTTATAAGCTTTCAAAGAATCAAGCGTTATGAAAACATAAAAACAAATACTTTTTTCCGTAAAGGATTTTCGTTTTTTCTTTTATTTCATATTATTTTCATTTTGAAGTTTTTTTTTTTAAATGCACAGCAAACATATTTTATAAACATTTATAATATTTTTGCAGTCTTATTTTACTATGGATAAAATCAGTATTAGGATAACTATAATGTTTCCTTTATCCAATTTTGACTTGAAAAGGGTTTAATAAATCTTTTCGTTATTTTACAGAAACAACCAATCAACAATATTACCAATTATTATTACATAATTAACACACAACTATATTGACATAGTTCATGAGATTAATATTAATATTTTTTTAAATGTGGTGTCCTACTCACTTGTTAATGCATACATTAATTCTGAGTTCACACTGCTAACGCTAATTTTTACTATCGCTCGAGTCTGACCAACTGAAAAGGGCAAACGGGTGTTTTTAGTACTACTTTTTTAAAACACTTTGTTAACAAAACTATTAGTATATCGTGCCTTGGTTTCGTAAGTTCGTTATTATACAAAACAGCAATCTCACTTTTACACTATCAAAATAGATTTTTCTCTCCTTTTAGCTACAACGAACGAAAATTATTATCAAAAACGTTACATCAGTAATGACGTTATTCCACAAATTTGCATTGGTCAGACTATAGTGAATAGTGTATAAATAGTATCGCGCGCCGCACGCCGCACGCCGCACGCCGCACGCCGCATGACGCACTCGCGTCCCGAGCGGCAGTTGTCCCGGCCGTAAACGAAAAACGCACTAAAAAGCGACAAACTTATTTTATTCAAATGCAAAGTTACGCTTTTGGGACGCGTCTTTTGAGTCGCGCTGTTATGGCGGCATATTACCTACGCGTGGAGGATTTTTTTATGCGAAAAATGTTTTATTAACTTTAAAATTACCCCCGCGGTGAACCCGAGGGGATGGCAGGCGGCGCGACAGTAAAAATAATCACTCTTTTGTTACTGGAAACACTGTTTTAGGAAAATTACAGAAATTGCGAAGGGAAACGTCAATTGAAGCATCTGTGTTATTTTAAAATTAAGAATTTTTCTGTTTAATTACCCTGAATTAAAATGGAATTATTTTAGTAATATTTTTTCATTTAAAAACATCAGGAGATGTGCAGGTACTCGTATTATTTATCTCAGACATAAAATTAAATATTTTTTGCGTGTTTTTAATGATGTACTATAATGATACTAGCCAGATTTAAACTCTTGAGAAAGGTAATCTGGGATAAAAAAAGCATTACTTATAAATGTAATGGGACGCATAGAAAAAAAATCATAAGGCAATATATGTACTAGTTACTCGATTATGGAATAATTTACCCACTAATGCTGACCCATTTATGCGTCTCCAAAGACGCCCCTTCTTTATTTACATTCAAATCACGTTTGAAATGTCACTTCCTGAATATTTTAGTTTTTTTTCCTTTCTTCTTCGGATCCTTCCCTCTTCATTACCTTCTGTCTTCGTAGTATATTTGAGATAATTAGTCATGTTTTGTTTCTAAACAATAACGTTTTGTTTTGCAACATAAAAATCATAACATACGAGTACCTTTAATATTTTATATACCACTGATTTTCTCAAATTGAACGGTTTGGGTAGGCAGGAAAAAAATGCCTCGAGGCAATATGCCCGTCTTTATTCTAATGTATGTAAAATGTATATGTATATAAAGTGTTTGAATAAAATAAATGTATTTGAAATCTTGATGGAAGTTCATTGTAATTTGTTATTAAAAATAAAAGTTTTCTCCATTTCTTAATAAAGATACCAGTCTCGAAGATGTCGCGAAAGCGATGAAACGATCACTGGATATTCCAAATTTGTGGCTTAAATTATCACTCGTCTTTTATTTTCTTTAATAAAATAAATGTAAATTAATAAATGAAACTGTTTTGCGGCAAATTTTGTCTTAAAAAAAAAATTATATTAAAGACAAAGTATATTATGTTAAACATATATTTAAAAAAAAAATAGTTTTCATAAAGTAAGGTTTTATATTAATTTATACTTTTATACTTTTACATTGTTTGTATTCTTTTTTTTATACAGAATAATGTTTCCTCACTGGGGTGTCCCGTGCCGAGGAAATCATTTTACAAAATGTGAAACATGCCTAAGATTAGCTTAAATAGCTAACATAAAAAGGTTAACATAATAATAACAATAAAAAACGTAAATAATCTAATTAACCTAATAATAATTAACATAATAAACAATAAAAAACTAAAATATTCATAAAAAACAAAACCAATTTAAAAAAAATCATGAACAGTGCATACATTTTACATATTTGGCTTGATCCACTCATCGATCCGTGCGCAACCCACCTCCACTATCCATTTCTCAATAGCAGTTTTATATTTTGAGAGCTTACTAATTGTTCTTATGGATAATGGAAGTAGATTTTACACTTTAACCGAGTAGTAGGTCAATCCTCTTTGACCGAATGTTGTATTTATTTTTTTATTTTTTTGCAGCATCAGGGTGGAGTACAAACTACAATCAATTATATTATTTATGTTAATATTGCTGAGGTCTAATTTCGTTTTTTTTGCTGGTTTCAGAAAACATTAAAAGTTTAAAAATGAACACAAAATATCATAAACATAAAATTAAATGGCTGTAGTTTATATTTTAACCTGAAGAAAAATAAAACAAATAAGATTCCTCACGGTTAAAATTTATTTCACTCTCTTAAAATGATACAGTCAATCTACTGTATGATCCCCATAATATCTTAAAAAATAAATCCTTCAGAAAATTATTATTATTCATTATTATACCTAGGTTTAATACAAGTATTACATATTCATTACCAATTACAACAGTTTGTTAATTCTACGCAAAATAATATATTTAAAAGTTTAAAAAACGCAAGCGTAACAGGATTTAAACAAATTAAATAAAGACAGGAAACATTTCAGCGAAGAAAATTTATTAGTCTAGGCATATACGGGGCTTAGGAGCTAACAAATTTTATTATGCCCTTAGACTCTATGTAACATTTATTATTCTGACTGTTTTTAGACATTAACACAATGGTTTTTATTTGGGTATAATATGAACCTATAATAACATTGAATATCAAAATTTATCGAAAGTGTTTTTACGCTTTTTTTCATTTTATCTCTTCGGTTAGCTATTTCACAAGAATTTTACTACTCCAATTTGATTAAATTTATTAAGAACAATATTTCCTAAATTTACCCACCTGGTAGGTTTGTTAAGTAAATCACACAATGATTAGTCATAATCTATGTAACTTCGTGAATTTTTATCTTCACTTAACATATATAACATTTCCCATCTCTGTCGTAATTGATAAACTTTAGAATTCAGTATTGATGTGTATAAATGCATTTGAATATACTTGAAATATTACATATTAAATTAATATTACTCAATTGATGGTTTTATCATTTATTTTTCGAATTGTAAAAGTAAATATGTTCAATTTAAGTAAGTTAGTTCTTACAGGTAGTCATAATTATGAATCATTCAATTCCTACACAGATTACCGTCAATATTTGCTAAAAAGAGCATTTTCTCTTATCGTATGTATAATGAGTCGTGACATCAGTAGCACTGAGTCATATTAAATTTAATGGAAAAAATTACAACGCAAAAGCGTCGATCACGCAAAAAAAACTTTTTATTGATAAAACAAAGTTGCAACGCAAATGCCACACAAAGAAAATCACTCACTGATTAAAATAAGGTACGTTTCTTAATGTACTTTAATTAATTAGAACACCATCAGATTATTGATACCAAAATGACAAATCGTTGCAGAGAACAATGCATCGCGATAAGGTTTTTTATGGCATGATGGTTTTGCACATCGAGCAATTTTAATATTAAACTGATAAAGTGTCCGAAGTATTTTTAAACAAATAAACAGCGCGTTCTATCAAACAAAAGAAATATAATTAGTTTTGACCTATTCTTAAATGTACTAAGGTGCACTGCTTATTCATATTCTTTAGTTTGATTTCAAAGGAATAAATAATCCGCTAAGCTTGTATTTAAGACGCATGATAAGCGGGCGGAAAAGAGAGGATATGGAAGGAAGGTATAAAAAATACACCGCAAGACCCAGACCAATTGAGAAAAAGATCTTTCGTTTCCCGCGAATGGCGGAAATAGAACCCGCAACGAAAGTTTCGGGGTTGGTCGCATAACCAGCTGCGCCACGTTATCTGTGGATATATAAACAAGTAATGGGCTATTTTTTCTGAGAATTCCTTTATAATGGTGCCCAAATAAATAATTTATATATTTTAGCATAAATGTATTTATTCATTTAATTGTTACATATTTATTACAGCTATTTACATTCAATCATTTATACAATAGGTGAATTGAATAGAAAAAGTATGCATACATATTTTATATGTATGCATACTTTTATAAGTTAATTTTAATAATGATATACTTAAATAAAACATTTTTATCCATTTCGATAGTTTTTTTAATCCAAAGTAAAGACATAATGCATAAAAAAATATTTACAAATGAGATACAACTTTACCTGAGAACGCATAAAAAATTGTTCACGTGTGCCCTAATTGCAGATTTAAAATAAATAATAAATGTACATAAATAAATATACCACAAATATTGAAATCCTATATCATTACCTTTAAAACTAGTAATCTATTTATCTACCTATTTACATACATAATTTTAAGATAAATAAATTAATAATAAAAAATATAAAATCAATGTTTTAAACTTCTTGCCCCCCACGTTTTAGGAAAATACATGTATTTTTATTTCAAAAAAATATAAAATAAAAAATCAATACAATTTAATGAATATTATTAGAGATCACATAAGAATATGTTCATGTGTGCCCTACGTCTAGATTTAAAAGTAAATTATAAATATACCACAAATACCTAATTCCTAAGTCATTACCAGTAAAACAACATGAAGTAAATATGTATATATAGCATATTAACACACGAGAATAAAAAAATTGATAGATGTACTTACAATGCTGGTGGTCCCGTTATAGTGTCGCGGACTCAGTGGTTAGAGGTCTGGAGATCAAACCCCGCTCTACGTAGTTATTGAATATTATTTAAGCTTTTAAAATTGACTTGATTTCATTAAGGTACTTAAATAACTGTATTGTTACTTATATATGAAGGTATTGGTACATTTATATTCTTGTACTTATTGTTCTGCTATTGTAATCGTATATTTTTTTATGAATTTTCTTTTCTAACATATTTTTTTATATAAATACTGTACTTTTGTGTTTTACTTTTCTTCCAGTAAAACCTTCCAGGGTGTATAAAAATTAAACTAACTAAATATATTAATAAAATGTTTTTCTAAATACTTATTTTGTCGTGCAATCTCTAAACCGCCATAACTAGAATAACCCACTGGAGGAAAACGTAAAAAACTTTTCAAACAATTAAATCGCGATGATACTGATACAAATTTATATTGTTTTTTATTTTTTTAAAAAGGCCAAGATGCTAATTGTGAGAGAAAAGAATGTAATGTAAATCATTACGATTTTTTTTTTTTTAATTCGCATCAGTGAAAAAGTTACCCAAAACTAATTTAAAAGCAGTAATTATCCTTTATACTGCCAAAAAAGCTATTTTGAGTAAGCATTAAGCCTTAAATGTGGTGTTTTATAAGGTTAACTGCGTTATAGTTGTTTTTTGGAGAAAACTGATAGCCGATACATCTTTTGAGTAAAAGCAGCTTGAATTAAAACACACATAAGTTTTTTTTGTCAAATTATAAAGTAAAAAATTGAAAGGCATTCAAAATAAAATACTTAATTTTCGATTTCTTTCTACTTTTATTTTTTACGATAAAAATATACATAATGTGACGCGTTTAGTCTTGTTATGATATTATAACAAATAAAAAGATAAATTCATTATTTCATTATTCCCTTTTGGCACCTAATGGTGAATAGGGCTTTACATTAGTACACCAATTGCAGCATTCCTTGATCATTTTTGTTTTCATGAAGGTAATATGATTAGAATTACGCTTCTGGTACCAGTTCAGGGACTATGAAATATTTAAGTGTAAAAACACACTTATAAATAAAATTGTCATTTCAATCATGTCGGGAACCGAAGCCGAGACCTCTTGCATGGTAGACAAACGCGCTGACAATTACACCACGAGGCCGATTTCGGATACCTTGCCAAACTTCAATATGGAATTTTACCAATTATGTGCATACACTATAAATTTAATTTACGAATAAAAATATTCAACATGATAAAGCTAAAAATATTTTTTAAAAACAGCATTTAAGTATGTACTCGTATTAAAGTCATTTAAAGGCTAAAAAAATATTTAACTGCTTGGTTAGGTATTTGATTCCAGTTGTCGTAGCGGAAAAAAAAGTTGGGTGCGCTTATAGCTAATTAAATGCCGATGCGAACCAACAAATAACTAAAAATTGACAAAACGTGAGCTTCGACGGTTTAGACCCTGCACGGCAGTAATATCGTCTACCATTTTATTAAGAAGCATCGAACGACATTATGCAGAAAGCACCCAGCTATGGAAAAATAAAAACTGAAATAAAAGCACTTTTGTGAAAAGGGTGAATAATCAAATTTACACAACAGTTGGAGTGTTTTTGAGTTTGACAAATGATACGAAATTCAAAATTTGGTTTTTTAACATCACAAACAAGAATTGAATAAATAATAAACAATGTTTGTCTCACAAACTCTTGTCCATAAATGGATAGCTAAAAGGACTAGACAGGAAGCTGAGGAATATGTTTCATATATCAGAATATCGTTTCAATTTCTTGAAAATCCTCTCTCATTATTGGAATGTAGGTATGTTTTAGAATCTTTTAAAAATGCAGTTTTTGTGATTGACACTATTTGAATTGTATGTTTCAGGAACAACACACAAGCCAACTTTTGGGATTTCAACTTCATGATGACATTTTGTTTTTTCAACATAGATGCATTTGATCATTAGTGAATTAAATTCAGATGTTTGTTATTTCTGCTCAAAACGTACATCTAGGTTAAAAAAACGAGATAGCATCATTCAGTTGAATTCCCAAAAGTTGGCTTGTGTGTTGTTTCTGAAACACACGATTCATTTTCAGTAGGTGATTATAACAGTTTTTTTTTTTTGTATGAAAGTGGTCTGGCTGTTTTTAGCAGAACATAGAATTGACATTACCGCACCCGATAACACCAATATTTCATATTTTCAAAATTGTGGACTGGCTACTTTCTGCATAACTTCGATCACTTAAAAACAAAATGAAAAGGTCGTTCGGTCGATTTTGTTTTTGCTGATCACTTCACAGTAAATAAACATATGTTTGTCACATAATTTTAAAAGTCAAATGCGAAAATTCCTCCACTATCTCCATGTATTGTATAGTACTGTTCAAAATTGAGCGTAAAAAGTCTAATGTCGTACTAAAATCGGGCATTTTGGGGAAAAAAACCTTTATTTCTGCAATAAACGGAGCAGAAGGAAATCTTTCGGCGCTAAGAGAAACGCACAGGAATAATGCGGAAATCGCGCACGAATCGGCAGTATCCAAAGGAAAATAGTGTCGCTATTTGTGCTTATGGGATCTGACTCTGAAGAAAGTCCACAATTTGGCAGTGTAGTTTCAGGATAAAGGCATTGTGTTACTGACTATTCACCTAGATATGTATTTATTTTATTTATTTACAATTTTACAATATTTATATTATTTTTTTAATACAGAATAATGTTCCCTCACTGGGGTGTCCCGTACCGAGGGAAATATTTTACAGAAATTGAAACATGCCATAAATTAGTTCTTTAACGTAGTTAATATAATAACAAAATAAAATCGTAAATAATCTTATTTACCTTATTATCATCTTAAACGAAATAAGCAATATAAACTAACATAATCATAAAAAACATAGCAAATTCATGTAGACTTGAAGACCAAATTTCATCCACAGGACACCAATTTTTACCTATTTGGTGGTTGATCCGTGCGCAACCCACCTCACTATCCATTTTTTAATAGCAATTTTATACTGTGAGTACTAACTAATTATCCTTATGGACAATAAAAGTAGATTGTACACTGTAACCGAGAAGTAGGCCAATCCTCTTTGACCAAAGGTTGTATTAATTTCAAATTGTTTTTGCATCACCTGGGTGGAGTATCTAGTAACTCTTGTATTTGTAAAATAAGGTATGTATTTTAAAGATACATTGTGCATTTTCACGTTATTGTAACTTAGAAATACCTTTAGAAATATTTTTTAATTTAAATTAGATCTAAATAACTCCCTAGGGAGGAAATCCAGCCAGACTTTTGGACGTAATCAAAACATTGTTGAATTAACTACCTGGTAAAAAAAGTAGCATAAACATTAAAAAAATATTTCAGGTGTTGCCTAGTAGGAAAATTGATTTAGCCGTATTAATCTTAACCCCTCGATAAAGGTTTCAGCTCTTATTCTTCACAAAAGTCAACAGATGTGAGTCCATGTAATATGGAAGTTAAAACATAGATAGAATAGTGAATGTTACACAGTGTGTAAAGTGGCCATTTAAACCAGCCAATGACAGGTCAAAAGCTTTGTAAATACCTAGAACTCCACATTCCCTTCTCAAAAATGTTTTCGCTCTCTGTTGCAACAAATTTAGATTTGAATAACTCGCTAGGAAGGAAATCCTGCAGTCGGCAAACCTTTAAACATACTCAAAACATTGTTGACAGGCCAAAAATGGGCAAAAACGCTGAAAAATACCTTTGCTGGAGGCACAATCATTTTAAATCTTTCAAGGAAACTTCAAAATTTGTCTGTAATACTATTATAAACTTAATTTTGCAGTTAGTAATTTTTATTTCAAAAATTGTAACAAGTGAAACAAATGAATAATAAGTCAGCATATATTAGGACATACTCAAAACAATGTTAAATAATTTTAAATGATTTGTTTTTATTACGAGTACAGATTAATTTATTCAATCTTTAAATAGAACGTACATAATTTACTTTTTTATTTTCTTTTATTCAGGAAATATACAGAACCACTTTGTGGATTAAGAGTATACAAAATGATATCTAATTCAAATGAACCAGTAAAGTTCCAATATGACATTACATGCTAAGTTTATCAATTAACTATATTTATGTTCTCAAGAACAAGGATAATATTTAAATGGAGGAAAGAAAAACTGAAAATAATTAATTTTAAAAAACGTTCTCAAAATTAAAAGAACAAACAATATTTAAAGAAGTCCAAAAATAACTGGTAAATAAGTATTTACACAAGTGATAGTAATATACGAAATGAACAAACATAATAAAGGTTATTCAACAATAACAATTTAAATAAATTAAATGTGCTCAAATACAAAAATATTTTCAAGAAGGAAAAATAAAATTTTAAGGAATTTAATAAAAAAAACAGATGAGATGCTATTAAAAGACAAGAAATTGAAGTTAATTTTAAAAACATATTAAAAATAATTACAAATTACAGTAAGAAAAGTAGAATTTTTTTCATAAAGCCATTTTAAAAGTAATGAAAAGTCGTTAAAAATCTAAAAACATGCTGAGAGTAATTAAAAAAGAAAATAACTGTACTAAAAAGTTTTTTTCAACTTAAAAAGCAATATAAAGATAAGGTTATAAACGAAAGGCAGTTAAAATCGGGTTAAGTATCGGGTTGTGGTCCTGTGGCTAATATCTCGGACTCACGGACCAAAGGTCTGTGGTTCGAATCCCACTCTACCCCGACTCGATTCCCATTTTCTAATAGCGAGTTATTTCCAACTCGTTAAAAATGGTCCTCAAAATTAAATATTTGGGTAAAACATAAGAACGTGAATATTTTTTTTTTTTCAAAAATAAGAAAAATATTAAAGCAAACAGTAATATAAATTTCAGTACATAAATTGAATTAAAAAACAATATCAAAATATGTCATGTAATGCGAGAGAAAAAAGGGTAAGTATTTATTATGATAAGATCAGATTGTTGAAAGGTGTAATTCATTTTAACTCAGATCGAGTTATTAATAAACTTTAAATTACTCGTAATTATCAATATAAGTACACTTTTTTAAAAACTTTTCCTCATATTTTTTTTAACATTGAGTCGTCTATTTCCAAAACCCACCATCTCGTTATGATCAGGTAAGATGACACTTTTATTAAAATAAAAGAACATTTTTCTCCTCTTATTTCTTCCGGTGTTTCTTTTTATAAATGTACAGTTCAGTGCCTCAACGAGTTCTGTGATTTTGACTTTTTACGAAATGGAGGCCTTAGTTTATTTTAATTCTTTAAATTCAGTTCGTATTTTATGTATTAGTATAACCATATAATCAATTACTGACTATCGGTTCCGCGACGTACCATCTCTTCGTCAGGACACTTTTATTTATTTATTTTTATTTATTTATTTATTTTTTGCATATTTATTACAGCAATTTACAAGTAATTATTTTTACAACAAATTAATTAAGTAGTAAATGTAATCATTTAATTTTTTTATTTTTGCTGCTGGTTCATCTAAACTGCCTAGCTAGGGATAGCTTCTCCGTTCTAAGACAGTAAATTATGTATTTTATAATAATATTAAAAAGTAATTACACTTTCATAATGTGTGCTTTTTCAGTCTTATAAGTAAACAATAAATATCCAGAGAAAACATAAACAATACCAAATTCTCTATATCCTAAGTCCTAAGTCCTTGTAAAACAAGAAACCAGCTTACGTCCTTCTACATCGGACCACAATTTCTCTGACTCCCCCTACCAATATGGATTAAAAATGCAGTGAACCCTTCCTCAGCCTGGCAATTCCACCACTTAGTACACTAACATGCGGCCTCCGTGGTGTAGTGGTCAAGACGCTTGACTCACGCACGGAAGGTTCCGGGTTCGATTCCCGGTGAGAACACAAATATTAAAATGTCATTTTTCTCAAGCCTGGGTGCTCTGTGATGTAATTCACCACTGTAATTAGGCTTCCTGGCCTGTCGTGCAAAAAAATGTAAAAAAAAAAAAAATAACAATCGTTGCATATCTTGATCATTTTAACATGCAAATAATAAAATACACTTTCATCTTCACCTTAGTGTACATAGAAATAACAAAGAAATACATCAACTATATGAAGAGTACTCTACCGTGTCTGAATATGCATTCCGTTGGTGATTGCATCCCCCTATAACTTTGCATACAATTTATGTATTTTTTCATAAGTACCTACTATGAATACTGCGGTGTAGGTGAAAGTTTATTTTACTATTTACATGATAGTGTAGTGAGTGTCCTGACGATGAGACGGGTACGTCTCGATGCCGGTAGTCATAAAATGTCAGCAAGTAGGTATACATTAAAATTAACTAACATTAGTTAAAATGTTTGACCGCAGAGTTAATGCTTGAAACATAAATAATATAAAAAAACATTACATTTAAAAAATATTAAGTGACGTACTGGCCATGTCTGTATTTATCATTTGTCGAGTGTAATGAATAGCTTTATTCTGTTGAATTCTGCGAAATAATACAGAAGTAGTCTTTCTACCACTAGACATCATATTTTCATATTATATCATTGTAAATTACAGAGAGGCATGTAAAAAATTTCGTACGTAATTATTCTATTTTAAATAATAATGAAAAAAACATAACTTGCATAATATTAAATAGCTCTTAAATGGTGAATAATTTATCTACTTACCGATTATAATCGGGTGCAAAATTAGACGTGTCTTATCGACACAATATTTTATACACAGACGGCACAGACATCCGTTTCAATCTTTTTTGACCTCGAAAGAAATATTACTAATGTTATTCTAACAGACAGTATCTTAATTTTGCATCTAATCAAAGATGTGTTTTATTTATGTTTAACCATAGTACGGAAACAAAGAAATTGAAATATAATTTAATATCTAATATCTGGTGTTGTCGTTTTACACAAATAATTCAAAAGGGTTAAAAAATTACAACAGGGATGGAGAATACCTTAAATAAAGGAATATGGAAGTCTTGGCATTTACAGCTCTTATGACCTGTCATTGACGGGTTGAAGTGGCCACTTTACACACTGTGTAACATTCACAATTTTGCCTATGTTTGAACATCCATATTTCTTAAATTCTTCCATTTGTTAATTTAAGTGAAGTAAAAGAGCTGAAACCTTTATTGTTGTGAAGAGATTCATTTGAATAAATTATTTCACATACTAGGCAACGCCTGAAAACAATTTTTTCAATTTTTAAACTTCTTCTTGGACCAGTTGGTTTTATAACAATATTTGATTTTGTCCAAATGTTCGTAGATAAAAAGACTAGATTTCACCCCCTCGGGAGTCATAAGGATAAACAAATTACAACAGGGATGGAGAATACTTCAAAAAAGGGAATATGGAAGTCTAGGCATTTACAGGGCTAATGACCTAGTTAATTAATAAATCTTAATGACTCCCGGGGGGGTGAAATCCAATCTCTTGTCTACGAACATTTGGACAAACTCAAATATTGTAATTCAAAAGGGTTTTTTTTTCTATGATTTGTTCTAGAAATTCAAGTAGAAATTTTCAAAACTTGAATCAAAAAGTTCGACAGATGAATTGTCCTTTTTTACTCAGAACCCATTGTTTGCACGTGTCCGCGTTCAGCGTAATAATTATTATCTAGCATTATATAGCCGGTGATAGCCGGCTGTATTCTGCTACCAATAAATATTATTGAGACAAAATAAAATAACGAAAAAAATACGTAATTTATATTTTTTAAGTAAAGAAATACAAACTAAGCCTTGTCTTGTGATCTTTGATTTACCGTCATAAATGAATTAAATATTTATAAATCTCTTAGATCATCATCATCATTACCCTATCTACAACTGGTTGTGCATAGAATGTGTACTACAATTAAATAGCTAGAAAAATAAAGTATAATGTTTTTTTTTTTTAATCTATTCGTTTGACTTTTATAATGTAAAATCATAACCCAAGACGACTGTTTTCGACTCGAATCTCTTCTGGCCGTTTTTTAGGTTTTATTTTTAGTTCATAATATTACACTTTACACTATATTTATATTTTTTTTATTAATTTTATTTACACTTCATATACAAATACAAATTAAATACATATAAGGGCATATTGCCTTAAAGCAATTTTTTTCTACCTACCCAAACCGTTCAGTGTTAGAAAATTATAAGTACATTGACATATTTCAACAGAATCTTTTAATTTTGTAGAAAGATTAAAAACAAAAATTAATTAAAAATGTACACTATACTATAAAGAGAGGAGAGGAGAGGTGATATAATGGAAAGAAAAAGGAGAAAGGAAAAATAAAAATAAAATAGATAGGGACATTTCTATCTTGATTTAAATGTAAATAAAGAAGGGTAGTTATTTATAAGTGGGTAGATTATTCCACAATTAAATAATCTAAATAGTGTTGGGTTATTTTATTTCGCAAATTTTAATATTGTTTGTTCTCAGTAAAGCAACAAATAAAACATAATCTATCAATTTACCTTCATTCATAAAATAATTAAGGTTAAAAAAATATAATCAAATTTAATCAAAAATGTCATGCATATGAAACTAGAGATAGAAAAAATAAAATTGCCAATAATGAAAAAAACAGATTTTCAAAGCTCATTTTAAGAGGGATTGAAACTGTACAATGAGGTAACTAAAAAAATATAAAGCATTAAAATATTTCTAATTTGAAAAAAATGTTGTTGAGAAGTTTTGATAAAAAATTGTAATGTCATTAAGAGTTTTTATTGGTTATTAAAATATTATGGACTAACTTAAAAAAACATAAATAAAAAAATAAATATTTTAAGACAGTAAGTTAATTAAAGACTGCACAATATCACATGAAACATTGCCCTTGAAGGATTGCGATAGTTCACAAACTATCCTTATATTTGATCCTTTTCTGAAATTACCATAGTTTTACATACACAGTGATTTTAAATTACGCAAAATGTGTACGGAAACTCGTATCTATGAAAGGATAGTAATAAAATGTATCGGTTAAAAGGTGGATAGAGACATAACCTATTATAATATATACACCTAATAGACGTTTTTAGTTGCATAATCTCATCTTTATTACGCAGTTCCTCCCTACGTTGCCTGTTCATCTGCGTATTTATCTGCGCGATAACAGGATAACATGGCTTTGAGGAGGTCCGACAATAAAATGGCATGACTGTATCGTTTGTGCTGACCACCTATTTATTCAAATGGGCCTATCAACTCGCAGAACTGCCCGGGAAACAGTGGAAGGAATGTATCCACGAGATAATGTGTAACGGTGGTGGAACTTGCGGCTAACGTTACAAGTCCAGGGAACAAATGGACAGAAGACTTCATTGTCGACTGTCGTCTTTTCCCTTCATAAAGAGAAATAACAGTAGGCCTTGCGAAACGTATCGAGCGTTCCTATATCAAATAATGGCGTCGTTCTAAAACTACTGACGCGAAATCAAGTGAAGAAATGGCTCAAAAAACATGCTACCCGTCATTTAGCTACTGGTATCGTCAAAAAAATTGCCAACCTTTTTTTATTTTTATTTATCTCAATAGACTTGGAAAAATAGATTTTAAAAAGTAATATGAACGTCTAGGAATTTACCGCCCGAATTATCTGTCATTTGACACTTTACCTAATTTAATGAGAAAGCTTAGTGCCACGAGAAATTGGAAATAAACAACGTTTTCTTACACGAGGTAAAAATTAGAGCATTTAATTTCAAGGCGAAGTTTTTTTTAAATGTACGAAAAACTCAATTAAAAATATTTTAATAAAATTGTACTAATTTGAATGACATCACAAGTTCTTTTGAATCAACCAATGATAGAGTTGTGACAGATTTCCGGTTTCTGGGAAGCCAACCACCATTCAGAACAACTCATCGAAGAGAACAAGTTGCGTCACTCGCGGAGTAATATAAAAAATAATTTAATAATTAATCGTAGCGATAATAATCCGATGCATAAAAAAATAATTTTTGGCCTAATTAGAAAGCCTATTAACAAATAGATATAATAAAAACCACTGAACTACCTCATTGCTTTGAAAATTTCGGCAATATACCAATCTCAGATAAACGTATTATCAATTAATTTATAATAATGGTTAAATTTTTAATGGATTTCTCATGTTAGGTATGTTTTCCACCCCGGCCTCGTGGTGAAATGGTTAGCGCGTTTGCCTACCATGGAAGAGGTCTCTGGTTCGAGTGCTAACATGGTTGATATGTAATATTTATTTGTTTATATTAATGTTATTAATGTTTGAGTTCTCTTGTTTACCATCTCCAGTACTTGATTTCTTCAACAATGTTTGAGTATGTCCAAATGCTTGCAGACTAGCTGGATTTCCTCCGTAGGGAGTTGTTCATATTTAAATTTATTTCAACAGAGAGGGAAAACATTTTTGAGAAGGGAATATGGAAGTATAGGCATTTACAGGGCTTATAACCTGTCATTGGCTGGTTTAAGTGGCCACTTTACACACTGTGTAACATTCCCCATTCTGCCCATGTTTGAACATCCATATTTCCTCAACTCTTCCATCTGTTGACTTTTGTGAAGTAAAGGTCCTTCTCAAAAATGTTTTCCCTCTCTGTTGAAATAAATTTAAATATGAACAACTCCCTAGGGAGGAAATCCAGCTAGTCTGCAAGCATTTGGACATAATCAAACATTGTTGAATTACTACCTGGTAAAAGAAGAAGTATAAAAATTGGAAAATTGTTTTCAGGCGTTGCCTAGTAGGTGATTTGGTTTAGCCGGATGAATCTCACCCACGAGATAAAGGTTTTAGCTCCTTTACTTCACAAAAGCC
Source organism: Micrasema longulum (assembly GCF_059751315.1). Classification (NCBI taxonomy): domain Eukaryota; kingdom Metazoa; phylum Arthropoda; class Insecta; order Trichoptera; family Brachycentridae; genus Micrasema; species Micrasema longulum. The sequence goes on along the minus strand of NW_028277385.1, from coordinate 701,724 downwards.
AACAGATGGAAGAGTTGAGGAAATATGGATGTTCAAACATGGGCAGAATGGGGAATGTTACACAGTGTGAAAAGTGGCCACTTAAACCAGCCAATGACAGGTCATAAGCCCTGTAAATGCCTAGACTTCCATATTCCCTTCTCAAAAATGTTTTCCCTCTCTGTTGAAATAAATTTAAACTTGATTTCTTCTTTGACTATGACGGTTTGAGTTTTGAAGAAACAAGTTCTGATGATTTACAACAGGTTTTAGACATTGGTGAGAATTGTTTTAGTAAATTGATTGAAATACGCATTATTATTTTTATTTTTGTAAGAACACATAAAACAGTGATATGGTATATAGTATCAGTGTGTTTAAATAAGAATATACAATCCCAAGCAGGTTTTTCTATAAAATTATTTTTCGAATATTTACTGAGAGATCGTTTTTAAGATACCCTAAAATGATAACCCTGAGCGCTCCGCGACATAAAATATACTTGAAGAAGAACAATATAAAAAATAACCTGTACGTATTGGAAAACAGGGAATAAAAGAAAAATAAGGTATTTATTATATTATGTTCCGTAGAAACACGCATTCGATTTTATATTCAAAACTGTGGAGCAATGAAACCGTTGAATAAAATCCCGTATTTCTTATGTGCGTAAGCGTTTCCGTAAAATTGCGGCGTTTTTGGAGAATTTCCACAAGGAAATTCCACATAAAAAGTGGTTACCTGCACGAATGTGACTTGAAGCCTTAAAACCACAAAAGCTCGGTAAAGGTTTTTCCGTTTCTCAGGGCGGGGAAATTGTTTTAATTTACGCCTAACGATATTCACCGAACATGAGTCGACAACCTAGTGTGATAGTCATAAAATTTATCACGAGACTTTCAAACATTGATACAGACATTATGTACATCTATTTATTAAATATACACACACCTTTTAGATAGAACTCGGAATAAATACTAATAACTGTCTTTTGACTTGCTTGCTGTACGTAAAAAATAAATTAAAATTGGTGCATGACATGTAAGCAGATTACGAATACAAGACCTACCAAAAAACAAAACAAATAACAATTTTAATTTAAAAATCAAAACTAGATTGAAAGTAGAAATAGAGATAATAAATATATAAATGCTTGAAAAATACAGAAAAATCTTTTTAAAAGTAACATTGACTATAATAATTTAATAATTAATCATTTTAGGACTTCTTATAGCTGATTTCTTTCGATTTTAGCAGCTACTCTTTCAATTAAAGTTCTTTAAAACGAAGCAGGCATCAAGAGCGCCAGGAAATTGTTCTGGACGGCGAAGATAGCCTATTCCATGATGATCGCCAACGTCGGGTGGACATCATTGAGCACTTATAGAAGGAGAATGTAAATTAGTAATATTTTGAGAACATTTTTCACAATTTTAAAGCACACGAATAACACATAGACAGCTAGTGTCGTAGATATGGTAACGAATTATTTAGTCACTTTATTTACTAAGGATTTACACTGAGACCTTCTTTTACACGGGAATACGTTAAAAACAGTACCGTATAAATAAATAAGTTAAAAAAATATCATGAAAAACTTTCTAGATTTTAGAAAACTGAAGTCGGTTACTATTTATTGCACCACATATTTCGTTTGAATATATATTTTTTTCTATTTACTTTGCTTAAATTTTCTTATGTAGTATTAAATAAATAAAATTACTTATTCTGATAATAATTCTGTTGGAATCTCTTCTTGTAACTGCATGACCAGAAATGTGTCAATAACTCTTTCCAAAAAAAAAAGTATAATGTCCAGCACCTTCGTTAATTGAAACAATATATTTTAAATACAATTTTCTTAATAAAAATAAAATAAAATAACGTGACATAAAAATAGTTTGGAAAAACGAAACAGATTTTTCACATTCACTATAATATATAAGAAGTGATGTAGGGCACGTCAATAACAAATAGTAAAATTATATTATTATAACGCATTGTTGAAATAAGGTTTTTTTATTTAATTATTGGACTGTGTTATTTCGAATCTGAGAAAAAAACGAGTCATTGAATTTTAATGGAATGAGTCACATTGAATCAGTCCAACATCGCTTGTAGCGTGGATGCTTGGACTGGAGAGAGATAACTATTTATATACTGATATAGAGTGAATGTTTGATATTTCTTGTGTAAAAAAACGTAGAATTAATATTGAATCAACATTAGTTTATGCATATTCGGCATACCAAATGGTATAATCGATGTGCCATCATTACTAGGACAGGTAAAATTCTATACTCCGACTCCTAGGTTGAGAGAAATGAAATACTGTTCATCGATCAGCATAGAAAAAACTATCACCTTGATTCTCCAATGACTCGACTCGTCTTTGTCGTATTGCTAACTCAAAAAAAGATGTGGATTTTTTTATTTAAGAAAACAATGATTTAAACAAGAACTAAATAAATAGTAAAGATCATGTCTTGATGTCCCTTATGTTTATCAATGCTTCTTTTATTATTTTTGTATGTTTTTAACTATTCTTATATTGTAATATTCATCCTTTTAATTTGAATGGACAAGGTCCGTAAATAAATAAATGAAATGAGGTTCCAGTGTATTTACAACTATTTTTTTACGATGATTTGCGTGTTTAACGTGGTTTGCGGTAGCTTTATTTGATAAATATGACATGCAGTCAAGAAAAGAAAAAGGTTTCTGTTTATAATACGCCAGTGCCTCAATTATGAACGCTATTTTCATCTGTATATATCGAGACGGTATACTTAACTTCTGTACTATCTGTATCTTACCTCGGCATGTTCTACCTACTTGTCATATCGACATCATATGATCGAAAAAAGCCAATAGAATGACCGCAAACAATTAGTCCGCGTTTCTTACGTCATAAATATTAAAAATAGTTCTCATTTTTAATACAAATAGGCTTCTGTAATAAAAATTATTCACTTCAAAGCGATTATAAACTCCAATAAATCCCAATTCAAGCAAAAAATGCTCGCTTGAACATGAATTTTCCATGACTTTTGAAAATCACCTAGACGGTACACTTAACGATCGTCTGTATCTATCTACCGATCTGTACCGATCGATTACAAAGCCGGCTCTTATAACGTCTCGATACATACACTCGAAAAGATAGTCAAACAGATGAAAAAAATATAATAACTAAATTAATAGACGCATATAATCTGTGTCTGACGCCTAGATACTCTTATTTGTTAATAGGAGAGAACCTAGCGACATTATTTACAAATCTAGGCGTTCGTTATATTAAAGTGACAGTTATGTTGAAATTTAATTTGACTTCAGTCTTTTAAGAAAAAAAATTTCAACCTCAAAACGATTAAAATTTTAAATAAAACATAATAAAAGGAAAAATTGCTCGGTGGAACAAAATTTTGGAAACTTTTAATGCGTAGATAAACGTATCGACGGGTCCTCGATTCCTCGGTATAAAATGATATACTTACATCAAAACTTGATGGTGGATACCTTTGTAGTCGCTCGGGAGACTTTTATCTTCAACTATGACTTCATACTGAAGCTATGTCATTTTAAAGCGTAGATATGTGTACCGTGACGTACACTTCCCCTTGATTCATATCGATGTACCTACCCAAAATTTTAGGATGGGGGTCGGTAGTATATCTTTATAATCGCTAGAGGGAATTTATCTTCAACTATACCGTCAAGGTGAAGGTATGACGTCTTTATCTTACCCTTATAATTGAGGCCCAGGGTCTTAACTACAATATTGGTTGAATGTAAAAATATGTAACTCTATTACATTTTCAAGTCGGTAACCCTGTTCTTCCGCTATACGCCAGAACAACTTAAGTGACTAAAAATGATATACAATCTCAGTTTCATAATATTGTAACGATATATAATATTACAAAAAGGAGTAAGAAGGAACTTACATCGCCTAAATCAAATGAATGGTTGGTAACGAAAAAATCTTTCAGCACGTTATGCCTCTTTCTTTTACTTAGCGCGCTTGCGATAAAATGTTATTACTAGTAAACTTGTTCCATGGCAAAGGAAAATAAACCACTAAGTATCTCTGATATAAGATGTTACAAATCTCAACCTAACCTTTATTACGCTGTTGTTACTAGATAAGTCACATTCATATAACAGTTAGAACATCTGATATAATATATGGCGATACATTATACGCGATCGCTACTAACGTACTGTCTTTATACAGTATTCAATTATTATTATTTTTTTTTTTTATTGATTCAAGTACTATATTATTATGTATATTTGGTCACAACTTTATTGTTACGCAAAAAGCAAAAAACGTGCTTGAAATAATGAAAATAAATACTGTAGCAGTCATACCAACTGATAATGATGATTTTACTAAATAAAGGTATTATTTAGTTAATTTAAGTTTTTTTTTTTTAAATTTATATTAATGCTCAAAAAACTTATATTTTTTCAAGTACTAATAAAGTTTTTTTTATTTTTTATATTATTATGTAGTTATTCTCAACTTTACTGTGTTATATTTATATTTAGAACATAAGATTTTCTCATGGTTATTGTTATCTTTTATTTAGAGATGTTGTGTTTTTTTTTTTACTTTTTGTTTTTTGCATTATGTGTTCGCTAATTTTTTTAGTTTTAATTATTCTATTATTTCATACTATGTATTACATGTTTATTGTGCACTGCTGTGATTATTTCTGTAAATTAATATTTTTTTGTGAAAGGTTCTTTGAACCGTTCATGTATACATAAATAAATAATAGAGTCCCGGTTCAGACCCTTAAGTATAAAAACATAACAAGTTACTTTATGTTTTAACTGTAAACAGGCCTCAACTCTTAAAAGACTGTGGTAAATAATCACTTTGCGCGCGGTGATGTAACATCGTGTTACCACTAGTAAAATACGGAATATTCTAAAGTTCAGACATTTGTAAAAATAAAAAAAACATGGAGACTACTGTTTAATAACTCATTTTCCATAATTAAAGGGAATAAACGTTTAATTTAGCCATGTTATAGAAAAAAGAATTAAAAATCACAAATATGCCGCTGATGTTACGCGAGTGCGTCCTCCATCATTGTCATCAACCGACTAAAGAAAAATTCTGTTTTAGACGACACCCGCGGCAGAACAGCAGTGAAAATGTGCATTTGAAGATTACAAAAAATACGAATTAATCAATAAAAAAAATAAGAGAGATACATCAAGTCTTGGTGTCCTATTTCGACTAGTGTGGTATCACAGCCACACAAGAGTTAACACGTTCATTGTCCCCCCATTGTGGACTCATGGACCAAAGGTCACTGGTTCAAATCCCACTCTACCACAACTCGATTTCCATTTATCCAGCACAATTTATTTACGACTTTTAGGAAATGGTATGAAAAATAAATTTTTTGAGTAAATAATCAGAACTCAAATATTTCTCTTTAATATATATATATATATGTTTATATATGTATGCATTTATATGTATATTATATATATATATACTGCATATTTCAAATTTAATGTTTTTTTAAACATATTTCGTATATTCAAAAAATCAAACTGCAAACAGTGATAAGGAAAAATTGAGTTCCTTTCTGATAATTTTAATATTTCAACCTTATTATCTCTTACTTTTAATTGTTCAAGTTTCTTTTCAAATTTATCTTGTCTAACAATGTTTTGAGTATGTCCAAATGTTTGTAGACAGGCTGGGTTTCTTCCGGGAAATGATTGAAATCTTAATTTATTGCAACAGAGAGGGAAAATATTTTTAAAAGGGAAATATGTAAGTCTAGGCATTTACAGGGCTTACGTCCTGCCATTGGCTGGTTTAAGTGGCTACTTTACACACTGTCACCATAAGTCAACTGATGGAAAAGTTGAGGAATTGTGGATCTGCAAACATGGGCAGAATAGTGAGTGTAATACATAGTGTAAAGCGGCCACATAAAACAGTAAATGACAGGGCATAAGCCTATAAATGCCAAGACTTCCATATTCCCTTCTCAAAAGTGTTTTTTCTCCTCGATGCATTTTTTTTCTGTTGTTTTGTAGTAAAATTTAACTACCGCACTTTTTGTTTAAGCAAAACTTTTTTTTTCACTTTCGCTACTGTAATTTTTTTTTTAATTTAGGTAATTTTTTCACTGCTTTTACTATAATTTCGTAAAATGTTAATTCAACCGTGAGGCGGTATGTCAAAAGCGACATTTTATTATAAGTGTTTGTTTGGCCTCTATGATATATTTTTCTTTATTTAAATCGGCATGTGGTCCCGTGGCTAGTGTCTTGGTCTCACGGCTTAAAGGTCCGTGGTTCAAATCCCACTCTACCCCAACTTGATTCCCATTTTCTAATAGTGAGTTATTAACAATTCTTTGAAAATGGCACTAAAAAATAAACATTTGGGAAAATCACGAGAACGCAAATATATCTTAATTTAAAATAAAAATATATACGCTATTTATTTTAATTCAACTTTAATTATAACGCTTTTTTAATAAAAATGAAGCACTGTTTGTGTGAATAATGTGGATTAATAATTTTCTATTTACATTTCGATAGATGTGGTCTAATCTGGAAAATGCTATTTCAACATTTGGGATATAATTTTATGTTAAAAAAGTCCTGAGATAATTTGTATTATTAAACAAACTTCTAAAATTGGGCCCATGTTTCATATAAATGAAATATTTGATGGGGTTGGGAGATTAACTAATGAGTTTGTAAAGATTTTTAAAATAGGATGATTTTTAGCAAAAGAAATAAATGAATTTTTCATTAAGATTTAATTCGTATTGGGTTGTGTTTAAGATTAGTAATTTTAATTATAATAATTAATACTAATATAAGGTATTTGAATACTAAATTTAAAATATTATTTTGGTTACATTTTGTTATCATACCTTAATGCTGCTTTATTCTGTCCTGAAACAATTTTTTATGTAGCTCTTGGGAGTACAGAAAAAAATTGTGTGATTAATAATTGAAAAATTTAAAAAGTTGGCTAGTTTAAGTGGCACAGTGCAGCACTTTACACAGTGTAAAGTATTCACCATTCTGCCTTTGTTTAAACGTCAGCATTTTACCTAACTCTCATCCCTTCAAAAACCGCATTTTACACCAATATTTGAGAAGTATATGTTCAAAAGTGGCTAATTGTGTATATTGTTTTCTATTCTTTTAAAATATTATTTGATCTTGACCATTTCTGATCTAAAAATGCTCCAAATGCTATTATTTATTTATTTATTTATTGTGGATAACTTATATAGCGCCATTTTCGTAATAAAATACCTCAAGGGCGCTTTACATGGTGATTCTATTGTTAAGTTAATTTAATTGAAGCTCTTAAATTTGTAATTTAATTAAAATAATTTATTTTGTTGTCACGTGCTACGGATTTATTCAAATGATTTAGAGAACAAGTGGGTTTTAAGTTTTTTCCGAAACATCACTTCACTTTCACAGCCTCGCACTTCTGCTGGGAGAGCATTCCATGCCATAGGGCCTGCGACCGCAAATGCGCGTTCACCAAATTTAGTGCGCTGTTTGCGTAGAGGTATAATAACTTTTCCTCTCGCCGTAGACGTAGCTGATCTAAGCGTGAGACGCCTGTCAGCTAGTTCATCTGGAATGCATAGTTCCCTTAGATATTCCGGAGCCGAGTTGTGCAGTGACTTATACATAAGCCAACAGAGTTTGTATTCGACCCTCTGTGGAAAACGTAGCCAGTGTAGCTCCCGAAGTAGTGGAGTGATATGACTGAACTTAGAGATTCCGAAAATAAGTCTCGCTGCGGCATTCAATACAGATTGTATTAATTTACAAAGATCAACGATTGAAGCATTTTGAGATCAGAAATGGGTAAGATTTTGAAGATTTTAACCAAAAACAAAAATAAATTTAAGAATGTAAGTAGCGGTTTTTAAACTGACACTTCTTATTTCACGTCCGTAAATCGAAAGCTCTTGAGTCCTAAAAATCCTGCAATATATTGCATTTGGGGTTTATTAAGCAATGTTTTCCAATTATTAGCTAAATAAAATTGATTGCGTTCCACAATCAAACGACCGACGCTAGAAGAAATACAATGGGCCAAATACCAATCGTGTCACATCAGCAAAGGAACATATCAATAACTGTGTCATTAATCTTGGTGCAGACTTACAGTTCACAGGAACTTACTTCTAGGTAGACTTACAAGATGATGAAAGAGGATTGCTCCAGGGCCTGTGAAGATTTGCTGTACGGAGAAAGTCAGAGAACTGGGGAAGTGTGGGGTGCATTAGATAATGTAATCTCTGCTATAGCTCCGTCATGCTGTTATGGCGCCGCCGACTGACGCCGATACTACCTATGGATTCCCCTTTCCTTATTCAAGAAAGAACTACAAAAACATGCTGTTGCTTGCACAAAAATTGAGCAACCATTAATAATTTGTTTTTGACTTACGCAGATATTTGGTATTATTTATTAATTGACAGTACTGACTAATAATGATATTACTATGGCAAGGTACTTTGATGTTTGGTTGTTTTGATAGATACTGTGTATAAATAACATGTTATCATTGTCTGTCATTCAATGCATTTTTATGTTTGGATAGACCTATCAAAACTTTATTCGTCTTGCTGTCTGACGCTTCGTAATAATATGTCAATCTACTCCCCGCTGATCCAACAACACCACCTGTCCATCTATTGATATATTTCATGGTCTTCTGAGATTGTACGTAGGTACTATTCTTATGCTGTCGTAAAAATAATAAATGCATTTAAATTTACCACTGTCATATTAATTGTCATTTTATTAGTTTTTTTTTTTTAATTTTGAAGAAGAGCACACATAAACATATTTTTGTGAAAAGAAAAAAAATTAATTGCCGGAACAAAAAAGATACACCCTTTTATTTGTTTTAGAAAAACATTTGCAAAATAAATGAATGCTTACTAATATCGGATTTTGAACTCCGACAATTGTTTTTTTGCGAAGTAAAACCACTAAAACTTTGAATGATATGGGTGAGATTCATAAATAATATTTCAGCTCTTTTTACAAAACTTAACAGATGGAAGAATTAAAGAAATTTTTTTTAATTATTTTTATTATTAACTTTTTAAAATCATTCTTATGTTGTTGAAATTCCATTTGTCGATGCGTTTTGAAGCTGCAAGACTTTTTGTGATGATAACTATCATATTATGTAAATGTTATCAACTATCAAATATCTACATTTAGTGAATAGGGTCTAAAATTTCAACCGTCCATGCGCTCAGTAGCTGCAAGACTTGTTGTTATCTAACTTCCAATTTTATAAATTTGCTTTTTATTTTGTTTTTAAAATCCACTTAAACTCTAAACTTCATTGTCAAATAATTAAAAAATAAATAAATATGTAAATTGGGGCTAGATTTCTTACTGTCCATACGCTCTGTAGCTGCAAGACGTTCTGTTACCTAGCTCATATTTATCATAATTGTAATATATCATAATTGGAGAGGAGGAACTAGAATCCCAACCATCCTTGCGCTCTGTAGCTGCAAGACGTGTTGGGATATTTATTTATTGTACAGCGCCCTTCAGGTGATTTTCACAAAAATGGCGCTATATAAATTATCCAAACATTTACATTATCCAAACATTATAGATGTTAAAACAATGACAAACTTATGCATGTTACTCAGTGTGTAAAGTGTCCACGTAAACCAGCTAATGACAGATCAAAATCCATAAGCCAAATCCATATTTCTTTCTCTAAAAAAGTTCCCATCTCTGTTGTCTTTATTATTTTGCTAATAATAGAGTCTTGTGACGATTTTAATTTTTTTTATTTTTGTTTTTTAGAGAAAAGTAAAACATTTTTTTACAACTGTTTAAAATACGTATATTATGTATTTCGAAAAGCCTGAAAACAAGACGTTTCGCGGCCTATGGGGCGGGGCATACGGAACATATTGCTGAAATAGAGTCAATGTTAAATATTTCTAGTCTACAAAAACGTAGAACTAATATTGACTCCATATATATGTTCGGCATACTAAATGGTATAATCGATGTTCCATCATTACTGGGACAAGTAAAATTCAATATTCCGACTCGTAGATTGAGAAACAATGAAGTACTGTTCATCGATCAGCATAGAACAAACTATGGCCTAAATTCTCCAATGACCCGCCTTTGTCGTATTGTTAACTAAAGACAGGATCTGGACTTTTTTGGTTTAAGTTTACAACGATTTAAACGAGCACTAAATAAATAGTCCAGATCTTGTCTCGATGTCCCTTATGTTTGTCAATGCTTTTTTCTTTTTTCTTTAAATGTTTTAAACTACTCTTTTATTGTAATATTTAAACCTTATAAATTGTATACATGGACAATGTCCGTTAATAAATAAATAAATAAATATATAAATAAATTACGCGCCATACTTGTACGCAATGTTTGTTGGATCATTAGATGCGCACTTGGCGGGCTAGACGTGTGACGTCAAAGTGACATTCATACGCTTTATTCGTTGATAAGCTTTAATCATAAAAATTGTATAAATCCGCTCTTAGTCCTAGAAATATTTTCGACGATTTCCCCGATTCGTGAAAATATAAAAAACGCATTTTGATATTTTTTGCAACAGTCCGTTTTGCGATGCTTTTTTTTCTTTATTTTCGACGATTTCCCCGATTCGTGAAAATATAAAAAACGCATTTTGATATTTTTTGCAACAGTCCGTTTTGCGATGCTTTTGTTATATTCGCCATTTTCTTCCCCAAGCATTCGCAGCCTAATGTTCTCAACACGTGAGGTGCCGTTTTCTTTTATGTACTGTGTTTATTTGTTTTCTCGAATTTTAGGCCGCTCTTTTTATGGGAATATTTCTATTAGTCGGCCCTTATTGTGTTTATTGCGTTTAATACGAGTGGAATAGAAGCGGACTACGCGACGGAAAGCGCCAGACAAAAGCCAACGGGTTGGACCACGGGCCAAATTGAATCATTAGAGGTATGTGTCCTTTTCGGCTCTAAAAGGGCTCCATGTAAAAATAAAAATGAATTGTGGAACCCTTGTCGGCCTCGTGTAACTGAAATGATTAAGATACACTGCAGTCGGTGTAGCAATGCTGTGCCCATGCGCCACTGAACGTGGATACGAAAACATGATGATAAATAATGTGCTCCGGCTCAACACGGATTTTCTAGCGAAGCGATTTCTCAGGCATAGAATTAAGCATAGTCCAGAAGGAGTAGAATCATATTTGAATACATCGAACTGTGTCCGAAAATCCCCCCACTCCACATTACTTTCGCCGCGCATTCGTTAAGTCACCGCGTAATGTTGCCAGATTTGAAAAAATATAATCGTAACGCAAATGTAAGGTAAAAAAAAGAATTTGTTAATTTCTCTAAAATTGTACAGTGCACGCGGAAACATTGATTGACACAACAGAGTAGAAAAGTACTAGATCATTTAATAACAGTAATTGAATTAATGAACTTTGATCTTAAAATATAAAACAAATTTTATTTTACATAAAACGGGATCATGTTAAATAATATTTGATGTTTTAAATATAATGTCAGTCAAATGTCCACCACGGTGTTGTTTAATTTAAGGTCCAGTTTTCATTAGTTTTCTGATTAGATGAACAAATAAGGTTAAAAAAAATACTACCCTAGCAACATAACAAAATGTCCATTTTGTTTTCTTCGACAATCTGACAAATGGAAAAATAATTCCATTTATAAATAATGTATTTGCTACTTACATATTTATTTGCTAATTACATATGAAATGTGATCCCATCCTGTTTCTTTAAGATCCTAGCAGTATTTCTACACTTTAAAGGACACAACACGGCATAGTTGAATTCAAATCGGGAGTTGCGTACTGAGCGACGTCTACAAAGAAACTAATGGATCAAAACGTAAAACTTCTCATTTATGAGTAGTTAAGTCGCCTTCTGTTTGATGCTCGTATGCGGTTTCTGGACTATTCTTAATTCTATGTTCACAGGCAAGGAATTATAATATATCAAAAGGCGTGTGATTAAATAATCATACGGTCTTAAAACCATGTCACTCACTGCTAAAAGTGTTTACAAAATTAAATGCACTCAGCGGTCTACGGAAAAACAAATGTTGGGCGTTTCCTTAAAAGACCAAATAAGGAATGAGGAGATAAGACGCCGTACAAAGGTGACCGATATCGCAGAAAGAGTGGGAAGACAAAAATGGCAGGGGGCGGGTCTTGTGGCGAGACAAGAAGTCGATACGTGGACCCCCAGAATACTAAACTGGTGACCCTACGGAAGTAAAAGAAAAGAAGGGAGACCACAAAGGAGATAGACTGACGACGTCGTCGAACTCGTGGGCCATGGATGGAAACAGAGTGCCCAGGACAGAAAAACATGTAAAAATTTGGAAGAGGCCTATATCCAGCAGTGGACAGAAACGGGCTGATAAGAAGGATAAGGCGCGTAGAATCAAGTTTTTTTACTTCACGCAGTGTCCAAAAAGTCCCCCTCCCCTGCGAGCATGCGTGAAATGGCATCGTAATGTTGCCAAACCGTCAACAATACATCATAACACAAATATGAGATAATTTTGTGCTATGTTTTACCACAAAAAATATTTTACTTACTTGACTATAAAAAAAACAGGTACTTTTATTAAATAAACATCTAGTAATTATTTTTCATTTTCATTTTCATTTATTTATTCAGATATTTAGAACATTACAGAAAAAGACACAATTCATTATAAATACAATAATAGATCACAAATTACAGTAGATAGTTATGTTATTAAAATAATATAACAAAATGTAAAAAGAAAAATTAAAAGTTAGAAAGTGCTTTCCTAAGGGAAGGCCCACTGTCGTGAAATATGTCGACATTCGAGGCGATGCGATTAAGTAACAATTATGTACAATTAACACAGTCTAGTGGCCCCAGTGGTGTTCGATGTCCTGGATAAACATATTTCCGGGAGATGTGTACAAGTGTGGGTTTTGTTTAAGGGACGAGACCATTGCAGGAGACTGCTGCGAGACATTGCATATATTTATATATGGTACTATTAACCGTGTTATCCAGATATTAATTGAAATTTATGTTTATGAAATATTTTTTATTTCTAGTATTCTTTAATAATATACTCGTATATGTTTGAACTTTATATTTTATCCCAACTCAACTCATGGCCTTGAGTTAGGGATACGTTATTTTTTTTTGTAATATGTGTGTTTATATGAATAAATGAAATAAAAATATTTCTCTTGTTCTTTGTTATGTACACCATTTTGTGAAAAGGACCTAAATTATATGCATAGTTTCCGCAAACCAAATTCTGTAAAATTACCATTGAAAATAAACGTAAAAATTGCATTTTTCAATAAAAAAATATCAATCTATTACGTTTCGTATTTTCGTTTACAATCATCTTAAGAGCGTGTAAGTTCCAAGGCCCCAATTACAATGGAAACTACTAGAGTTATCTTCAATTAAAGTAAAGCCGAATTTTCTTGACTTAAATGTGAATCATGTTGTGGTTCTGTGGCTAGTGCCTCGGACTCACAGATCAAAGGTCCGTGGTTTGAATCCCACTCTATCCCATCTTGATTCTCATTTCCTAATAATGAGTTATTTACAACTAGTTGAAAATGGCCCTCAAAATTAAATATTCTAGTAAATTATAAGAACGCAAATAACATAAAAATATAAAAAAAGCAGACAGAACCGAAGGGCATGTACGACAAGGTTTTTATTTTATTTTATTTTATTTGTATGAATGTGGAAGAAGCTAGGAATGTATGCCAGGAAAGACGCGTGTGGCGGTCCATTCTCTCTGCCTACCTCTACGGGAAAATGGTGTAATGGTAGTAGTAGTAGAAATATTTATTTTATTATAAAAAAAACTTTTAATTTGCCTTGTTCCTTGTCCTAAATTGTAAATTAACATGTTTATTTATTTATTTATTTATTTATTTATTTATTTATTTACGGACAAAGTCCATTATAAACATTACAATTAAAAGAAATTTTTACAAAGGAATAAAAAAATATAAGGAACAGAAATAAGCAGCAAAGACAGATGATAGATTTTTTAGATTAAGTAAAAAGCATAGGCTAACTATACAGATTCTTTAGCTGATTTGTAAAGAAAGACATCCTTACACCATAATAATCAAGATCTTGATGATCGTTCACCCGCCTGATCATTCTGGGCAAAGGCGACTGTGCACCATAATTGGTCCTGTAGTGACCGAGGAAAAGCATTTCATTATTTCTTAGTCTACGGGTGGGAACGTTAAAAAGAATCTTTTGCAAAATTTCAGGGGCATCAATGAGACAGTTCATAATTTTATACATGCAGATTATATCTGCAATGCATCTGCGTTTTTCAAGACTTGATATGCTTAAAAACCTCTCCATATCAGAATATGAATAGTCTCCTCTTTCCAATCCCATCTTCCATGCAATTTTTCTTATAAAACGATGTTGAACTGATTCAAGGCGCTTGATATGAACAGCATAATGAGGGGACCAGATTACAGATGCATATTCAAGAATAGGGCGAACTAAAGAGCAATAAAGTGTTTTAAGTGTAAGCATACTTTGGAAATCAGACGTAGTTCTATTAATAAAGCCTAAAATTTTTAAGGATCTGTTTACTATATTATCAAAGTGTTCCAGAAAAGTTAGTTTATTATCTAGGATCACTCCAAGATCTCTTATAGAGGTGACAATCGAAAGAACTTGGCCATTAAGTTTATAATCAAAAATAAAAGGATGTTTACATTTATGGTATGAAATAATTTTGCATTTATCGATGTTAAGTTCCATGTTATTAGTTTTGCACCAAGTATGAAATGCATTTATGTCTTCTTGGAGTCTGACACAGTCATCAATATTTTTAATTAGCTTAAGTATCTTGTTATCGTCAGCAAAAAGCCAGAATTTTGTAAAAGAAAAAACATTAGCAGCATCATTAACAAACAGATTAAATAGAAGAGGGGCCAAGTGGGCACCCTGTGGTACACCAGAAGTTACTAGGAAGCTATTTGATATGAAGTTATTGATTTTTACACTTTGTTTTCTATGTGAGAGGTAGGATTTTAAAAATGATAAAAAGGGATCTCTAATGCCTACAGCACGAAGTTTAGCACATAAAATGTTGTGATCAACTTTGTCAAAGGCCTTGGAGAAGTCTGTATACAGTACATCAGCTTGAAGATTATTCTCGAACGCTGTAAAAATAGTATCAGTAAAAGAAAGCAAATTGGTCGTCGTTGATTTGGCTGTCCTAAATCCATGCTGCTCCTCAATCAGCACATTTTTAAATATAGGTGTTATTTTTTTTGTAATAATTGATTCGAATAGTTTAGGTACAGGAGATATCATTGAAATGGGTCTATAGTTAGTTACGTTAGATTTATCACCAGATTTGAATATCGGTCTTATTATAGAAATTTTCCAAATATCAGGAAATACACTCGTTGTTAAAGACATATTAAACAGTAAAGACAGAGGCTTGGCAAGACTAGATTTACAATTTGATAGTAGTATTTCAGGAATACCATCTGGACCAATACATTTACCATTACCAAGTTTACTTAGAGCGATTCTGACATCCTCAGCTGACACTTCACAATTATTCAGGTCTACAGTATTAGTATAGCTAAATAAGGAATTAACATTGGAAGAATTATTAACATATACTGAAGAAAAATGCGTTGCAAAAAGATTAGCTATGTCGGTACCATTAGATGCGTGTTTATCTTTAAGAAACATACTTATTGGCAGATCGTTATTGAAACGCTTATTAGAAACAAAACTCCAAAACTTTTTGGGATTTATGGACAACATTGTTTCAGTTTCATTGATGTATGATCTATAACAAAAAAAAGCATTTTCTATTTTAATCGGGGCCCTGGGTAAAGGTAGACCGACTAGTTCAATACATAACTAAGTATGGATATAGACGGCATGACGTCATTAAAACGTCACACATTTACTTATCATTGCAAATAAAACCGACAAATGGAACCGTAACACATTACCGAAACGTCGACATTTTATTAGTATTGGATTTTCGACCATGGCGCGGCACATAGCAGGTCATAATAATAAAAATAACTATTCTTCTAAGGGTAGTCAATTCAACTAGGGTGAATCAAAAACGGACCATGTCAGTCAATAGACGGACATCAATGTTATTTTGTAGCATCAGCTTGGAGAAATAACTGACTAAAAGACTAGAATTCTATTGAAATGGACACTCTACATTTTGCTCGATTGAAAAGTACCTATAAAGTTTTATTTTAGCCCAAATAATACGTGGCCATTAAGCCAATTTTGTAAACATCCATTGACATGTGTTTTATTTTAATTTAAAAGGTCAAACCGCATTAGAGCAGCACAACGCGGTACGTCGTGGTAACGCAAAATATTCGCTGTTTTGGATTTTATTTTAATTTTTTTTATTTTTATATTTACACTGAGAACATAACATTTAATTCATTATCATAACATTTAATTTGTTCTCAAAACACATCTTAAAATATAGGTATACATCCGATTTATTAAATAGTAAAGGGAAAAAAAAGTCATGTAAAATGGACATACACGATACAATTTGGAAATTACCTTCCTAAGAGAAATCCCACTGTCATGAAATATATCGACATCTGAAGCGATATAATTGAATAACACAAATGCTTGACCTACCTGCATTACCATTGGCAGGTTGGCTCTGCATCGTGGTAGGTAGAACAACGTGTGTTGCCTTTGTCGAAGATATTTATTGGGGACAAATAGACCGAATTCTCTAAGAATATCGGAATTATGTATGCGACCAGCAATGAGTTAAAAAAAGTGAACACCCAAATGAATATTCCTTCTTCCCAACAATGATCGGTAGCCCAGCATTCTTAGTAAGAAGTCAGTCGGGAGAAACCACGGGTAATATCCATACTCCTTGAAATACAGATAGAAAATAATTTTATTCCGTCACCTTTTTTTTAGCGTAATATTTTATTTTTTAACTCTAGTTTGAGGGTAACTTCGACATTTTTCAAAAATGTATATGACTACCAAAAAATAATAAAAAATACTAAAATAACTACTGCTACTACTACCATCACGCCATTTCCCCGTTGGGGTAGGCAGAGAGAATGGACCGCCACACACGTCTATTCTGGCATAAATTTCTAGCTTTTTCTACATTCATACATCTTGTCATACATACCCTTTGGTTTTGTCTGCTTTTGACATGACCAGACTAAAGATTTTGGTTTGTCTGATCATGCCACGTCTTCTTTAGTCATTTTCGTCTCACGTGCACATATGCAATAATAAAAAAAAATAGTCCTAAATACTTGAAGGTTAAATTTTGAAAAAATCTCAATAGAGTATAAAAATTTACATATCTCCCAAACTATAAAATTTTGGTTTACGAAAGTAATGTCCAATAATTAGCAAATAACCTCCTTTATATGCGAATTTGAGTATGGTAAATAAAGTAGTCAAATATGTAAGTTTTTAAATTGAAATCAACCCCCTACAAAATATTGGCAAGAAAAATATGAAATCTGACCGTGGCCCTTCTAGATCCAAGCCCCAAAATTTTCAGTAGATATCCTGCTATTTTGTTACAAAAAGAAAAAACGAGTGAAACTTAAACACTAAAATCTGACAGAAACAATGGCCGGCCAAGTAATGAAACCTGTCACTGGTTATTCTAAATGTTTATTTTATTATTTTATTGTTACAACACATTACGGTAACCTTTTATCAATAATGTTTAAGAATAAAATTGAAGTTTACTTGTAATTATTATTAAAAATTATTATAATATTTAAAAGAAAATTAATCATTTTTTTTGGTAAATAATAAACAAGTTAAAAGAAAGGTATCTTCTATCTACTGCACGTGTCAAAAACAATGTATGTAGGTTAATGTGTATTTACTTTATGGGTTAAAGACACTCAAACCACATCCTTTCTGTAGTAAAACGTTGAATTCACATGCTTTTCGTGATACCTAATATGGGTCCTGTCAAATTTAACCGCAACATGAATAGCATACTCAAACACAATAGAACAGAGAAGGCAACTTAACTATTAAAACTTTTACTGATAAAATGTTTAAACCGCGTTTTAAACTACCTGGTGTCTTAAAATTATATCGATTCTTAAAAAACAATTTCATTTTATTAACATATATTTTTTTTAAACCAATACAGTCATAGTTATTAGCAATTTATTTTTTAATGCACACAATTTAACGCACACAATACACGAATTTATTATAGCACAATTAATCGTATTTATGCAGAAAGCAGCCAGTCCACAATTTAGAAAAAATGGGACATTGGTGTTATCTAGCAGTATGATAAATTCTACTTTCTGTTAAAAACAACCAGACCGTTTTCATACAAAAACTGTAATAATCACCTTCTGAAAATTGTGTCGATCACAAGAACTGCATTTCTCAATTTGCAAAAAACACTCACAGCACTAGAAAATTTTTACTGTACCTTAAAAATCATTTAAACGGGTCAAATTAATAGTAAGATTCTTATTTGAAGTATAGAAAAACTGTTCGTTGTTTATCATACGCATATAAAAATGCACATACATACGCAAAAATAATAATCTAAAAATGTTGTTCTTGTGACGTCTCTATCACAATTTCGATATGTGTTTCAAAACAATATTTCGATTTGTTAAATATATCAATTGTGCTAAAGTTTTTATTGTATGACGAGCAAACTCGATGAATGTATTCATTTTTATCCAGATTCGATTGTTAAAGATATGTTGAAAAAGGATTATTTAGTCTTCTATGTAATCGGGTATTCTAAATGTTATTAGTTAAATTGTTGAATGTTACTAATTGTTCAGCACAATTCATTTTGTTTTTTAAGATTTTTTATAAATATACCTGCTTTTAAACAATGATTTGATATTTAAGAGAACTTATTCCGTAGTGTTTTGCTATATCTACATTATAAGGAAAATAGTTATTTGTTTTGTAATTTAAATGTTTAATAAATTTGTTTTGTATATTTAGAATTCTTTTTGAAAAAAAAATTACAATAATATTTTTTTTTTACTCAACATCAAGAAACAAAATAATAATAACCTATATCATAATTATAGTGCAACTGTTTAAAAATAGATGCCACAAGTAAATAAATTTTAAGTAGTATCTTTTTTTTTGCGAATTTATTATTATGCTAAAAAAATAGTGTTAATCAATAATAGTAAAATAAGAAAGAGGAAATTAAAAAATATAGCATATTGACAGTGAAACTTACGGCTAAATATTTTAAGAATAATTGTCTTGTACATCATTTAAAAATAATTTACTTACGCCACTTTAGCCATTCAAAAATCTTCAAAAAAAATTCTGTCAAAAATCCCCCGAAAAATAAATGTTCACAACTATTTTTGTGATTCCACTGATTTTTAAAAAAAGGGTGAGTTAGATGGCACTAAAACCCATTTCCAGATTTTGGCCCCTTACAGCATTATTTTTTTTTTATATCGTCGTTATTATAACATATTCTTGAATCATTAAAATATGTTTTGTCTTTCATTTAATAAAAATCATTTAAGCCGTTGATATTTGTTTCGACACCACCGAAACCGTGAGGTTATTTTCTCTCATTTTTGCGTAAATAATTATGACTGTAGTTTTTATTACATTACATGGCATGTAATCTGGGCAGATAACTTCCTACGATATAATATAATTAACTCGCTCAACGTGGTATAAAATTATTTAATGCGGCGGAATAAAAGCTACCAAACTTACAAAAAGCTCCGTAGGAGCAATTAATCCCGAAAATTGGACAATAAATATTTTGAAATGAATATAAAAACACTTTTGCACTACTTTTGTGATTTCAGCAGTAATTGCGCAATTATTTTTTGTGGATTTTGCCGCTCCGAGTTTTTATTTGAATAAAGTGCGTCGTTTTTTCTGAATTTGCTGAATGCTCCATTAATTACCTCGTCTAATTAAACACGTGTAAATCGTCGCTTCTTGTAATTTGTAAAAACATCAGTGTGCAATCATTATTTATTTTTGCTTTGTTTTAATTAATTTTAATATGTTTTAATTAATACTATACCTGAATCGCTTATTTGATAAGCCTAACTTGTCCACTTAACCGTAAAATAATTAATTTAAGTGTTTTTGAGTGTTTTTCTTCGATTATAATAATAAATGAAAAAAAAAATACGTATAATGATGTAGAAAAAATTTGCTAATTTTATATAATGATTTACTTTCTGCAAATTTTTCCATAAATTCTTTTCACATACTAGGCGTTAAAGGTTTCATCTCTAACTTTACTTAAATTAACAAATGGAAGAATTGAAGAAATGTGCATGTTAAAATGTAGGCACAATGACGGCCTCCGTGGTGTAGTTGTCAAGACGCTTGACTCACGCACGGAAGGTTCCGGGTTCGATTCCCGGTGAGAACACAAAAAAAAAAAGTGATTTTTCTCAAGCCTGGGTGCTCTGTGATGTAATTAACCACTGTAATCAGGCCTCCTGGCCTGTTGCGGTGAAAAAAATAAAAAATAAATAAATAAATAACAAAAAAAATAAAAAAATATATAAATGTAATGTAATGTTTATGTTACACGTTGTGTAAAGCGGCCACTTAAACCAGATAATGACAGATCATAAACCCTCTAAATGCATAGACTTCCATATTCTCTTTTCTTAAATGTTCTCCATCCCTGTTGTAATTTGTTTATATTTTTTGTGTCTAATTTAAAAGTAAAGGACAATGGTCCAACGATAAATGGTCGAGTAGTCACAAATCCAAAAGAAGTTTTACTATATTCAAAGTTCATA
This sequence comes from Micrasema longulum, assembly GCF_059751315.1. NCBI lineage: Eukaryota > Metazoa > Arthropoda > Insecta > Trichoptera > Brachycentridae > Micrasema > Micrasema longulum. The sequence continues at coordinate 680,856 of NW_028277385.1, read as the reverse complement.
TTGCGAGACATTGATGACTCTTTCATCTGCCTAGGTATTTTTCTTTCGAGTGAATCAAGAATAAGAGTATTTTTTTAAAATTAAGGTGGCCACTATTTTTCAAAGCCTATAATATCTGAGTCCTGCACTCTCTTGACCTCAATTATTTTTTTTGTCCCAACTTCCCTATTAGGTTATCATATTTTTCAATGGTGTTAATCCAATAAACCGACTTTTTTTTTCTTTTTACGGAAAAAAACACAGGAGAAAAAAGAGTGTCCTCGTAGTTAAAAATGCTGATTGATGCTCTAGTGTTTATTCATACTTCAAAAATATCAATTTTCTCAACGAAAACAATAAACTATGTAATTATTCTAAGTTGCTTGCGTAAACAATATTTAAAATAGAAAATCGATTATTCAGTTGATCAAAGAAAACAATGGAACAAAATTTAACACTTTTATACCCTTAGAGTATATACATATCTGATTAAACCTTAAAGATCTCTAAATAATTTCAACTTACCAGAATGTCATACTTAACATATCTAGCAAGATAACATATTATATTTTGTCATAAAAACTTCAGTAACCTCCCTGCTGAAATTAAGGAAATAAGTGATAAAAATAGATAGGAATAAAAATGAATGGAACACTTAAAAAACAACTAGAATATATGCGAAGAACAATTGGAAAAATGTAATACTTATTTTTTTTATTGGAAAAATTATATATAAATTATTGAAAGGCTATGCTACAAAATTCCTTTACACGCGGAGATGTAACATCGTTTTACCTCGGGCAAATGACAGAATTTTCTAAAGTTCAAATTACCATTCCTCTTTCCGCACCCAATGCTGCATAAGGCACCGCAGTGGTACACTGATCGCAGCGTATCTTGATCATTTTTGATGCATGAAGTAATCAGTCTTACGCTTCAGGTGCCAGTCCGGGGACTATGAAATATTCTCATGTGAAAACACTCTTCTAATCAATAATTCATATCAACCATATCAGGAATCGAACCCGAGACCTTTTGCATGGCAGGCAAATGCGCTGACCATTGCGCCAAGAGTGCGACATTTAAATAAATATTTCAGATCAACTGTGCCGGGAATCAAACCCGAGACCTCTTGCATGGTAGACAAACGCGCTGAACATGACACCACGAGGCCGAAAAACTGAAGTTTAGACATTTGAAAAAAAAAACATTGAGACATACTGTTTAATAATTCATTTTCCATAATTTAGAAGAATTATATTATTATAAGGGTCTGTGATAGCAAAACAAATTAAAAATCATATTTGCTAGTCATACAACTAGCGTGCACTCCCGCTAACTGTCAATAACCGACTGATTGAACGAATTTCTTCTTTTGTTTTTATCTCTTTCACACAAGCACCGGTCACAGAAGAGCCTCTCTGTCTTCCTTGCTTTACGTTCTATTCTCGTGCTCTTCCTTATACGGTAAAATATATTTATATATATATTATTGTTCTTAAATATGGATTGCAACCGAAATCTACCTTTATTGAATTGTATGAAGAAAATTTTAACACAGTTTATCACAAACTTTTCAAATAACATTTATTTTATTTATATTTGGATAATTTATATGGCGCCGTTTTTGTGAAAATCACCTCAAGGGCGCTTATCTTAAGACAATTAATAAGGGTAGTCAATAATATATTAAAGTTGGTAATTTTATTACAATTACAGTATATTATGTAAATATGTACATTACCAACTTTTATACGCCAATATAGTCTTACTTATAAGGTATTGTTCCATACATATATTTACGTTTTTAATATGTATGTTTATATTTATCTTGAAAATCTAATCACTGAGTAATATCAGTAAAGGCAGATTAATTATGTATATGAAACTGAAAATATTTAAATATAAATATTAAAAGAACCTCCTACTCAATTTTCGAGTTGAGTGACCCTACCCAAGTCCAAAGCTGAGAGCAACAATACCCTCTGTCACAAATATCAAAATCTTTAGTACTTTACTATTTTCATCATCATTCCACGTTCGCTCCCTAGATAAAGCATATGGTTTCCACGAAGATCCTCCGGGCATCTCAGGTTCAAGTCAGGTTCGCGTCCCGTAATTCTGAAATGAACTGTTGATAAACAGTCAGAAGTGGACGTCCAGGACGTCAAGAACCTAATGCCTCGTAAAGTAGTCAAGCATGGTGAAGACTCTCAGGAGGCATCCGCCGAAATCATTGTCCTTTTTACGTTGCAGGGTCGGGTATGAGGGATGCCGGTGTCCGAGGCATTTTGTGGAGGTTCGGTAATCAATACGTTTTAAGAAGGTAAGGTGATTAGCCCTATGGTCCCGAGGCTTGAAGTCTGCGGGCAAATGCCTTGTGATCCCTGAGGTCGGCTTAACCTACCCACTTAGGCATAGGCCACCTTTTGATCTCTTTTCGTCTGATTTTTCAACACCAACCTGTCTGGTATGGGGGTTTCTTTTGGTAGTTACTGCCGCCAACATAGTTTGGTAAATTATTAAAATACTCAAGCCTCCTCATCACAACAAGGTAGAGATCCATCTATAGAGATTTTTTCACGCTTCAAATTTAAAGTGTACTAAAACGCCTCAATTCACATTTATCATTATGAAACTGTCCTAAAGCAAAATTAATTCTTGATTTATTTATACAATAAAAAGTATAAAATAATTTAGTTTAATTTACTTTCTTATCATTTTGAATCCTCTATCCTTAATTCAATTTTTGATAAATACATTGAATTCCTTAATAAAAATACCAGTCTCGAAGATGTCGCGAAAGCGATGAAACCGGTTACTACATATTCCAAATTTGTGGATTATGGCATCACTCGTTTTTTATTTCTTTAATAAATGACAGTGAATTTTTATCAAGAATTTTCACATACAAACTTAAATGTTTAAGATTACATTAATTTCTAAATTATACCTTCACATGTATCTCCAAAACCGGTTGGTAATCAAATAATCGCACAATGCAATTTACGCTGTTTAAATCAAATAAATAAATCAGAATGGTGGAAAATCTTTTGGTTATTCGTTTCTGGAGTAATATATGCGTTTAAATTTTTTTATTTTTTTTTATTAAAAAAAAAATCAAAGTTACACGGTTGTGTCTATACGCATCTCATTTGTCTTACAAATATCTCTTGCGTTCTATTAATATTTATGAGTGTGTATATAGGTATGCAATATTTAACACACATTATTTTTACATAAAGCAAATTTGAAACCACTGTTTTAAAAACCAGTCGAGCGAGTTATTTTTTTGGCTCACATAATTCTGGTGGCTAGTATTATGAGATATAATCTCCCATTTAAATTAACACATTTTGGACACAGTGAAATACATAAGAGGAGCCTTAAAACTTAGAACAACGTTTCTCCAACTGTTTTTTTTTTAATTTTATAAAAAATAAATCACTCTACAAATAATCATCATTATCATTTCGTACGAAGGCTACACGACAAAAACAGACTCCTTAACAGATAACGAATTGAACAGGAGAGCAAAATGCAGAATAAAAACCTTATTCGTGGGACTCTGTGTTTCGTAAAATGGCTTTTTGATTAGCGTGATATATTTTTTTACAATAACAAAAAAGAACAAACGAGAACATGAATTTTTTACATATTTTTTATATGTACTATTTACCCAAGTAGTAGTTTTAAATAATAATATTGCTAATTTTTTATCGTTAAGTTGTTATTCGAAATTGTTTCAATTTACATATTTATTAATATGCATTTTTTTTTTGGTTTTTTATACAGGTTCAAAATATATCTATTACTGTTTATATAACTTTTACACTGTTTGTCTTTTCAGATGTGTTAATTTGTAAATGACCGTTACTATTAATTTGTTTTAAATGCTTTCTTTAACCTAATAACTTAACTCTACTAATACGTATGTATATTATTGTATTTGCAACTATTATATAAAAAGAAGCAATTTTTCACTTTGTAATGACTCAAAAGATATACAAAACATATACCTAGCTACTTAAAAAACTCCCAAAAAAATTATTCCTTCAGCCCGTGTGACGACTGATATGTGATGTTATTTTTATCGACTTTCAATAGTGTCATAACACATTATATCCTATCATACCAGCACTTTTGCTGATTGGGAATATTTTGTACAAATAAAATATATAATGTTATTTAATATGCAAAGTAAAACAATGCATTTTGTCATAAATTAATGAATCTATTTTAATCTATGTAAAAGGCACTAAGTGCCGTTTTTTTCAATAAAAATAAAATATTTTGTTTATGTTTTTCATAAATCTCTTTTTTGAACTGACATAAATGAACTTGTTGCAGAGCAACGAAAACTGCGGTCGGGTGTGTTAGGTAACGTTTGGCTGAACTCGGGTGCATCTTTGCTTACATCCAATGGTGCATAGAGCACTGGATTATTCAAAAAAATGAAACGTATCTAGGTCACCTGTTACCGGAAGATAATGTGATCACGATTCAGGTGCTAGTCATGGGACAATGAAATGGAAAATCACCCTTTAAACGAATATTTCACGCTAACCACTATATTACAAGCCGAAGTTTTCTCCACTCGGTTTCGTTATTCAGTATTTTTACCTAAGAGCAGACATCGATTCAAAAACACTCGTTCAGGATTGTTTTTTTTCACACACAGAACTGTATTCTTAATCCTCCCGGATATAAATTGCTTTCTCAAGCGCATGTTGTTACGCATCGCAATATTTGCTACATCTTAGGTGTAGCTACCGTACATTCACGGAGACTGGACCACTGTGCACGTGCAAACCATGAGCCCACAGCGTGATATCGCGTGATTGGCCCATTTTACACCACGGCAAAAATCTAAACGGCACGATAAAATACAATACTGTAAATCGATATATTTTTTTTACAACTACTTATTTAATTGATGCCAGGCAAGCGCAATAACCAGTACAGCATTAGACCGACTTATCTCTAGTCGATTTCCTTTTTGCAGGATTTTTACCTGAGAGTACTCGCAAAATTCAAATAATTATTTTGTTAAAACTATTTTTCAAATATATTTTCAAATAAATTATTTTAAAAACAAAATCGGGTTGTGGTCCCGTGGCAAGTGTTTCATGCTCACGGATGAAAGGTTTGAAGTCCGAACCTCGCTCTACCCCAACTTGATTTCCATTTTCTAAAAGTGAGTAATAACCATACAATTTACAACTCGTTGAAAATGGTTACCAAAATTGAAATATTTGAGTAAATTATAAGAACACTAATATTTCATTGTTTTCAAACAATATATTAACCGAGGGGTTTTTATTGATATTTTTATGAAAGTCTTTAACAATGGAATATTATTAAATTTAAACAGGTACTATTCTTATTCTTATTTTAAGAAGTAGGGATCAATGCTATGCAAGTTCTTGTCGTCACTGCGACCTGTGAGATTTATTGTTACGGGTCCCCGTGGATAGTTCTCGCCATACAAGCCCAGGTCTATAAAGAGCCGGGCTATTGTGTGGGAGGCAAGAGTTTACGTTTTGCTAAATCTCTCCCTCTCAGCCCAGATCCGTAGTATTGGGCTATTAGGCAGGGAGCGAGCTCTTTGACCTCCTCAGGGTTAACCAGAAGTCTACCGAGGATGATGTTCCTTTTATAATGCAAATCGTCACACCCACATAGAATGTGTATAGGCGTTTCTTCATCTTAGCTGCAGAACTTACATCTAGAAGTTTTGGAAAGGTTCACTCTAGCAAGGTGTTTGTTCAATATGCAGTGTCCTGGAAGGGCTCTAGTGATAACCCTCACTTGATTTCGGCAGAGTTTTATTAGGTCAAAAACAAAACTTTGCGAGTACTCTTTTATTAGTTCTTTCGCATGGTGCTGACCAAGTACTTTTTGCCTGAGCATTACACTCTGCTTCCTGACCCATGACCTAAGCTCGTTACGAGGTACGTTTAATAGGTACTAACAAATCTAATATATATCAATCCACTATAATTTTACCGTGCCGTTTAGATTAAGATGTGCTGTTCCTCAAACAACACAGCACAAAATATGGCTTGCATGCACCAATGTCTCAATTGTTGTATTACAAACTCGAGACAAGATCTGGACTCTTTTGGTGTCTTTACAGGTTTAAAAAATCACTTTAATAGACCGGATCTTGTCTTGGGGTAGTAATTTTTATTTTTTTTGTCCTAGCTTTAATTTTATTTAATTGTATTTTATTTTATTAGTGTCTGTATTTATTATAAGAAATTGTGTTTACCATCGTTAGAATGGACTGCATAAGTCCGTCAAATAAATAAATAAATGTGTGAAATAGGCTATTCTCCGTCGGGTATCAAGTGGCTGGTTTGTTAATTGGGCAATTCTTGTAATAATGAACAGACTTCAATATGAGAATAACATCCCTATTTACTAGACTCACTGGTTGCATTAAAAAGTTTGAGAAGCGATGGCTCAAAAAATGATTATTATTGATTAGGATTATTTTACCTCCACTTTGTACCCCGCAATAAAATACTTTTTACATCAAATTATGTTTCTTTTATAGATAACATAATGATATTCACTTCATTCATGTTTTGTAAAATTATCTAATTGTTACATTTGTAGAGTAGTTTTAGTGAAACAAGATATTTTATTTTAAACACGAAGTACATACATAACTATAATTTATTACGATAGAACACAATTAAATGAATTCAAGATTTCAGTAGACCTATATCTACATTTATATCAATATACATAAATTTGATAATTTTTTGTCGACCTCATGGTGTAATGGTCAACGCGTTTGCCTGCCATGCAATAGGGTTCGAGTCCCGACGATTGACATGAAATATTTATTGTAAAGGTTTTTTACACTACAATATTTTATAGTACTGGTACCCTGGACTGGTACCTGAAGCGTAAGACTGATCATCTTGCCTTCATGTAACAAAAAAAAACAAAAAATACGCTGCGATTAATGCACCAGTGCAGTGCCCTATGCACCATTAGGTGCGAAAAGGTAATGATGATGATCATTTCTACATTGAAATTATATTTAAACTGATATAAAATGGAAATCAGGTAGTGCTTCCGTAACTAATATCGTCAACTCACGTATCAGAGTTCCATGGTTCGAGCCCGGGTCTACCGCGACTTGATGGCCATTTTCTGATTATGATTTATTTTTACTGGTTGAAAGTACACTAAATTCGGTGAACGATTTGCGGTTGCAGACTCTGGGATACATGCTCTCCCAGCAGATGTGCGAAACTGTGAAAACTACGATAGTATCGCTACTATTTTTTTTTACAAAGGTTTAAAATATGCATATTTTGAATTGCCAAAAAACAAGACGTTTTGCGTCCCATGGGGAAAACGGCATGTATTACGTTACCGTGCTATACTTTTATATGTGCTCATTTTTTAACCCGAATATTATAAACGAAAACTCGAGCTATATACATTTATTTTATATCATTAAAATCATAAAAATCTGCTCTAAATATTTCATTAATATTTTCAACGCTTTTCGAAATACTCAATAGAGTAAAGAATTATATTATAAAACACAGTAGGTACCTACCTACGACATGTCTGCGTAGATATGGAAATAATAAATATATTATTAGATTTAAGTATAACGTGATTGATAAACTGGTCCTTAGAATTCCTGTAAGGCTCGGGCAGATTTTTTTCATCTTTCGAATGAATGACGCGGTGATTGTCGATGGTCAAAGAGTGGTGGGGGAAATACGAGAGGGGAGGGTCATGACCTCACGATTGCTGGAATGGTAAAGAACAAAACACAACTGAACCTATGATTACAAAAAGACGGTTAGAAATTTATCGACGTTTTTCGATATAACTAACTCGAATTTTAGAACGAAAATTATTTGACGATACTTTCATTTGCTTTTATCAACAGTTTTTTTTTTAATAATTCTTTTCTTTCACTGCTGTGACGCGTGCCAAGAAACCAATAATTTTAAAACAATTGTTGTTTATAATTTTTTAGGGTTTTGGAAAATTTATCCGTGTATCTGGTCAACTTATCCGCCGTAGACCTTATTTTTATTTTGCAAGTCATAAACTCGCCTTTCTATTGACTTCACATATATATAGGGCTGACGTATTTGGTTTTAGACTTGCTATTTATAAATCGAGTTTGATAGAATTCAAAAAAGGTTTTTTTGTTTATTTTGTTATTTTTTTATTTTTTTATTACTTTTAATTACTTGTGTATTTATCATTGATATACAGGGTGTTCTTTAAACCCTGTCACATCTGAAACCACGATGATCAGTATGAGCAAGAAGAGATATTGGCATATAAAAAAAATTTTAGAACGACTAAAATCTTAAAAAATAAAATATTTAAAAAAAACAAATGGTTGCTTACTTCTGCAGGGGAGCAACGAGGCGGGGGGAAAGGGAGTCTGATACACCGTCAACCCATAGCTTCACCCCTGCAGAGGTAAGCAACCATTTGTTTTTTTAAATATTTTTTTATTTTTTATTTTCTTCGTTCTAAACATTTTTTAAAACATACAATTTGTCTCCTTGCCTATACTGATCATCGTGGTTTCGAATGTGACATGGTTTAAAGATTACCCTGCATATACACTAGACGCGGTACTTAGCGCTTGACTTGTGTTCCATTCAATAAAGAATTCGAAGCTTATCTTGTATTTGATGGAAAATAGCGTTTTTCCTTGTATATGCCAAGCAAATATGAAACAGTGCGAAAGGTTGCGACCTACAGCTTTGAATTCAGAGTAAGCGGCATAAACATTTATTCCTTTTTACTCTTCTGTGCTTTTCGCGACAATGTCGTTCAATAATTTTTAGAACACGATTTCAAATTCACGTTATATAAAGCGTCATCTCTATTTTATTATACCTTATTCTTAGTTGTGAGGGCCAGAGGTGTGCAAGCTCACTGCGGCCTATGAAGATCTATTGTGACGGGTCCCCGTGAATAGTTCTCGCCCTCCAAGTCTAGGCCCATGCGAGAGTTAACATTTTGCTAAGTCTCCCCCTCCAAGTCCAGATCCGTAAAGTATTGGGCCATTAGGTAGGAGACGAGCTCTTTAACATCCTTAGGGTTAACCAGTGGTCCCCTTAATCAGTGGTTCCTTTAACCAGTGGGCTTGTCAAGAGAGATAACATTATACATGATAGATTACAGTAAAGGCAATAAAAGGTATCAATGATAGCAGGACACCAAATGCCGACCACTCTTTAAGTGGATCGGAAGGTCTGTTGACGAATGACAACAGTCCGCCTTCTCCTGACGAGTTTTCTATGGTTTCTTTGTCACCAGAGCAAATGCAAAGACGCCCTTAAAACAGGCCACAGCCGAAACATCTCACCCCGATTCTTACATATTATATAACTAAACAAGTTTTCATTGAAGTAAATTAAAAAGATTTTTGTTTTATTTTTTAAGTAAAGAAATAAATAACTATTCCTTTGAAGTAAATATAAACCTTGTACATTACAAGCAAGGTAAAAAAATAATCCAACTCTCATTTAAAAGTTTTTTTTTAAAAACCATTGGTCTCCTGAGGATGAGACTCATTTTATGATGTAAAACATTACATTCACATAGAATGTGTATAGGTGTTTTTTCATCAGCACTGCAGAACCTACGTCTAAAAGTTTCGAAAAGATTCATTCTAGTGTCCTGGGCGGGCTCTAGTGATGACCCTCACTTGATTTCGGCTGAGCTTTATTTGGTCAACAGCAAAACTTTGCGAGTACCCTTTTATCAGTTCTTTCCCATGGTGCTGACCAGGTACTTTTTGCCAGAGCATTACACTCTGCTTCCTGGCTCATAACCTAAGATCATGACGAGGAGCACATTTAGGCAACCCACAGTAGGGTTTAGAGCCTATTGGGACTGTCTCAGCTCCAAGCCTCGCCAGTTCATCAGCTGCCTCGTAATGATACCTTAGCGGTGTTTCCTTTTTTATTGTTGTTAAAGTTAGGTAATTTCATTAAGGTAAAGAATATTTATGCTGTTTACGTAAAATAAATATAAAAATTCTCCAAATATTATTTGCATTATTTGTTGTAAATTAAAATGATTTTATCAATTGGTTATTGACTTTTACATTTTTTGAGAGTTTTTTTTGTATTTTACTAAAAAACATAAGCAATAAGCTTTCCAAAATCATACAGAAAATAAAAATAAGAAAAACAAAAATTTGTAATTTTTATACTCAATATCAGTGGCTAATACAAATATATTTTTTTACTTCAGGCGAATTTTTGCGATTATCATGGCTGGTCGCACGTGTAAAGTAGCAGTAAAAATCCCATCTCATTAGTCGATACTGTGGTCTACATGCAAACTAATAATAGTGCTGTCCTACTCTTACACCTATAATAAGAGCCAGAAGACTGCTTTTAGGCGTCCGCTGGACAGGCGGACTTAAAATGCAAACTTACTTTAAGCGTCATCATTTTTTGTATCAAGGTCGTATTTTTATATTTTTTATCTATCATTTTTTGGATAGATATTCTTCGTTGACTATAACGACAAACAACGATAGTTCGCTTACCGTGTATTTATGACCCGGACCAAGGTATTCCTTTTTTTTCTAGATCGTAAGAGATTAATCCGTAAAATTATTTGTAAGGATAGGAAGAAATGGTTTATTACTATGGTATAAAATTAATGATACGTCTTATTTGTAATTTGATGATTACGGCCTTTTGCTCTTCTTAGTTCTTTATTACATTGCTTTTATTCCTCGCACTAGTTTGTTAGTTGTAAAGACAAAATGCTGCCTAAACAACGCCTGCTAAACATCTATTCTATCCTCTTATGATAATGCAAATAAGGTGACTTTACTAAGGTTTAAAACAGCGAGTTGAGTTTAACTCTTAAAAGACTGTGGTTAATAATTCCTTTACGCGCGGTGATGTAACATCGTGTTACCACTAGTCAAAGACGGAATATTTTAATGTTCAGACATTTGAAAAAAAAACACGGAGACATACTGTTTTATAATTCTATTTCTATAATTTATGTAAATAAATATATAATTTAGCCATGTTGAAGCAAAATAAATTAAAAATCATAAATACGCCGCTCATATTACGCGCGTGCGTCCCCTATCACTGTCATCAACCGACTGAATCTACTTTACACAACTTTCACTACAGAACAGCGTCTCTGTCTTCCTTGTTATGAGTTATATATTCGTGTTCTCTCTAAAACAGATGTGTTGCGGAATTAGAGGACATTCATTCTTCGTGTAGCAAGGATAAATATTTTTTGTATCGAAACCCAGCATAGTTATACAGATTTAATTTTCTCAACTCACAACTCACGCACGACAACTAGTGACGTCACAGTCGGAGTAAATTATAAATTTCAAAACATTAAAAAAATCGTTAAATAAATATCGTATCAATATCGTTTAACAAATAAAAACCTCTTATCTTCCTCATTGTATTCAGAAATCCTATGTATTTTATTTCTGTATTTTTCGAAAGAACGTGCTAATTATTTCGTGTATTTTTATTTAAAAAAATATCGTTTCAAGCGAATCAATTTATCAAGAACTTCATGAATCTGAATATTTATTTCAAGTAGATTATTTTCCGGTTTTATACTAACCTTTTTTAATTCCAATTAATAAAACACGCTGTAATATTATTAATGATCTCAAAATAATTTATTATCTGATTTAAATATCAACTTCCAAATATAGGTAAATTGGTAAGATGTCGTTATTTCTCAAAATAGAGATGACATTACATATTTTTTTTATATTTCAACTCCGTGTAAGACATTGCAATTATTAAAGTTAACCATATTTTTTGCGAGTAAAAATTTAAATTCGTATATTTATTAATATTACTCAAACGACATTTTTATATTGTTGCTTCACTCCTAATTTGGTCAGTTGTATTAAATACAATCGAATATTTATTCGGTATAATAAATAGGTAGTGATTAATAGTAAAATCAGATAATCACAATGGTAACGGCCCAAAAATATGAATCGGGCATCTAGTATGAAGATTTTTTTTGACAGCATCACAGTAATACCTTATACTGACTACCGATATATTTTACTATTTGGTACAAAATATTTATGTTTTTTTCTGTATAAAAACATTTGAAAACGAATTTATCCATTCGTGTTGTGCAATTCCATTTTGGTTTAATTTACTGATATTGTTGTTTGTTATTATTTTTTATCCTATCTTTTTGAGTCAACTAATTGCTCGTCCCAACTCAACCTAGGATTTTTAGTCCCATGGAGTTGGGACTTCATGTCTCAAACTGTCTTTAAGTGAATTAATAATTAAATAAATGTATGATTTGAAGATAGTTTTGCTTATTATATAAATTATATGTAACTTTATTTTGTTTTAAACTACTACTGAAAAAATAGAAGCTTGGCAAATTGTTAGTTTGAAATTATATAAATGATGAGCCTTGGGCGAGAAATAAGCAAACATGGTTACTTTTGGGCGTTACTACCGGAATACAGATTTAAATATAAAAATACATTTAGATATAAAAGTATAATTAACTTTAAAATACTATCAACAGAGAGGAAAAAAACATGGTATGAAGATGTTTAAACATGGGCAGAATAGTAAATGATATACAGTGGGTAAAGTGGCCACTTAAACCAGCCAATGACAGGTCATAAGCCTAGTAAATACCTAGACTTCCATATTCCTTCTCAAAAGTTTTTTCTCTCTCTATTGCAAGAAATTTTGATCTCAATAACTCTCTAGGGAGGAAATCCAGCCAGTCTGCAAACATTTGGACATCCTCAAAACATTGTTGACAGACTTAAAAATGGGCAAAAACGCTGAAAAATACATTTGCTGTAGGAACCATTTTAAATTATTCAATTAAACTACAAAAATTTTCTGTAATATTATTATATGCTGTATAAAGAAAAATATTATATAACTAAAAAAAATGTTCTTGCATTTATTTTGCAGCGCGCGATTTTCATACTAAATTGTATGGAGTGAACCAAATTAATAATTAGTCACATCTTAAACGCAAACTCAGTTTTTAAATTTTTAGTTGATAAACAGCCGAACAGTCGTCGAATTGTTTAAAGTACTGTTGATAACGACCTACGGAAAACGTGTTTTTGTGCATCGTATAAAATACCTAAATCACGAGTGGTCACTAACCTGCTGCCTCTCCTTAGAAAAAAAAACTAACTTGTGTCTCAAAGTTGCGCCCAAGATTTTTTTTTATATATTTTCTCTCAAATATAATAAAACTCTCTTGCAAAAATATAATTGTATGGTTAAATAACTTTTGAAAGACATCTTCAGAATATCAAGTTTTCTTTCAGCTAGTAATTATCAAAACAAAAACGATTGAAATGCGAATGGATGACGATGTCAATTAATGTAGGCTCCTCGAGTATTTTTTAACTCTAAATTCTTTTTGTCTAGCCGACGATGTTAAATTTTGTGATGTCATGGCTCAAGAAGAAAACTTCAATGTAATTTTAAAATCATGACCCGTAAAGATTAAACGATATAAAGGAACTTGTTTCTGTGATGTATGATTATTTGTTTATCAATTGGTATTCAAAACAAAATATCTAACAAGCTGAAACATAGAATCTATTTTTTCCTTACTAAAACAGCATGCTTGCTTGAAAAGCGAACAATATTTTATTTTATTATATTTTTCGCACCAATTAATATGTTAGACATACATTTTTAACATAGGTTTATTACCAAAATACACAAAAAAAACAAGTATCCCAGATAACCTTCAACAAAAAATTTTCAAAACAGCATGCTGGTATCAACGAATTCATGTAGAGACAAAGATAATTATTTTATTCTAGATGTACACCATATTTATCTTCCATGTTCGAAGCGCATAACGCATATTAAGCTGACGCATTTGACCATATATGTAAGATATTATCTGAAGAGAAAAATATTTTTTAAGAAGAAATTACACGACTTTAGAAATTAGCAGAGCTTAAGATTCTGTCAGCATTTAATCATTATATCAACAAAAAATAACATATTTTAGAAATAATCATTGAGCTAGGAAAATTGAATCCTAGCACAATACGAGTGGGATATGAAAAAAAAACTGCCGGTACCAGGTCACCTACGTCAAGGTTTTGTAGCACAAAATATATTAGTTAAGAATCTCTAGGTAAGACAGACATACAAACGTCTCAATTCTGAAAAAGATATATGCGAAAGACAGATTTCCTAATGTCTATTTAAAGCCCTTCAGTTTCTTGGACCCTCTAGTTGAAGGGGGCGTGGCAGTTTAGGAGAGCTTTGCTGGTGGTGGCGTGAAGAGAAGGTAAAAAAGAAGAAGACTGCGATAACCTCTTCAGTGACAGCAGCAATCTACCAAGCCGAGTTGAGAGACAACTGAAGGAATTCGTATTGCTAACAGACCTGGGGTTGATTGCGTTCCTCAGGGATAATGTAATGACGCCAACGCGCGGCGACGGAAGAGACTCATACAGGCATAATTATTCACATTTTACAATTATAAACACAACGTTAAGTTTACAGGCCTTAAGAGTAGTCCCCTATTTTCTCCTTGGATTATGGTACTAGAACAGTGATTTTTTACGCACTATAGATATATACCATTGACGTGTCTTCGTAGTTTTGTTTTTTTGATAAATGGTTTATTATGGGAACTAGGGCCATCCAAAACACTTAAAATCGTCCAGTTTCATCAGCCGTCTTCGGACGTACGGTATACATATAATAAATATTATGAAAAACGAAAAATACGCCGATAGAAAATTTCACTCTTAAAAAAGCACTAAAATTGCTTCAGTTTTAAGAGCGAAAACGCCGCTTTTAAAATAATAATAATAATGTATGGATAATTTATATAGCGCCATTTTTGAGAAAATCACAACTTTTGTGGATTATTAGTCCGAAATGCTGTTTTCTTTTTCGCAAATTATTTTTAAATTATTTGCGACAGAGTGACAAAAAACAACGTTAATTACCTGTTCATCAAAATGCTCTGCCCCGCATATATCCTCTTAAGCCCTTTCGAAGTTTGTCGACCTACATATGAGCACATTTGATATACGTAGCTCGTTATTAGTTACAACACGTATCCATCAAAGTTAATACGATTCGGACCTTGTAGACTTAGATTAATAAAAAAGTAAAATACGAAACTTAAAACGGGAAACTTTATATTGTGAAGCTAAATTACAAATTACGCTGTGCATGTAACACGTGTGTTCATAATTATTTGAGCGCCGCGCGCGCCGCCATCAACACAATCACTCCACGCTTTTAGCAGACTCGCTTCAAAAGCAGGCACGTCCAAATTTTTATGCTACCACTAATAAGATTATAAACATTTTCTTCTTCTTCTTCTGATGACGCAAGGAATAGGTACTAAATTAATTAATTACTGACATGTTTATTGCATGAATACAAATTTCTTCTTTCAATTATTCAATTCAATTTATTATGTATTTTTGTATTATTTAATTTAGTACGTACTATTATTTGGCATGTTATTTACTTACTCAAGTATTGAGTGAGTTTAAAGAAAACATATCTCAATTATGTTTTTATATTTAAATTCTTTTTCTGTTGGTTTCAATGATACTCCTATTTTGTTTTTTTTATACTACTATGTTTTACTAATGTTTTGTTGATTTTAATGAGACCATTATTTTGTATATTTGATTATTTGTGAATCTAAATTTGTATAATTTATATTTTAAATATTATTTCTGATTATCTTTTTTGCATTCTATTCTTTGGAATTTTATTATTAATTACTTATACCTTTTTTTCCTAGATTGTTATTCTATTGCATCACATGTCATTATAATTCAATCTAATTAGCTTTAATATTCATTTTATTGTTAATAATTATGGCTTGACACGGACATAGCCTAAAAAACCTTAATTGGTTCATTAATATTTGAACTAGTGTAATTTTGAATGAATAAATAAATAAATGCCGATCCTGAGAAACTACGAAATATTGTAGCAAAAAATTCACCCTCATCAAACCTGATGGTGCGAAGGACACTGTATTTGTAAAGTGCATGCGGTGTATCTCGATCATGTGTTACAGGAAGAGAAGATAATCAGTCTTACTCTGCAGGTTCAGCGCTCTCCTGGCTTACGAGAGACTTGCTAACTTTTGCATGGAAACAGTTCGCTGTGTACATTTATATCAGATACTAACTACCTACGCGTGTAGATATTTTATTAGTGCCTCTTTGATCCACAAATTGCCGTATTTAGTATAATACTGTCTCGCAACTGGCCACTGGCTCTGGCGGGCAACACATTGATCTGATGAGCCTACGTATGTTATACGTACATTTTGTGAATAAAGATTAATGATATGAAATGACATTGTATTTTTCTGCCTGTGTGAGCGTTCAGTCGGATGTTCCCGGACTTCGGATAGTTTCACGATTTGTATAATCATTCTCTGGTAATATTTAACTACTAGGATAAACAATGATCTCCCCTTAAGCCCACATATGCTAACAACTTCTCTTAGAAGTGTCAAATATATTTTATACTTACATACTATGCAGATCTACTCAAGTTATTTGTTATCAATCGTTTATATGGCTTCATTGTATTTAACGCTGTAATGTCGGAGTGTCGTGGTTGTTAAATAGGTATAAAACGAAACAATCCCGAAAAAGTTAAACGTGTACCGATCCACTTTAAAAATCGTAATACTTATTATGATAGTTTATTTTTTATTTCTAATATTATTGTTTGTTTCCATATTCATAAAATCATGTTCCTATATTTCGAAATGTATGTATGATGCTTAGGAAAAAACTCACAGTGGAATATTGTAACAAAAGCAATAAAAAGTACAGCCAGGAATACAAAATATTTTAAAAAGAAGTTGAAATGTAACTACTTCGCTCTTCTCAGAAGAGAACACTTTCCATTCCTCGGCATGGCACATCATTTTTCAGCTATTCCTTTTCCGTCCAAGCTGCCAGACTTTGGAATGGGCTACCTCTTCATATAAAAAATTTTCAAGAAAGGACTGAAACATTATTATATATCCCCAAAATCCTCAATTCCCTGAGTTTTACTGCTTTTTTTTTCTGAAATATGTATTTTTATCCCTTTTTTTTCTTTCCTTGGTTCCTCTTTTTTTCTTTCCTTCCAAACACACTATCTGATTCCACATTCTTCATCATTTAACATGTACAACACAATGTATTTTTTTGAAATTGTATTAAAGTAAATACGTGCAAGCCTTATCCCCCAATTAAAAAACAACCGTTATTTTCAATTAATTAGATTTTTTTTGAAATATGTATGTACCTATCTTTTGGTATTTATTTAAGTTTTTTTAGTACAAAATTTTGACAAATCTCTTCTCTTTGACCAATCTGTTTTTTGGTTGGCTGGAAGATATTTCTTTTAGCAAAAAGTGCGCTAAAGTACTTATTCTTTGTACTTGAAGTTTTAAATAAATGATTTACGAACAAACACTTTACTCTAAAACATGTGTACCCTAAATATGCTAACCCAACTTATTATTTTCGTTTTTTTAGTGTCTAATTCCTAGTTTGTATAAATATAAGTAGAAAACTCTAAATAACTTATGAAACTTTTAGATAATATGTCAATATTTCTGTTATGCTGTTGTTTTCTCAATATAAAATAAAATAAATAAATAACATATTTATATAAAACCTATATTTGACGCATTAACTTTGTTGTAATCTTTATATATATAATTCCTTTGTACGTGTGATGTCACCGTACTCCTCCTAAACGGCTTAACCGATTTACGGGCGGTTTTCAGAGAAACATAGATCTTTGCGCTGTGCGTGTTCGTAGACATTCAAATCTTCAATCGAATATATAAATAATAAGTTAGGAGCATTAATATTTAATTCATCGATCTACCAAGGTTGCATTCGAGGAGAATGCATTTGCAAATAAAATGGAAATATGTTTTTGGTGTATAAAAAATGTTTGTTTTAGAATGCTTACAAACATCATTTGTTTTTTGTGGATCTCAATCAGATTCTTTACTTAAATTTTTTATAATTTCTACCCATTTGTTTCTTTTTATTGGATTATGGTAAAACTAAAATAACATTAAATTCAATACATTTTTAAAAATCGTATTCCTACATAAGTACACCCCCTTGTTGGTGAAACGACCGGAGTTTAACGTTTGCAAAAAGAATGCCATATTTGAAAAAAGTTTTTTTTTATGTTTTGGAATTCAACCATAAACAAGTACCTGGAACCTACTTAAATGAAATATTTTAATATTATCAATTTTATGTTTTGGAATTTAATCACAAACAAGTAGTTAGGTACCTACTTATCAATGAAAAGTCTTATTCCAAGCTAATGGCAGGGTAGCCAACGTTCGGACAGGACAACATCTGACGGGTGCGCTAGTTTATTATAATAATAAAACAACTTGCTCTCTAATCATTTTTTCTTCTGCTGACCGGTTTCAAAGCGATGCAAGCTCCTTATATATAACTGATGAATCTCATCCTATTTGTATTATGCCAGCGACCACTAAATATAATAAATATAAATCATTTGAAGTAAGCGACTTAATTGGTAACTTCTAAACTGACTTTTATCAATTTTAACAAATAGATTTAAATTATATAAGTAAACTGAAAACTCTCTATATAGCCGTCATAGAGCGAAGCTTGAAACTAAGACCTCCATCTGGAGTCCACAACACTCCAAAGGTCAAAAATCTTTAGGGGAAAAAAGGACTTGTTCAGAAACGCTTCCAGTTACAACGGTTTAAAGATTATTGTGATTTATAAATACTCTCGTATTTTGTTTTTGGAAAAGTAAATTCAGAAATATAAAGCATTACTAAATACACTCAAGTCCATTTCCAGGGTGGTATTAGGACTCAAATAGAAAAAAAGAATCATGGCTAAGCTTGTTTTGTACTATATATATATTTTTGTCAGTTTTGTATAGTTTTTGAAAATATTTTTTGATTAAGCGAATTATAAAAGGATACTTTCGTATTATGCAGTTGTGTTCCAGAGTAAAAGCTCAAACAACTTTCGGGTGTCCACAGGAGTGCCTCAAAGGTCAGTACTTGGAACACTCCTTTATCTCCTTTATACTAAAGATTTAGAGAACATTATCAAAGAATGTGGATTGTGGTCTCACTGCAATGCAGATAATACACAGATTTATTTTTATTGCAAACCAGGCGAGAGAAATGTGCTTATCAATTTAATTGATGGATGCATCTAGAAAATAAAAAACTGGATGGCTGAAAACAGACTAACTTTAAACCTTTAAAAACTGAACGACTATGGGTGGCTTCAGCCAGACGACAGAATTTGATCGAGGATACGGCCCTATCCAATGTAGTACCGCTTTACCCACCGTTAAACTACTGGAAGTTTTACTCAATTTTGACCTTTCTCTTGACGCTCAAATTAGTAGAACGATAAGTTCATGCTTCTACCAGCCGAGACAAATTAAATGCATACGCAAAAATTTGCCGGTTGATGCCGCCCGTCAATTAATAAATGCGTTTGTAGTGTCTAGAGTCAATTATTGTAATGGTATCTATGCAGGTCTACCAATTAACAAAATGACTTGCCTACAATCTGTATTGAATGCTGCAGCGAGACTTATTTTCGGAATCTCTAAGTTCAGTCATATCACTCCACTACTTTGGGAACTATACTGGCTACGTTTTCCACAGAGGGTCGAATACACACTCTGTTGGCTTATGTATAAGTCACTGCACAACTCTGCTCCGGAATATCTAAGGGAACTATGCATTTCAGATGAACTGACAGGCGTCTCACGCTTAGATCAGCTACGTCTACGGTGAGAGGAAAAGTTACTATACCTCTACGCAAACAGCGCACTAAATTTAGTAAACGCGCATTTGCAGTCGCAGGCCCTTTGTTTCGGAAAAAAACTTAAAACCCACTTGATCTCTAAATCATGTGAATTAATCCGTAGCATGTGACAACAAAATAAATTGTTTTAATTAAATTACAAATTTAAAAGCTTCAATTAAATTTATTTAACAATAAAATCACTATTTAAAGCACTCTTAAGGTATTATATTACGAAAATGGCGCTATATAAGTTTTCCATAATAATAATTATATTTTCGACCAATAAATCGGAAATTTAAATTTGTCAAAAAAGTATCAAAGTGAGATGCGGTATTTGGTGACTGTATAATATTTTCAATCACATGTTTATAGTTCAAAAATAAGGGCATAACTGTAATTCAAATTGTCACCAAAAAAAGAAAATTTGCTTGCTAAGAGAACTAGACCGTGGTTTTTTTCCTACTCAGTTTTATTTCCAATTCAGGTCTTAAATCCATATTTAGTACCAACTTCGAAATTCCCTAAATAATTACAAATAATCACGTGTGAAATAATAATTTAAAAACTTCCGAATCAGGCCACGAACCAGTATTTTGTTATATTTGTTATATTCAATTGTAATGTTCTTTTGATTGTCCGCGTGTCTTAAAGTTATAAGTAAAACTATATAAAAGAAGCAAAAAATATGTTTTAGTGGTCAAGTCATTAAATGCTATACTGGTTGATATAATGTTTCGTGCAATATTTACCAGAGGCGTACTATTCGTATTGTTTTTAAAATGGATTATTTTTATTATTGAAGAGGAAACACGGACGCACTTTTCTTCGTACAAACGTATTCCTATATTTTCCCCCCGGATTATGGCACTAGAGCAGCAATGATTTTTTTACACATTAAAGATGTTTACTCGAAGTTTCCAGCACACTTTACGTCCCATCATCAGCAGGTTAGTGGAGTTGCGCAACCTTTCCTTCAAATACAGTCCACTCTTTAAATTTCCTCCACCGAGACGAGATATTTTTGCACACCCGTCCAACCCTGAACATAATATTGTATTTATGAATACAAAAAAAATATTCACCTTAAGAGGGAAACGCAGTCTTATTTTTCTTCATACAAACGTATGCCCGTATTTTCTTTCTGGATTAACGTACTAAAGCATTAAATTTACACACTATAGATCTGATATTTACCATTTGCGTATGTCTATTGTTTTGTTTTTTTGATAAATCGTGTATTGTGGGAAATCCGAAAACCTTTTTTAGTTTTATCTACTGTCTTCGGACGTACGGTATATAAATATTACTTCTCACACAGAACTGTATTCTTCATCCGCACGGGCACAGAAATAAAGTGAGCAAAAATGCTCATCAAATTACGTACATTTAAATGGTACCTAGGTGAACCGTGAATAGTGGTTTGTGGGAATTTGCAATAATGGACGTATATTTATAACAGATTATTCCATTTGTCATGAAGTACTGTGTAATCGAGTCGTAGGTACGGCACGCCTCTGCACATATTTTGGTACGTACAAATTAGGTAAGATTGTGATCATATTTCAAATAATACGTAAATATCATGTATGTAATGACTTTAGCCTTGCTTTTCGAACCGAGACTTGATTGAAAGCGGGAGAAACCTTATACATATAAAACGTTCCTAGCGGGCATCCAAATTAATTAAAGTTATTCTTTCTATTTGGATTTGTTTGAAACGTCAGATTTGAATCATATTTCTCAAAATGATGCTCCGTGATTGATGGCCGTTTTCGTTGCCCTTCCATTGTCTATTGTAGAACTTATCTCGCAGCTAACGTCGAACCGGTTTTGACAATATTTGAATTGAGATTGTAAAACCTGTGATGAAATGATGTTTCGGTAAGAAACACGCCACGTAGCGAGAAGAGTTCAAAATGGGCGTGCTTGTTACACTTACATGCATGCAGTAAATGGCACAGATGATTTTTCTCATTTTATGAACACAATAAAACTGGTATCTCTTACAGTGGAAATTGGAGGCCAAAAAATTCAGTGACATAAAATTAAATAGACACATTACAAGTTGAAATTCGCATTTTTTTAAACATAAATATTTCAATTCAGTTCGGTCCCAAAAATCAGCGTTTATTATAAGTAAAGCAAAGTATTAAAATATTCTGTTTGCAAAACAGTGAAGAAGGTAAAAAATATACAAAAAAGCAAAATTAAAATATAAGCAAACATATTAGGGACTGTCTATTCTCGCTAGGTAAAGTATTAGTATTTGCATGCACATTCTGATTTTTTATCTCTTTTTTTTTTATTTCTTTAGAGCAACGCAATATTTTTTGCTTTAAAATTAACGTGTCTATTAACTATGCGTACGTCAGTGCGAAAACCTTATTTATTTTTGTAAAGTTTTATTTGAAGTTCACTCTGTTCTAAAAATCAATAGTATTCCAAATTTATTGCAACAGAGAGGGAAAACATTTTAAGAAGGATTTTTTTTATTTTTATATTTATTTAATTTTACAATACGCCCAGGAGGCATTTATAAAAAATATACTGGTAAAATTATACTAGTATACAAACATAGTAAGCGATATTTTTTAAAAAATAAACAACACTATTTTTTGTATAAAAAATAAAAGGTGAAACTTTGCATAATAAAGAAGAAAAAAAATATGACTAGATTAAAAATTTAAGAATTAAAAAGCAAAAACTTGCAAAGAATATTCATTAAAAAAATGGTATATGCTTGTTGATGTAAAAATTTAATAATAAAAATTAGTTTACAGTAAGTATATATAAGATAATAATGGTAGACAAAAATATTGGATAAATTAATTTTAGAAAAAGATAAGATAATAATAATACACATCAAAAACAGAGAAAAAATTGCATGAAACAGACAGTTTTATTACGACTTTAATAATTAATTTTAAACAATGCATTTAAGAACGTTTTAAAATGAATAATTGTTGTAATAAAAATGTCTATATAACAAATAAATTTGTTGGATAAGGAATGTAAACGCGGATCGGAGAGTTTCGTGCATAGTTAGTTATGTAGTTGAAAACAACTCCGTACTTCTAGTGACTATCGAAGTCTAGGCATTTACAGGGCTTGTGACCTGTCATTGGCTAATTTTGCACATTGAGAAACATTCACGATTTTGCTTATGTTTAATATGTTTTCCTACTCTGTTGCGACAAATTAAGATCTAAATAACTCTCTAGGAAGGAAATTCAGCCTGTCTGCAAACATTGAGACATACTTAAAACGTCGTTGATCAAAATTATTGTTTATTAGAATGAACGCGTTATTTTTTTATACATTTTTTACAAAATTGTACAATGGTTTCATATATTTAGGTAAAGGACTCACCTCACAAAGCAGATTTTTTATAAAATATGGTTATGGGTGGATTTTTTTTTCAAAACTACATACCGAATTACAGCATCAAAAAACATTTCAATTGAAATTTTCCTCTTATGTACTAGTAGGAGTATATTAAAAAACCGAGATAAAAAGCGATTTGAGTTAAAATAAAGTCCCCTATGCGCCATTTGCTTCTGATAAAGGAACGATGATAATGATTAGTTAAAAGTTAACAAGTCTAATAAGAGTTTATTTTTATTTTTAGTACCTCTATATTTCTAGTTAGTTCGCTGTAATAATTTGGTTGCACGCTCACTATCACGAAATAAAAATAATTTCCCTTAAAATACTGTTAGCATCTGAATTATTAATCGTAAAATCATTTTACGATGCTTTTTGTTTTTTTACTGGAAAGAATTTTAACTTAACTATTTGCAGACATAATAGTTTTATGGTTATTGCACTCAAATATTATAAGATACAAAATAACATTTTAATTCGCTCGACAATCCGTTTACAAAGATGAAATTATTATTTACGTGCAAATAACGTATTTTGTAATAGGTTGTCAATAAACTACAAAGTAGATATTTTGAACCTGGGTCCTGATATCAATAGAAGTGTAACAGAGTTGTATTTAATTGCCGAAAAAGTATAATCGAGTTTTGTATATGGAAAATTTAATTGAATCGAGCTACCAACAAATACCATTTATGTACTTGAAAAATTTAAACAAATATGTGGACTCACCCGTAAACCAATGCCCACTGCGTTTGAGCTACTATCGTCTTAAAGCCAATCAAGAAGGTGAATCATGCATTTTCTGATCGTAAACAACAAAATAATCAAAACATCAAAAATACTGATTATCCAGCACGGATGTCGAAATGCTGACAATAAGAAAAGATTCCTCAATTCCTTACCCGGAAGTAAAAAAAACCATATGGACACATGAACAACTTCAATAAAAGCCGTAAAACCCTTAGGTACCATCAGTAGTAAAAAAATTCAGATGAGTTTCATTCACTCATCGCCTTTTTCTCTCGCGCTTCGTAACAAAATTCATGTTATAATTACACCGAATCATAGCATAGTTTTCTTCTGTCATTTCCCACTAATGTAAGGGCTCCCTGGATCAACAAGCTCCCAAAATAAAACCTTAAAATATACATATTTGCCTAAGAGCAAATAAACTCCAATAATACTCTTCTAAAACCCACTGCGGGGTGGATCCACTCACCCTTGTTCTCCCATTGGCTAGAAATGTTAAGACCGCCGCATCTTAATAACATTATTGTCAATTCATTGTGTCTTGCATTGTTTTTTTATTTTTTTACGAAATTATTTTATTTCCTTTTCTAACCACATGTCCATTGAAATACTATTGTATGAAATATTTTTATCTTTCTCGATTCTACAGTATCTGATAACTTCTTTAAAAAAACAACCTTTATTTTTGCTCTCCTGTAAACCTCGCAAAATACAGATTCGAAAGTATACGAGGGACCGTCGATTTGTTTATTTGCTGCATTTGCTCTTATTTTGTCTCTAGTTATTTAGAATATTTAAATTATCATCTTCATAATTATCAAAATTTCACTATCCATTGTACATAGGGCACTAGAATGACATTTCAATTGGATCGCCTTAATGATACTGGAACTTGGCAGTCTTGCTTATCGAAATGTAGAAAAAACTTTTGATTAAATTTTCCTTTATTTCCCTCACAAATTTTAAAGTACAACAGTAACAAACGGGGCGTAGATGTTGACTGTGAAGATAATGCTTATGAAAGTAGAGGAAGCGAGATTCATATGCACAGACAGAGTAATGCGGCGTTCTATCCTCTCCGCCTACGTAGAACAGCGCGATCTCTTTACGGTTCAAACCAACTGTTTCACTGTTTCTTCAATCTGACTCCGATTTCAAAGCGTTCTTCTTTATATAGGAAAACAATTAGTTTTATTATAAAGGAAATAACCGGCGCCAAGACGCGCCAGTTAAAATTAAAGTCGCCTAAACAAACGACATAATTCCAAAACATGAAATAAGTAGGTGTTTCCTTTATGAGAAATATTACCGCGCAGCAAATCTAAATATTTAAGAGCTATTTTATTCATTACACAACAGTCTGAAAATAAGAGACAAAAGTACATCTTTAAAATTTCTAAATAAAAAATACAAGTATACAAAATATGTCAGTATTAATGATATAATACAAAAAATATCCACGTGCCTACGCAATAAGACATTTTCAGAATATTCTAATAGGTGCATACACGGTCCACACATAAAAGGTCTAAACACCAATTGTACTGTATATAGACATTTTTTTTTACCTGGAAGATAAGTTGATGAGTCTTTTTTTCTTTATGCTTATCCGTTATATTGTAATCGTGAAGTATTGTATATGGAAATAATTTCGTATATTGAAGTTTTTTTTAAATATTTTTATGGTGATCTTGGCTGTGCATAATTAAGTAAAATTATTATTTTTATTACAAATGTGGTTTTACTCTTCAACATTTCTGTGGCTTAGATCTCCAGTGGCATAATACTTTTCTTGCCAACATTTTGTGGAGAGTCGATTTAAATTATATATTCACAATACACATACATAAAATGATGTTATGTTTTTTTATTGATATTACTCTACTGTAATATAAGCATTTACGACATTGAACCTTTTAGATCCAAGCCACGGATCTATTATTCCTTGACTGGTATCTGAAACGTCAGATTAATCAAAGTACCTTCAATTAACAGATGATCGCAACACGCTGCATTTCATGCATCAATAATCAACACGAAACCGTAATTTGTTGCGACAGAGTGGGTTAACATTTTTGTGAAGGGAATATGGAACTCTAGGCATTTACAGGGCTTATGACCTGTCATTGCATGGTTTAAGTTGCCATTTTACAGTATTATTTATATATTTAAAAAAAAAAAAATATTTGCTAATTTTTTTATTTTATTTATTATTTATTCATTATTATTAACTGACTTATTCAGTCCAGTTAACAATGACGAAAACATTTCCTTATAATAGCATACAAGTATAATTGAAATAATATACTACTAAAAAAATTAAAACTAGGACAAAAAATAAATAATTATTACAACATCAAGACAAGATCTGGTATATCTTAGTGACTGTATAAATCTTAAATGACCTACACCAAAAAAGTGCAGATTTCGTCTCAAGTTTACAATACGACACAATCGGAACATTGGTGCATGCAAGCATGCATTATAATATATTATCATGACATTTAGTATGATAATAATTTATTTTTCTTAATTCTTTTCTTATTTCTTTTTTGCAATATGTAAATATAACAATTTTATTTTTAATTTTTATTATGGATTGTTTAAAGGATGGCAAGCGGATGTATAATTTGTATCATATATTTGCTTGCTATCTTATTTCAGTTTTTATGTACATATTATTACTTGTTACTTTATTACTATTTGTTGCTATATTATTGTTGTTAACATACCTATATGTAAATATTTTTCTGTCCCAAAATGAGTTTGTTGTAACTCCTGGGAGTACAAAAAAAAATTGTATGATTTAATAAATAAAAAAAATAAAAAAGCCATAGTTTGTGGTGTACTGATCAAGGAACAGCACATTATTATTGTTTTATTATCCACACTTCCTCAACTCTTCCATCTGATGCAATCAGCCGGATGGATATTCACAGAAGTCAGCAAATGGAAGAGAAGAAGAAATGTGGATGTTTGAACATAGGCAGAATGTTTTCCCTCTCTGTTGCGACAAATTGACATTCATTTGGCTGACATCGAGAGAAGAAATCCAGCCTGCCTCGAATCATTTGGACGTACTAAAAACACCGTCGAATACGAAACCTAATTATTTATATATTTGCGCCGTTTCGCCAAGCGAATCATCACCTCAATCTTCAAACGAAGTCACTGACGCGCATCAACGCATTCTAGCTGGGTATTATGTATGCCGTGAACGTGAAGGGGTTAGGCAGATATTATCAACTCTGGTACCCATTACGTTTAACATTGAAAAAGAGAAATAAATAAAAAAATGTAGAGTTCACGAACTGTGCGATCGGAAACGTCACGATTCTGTTATCCGTGACTGGGCCGTTGCAGGCCCGAATTTAACTAACCCTGCGCTCAAAAATATTTTAAGTATGTCCAAATCAAAGTTTGTTGCAACAGAGAGGGAAAACATTTTTGAGAAGAAAATACTTAAGTCGAGTCATTTAAAAAACTAATGACCTGTCATTGGCTGGATTAAGTTATAAAAAAAAAAAAAAACCTGGACTAGGCGCGTGCGGTGAATATTATTAGTAGGGATGATATTGACAAAAAAAAATAATGTCTTTACTTTTAGAAAACATGATAATAAGTCAATATCTATCTAAAATCAATGTGGAATCACTTTATAGGGTATTTCTACATATTATGTAATACTGTTTATATTATTACGAATATAATGCTATGTAAGGTTTTTATAAGCACTTAAAACTCAGGATGTTCTTAAATTTATGCCAAATTTCAATAATACGCTTTTTGAATCTTTATGCTATATGTTATTAAAGATGATTTTTCTTTGCATTACACGAGTTGGATGCTCTTATCTCTACGAGTCTCGTAGAACAATATGACAGCGTTATGAACCCTTATGCGCGTGCGTGGAGATTTGATCATTTGTAATATGACTCGACTCAAAATGAAGAGTAATATTCAGATTCCACCGTATCTAACTAATACTATCAAGTCCAAGGTGCCATGATATTCAGTACTTTGATATAGGAAATATGCGTACATTGCATACGTAGGTAGGAATGCAATAATATTAGGATTGTTTATAGATTTTTGAAATTTATATTTTTATTTATAATTTTTAATAAAAAATACGTATTATTATTTTTCAATATTCAAGGGATTCGCCGCATCCACAGTATGTATGGGCAGAACGCACCTGACTTGGACGTGTGTTTTCGACTCGATGGCTACTCTCATGTAAAATGAAATCGAATGAAGAAAAGTTAGCCTCGTAGTGTACCTACATGTGGTTGGCATCTACATCTTTAAAACGCGAGTATCAGGACTCATCTTACCTCTTTGTAAAAGGTGATCGTTATAAGCTTCACATTCGTAAAATTACTATTATGATCATTGCAGGGACGAAGAAGCATATGAAGCAAGTGAAGCTGAGCCTCACTAAGAAATCATTGCTAGTCACCAGTACCTAATATGTATTTTAATTCGCATTATATCAACACATTATGAAAATAAAAAAACTAGCAACCAATATAAAAATTCTCAAAGATGCCCACAGAAATGGCCCGTACTGTCTTATTTACTATAGGTACCTACGCAATATTTACGCATATTATATTTATCCTTAAAATCTGAGCTTCACTAGAAATTTGGTATCAAAGACGCCACTGGATCATTGGCTATTGTGATACAAGGATATCCACTTTTTGCGTTGCAATATGATCATGAATAAGTATGAATGGCGGCCACCGTGGTTTAGTGGTCAAGACGCTTGACTCACACACGGAAGGTTCCGGGTTCGATTCCCGGTGAGAACACAAAAAATTACATGTGGTTTTTCTCAAGCCTGGGTGTTCTGTGATGTAATTCACAACTGTAATTGGGTATCCTGGCCTGTTGTTGTGTGAAAAAAAAAAAAATAATAATAATAAATAAGAAATAAATGACAGTATCCGATAAAGGCTCTCCTTATAATTTGCCAAACCAATAAGGAAAATTGCGGTAAAATTAGTGATGTTGAGCTAAATTAATATAATTTTACATGTAAAAGTCGTTTTTCGACAAAAAAACATTGCTTTTTTGTAGAAGTTAAACAAATACCCATGGTCTTCAAAGCGGTTTCGGGTATGAGGAGAAATGTACTTTCAAAGATTTAAATAGTTTAAAAATGCATTGCCCTATGCACCGTAGAGTGCCGAAAAGGGGTTTGATGATTTTATTTATTTATAAAACAAATTTAATATCCTAATTCTTCTCTGTTTGCCTCGAATAGCCCGCTGAACTTGCTCGGGTCATAGCGTCCCCCCCACTCCTGTCTCCTCGCATTGCACCCACCACACTATTGGTAGTATAGCAACTAGCAACTAGTAACCATCGTAGTATACGCCAAATCAGGGATGGCATAAATTACGTTAGCAAATACATGTCAAACATGTGCCAAAGTTAAACCAACGTGTTTTAGCAAGTTTGGATTACATACAAAGAAAGGACTTTTTAGTTCCACAACAAACCAGGAGGCTCAATTACAGTAACGAATTACATCACGTAATATCCAGGCTTTAGTAAAATTACATTTAATTTTTACGATTTTACCAGGAATAAAATAAAAGTTTTCAGCGTCAAAATTTGTCATTTTCCATTGTTTCATCGATTTGTCAAGATAATCTTTCTCTCACATCCGCTCCTAAGACCCAGTTGCCAGCCCTCTTACCTCCTCCGACGTCAATCCCGCATCCCTTGGTTTCGTCAAATGAAGCCGAAAGGTCGTCATCGACGGCCTTCCGGACGGCGGGAGCCCTCACAGGCAACTTAGGTAAACATATTACAACAGAGATGAAGAACATTTAAGAGAAGGTAATATAGAAGTCCAGGCATCTACAGGGCTTATGACCTGTCAATGGCTGGTTTAAGTGGCCACTTTACACACTGTGTAACATTCACCATTCGGCCTATATTTGAACATCTATATTCCTTCAATTCTCTCGTCTGTTGATGTTTGTGAAGTTAAAGAGCTGAAACCTTTATTTATGTGGGTGATATTCATCTAATTGAATTATTTCATTCAGCCATTGACAGGTCATAAGCCCTGTAGATGCTTGGACTTCTATATTACCTTCTCTTAAATGTTCTTCATCTTTGTTGTAATATGTTAATATAAACAGCTCCCCAGGGAGTTGAATCCAGTCCCTGTCTACAAAAATTTAGACAAACTCAAAATATTGTTAACTTAGGTAAAGGCTTTTCTGGTCCACTGCCGCACTCTTAAAACGCTCAGCATAAGAAGCGTCTGCATCCGTTCTCAGACTTAAATGTTGGCAATGAAATCGAACCATCTTATTCCTGATATTCTCCTCGAGCCTTTCCTCCTCAAATCTCAGGGTGTTCCGAGTTTTATTATGGTGCCAAGATGCGCGCCTACACAAATAGGAGTACTAGCACTCGTATATGTACGAGAGTTGAATTCCTTGGCTTTGGATTAAATTCACGTCTTTGAACACGGAGGTGATGATGTTCATTGAATGTCACATCATTTTATCTTTCCAATGTTTTTAGGACGCCATTTTAATCACGAGTGCAACATTGTGTGTACGTACATATTTCATATGGCACCCCTGTTCTATACGGTGTATGTCGCCCTGCAGGTCACGACTCGCGTGCCCGCCTATAGCAAACGCTTCCTCGTACCACTCAGCCACGGCCGTGTTGACTTAATAGCTATTTTGTAATTCTCAAACTATTTCCTACAATCTGGGCTCATTTTTACCGGGTAAGTAGCAACATTTATTACCTTACAAATTAATCTCACCAGTTCAGTTTCTAACAGGTCACGTTATATTAACAAGAGTTCGTAAGATTAGGTGCACAGCGCAAAGCACATAATCATCTGATCTTTAAATGTCTAATTTATATAAGTTTGTCTAAATATTTGTAGACACAACACTAACATATTACATTAGATATGGAGAACATTTATGAGAAGGAGATCCCGTCATTTTTACAGAAATTAGAACCAACTCAAAACATTGTTTATTAAACCAAATAAGCCAAAAAACAATTTAAAAATTGGCTACCGTAATTTAAAAAACTTTCAGGCGTTGCTTAGTAGGTAAAATAATTTAGTCAGAAAAATCTCATACACATCAATAAAGGTTTTAGCTGTTTAAATTTACAACAGATGAACCTACGTTCGAATAATGTCTTGATATTTATAGGTACTTACTCAAAAAAATACGTATGTTTAGAAAAACTATCAATTTACTCGTATGGACTAACTTATGTAGAAAGGTTCAATGTAGGTTTTTTTTTAACATTCGATTAACGTTTTTTATTCGTTCTTTAAAAAGCGTTTAAAGAACTATTTTTGAAAAACTCCCGATGTAGTTACGTTTCTAAACGTTCCAAAACGTTCAAATACGTTTATAAAATATTCGATTAATGTGTACGTTTAAAAAACGTGCAATCTGCTTTTGAAAAAATAGTGTTATTTTAACTTTCGTTACAAGACTGAATGCATTTCTCTTAAATTGACGTATGTATTAATTTGTGACGCGAATGTACCAAGATTTAACTATCTGGAACACTACCTCCCGCGATAACAGTGCTACTTAAAGTTGACGAATACATAATATTTATCAAATATATTCTTTTTAATATCATACAAAATGAAACGTCAATTCTTCAATCACTCTCATTCACACGTTTGTCTAATATTAATGTAAAAAAATAAAATTGAGCGTGAATTTTGGGTATCCATTGTAAAGCGAAATAACACTGATCAAAATGGATGCAAAGTCATTGGAACAATAGGCATTATCCCCCCCCCCCCCCTCGATAACTTCATTTGGGCATCAACCATTTTCCAGGAATTAGCAAACAGCCTGTTAGCCACACGTGTGACAGTAACTACCCAAATTATTTGTTTTGTTATCCATAATGTTGAAACGGTGATTTATCTGTTTTTTTTTTATCGTTTACCTTTTAGCATGAACACTTGAAAAATTTACTGTTATGTTCCATGTTCGCTTTTGTAAATTTATTGATAATTTTAAGTCGCTAGAACTTCACTCGTCCATGCGCTTTGTAGCTGCAAGACGATTGGTAATTTAGGTTCAATAGGTAAATGTTAACAACTTTCAAATACCTCAATTTCGTAAATGGGGTATAGAATTCCAACCATCCATGCGCTCAAAAGCTGCAAGACCAAGTACTATTTTTGTCAATTTGCTTTTTTTATTTTCATTTTTAAAATATCACCAAAACTCTAAACATCATTGTCAAATAAAATAAAAATTAAATGGGAGCAAGATTTTTTACTGTCTTAAGCTCCTATATATCAGAATTATAATATAATTGGATACGAGGAACTGAAATCCCAACTGTCCATGCGCTCCGTAGACGTGCTGGGATATTTATTCACTGTACAGCGCCCTTGAGGTGATTTTCACAAAAATGGCGTTATACAAATTATTTTAATACCATAAAGTCATAATAATAATAATTAAACAAAACCACTTATCGCATATTAATATTTTTATTGTAAGGTGAGAAAAGCTGCGCAAAAACTATCGTCATCGAATGCGGTTTGTCTTTTTAGAATACTTTTATCTTCATAAATAATTACCCTTTAAGAAGACAGTTGTTATTTATTAATTGACAATTATGTTACCTGATTTCTGAGATAGTGGTTGGTTCAACAAAGGTATTCCAGCGATAATCAGGCGATTCTACAAAACGACAACAAGCTCTTACCATGAATGCCAGTCTACGACATTTGTTCTCCAGACAAGAAAATGTCCGGTCACAAAGGCCCTTTGTGGTATCAAAGGTCTTGTGTCTTGGTATAATAAGCGCTTGATTAGCGACATAAAAATAGGAAGAAATGAACCGTGGATTATAAAGAATGCCGTGATATTCTAAACTCTAAACAGAATTCACTCACTACCCATGTGATTTTTTTTAATGGGTCTTGCACTATTTTTTGCCTTGCATATAATGACAAGGTTTATTTTCAGTTCAAAAGGATACTTAATTATTTGTTTACTTCAAAAACCAACGTTTTTTTTTATTTACTTTTATAAAAAACATTATTTAGTTGATAAGTTTATTATATGGAAGAATCTGATGGAATGTTTCGGCTGTGGCTTGTTAAAAGGAGCTTCTCCGCAATTGCTCCAGTGACGAGAAAACCACAGAAAACTCGTAAAGAGAAAGCTGACTGTTGTCATTCGTCAACAGACCTTCCGATCCAGTTGAAGAGTGTTCGACATTTAGTATCCTGCTAGCATGTATACCTTTTATTGCCTTTATTATGTCTAGTATGTGTAATGCTACCTCTTGTGACAAGTCCTCATGACTAATCATTACATGATCACCGTTCAAATCGTCATGATGACTTCTCTTATCAAACCCTTTTCCGCACCAGATGGTGCATAGGGTACTGCATTGTTAAAAATCAAGTGCAGCGTATTAGATTAGATCCTGTTTACTGCATACGAAAATAAAATAGGGACGAGTTTGAGTTTGGGTATCGTCTATTGCCTTGTTAACCTTAACAATAAGTTAAGGAATGCTATCTTTGTTTTCTTTTTAATATTTTACATTTTATGCTGTTACATGTTCACTTAATTGCCATACTTACTAGTTCTTTGCTCAATGAATTATTATTGCGTTTCTTAAATTTATTTTTTATTATTAACTTTTTAAAATCATTCTTATGTTGTTGAAATACCATTTGTCGATGCGTTTTGAAGCTGCAAGACTTTTTGTGATGTTAGCTATCATATTATGTAAATGTTATCAAATATCTAAATTTAGTAAATGGGGTCTAGAATTTCAACTGTCCATGCGCTCAATAGCTGCAAGACTTGTTGTTATCTAAATTCTAATTTTATAAATCTGCTTTTTATTTCGTTTTTAAAATATCACTTAAACTCTAAACTTCATTATCAGATAAAAATTTAAAAATAAAAATGTAAAAAAGGGCTAGATTTCTTATTGTCCATGCGCTCTGTAGCTGCAAGACGTTATGTTATCTAGCTCATATATATCATAATTGTAATATATCATAATTGGAGACGAGGAACTAGAATCCCAACCATCCATGCGCTCTGTAGCTCGGCAAACATACCGACCACTACAATGTGAGGCGGAAGTTTCTTCTCTAAATTTCCTTTTTTGGGTTTTTACCTAAGAGCAGCTATCGAGTCAAAAATACGCGACCAGAGTTCTGGTTCTATTTTACTCAAATAACCAAATTCTTCATCCCGGAAAGAAAAATTAACATTCAGAACTTAATGAATATATTTTATATATTCATTTATTTCGTTAAGCTACAATACTTATTATATTATGTAACAACGCTATGGTTGATTGGTTGATTCACAAGAATCTGTGACCAAGTTCAAAGTAGGTCATTTATATTATTTTTTTCATATGTTTTCGAGAAACTTCGCCAAACATTAAAATGCTTTAGATTTACCGAGTGTAAAAAATCATTTTTTTTAACCAATTTCTCGTTGCAATGAACTTTTTTATTGCAGAAATGTGGATATTTCAAGATGGTGATGAACGTGTTACGTAGTCACTAAACTAGCCAAACACAGGTCATAGGTCCCGTATATGGCTAGATTTCCTGTAACCTTTCTCAAAAATATCATCCATCGCTGTTGTAATATGTGAAACTAAATTTAAATCTTAACCTATAAATTAACTTTAAAAAATTAAATATTTTGGTTTGAACTTTCTCATGTATCAAAAATATCAATACATTAAAACGATTTCCAGCTCGACCGACATTAAAATCATCTGATATGGCAACGTAGTAGATTGAACCACGACCCCGAGCATCGAAGCCCGTGACTTTGCTACAAAATCATTAACTTTAAATCGACTTCATAAAAAAATCTAGAATCATTTATTGCTATAAAAAGACATTCAGAGTTAATGGATTCGAATTATAAATATCACTAACATCAAAATTATTAGAACTCCTTATATGAAAATTGTTTAAATAACTTATAACTGCAGGTAGCGAAACTGAAAAGGTATTAAATTTTAATATACTTATATCAGCGAATTCCTTTGGGGAAATGGTGATTTGATTTTACTGGCAAAATAATGGGACAACATCACCTTTTTTATGACTCGGGAAAATAATAAATTGTAAAAGACATAAAAAGTAATAAATATTAGTTAAATCGGTTTATAATCCTTCCAATTGTTTGACATTCCTCGCTGAATGTTTGCATAGTTAGGAAAAAACTTGAGGATTTCATAAAATACCATTATGACAAAAATTGCCCCATAAACCATAGAAAACGGAAAGCAAAATGTGATCATGTCATAAAAGATACATAAACAAAACTTGCGATGCAAGAACGGCACTCACTCACGCATGCTAATCTCTAAAAACTGTTCTATAATATATTAAAAAACACGAAAATACATAAAGCCATACTAAATCTTTATGTATATTATCTATAATGTAAAAAAATAGACGAAATTTTTGGGAAATATTAAACAAAAATAAAAACCCTAGCTAAATATTACCTTTCCAGGCATTTCGAGCCGGATTAATTGGCCCTTTTGTACTGTGAGCCAATAAAATAATCGTAAATTGCTGAAAAAAAACTTGTTAAGCAATTCAAAATATAAAATAGTGATCCCGTAAAAGAGGCATTTCCTTGTTGGCAATGGAAATGTGCGTATAGAACTGGAAATTCTCTGCATTTTCCCTTGATATAAAATTATGAATCGTGTTGATAAGGACATGTCACGAGTTTGAGGTCATAAAATTTTAATTTAAATAAAATACAAGTTTTTTATTACCCGTTTATCAGATTTTCTTATTTAATTATACCAACTTCATTCTTTGTTTGTGTATTTCTCGTTCGTCAGGCAACCTTGTTTTGAAAAAGACATCCCACTTATGTACCTTTACAGGTATTCATTTGTTTTACCTTACTTTATAATTCAGTACTCTCGAAAGCTTTGCAATACTTTTATGCTAGAACAATATTCATATTTAATATAGCTCTTTTTAAATTTTCTTTTTCATAATGCAAGTCGTACATTATTTGGAGTCAATGGTATGTTTATTTCTTGTTATGTAGATTTTTTTAAATATAACATTTTTCTTTTCTTTATTCACCAACGTAGGTACCTTCAAGAATGATAGCGGCAAGCTCTTTTTTTAATAACTTGTGTCCGTAGTGTATTAATGCTTATGTTGGTAGTCGGCATTGCATACAAAAGTTTGTTTATTAGTTCGATAGCCGGCTTCTGGCCGGTTCGTTTTTTTAAACCGAAATTCCGTTTTAAATATGTATTTCAACTAAATTAAACTTCAATATTTATATTTTTTGGGTGATACCATGTGTGTAGGATTTGTTCTAACGTTTTGGCTACCATTGCAGGAGCCATCTTCGGGGTGAGCTGAGTGTTTTATAGAAAAAAAGTATGTGTTTAAGTACTAGTAATTTGTACCGTGTCGCAATCGGCAGTAGACACATTTTTATAAAAGGAATAACTCGCCAAGCCTCTATTTAGAGGCTTGTCAGCAGGTGGGATAGATGGAAAACCCCAGACCAATTGAGAAAAAAATCTTTCTAGGAATTTTTTTCTTTCAACTGGCGGGAATCGAACCCGCGACGCCAGTTTCACAGTAGGCCGTCTTACCGACTGCGCTATGGCGCCAATCTTTTTCTACTCATTTTTACATTCATTTCAATTAATTTTTGTAGTATGTACTACTAGGAACCATGCTGAGTTTAATTTGCAAAAAAAGAAACATATTGATAACAGTGACCGTGAAAACCTTCGCACCAAAATTAAACTTATTCG
This sequence comes from Micrasema longulum, assembly GCF_059751315.1. NCBI lineage: Eukaryota > Metazoa > Arthropoda > Insecta > Trichoptera > Brachycentridae > Micrasema > Micrasema longulum. Next base: position 644,030 of record NW_028277385.1, on the reverse strand, counting down.
ACTGAATAAACATAACTGTAAGATAATATAACTAGTTTCATAAACTTATTCGATTAATTATCAGTCAAGTATTTTTTGAAAATGGACGTTAAATCATTTCTGAAGAACAAATGTTTTTAAAAAATACAAAAAAAAAAAAAAACTTTTTATCTACAGGAATCAATTAAGGGCTAAAAGGGTCGAATGTATTTTGTTTTAGAATATCGTTTATAAGGTAAATAAATACAGTAGGTTCTGCGTCATGTAAGTGTAAGTTATCAAAATAGTTGAGATTTAATGTTTAAGATTTATGTTTAGCAACAATATTTTGAGTTTGTCCAAATTTTTGTAGACAAGAACTGGATTCGACTCCCTGGGGAGCTGTTTACATTAACTATATTACCTTCTCTTAAATGTTCTTCATCTCTGTTGTAATATATTAATGTAAACAGCTTCCCAGGGAGTCGAATCCAGTCCTTGTCTACAAAAATTTGGACAAACTCAAAATATTGTTGATAAATCCACCTGGTCCATGATGAAGTATAGAAATTGAAAAAATAACATTTTCAGGCGTTACCTAGTATGTAGGTGAAATAATTCAATTAGATGAATCTCACCCGCATAAATAAAGGTTTCAGCTCTTTAACTTCACAAACATCAACGGATGAAAGAATTGAAGAAATATAGATGTTCAAATATGGGCAGAATGGTGAATGTTACACAGTGTGTAAAGTGGCCACTTAAATCAGCCATTGACAGGTCATAAGCCCTGTAGATGCCTAGACTTTTATATTACCTTCTCTTAAATGTTCTTCATGTCTGTTGTAATATGTTAATTTATGTTTAGGTTTAAAATTTAGGTTTTATTTTTATAATTAAGGCATCGATGAAGAAAATAATTATGTACTAGCGCAAAAGCCCTTGATTTGTTTAGCTTGTAAGAAAGATGCAGAAATTCAATCAGTGGAATAGGCACAGATAATTGATTTTAATTTCATCTAGTAAACAACATAGAGAAACCTAATGACTTTATTCAATAAAATCTTTACTTTACTTCCGAAAGCGATTAAGGATCCAGTTTTCTTTCAGCGATCACTTGCAGGTGAGTGCGAGTGAGAAGCAAATAGATACGTGATACTTGTTCATAATTTGCTTTGTAATTGATATACGACTTCTACGCACAACACACTATACTTAAAACTTACTTTGTCGAACAACAAAACGATACTAACAGAACTGTTCAGGATTTCTAAACATTTTTCCTACTGAAACAGCGGTTCGGTAAAAGAAATCGGACATTCTGCTCCGTATTTCTCTGAAACTATTGAAAAATCTTCACCGAGTTAAATGATACACGTAGCAAAAGGCCCCGAACGAAAATTTTTTGCGTGCTCTGTACACATTCAATATCAACGTGCGCAAACGTTTGCTTTTTTTACGTTGGGGCGGCACGAAAGTTGTAAAAATTTAATTCAAGGCATTGTGGCGTGTGCCGAGCGCGTGACAGCTAGCTATAATAGTTTATGTCAATTTACATAGAATACGCGTAGGAAGTTTCCCCATGCAAACGCGGTGTCTCAGTAATGAAAATTTAATGTTTCTTATATTTATATTACGCAGTAATGGCGAAGATGAAGTTGGCTTTTGTATGGAAAATGAGTACTCCACACAATATTACGGGAGTTGACCTTGCGCCTTATTTTTTACGCGAAATATAATGGAATACTCATGAAAAGTCTTATGAGAAAAGCTATAGAAAAAACAAATATAGATACAACAAAGTTTACATCACTTTTTTTCTTCTCAAAAAATAAAGCAAAAGCCGCTTAAATAAGTTTTACCAAAATTAAAAAATATAAACAACCCTTAGTATACATCGTTCACCGTCTCTAGATAGTAAAGTTTTCATAAACAAATTCCAATAATTTATTAGAGATACTGTTTTTTTGAAAAACATTGAGTTTTCATTTGTTATTTTAGGTTTCTTTTTGGTTTCTTGTATTAAAATATTAATACTGTGTATTTTTATTGTGTACGTGCTATAACGTAAAACTGATAAAATCATGTAGGCACAGGTTATGCCTATGTATTTTTTTTCTTATTTTTTTATTTTCTTTTATATTATGTTTATATGCTGAGTACTATAAGAAAAAATAAATATTTAGAAAATTGTTTTTTTTTTAAAACATACATAAAGTTAAAATAAAAACTTTCCTTATTTTTTTAAAATACGTTATACTTTTTAATGTTTGCTTTGTTATAATTTCAATCCTATATTTTGCTTTTGAAGGAATGTAAAGGATTGGGATAAATCCAAGTTAAAATAATGATTGATGATGATGTGTTATTAATAAGTGTTTTTTAAATTGGCCCTTTGAGTAATATATGAGTCAAGTATTGATCCCGTGAATATCGAGCACTCGCTCATGAAGACATTATGTAGACATGGTAATGATTTTCTTCTTCAAACGACCATCATTTAATTTACCGCACAGTATTCATTGCAACAGCTCCCAATTTGTTAATTGAGCAATTTGTGGCTGTGATTAAAAGAACTTAAATAGAACGCTGTCTTCTGTATATTCAGAAATGATAGTCATTAAATACTATTAGCCTGATTTCATCACTCGAAATAATGGCCCGAAGTGATTAAGAAAATTATTTTGGATATAATTTGGACTCCAAATCGTGGTATTGTATGTTAAAGCGATGAGAACACGGAAAAATGTTCTAAGAAAATAATGTAACGCAATACACTACCGTGGAATTATACTTAAGATTAAAAAAACGAAACGTAACATGGACATGGGTATTTAAATTTTAAAAATGAATAATATTATTAATTTTATATTAAAATGTGGGATTAAATACAAACCTTCATTGTCAGGTGTCAATATTTAGTCAATTTATATTTCTAAAACAAAACAAAAATTATATTTATCCATAATAAAAAAAAAATCTAGTAAAATGGCAAAATAGTTTACAGCCAATTCTACCATCTAAAACCAAAACATAATTAATTTTATAATAAACGAATTATTTTGTTTTTTAAAAAAACTTGCTGAAAAAAATTAACTGAAATACAAAACACAAATGAATAAAAATAGTTAACTTTTAAAAAAAGACACATTTTTCTTCGTTTGTTTTTATTTTATCTTAAGACTGTAGTCTGATGGAAAGTAAGGAAAGCCTACGATTTTATCATTTTAGAACGCAGTTCTTTTAAAATTGCGCCATCAAAAAAATAAAGTAAATGGTTGTTACCTAAAAACAATAGTTTTCGAAAGTTTTTCTGTTTATACAATATAATTAAACTTTCATATTACTAAAGTATAATTACTTTTCGATCGTCAGATTGCGCATCTTTAAATTTAGACTAAACTTAAACACATTTATAAATTTATTTTTACATGAACGACATAAATTGCTTTTGGCATATACGAGTATATTGAACATAAATATCGCTAGCCCACAGCATCAGTGAGATATCCCTGAAGAACATATTCTGAGATGATCGGACTTTGAAGTGCAAAAGGTCTGACTGAATTAAATTATTTGATGTAAATAATGAATATTATATTTTTACATTGATTGACTATCTAACTTCAATATTTTATCATTTAAAAACATTTATTTATTCATTCAAAATTACACTCGTTTAAATATCAATGAACTTATAGAGTTTCTTATGATGTGCCCGTGTCAAGCCATAATAAATAACAATAAAAATATACAGTAAAATTAATTCAATTAAATTATAATGAGATGTGATGCAATAGAATAACAATCCAGAAAAACAAAGTATAAATTAAAGATAATAAAATTTCAAAAAAAACGATGTAAAAAATATAATCCGATATATATTAAAATAAAAATTATACAAATTTAGATTCATACGTTGGTTTATTTCATTTATTAACATATCTGCATGTGTACATCAAAATCGGAAACTTCGGGTTAATCTTGCCGTTGCTTTAAGCTTGTAATATAAAGAAAAAAATACATGGGTACAATATATATACATAAAAAATAAAAACTTCGTGACAATTGTTTCCCCTTATTAGGGTATTTTCAAACGAATGTGAAGAGTATTTGGATTGAATGTCCTTATATAGTTATATAATTCAAGGTACTTTAGTAGAAAATAAAAAATAATCTTATGAACTTTAGCATGTACATTAATCATAGTTGAGGGAAAAACCAATGGTTAAGGGTGAGGCTAAATGTTTAATAGGTAATGGGGAATTTAGGTATTTATATTTGAATTTCGGGGAAAATATAACAAAGTAAGTATTTATTGACATACAAGTACGTATTGTGAGATAATTAATGAAGCTTTATAGTTTTGTAAAATTAGATAATTGTTGTCGAAAGAATATCAATAATATTATAATAGGTTGCTGTTCATTTTAATTTTAAAACATGATTTGAAATATTAGGAAGAAATTTATATAAACATAAATGTATTATTATACAATATTTCTATTTATATATTAAAAATATTTTTATGCAAGATTGGTGCAAGTTGCGTGTTGCTAATAAAATTTTATTAATAAATACATGAGATATTTTGTTCGTCTGAAATGTATTATTATAAGATAAAATGAATCAAAGAACAGTAATTTCTCTCAGTAAATTAAATTTCTTTGAAATTTAATTTACGAACAGGAACTTATTCTCTTGAAACTTCAATACATTGTAAGGCATCCAAGTACACTTAACCTTTCCAACCCGTTGCTTTGCTGGGTTATTAAAACAAAGTATTTTTTGACGAATTTGATCTAAATCAGTATTTGTAGTTTTTAATTTATGATATCCCAGAGAAAAATAAGTTGATATTTGTAGTGATTTTGTCGTTTAAAAATAAGAATTATACCGATAGAATGAAAAATACGAAGATCCGTTTACCCATAGTGACGTTGCATCGCTATTCTGTATTAATATTAATTCATTTTTCCACAAAGATTTTTTTCAAAGAGAGTGAGATGTTTTTTGTAGACGAAAAGAAGCATGTGACACTTATCAGCTTTCCGGCTTTCCCTATGCAAAAACAAGTTGTCGCTTCGTTGCAACATAAAAGAAACACAAACAGATATGCACACTTCTGCCTTAATAGTATTGTGTTTTTGGTCAGTAATTGTAATTGGAACCTACTCCTATCGTAGAGTTTTTAAATGTTTTTTGTTACATGAAGATGATCATTAATTAATTTTAAGCAAGGTGCCAGTCCAAGGAATATAAAATGTGCAGAAACACGTTTACAACAATATTTCTATTATGTCAACCATGTTGGGAATTTTTCACATGGTAGGTAAACGAGCTGATCACCACATCACGAGAGGAATAAATGTATAAATTTCATCATCATCAACCCTCTTTTTGCACCCAGTAGCGCATTAGATACTGCATTGGTAAACCAAATGCAGCGTAGTTCAATCATCTATTTCATGAAGGTTAGGCGATCAGTTTTATACTTTTAGTCCCAATCCAGGAACAAAGAAATATTACAGCTCCAAAAATCTTTAAAATTACAATTTTAAATTTTACGTCCACCTTACCTAGCATCAAACCCTATATTTTATGAATGGTAGTCTCTGCGTCCAGACGGTTGAATAGTTCATTGTGTGAAATGGGACCCAAACCCTAGACGAGTTCTTTCGACTCCATGGCTGCTCTCAGGTAAAAATCTCGACTAAGGAAATCGAATGGAGATAAGTTACTTGTTGTGTAGTGGTTGACGTGTTTGTCTGCCATATTTAAATTAGGCGAAGAAAACAAAAACTGGAATCTCCACCACTGCGCATTACATCTGAAACGAGTTAGATACAGCAATGGATGGAAAAAACAAAAACTCTATTTACAACTGTAAAGGTTTCGGAGCCTAAATGGCAATATCTTAGCAATAGCAGTAAGTCATAAACACTTGACTCGGCAAATTTATTATTCAGCTCAATCTTTATTTTTGGTACATTTATTGAAATGATTTTAAGCTGCTAGAATTCAACTCGTCCATGCGCTTTGTGGCTGCAAGACGATTAATAATCTATTTTTATTCTTAAAGCAGGGGGGGAGGGGGGTCAGTGCAACCTATGAAGATCTATTGTGACGGGTACCCGAATAGTTTTCGCTCTCCCAGCCTAGCCTGGCTACTGTGTGGAAAACGGGAGCTTTAATTTTGCTAAATCTCCCCCTCCAAGCCCAGATTCGTAAGGTATCGGGTTCTTGGGTAGAGGGCGAGTTCTTTAACGTTCTCAGGAACGAGTGTTCTCCGGGGATTAACCTTGATAATCTGACTTCAATATCTGAATGTTATCAAATATTTAAATTGAGTAAATGTGGCCTATAATTCCAACCGAACATGCCATTAGTAGCTGCAAGACTTGTTGTAATTTAACTTCTATTTTAAGAAATTAGTTTTCCTACCATCAATGCGCTCTGAAGCTGCAAGATGTTCTGGGATATTTATTTATTGTACAGCGCCCTTGATGCAATTTTCACGAAAATGGCGCTTTGTAAATTATTCAACAGAAACAATACACTCATACATTTGTTACTCAACGTATTTAGTTCGGCAACCACAAGAGCATTTTATTTATGCTACCCAAAAAAAACTATTTAATAATTTAAAACAACTCAATAATTTACCAATTCATCGCAATAATATGTAGACAGTTAGTAATTTCTGTCAAAAAATACATTAATAACTAAAATAAAAAATATTCTTTGCCCTCTGGGAAAAGCACTAAAAATACAGTTAATGCATATGACTCGAAATATAAAAAATGTGTAGAATACCGTCATTGCTTTAAAACGTCTCAAATTTACGAACCCTCAATGGATTGGTTCGCGGCAAAGGGTTAACTGTGAATTCTAATCCAAGTACAAATCTTACATAGGTTTATAAAATGGAGTTGTACTGTACTAAAGTAGGTAATTGGTGGCCGTGTCTCCTTAATTTCCAGTCCCGTTACAATAGACCTACAAAAGTCAGATTTGGTAGCTCATTACTTGAAATGGACATGGTACAAAGTGACCCTAGAAGAAATGACTAGACAATGACTTTATTGGGTTAAATTGCCTACCGTCGGCTGACGGGGTCCCGTGAGAAATCTAGGCCTATTGTGTTATGTCCATACTGGTCTAATTACCGAATAAATTATTTCAAGATAATTACGGTTATTACGAACACGAATTTAATGTTTGATTTAGCCATGTCACACGACCATATTCGTGGCATACAATGGACATGCAAAATAACACATAAAAAAAATCATTTCTTAGAGAGAAAAAAATTGGGCCAAATCGGAAGATTTATTTTGTATATTTTTATTATTACCTAACTGTATTTTTTTTAAACCCGTGTCAAACAATTTGAGTAATTGACTCGTATGTGGCCTATAGATATGGGCGTTGCGGTTATGTATGTTGGGTTCATAGTCTATGATCGATGACACGCACGTGCTAAATCATTTCACCTGAAATCTAGAGTGACTGCCGATAAAGCAAATCTTTATTTTATATTGAATCCGATACAACATATTCGCAAGGCTAACACATAACAACGATAGCAACGTCCCGTAGTACATTAACATCGTTCCTCCCATAGAGAAATGAATAACAAAGGAACGTGGCGTATAAAGATACCACAGGGCGTGGGAATGCCCAGTCAGCCTAACCAGTTAGCCCAAACAGGCAGTCCGAACTGCATGTAATCCAAGTGCAGACAGTTCAGCCCCGCATCGCCATTACTCTCGCGCTCCACAACAAAGTATCGTAACTTATTCCAGATACAATAAATACACCTCGGAACATCAACATCGCCTGTTCTGTCCATCATCAACCGAGGCAGGATCACCACCTCATCATAATTCCAACAGTGGTGACCCCGACGATTCTACCGGGTTCTGTTCAACTGCTGCAGAGATCTTTTACAAACCATGCGTTCGGAAACACTGCGCTCTACGTAGCATCTACGGAGTATCCAGTTGGACGACAGAAGATAATACGCAGCACGCTAATCTCACACAACTACGCCGATCACGTTCATTTTTGCAGATCTCGCCTAGTTTCACTGATTTCGCTCAACCACAACAAGTACGCTCAACTTCACAAAACTTGCTTCTCTCCGCTGCGCTGATTCATTTACGCCGCCGCCAATCCAACAACTCTCAACCACCTAATTCCTACATTTATAAGTAGCAGTAACAGTTACAAATTAAACTGTTAAAGAAATAATTTCACTTTTTTTTACAATTCCATGGACTTCATGGTCAATTTCATGGAAGGTTATCTACAGCTTTGCCCACGCACTTATAATTTGTTATTTTTACTAAGGCTTCATTCAGTTTTTTTTTATGAGACTGTAAGCGTTGTTTTAGAAAAAAAACTGTTTTTAAAAAAACTAAAGTATTTTTTTACTACCTCCGGTATCCAGGCAGATGAAGAATACGGTTCTGTGAATACCAGAATTTCGGAAAAGTGCCTTTGACTCAATGGCTATTCTCAGCTAAAAATCCTGAAAATCGAAATCGAGTATAAAATAGTCCGCCTTGTGTTGTAGTGGCTGGCATGTTCACCTGCCAGGATTAAGGTTCTGGCCGTGATTGATGATGATAACTTGTAATATAAAAATATTTAAAAATTAAATCAAATAAATATAAAAGCAAAAATACAGCGGGATTTCACCTAATAATTAAACATTGATAAGATTGGTGTTTATTTATTTACAGGCATAGCCAATTTGCACAAAATCTATCACATATTTAAAATATATTTCTATTTTATTTGTTAACGGCCGTAACGAAGCGTACAATCTGTATAACAATTAAAAATAAATAAAATATAAGATACCTACAAATCAAGTTTGTAAATCTTACATACAAATTATACTTCTTTAAAACATAATAAATCTCCATTTTAGAACAGGCTGAGCCATGTTAGATGGAGACTATCCTAACTAGAAAAGTCTCCGTATTCATTTTCTATTCACTAGTTTTATATAAATTCCCTGGTATAAAATATATTGTTTTCTTATATATGCAGTAAATTTATAAAACTAAAATAAAATATATATTATGATGTCCATATAAGCACATTGGGTATGATATATACGTTTGTATAAATAAATCTAATTTTAAATATTTATCTAGTAGAGCATAGTAAACGGAAAGCATATTTATTACAGGTCAAAAGCGTTGTACATACCTAGGCCCCCAAATTCCATGTTGTATGTGTAATGTTCTTTATCTCTTTTGTAATATGTAAATATGGATATATTTAAAACCAATAATGGCTAATAGTCTAATTCAAATACATTTAGGATGGAACACTTAGAATCGAGTTGTTTATTCTGTAAAAGCTACAATGTTAAATTTGCTCATCAATTGAAAAATTGACTGACATCCGTAGCTTACTAAAACTCTGACACGAAAGCTTTTTAGTATGTAAACATGATGTTCGTCCAACCGATGAAGTAAAAGCTTTACTGTAAATATTCGAACAGCTTCATGTTTTTTCTGTACTTTAGACGGAAAATGAGCTTTCAAAATGTAGGTACTAGGACCAATACTAAACTTGAATTTATACACATTTGTTTCAATTTAAGAGCCACGCTTTTATTTTGTTCCGTAATTTTTTTGTATATTTATTTTACCATCAAAGTCCAAGCAGCTCATTTATCGTAATTTAGCACTTCATACACATACTTGATAAAAAAATATACATTGAAAATGTATTTTATACTTGAAAATTATATATTTATTATAGATGGGCCGGGCTGACTATGACTTTGGCCGACTAACCGACTGGCTGACTAATCGGTTGCAAAAAGGCCGACTAGTCGGCCAAGACGATCATTGCTTTCGGTGGAGTTCGTGTGGCATCGGCAATTTTCATGGCAAATTAATTCGTTCGTGAAGATAATGATGATGATAAGTCAAGTCCAGCTCATGAACTGCACTCTTACTGTGCGTTACCGGTGATAAATCTCAACGATGACCCATTTGAGTGGTGGAGCCATAACAGTTCTAGATACCCCGAAATGTCGCACCTCGCTAAAGTGTAGCTTTGTTGTCCAGCCAGCTCCGTGAGAGACTTTTCTCCGAAGCTGGAAATAAATATGAAACAAAAAGAAATCGGATTCTGCCAGAAAAAGCGGAAACTAGCTTTTGTACATCACAATTTGCCTTTAATTAAAAAAAATTAAATAATTTTACAAGAGTAACACGATCTTAACACATTTTGTTTGCCATTTTTTGTTAAATGATACTCACTGTGACGTAACTGTGTAACATACTTTTATTTGTAGGTTAGAAACTAGTATATGATTTATTTGAATTGAATGAATGAATTTATTTATGTTACAAAACCGAAACTGTGATTCTAACAGTAACAATAAATAGGCTACGTACGTTCTTGATTTAGAGTTGTAAAAGCTCTCGTTTAGAATTATTTTTTTTGTTCAAATTACACTAGTAATTACGTAAGTTCAATTATTGACTACCAAAGGAAAAGTTCGCCTTTTTAGGTTAAATTAAAAAACTGTAAAGCTGAATCTATAGAAAAAACTATCAATATGGGTTACGATTTCATTTCAATCGCCCTATTTTTAAGCATAGAAATACGAACAAAGTAAACAGCCAACAAGTCAGCACTTTTTGCCGTCTAGTCGCCGACTGACGTCACCGCCGACTACAAATATGGCCGGATAGTTGGCTTTCCCGACTAGTCGCCGATTAGTCGGTAAACTAGTATTTATCCATCAGAACAGTTGTTCCAGTGCATGAGGGACGAGGGTACTGAATGTGAGGCAACTTTACCTAAAAGAGGCACTGAAACACTTCTGGTCGAACAACAAGAAGAAGTCTGAGCGAAACGTTTGTACGAAGTCTTCCCGGGGAATTAATTATGTCAAACCCAAAACCCGGACGACTTTTGCTCAGAGACCCAAAATTCTAGTACTTCATCGCAACGAGTGTTTAATATTTTTTCAATAAAAAAGAGTTTCAGGACTGGATTCTGGAACTGGATGGAGAGATTCGAGTGAGAAACTCCAGGATGGTTTTTCAAATATTGAAGTCAGTTTATTTCAATTTTATTTTTTCAAGTACTTTGAATGTCATGTATTTTTTAATGATGTTTTTGTTCTGTACAATATATATGGTGAGATGGTTGTTATTAAAGTGTTATATTCATCCCAACTCAACACAGGACTTTAATTCCATGGAGTTGGGATTTGTGTTTCAATAAATGTTACATAAATATATTGTGAATAAAATAAATAAATAAATAAGATTATTATCAGGAATCGAACTCGGAAACTAAGTACTCGAGGAGAGGGTCATAAACTATTAATTACTCCACTGGGGATGCATCTAGTGTTTTAGTATCTAATTATTTACATTTTCGTAATTTTAAAATTATAAACTTTCACACTGTAATATTTCCCATTCTTTGTTTGTGATTTTCATATCTCAACAAATTTATAGAGATATTTTTTTAAAATTTATTTATGTTTTATTAAACAAGTTCGTTACATCTTTAAATCTATAATAATTTTTTGATAATATTACATTGTACATCAAAATTGATCACGAATGTATTGTTGTATTTCATGGTTTTTTATTTCTTTTATTTATTTATTTTATTTATTTGGATAACCAACAGCTATAATTATCTCATATTTATATAACAAAACAAATAACAAATAAGCCAATTACAGGTTTTCACAAGTAGCATCACAGTAAGTTAAAAAAGATTCTCGAACATAAAATGAATAGTAATTAAATGTAAATTTAAAAGAAAAGAAAAAATACTACGAGTTATTTCGAAAGCAAACGCCGTACGTCATTAAGATTATTTGCAAATAAATATATGATAAATGATTAATTTATTACAATAAAATTATTAAAATTTCGCCATAAATATGAATTTTGCCTATAATTAGATAAAACAAGAGGTATGTGAATAAAAGGGTTATTTCTTAAAACTTTGGAAGGAACATTGATAGAAGATAGCAAAGTAGTTGTTCAGGACAGTCAATTGAACCAGAGGCAATTTTAAGTAAATAAATTATATCCGCTATTTCACGACGTTTTTGCAGAGGCAATAGGTGATGTTTTTACATATATGAATATACTGGTCGGATTTATACGGGTTTGAACCATTGATCAATGAGTTTTGATACTCTCATTAGTATTTTTTAATCTCTAGTTTCGTATATTCACATGAACGGCATTGTTGCTTAAATTTTATAATAGGTTTATGTGACTTATCTCCTTAACTATTTGACGAATAATAATTCCAACATTAAATTTATAAGTTGAAATTTTGGAAAATTTATTTATTGAACTCTTTGTATATGTATATTGCCTCAAGGTAATTTCTTCCTACTGACCCAAACCGTTCAGTGTATGAAAATAAGTAGTAGGATAAGGACACATTCTTGGCACATAGAATCTTACAGTTTTGTTATTATTTTAATATATTTTATAAATGTAAATACACTTTTTTTAATGGAAACAAAAACTGACTAAAAATCTTAACCACACTATGAAGATAAAAAGAAAAATGAAAAGGAAAAAAGGAAGAAATAGAAAACACTAAAATTTTATGTAAATGCGTCTCTTATATGAATGAATGAAAACAAATGATACTGAAAATGATTTTAAGAGTTTGGTGCTGATGATGTGCAAATAAATTAAATATTATTTTTCTAGATCCTAGAGGTCATTTTTATTCAAACTAATATTATATATATCAATCAAGTTATATATTAATCTAGGCTCCTCGCCGCGCCGCCCTAAAATGTTGTATTGTTACATGATTGATATGGGTCCCAGACGGTTCTTTCAGTAAGCTGTATTCGGGACTAGTTAAAAAATAACTGATTATATTGGATCTTTTGAATTTTGTTTTTCTATTTAGGTAGACACAGATGATGGTACACTGGAACCTCGTTTTACACGGGTTTTTTTAGCACGGTGTCGAAAAAACGCAGTCCGAAAACTAAATTTAAAAAAAATTATACATTAATTTGACAATGCGTAATAGTAATATAATTTTACTATTTATCAAAGGAATTGATATATATCGCTCTTTTACTTTGCTTGACGTATAATATTTAATATATAATATATTATGCAAGTAAGAATAAATAATCTTTTTTACGATTTTTAAAGTATTTTGAAGTAAAATGCTGTACCTACTTGAGAAAAAAATTAATAAACAATGTTTATTTTTTTTTTTAAATTCCGTTTTATTTTTTATGCTAGGAAACCTATCCAGCATTGTTCGTTTTTTAGTATAATTTTTTTTAACGTTTTTTTTACTTGGTAGTGTGTGTGGAACGTATTCCCCTTCTAAAAAAAGGTTTCAGTGTATTTACTCAAATTTAATGCACTAATAATAATAATAATAATAATCATAGTTTATTAACAAAAATAACAATTACTTTATCTACTACATAAACACTCAGGTAATAGATTTTTCTGGATCATGTCTAGTCTGCCTAACAAGGTACATTTTGTTTTAAGGCAGACATGTTCATGCAAAAAATAATCAATAACATTACTACCTACTTGATATTTTACTATACAGTTATACAATATTAATATATTATTTAGGAATGTATTTTGAGTAAATTTTCCTATTTTTCTCGACCGAAACCAAGTAAACAACTTTTTACAAATTTATTAAATTGAATCCGGGTCATGGTTTTGCAATCTTTGGGTAACATGTTGAATATTTTAGGGCCCAGAAACCTGAAATTTCTTTTCCCGAATTCAGAAAACTGATAAAAGCTGGGATGCGAAATATACCTTGGTTCGCGTACCTGTATACAAATTAAAGGACGCGTAAGTATCGTGACATTCATATGAATATCAAAATATTCGATAAAATAGTATTGTATCAAAAGGTGGTATTCATTTTGTGTAAATATAACTAAAAGAAAATAGACGTTAAAAATACTATTTAATTAGATACTGAATATGTTTGCACGTTATATTTATTAAACATGGAAAATAACAGAGAATAAATCAAAAATCTATCTTTTATCAAGTCAATTATTGGAATATCATCAAACGACAAGAACATATTCTTGAGTAACTGTCTTATGCTAATTTCTAAGTTTGGACTTAACCAAACCAAAAGATGATCATCATCTCTCTGAAGCTGTTGTTGCTGCATATTATTCCTCCGGGTTAATCTCTATTCCGGTCCACCGGAATCGGGCTGTGGTCTCGTGGCTAGTGTCTCGGACTCACAGCTCAAAGGTTCGTGGTTCGAATCCCACTCTACCCCAACTTGATTACCATTTCCTAATAGAGAGTTATTTACAACTCGTTGAAAATGGCCCAAAAAATTAAATATTTAGGTTAATTACAAAAACGTAAATATTTATTTAAAAAAAAAAAACACGCAACAATCGCGACTTTATGGTGCCCCGGGAATCTCAGTAAAGTCAAACAGCATAAATCGCGTGAATGTCTCGTAAAATCAATGTCCCCCAAAATATTATTGTTGTGAGAATATCAGCAATAAATATCACTTATTTTTTTTACATTTTTTTAGCCTCCTCCGTGAATGCTATAAATAGATTAGTCATTCATTCAAATCATTATAATGTAATTTTAAATTATCACCAATTGCCTTTTAGTGGCATTTATGGAGGAAGATACACATTTGTGTTTTCAGTAGGGAAATAAAAAATGTCAAAGTTTAAGTTAGATAAGGAAAAAAAGTTTTTTTTTAAATATTTTTTAGGTGTGTGGATAATATTATCGGGCATAAAAGGTAAAAAAGAACAAGAATAAAAAGAAAACAAGAAATATCGTTCTCTATGAACATCTTTTTAACTAATAATGAATGTTGACAAAACGTTTATAATTTAAAATCTGTAAAAAAATATGCTATGATAGAACACGTGCAACTCACTTATTGTTTGTAATTTTATCGAACAATTTAACCCTGGTGACGATTTTCTAAATGCATTATAAAGGCAAGTATGTACATATACAATATACAACACAAGTCGCCGAGTGATCAAAATGATTTCGTCATGAAATATTAAGTACATATTTTTCATAATAATCGAGTTCACCGTATGATTTAAATATTTTTATTTTCGGAATCACCGCGAGTGTAAATCAACATTAGTTAAATTAAGGGGAGCTTTTCAATTCAGTTCAAATGATTTAACCCTAAACCCTGTGAAGTGCCGTAGCCAGAGCCAGAATGAGGGTTAGGTAAAAAACACAAGGCCGATGACGTCAGAGCTGGGCAGCGATAAATAACATAATATTGTGATGGAACCAGTTATGGAAGCTTCTGGACGCTTCTCACGTGACCAGAGCTAGTAATGTTTCTGAGTTATGGCCGATATCTATAACTACAATATAGGGTACATATAACTCATCAAGGGGATGCATTTCTACAAAGGCAAGGTGCGGTTCTTCATAATACTCCACATAACTTTGTATTATATCTCCATACATCTAGATTTTTTGTTGTTATTTTTATATAATATTATTTGGTTAAAAACACAATAATACTACATGTAAAAAAATTACCTTCTATTTACACTTATAATATTAGAAATCAAACACTGATTTGAGTCTACTGAACACCTTATTTTATTTGTACAAATATAAAACATATGAAAATAAAAATTTCGTAACAATTGTTTTGCCTTGTTAGGGCATTTTCAAACGGATGTGAAGATTGGATTGGATTAAATGTCCTTATCTAGTTATATAATTCAAGGTACTTAAGTAGAAAAAAAAATAACCTTATGAACTATAGCATGTACATTATTTATAATTGAGGGAAAAACCAATAGTTAAGGGCAAGTGTCTAATAAGTAATGGGGAAATTTAGGTATTTTTATTTGAATTTCGGAAAAAATAAAACAAAGCAAGTATTTATTGACGTACATGTATGTATTGTGAGATAATTAATGAAGCTTTATAGTTTTATAACTTTTGATAATTGTTGTAGAAAATATATCAACAACATTATAATAGGTTGCAGCTCTTTTTAATTTTAAAACATGATTGAAATATTATAAAGAAATTTATATAAACATAAATGTATATATAAACATAAACATAAACTATACAATATTTCTATTTTTTTATTTTTTTTATCAAAATATAAAAATGCAATTGTTACATGATTCATCTTTTAATTACGCGTCATGTAAGCGTGTACATAAAGAAATAAAGTGAAGAATAACAGTTTATTTAAATATGTTTAATAGTGGTGAAGATATAAGGTTGGTTTGTTCATTTATTATTTTTAAATTAGGGTTATTTAGATATTTATTAATTTCCAATTGTTCGAGTATATTAAGTTTACGCCCTATGCTTTCAACATATAATGGAATTGGTTTATTCAACATGTAATGGAATTGGATTATTTGATATGAATTTTATGATTATTTTCAATCAATAAAATTGGCAAATTGAGAATCTTGTTTTACCCCACACCTGTGGCAGAAGTTCATAGTAATAATAACGTTTATATTCGTATCATAGTTTATTCATAAAAATGTAAGCATGGTTTATATTAACTCGAGGCTAATAATTGTAGAGTGACACCTAACATGTCAGATATCAGAAATTGTACTCGCAAAGGCAAGTTAGCCAACCGAAGCGAGTTATTATCTGGATTTTGCCGATTTAAGTATCTTGCTCCTACAAATAATAATTTCAGATTTATTTATGTATTTATTCAACGGTTTATGCCTTCAACAAAGTATAAAAAAACAAATGCATAATAACAAAATACAAAACACCTGTGTTTATAAACACAATGAACAAAAAAAAATCAGAGGCAAACATTTAACCCATAAAATTAGCATGCAAGACAAAAGAACAGTAGAAATTATTTTTTTTAATTGGCAGGCAATGTATCATAATGTATTTTATAAGGTTACCGGGGCCGGAGCCAGTATTACGCATTATTAATTACGGTTGTGGAAAGAAATTTTAAAAAAATCTTCTTTTTTTTTGTCATCTTGTAGATCTGGCAATCTGCGAAGCTATTCTGATCCGCTCTCGCGGCCGTAGAAAATACTTTTTTGTCGTTTTCTACGGCCGCAAGAGCGTTTGGAATATCCCTCCTGGGGTTGTATTCTGAACGCAAAAGCGCGCGTAGAAAACGCATTTTAACGCGTATTTACGTACTAAATACACAGTAATAGACTGTGGTTGTAGTCCTAAATAAAAAAAATACCGGAGCGTACCGCCACCACTATGGTGAAGTGGGAGGGAAGTGGGAGGGAGGGGACACATGTTTAGACTTTTGTCAGTTATCGGCAATAAATACGTTTGTTGTTTTTTCAATTGTTGGAAGAGACTTAAAGAGATATTTTTTTGAAAAGTGATATTTGTTCCTGACCAGAGCCGGAGCGCCACTCTGCTCAGATAAAAAATGCCGAAGCGCCGCTACAGTGCGCTCTGGCCCGACTACACCACTGCTAATAGAGCGATCTCTTCGCACGCAATTCCATTCAGAATACCAGCCCTTTTCTACTTACACCAGTCTCACGTGATGAGGTCCAACTACCCTTTTATCACTTAGGGGGTCTTCCGGGTGGGCACCGCGCCGTCCGGAAGGCAATTCTTTTGCTGCTACCAGTCTATCGCCGCTCATTCTGTTTTTCTGATCTCTCCAAAATCTTCTACGGGATCTGCTCCAACTCACTATATCTTCGATTTTACAGGTTTTTCGTACAGTCATTTTTGACCCGGTCGCGCTTAAAAATATCGATTAAATTTCAATTAGGATAAATTAAATAAATCTACCTTATTTACCATGTATGTTTGCTAACACGGGAGGCTATGGAAAAGGTGAGTACTTAACGGAATTCTAACTTTGTGAATAACAAAAAGGCAACGGTTTGCCCCGTTCCACAATATAAAATTTTAAAAATATAAAATTCAAAACTTTTTTTAGTGTTTTTTGTCTATACTTTTTTTATACATTCATATATGTATTTACATTTCCTTCTCTGATGTGCATAGGATACAAAACTTAATGTATATCTCTTAATTTTTTAAATTATAAAATTGTATTTTTTGAACTCTTCAAATTTTGATTTTTTCACCGGATTTGGAAAGTAAAATTTGTATAAATATCAGCATCATTCCCTTTCCGCACCTGATGGTGCATAGGACACTTAGCATTGGT
This sequence comes from Micrasema longulum, assembly GCF_059751315.1. Lineage (NCBI taxonomy): Eukaryota > Metazoa > Arthropoda > Insecta > Trichoptera > Brachycentridae > Micrasema > Micrasema longulum. The sequence goes on along the minus strand of NW_028277385.1, from coordinate 625,859 downwards.
ACACCAAATGTAGAGTACCATGTTCATTTTTGTCACATGAAGGTAAGATAATCAGTCCTACGCTTCAGGTACCAGTCCAGGGACTATAAAATATTCTATTGTAAAAACAACCTTTTCAATAAGTATTCCGTATCTACCATGTCGGGAATCGAACCCGAGACCTCTGGCATGGTAGACAAATGCGCTGACCTTTACACCACGAGGTCGACCTTGTAAAAATATGGAGGATTTTAATACAAAAATATATATCCTTGCTATGCGAAGAATAAGTGTGACGCTAATACAGCAATAAATCTGAGAAAAAGACATAACTCATAACAAAGAAGACAGAGACACTATTCTGTGACCGGTGTTTGTGTGAAAGAGATATCGTCGGTTATTGCCAGCACGCAAGTAAAATGACCGGCGCGCGGCGTATATATGATTTTTAATTTATTTTGCTATGACAGGGCCATATATTTTTGTAAATAATGGAAAAAGAAATGAATTAAAAACTATGACTCTGTTTTTTTTTCAAGTGACCGAACTTCAGAATATTCCGTCTTTTGCTTAAGGTAACATGATGTTACATCACTGCGCGCAAATGATTTTTTTCAGCACAACCCTTTTAAGAGTTCGTTTGATACCTCTTTTCCTATTTATCTTTATGAAGAAAATCATAAATTCTCGATTTGTAGGTATTGTTGCAATCCATATTGAATGCCCTGGGTATGATACAAACTGCCTCGTGCTCACAGTTCAGGGGATCTTGACAAGTTTAAAAATAAAATAATAAACTCTTTTAAAAAATGAAGTACAAAAAATAAAAAAACATTTAAATCATAAATCTAGTCACATTTATTTACGTATATTTATTTATTTAACAAAAATATTTAAACAGCAGACACAATCCTAAACTACTTCTTTAATAGCAAGTTTAAACTTGATATAAACGTCCGTATAAACAGTATCCACCTGTTGTTTTTTATTAAAAACACCTACAATTTTCTCTTCGTAAATTGTCAAATTCATTAAATTTTATCTTCTTTGAATAAATCCGTGTTGATCAGGAGATATCATTTTTTTTGCTTCAGCAACAAATTTGGATAAAGATCTCCCCTAACATTTTGATAATGCAGTTTTCAGTTTTGAGTTAGTTTTTTGATGGGTTTGTACAATTCTAGGCATGGAATTGATATACTTGACTGTACAATTTTCTGCCCCGTTTTCTTAACGTGGATCAAATTCCTCATTAAGATCTTAGATCTGTTTCTACTGCGATGGAGTTGAATCAGGGTATGCTCTTACGTTACTTTTTTATGAGCCGACGCTTATAAATTATTGACTTCGATAAGTTATGATTTTCAAGTTCAATTTTTTATTGGTCTGGCTACCTTCTGTCTGGGCTTACCAAGTCTGTACACTTTTTTCACATCATTTTTAATGGAAATTTCAAATTCATAAATAATCATTTTGACAGCAGTTTCACCGTCGGAAAACCGGGTAGATCGTGCTGTTGCACTGCTCTTCGAAACGTTACACACTATAACGTTTTTTGAACGTTTTTTTTCTTTCCTCGATCTCTGATAATGCCCCAATTAAGTCATTCGAGTTTGATTGTGGTTGAGGGTGTAAAGGTTGGTTATTTATAATGTGTTTGTAGATTTTTATTTCACCTTCCAAATTTTCCATTTTCTCTGTCATTTGGCTAGTTGTACCCATAATTTGCGAAAACTTCGGCTTCAATTTAGCGATTTTTGTCAAAATCTTTGTTAAATTTATTATTTCAATAATTTATAAAAATGTTCGACTACGTAATTATTTCTTTTGTCTCAGAAATATAGCGCGTCACCGTTTCGTCGGACATCTTTATTTTCAAATCATATGATAATATAAATAAACAATTGGTTGAGCAGCCCTGAATTCATCGCTTCTGTCGTATGAAGTATATATTTTACCTATATCGTAAGTGCGCTGCACGCGTATATTATACAGGGTGTTCTTTAAGCCCCGTCCCATTCGAAACCATTATGATCAGTATGGGCAAGAAGACATTAAAAAAATGTTTAAAACGAAGAATTTTTTTTTTTTCTATTACTCGAAAAAACAAATGGTTGCTTACTTCTGTAGGGGAAAAGCGAGGGTGGCGCGGCCACGCTGTTGACTGTGTATTAGACTCCCCCTCCTCTTTTCTCCCCTGCAGAAGTAAGCAACCATTTGTTTTTTTTAATATTTCGTTTTTGTATGTTTTAGTCATTCTAAAAATGTATTTTAATATGCCAATATGTCTTCTTGCTCATACTGATCATCGTGGTTTCAGATGTGACAGGGTTTAAAGAACATCCTGTATATGCAAAGTCTAATTTCACAGTAATATGCAGCGGATTGGTTGTCACCAACCAATCACAAGTTCATAAAAATCTTAGAATATTATTAAAATATTGGAAGGTTTAATTGTTTGCGATGAAACAGATTTCAATTTATTATTATTCTGTTAACGCTAATAGTTAATATAAGTTTAAGTTTTGTTATTTTTTTAAAGCTAATCGGTTTAGTATGCACTGCGAACACTGCTTATTGACAACACTTTGCTTGTAGTTATTGATAATTTCACCCACTTTTGCATAAAACCGTGACTACAGTTTATGGCGATCATTGACACAAAAGCAAAATGATCACAGCTTTGCTCTTGCGTAATTTTTAAACTAGATTCCCCTATTTTGGCTCAGATTTGAATAAACTGACTGAAACAAAATTCATATGGAAATCGCAAAAAGCGTAAACCAGTTATTCCTCATTACTTGAATAGGCGCTGAGATGGGCTAAGGGAGAGGGGGTCCGTTATTCAATTCAGCAAAGTGTTACAAATCGGTTTGAGATATGAATTGAAACTGGAAATTATGATATCTCAATGACTTTAGGGCACACATGTTAAATCGGAACATCGTATGTTTTGATTCTCTTCTCCCCCCAAGGTGAAAAATTGATAAAATATCGGCTTAATATTACGGATTTGAAAAAAGATTTATCTTGCATTGAGCTCCATAATTTACTGCCAATCTGAATCGATACTTTTCAGATTATCACGATCTATATTGAAGTATTGATGAAAATCTTATTTCTCTCGTATTTCTAATCTTATTTCTTCGAAATAGTGCATTTTACACTATAATTGTAATTAATGTCGCTTAAGTTAAAAAAATAATAATGTACTGATACTCCAAAACGCCCCTTTGGGCTGGGCTAGTGGAGTAACTACGTCCCCAAATACATGTTTTTTTTTTTAATTTGTAAATATTTGTATTTATTCTGTTGGGTAATTGAAAATGATAATAAAAACAAAAAAATCAATATTCCTATTTCTAAATCCTCGATTCGATACGATATTGATATTTGTACAAGTTTCAGAATCCGTAACAAATGTGCTCTTATTCGTATTTTTCGAGGTGGGGGTCATTGCTTTGCAAGCTCCTGACGTCACTGCGACCTGTAAGATTTATTGTGACGGGTCCCCATGCATAGTTCTCGCCCTACAAGCCCAGGTCTATAAAGAACCTGGCTATAGTGTGGGAGGCAAGAGTTTACGTTTTGCTAAATCTACCCCTCTAAGCCCAGATCCGTAGTATCGGGCTATTAGGCAGGGAGCGAGCTCTTTAACCTCCTCAGGTTTAACCAAAAGTTCTCCGAGGATAAAGCTCCTCTTGCATCACACTCACATAGAATGTATATAGGCGTTTCCTCATCTGCACTGCAGAACCTACATTTAGAAGTTTCGGAGTGGTTCATTCTAGCAAGGTGTTTGTTCAATCTGCAGTGCCCTATAAGGGCTGTAATGATAACTCTCGTTTGATTTTGTATGAGCTTTTTTAGGTCGAAAGCAAACCTTTGCGAGTACCTTTTACATATGCTCTCACTCATTCACTTATGGTTATTATTATTAAGTGATATTCTATTATTTTGTTTCCATTTTTTTTTTAAAGTTTTTTGTATTAGTGATAGTTTTTAATTTTTCATAATGTAATATGTAATTGTTTTTCAAGTAAAATTATTGTTAATGTAGGTTAAGTGTAAATAATCGATGTAATTTATAAGAACCTGCTCACGAGTTGTGTGTATGCAACTCAGCAGGACTTTAATTTGAGACTATTTTGTAAATATTTTTGAAAAATAAATTTTTTAAAAATTAAAAAAATTATCTCACTCGTAGACCAAATTTCATAAACAGTGCTAAAATTTTTACATATTTAGCTTGATCCACTCATCGATCCGTGCGCAACCCATCTCCACTATCCATTTCTTAGTAGCAATTTTATATTGTGAAATTGTCCTTATGGATAATGGAAGTTGAATCGGGTTGTGGTCCCGTGGCTAGTGTTGCGCACTCACGGATCAAAGGTCCGAGGTTCAAACCCCACTATGGCTCAACTTGATTTACATTTTCTAATAGTGAGTTATTTACAACTCGTTGAAAATGGCCACCAAAATTAAAATATTTGGGTGAATTATAAGAACGCTAATATTTCTTTTTAATCAAAAAAATAATAAAAATGAGAGTGCACATTAAGTTAGAAGAGTATACAGTTTATACTTATAATATTAGAAATCAAACACTGATTTGAGTCTACTGAACACTTTATTTTATTTTTACAAATATAAAAAATATAAAAACAAAAATTTCGTGACACGTTAACAATTTTGTTTAAATTCTTTACAAGTTATTTACAATTTGCTTTTTAATTCAATTACTTTTCTTATATCCATATTTTTTTTCTTCTTTTTTACTATGTAAACTTTCACTTTTTATTTTGCATAGTTGTATGCTTTTTATTGTTTCTACATGTAAACAAAAAAGCGTTGTTTACCTTTTGAATTATTACTTATTATGTTTGTACTTACCTGAATATTTTTTGTAACTGCCCCTTGGGCGTATTGTAAAATTAAATAAATAAAATAAATAAATAAATATATAATTTACGTATTAAATGTTCATCTTGTGTGTTCTTAATGCTATGCCTATTCTTATAATTTGAATTTAAATTGACGCGCCTTAATTTGATCTCTAAAATTTATTAAGTGTTTCGGCGTATCTTGATCTACTTTTTTTCTGTACCTACCCGTATCAAAGTTGACCGATTCACGGCTTAATTTACATCACAATAATCCAACTCAAAGGGATGTCACAAATCGGGTTTGCGAATATGATGGATGTGTGTCTTTTATTTTCATTAAAATAACAATGAAAGCACAAAGAATACAATCTAAAAGAATAATTTTATCATCTTTGACCGCAAATTTAAAAACCCCTTCACGTTATTTGGGCTGAAAAATTCATTCAATGCAAAATCTTTGTATAATTTATCTTAGAACGGAATAAAAGTATTTAATATACGTACTTATGAGTACATTCAATTTTACTTAATTTAATTTACTATTTATTTTATTTTTATTAATTCATATTTCTCGCTTACAAACTATAATTAACAATAAAAATAATATGACCCCACTGGGGTTTCCCGTGTCGAGGACACTTAACACTTTAGTTTTTTTAAATTACATTTGAGAATAAACAAAGAAGACTAACTTATAAAACAAACGTAATTAAAAAATATTCAGACAGTTTTAAAAACAAGGTATTTATGTACATCTATATTATTTATATTACAAAACACACAATGAAAATAACAAAAACCTAACATAAGCTATACAGTTGTGAAGCAGTTGATTCAGTATTGGTATGGGCAAATGAGACAATCCATTTTACTTCTACCTAGCTCCACTATCCATTTTTTATAGCCTTTTTAAACATTTTCTCGTTACTAATTGTTTTAATAGATAGTGTAAGTCGGTTATAGATTTTAATTGAATAATACGTGGTGTTAGTTTGTATTGGTTTAAGTTGTCTATGTGTTGAGGATCTAGTGATTATATTATTTGTATGTGATGTATTGTGCGGGTTATGTCTTTCATTTGAGTAAGAGTAAATTCTGAATTCTAAATTCTGTTTTGTAATGCGAAAAAATATTTTAATGTTTATTTGAAAAATTAAGTGTTTTTTTAAATCCCCAGTTGATCGTAAAATTTCGTTTATCGCGGCCATATCCAGAACGCATCTCCCGCGATCAACGGGAGTTACCTACATAATAAATTAACTCATATGAATAACTAAAATCATTCAACTTCTCTTCATTTTATGACAACTGATCAAATAATCAAATTCAATATTGCCAATAAAATTAGTTTACAATAGTGATAAATAATGCTAAAATAAGTAGAGTTGTAAATATTATATTGAACTCTGTTTATCATAGAACTAAATAAAATAAATAAAAATATCTTTTTTTTTATGACAACCAACACTATAATATAATGTACTCGAATAAAGATTTGATAAAATTGTTATTTTTGTACAAAAATGTACTACAAAACTTTTGGCGAATATTGCAATAATTATAGCTTGCCAAACTCGTATCCTTGGTTATTTATATACTGTCATGAGACAGTTTTCATTTTGTCATAATTTATTTCGTTCATTTTATGTGAAAACCTCAGTTAAACATTTCGGAACTTGTACCATTTAAATAAATGAAACCAAGTGCCATAGAGCCTAAAACTATGTTTAATGTATATCTGTTTATATAACCAGAGAGATGGAGAAAATTTCAATGAATAATTGCTTATTATAATTCAAAAACATAGGCACTTTGAAGTTGATGTATACTTCATTAGTGAGAAGCCAGTTAGAGTAGAACTCTACAATATGGACTCCTTACTACAACTGTCACCAAAATTCTCAAAGAGTCCAAAAAAAATCTTACGGTATATAAATTCAAAATTTAAAATCAGTCATGAATTTTTAAATTACGATTTTTTACTAAAAACATTAAGTCTGTTAAAACTTAACAATATAAGAAAAAATATAGACCTTTTAAATTTATTCAAAATTGTAAATTCAATATGGGATTGCCCTGAACTATTATCTCTCATCAACTTCAGGGTGCCTGGAAGAATGACTTTTGTAGCAACAATTCACGGACAGTGTATACTTGTAATGCCGTATTAAATAGACTTCATGAAATCGGCAATAGTTATTCCCACGTATCTGATATATTTAGTGTAGGGTATTGTTCCTATAGAACAAACCTTTTGAACTTTTTTAAAGATGGTGAATAGTAATTATAATTATTTATTCATGCATTTCATAATATATACAGTTTTTTTTTCACTTTGCCCAGCTGTATGAAACAGTACTTATTTTTTTCTTGTATTACTGTAGAATGTTTTATTATTTAAACTTTCTTTTGAATATGCTGTATAATTTTTAGGTTAATTTTTATATATAAATCTTGTATAATTTTTATGTATTTTTTTTTTTTTTTAATAAATATATTAAGCCAAATATGTTAGTATTATAAATGTTTGTAAAAGGCAGATTTGCCGTTTATGTTAATGAAATAAAAATAAAGTAAATAAAATAAAATAATAAGCCGATATTCCTTAAACGACTTTTTTTTAAATTAATCAATGTGAATATGAACATCAAAGATAAAATAAAATTAATCGAGATCGCTATTTCGTAAAAAAACTAAATCATTGAATTATTTAATGCGTCAAGCTGCGTATATACATATTAAGGTAATTTATAAAGCGCCATTTTTGTGAAAATAACTGTAAATAAATATCCCAGCACGCCTTTCAGCTACAGAGCGCATGGACGGTTGGGATTCTAGTTCCTCATCTCCAATTATGGTATATTACAATAATTATATTTTGGAGCTAGACTACATCACGTCTTGCAGCTACAGAGCGCATGAATAGTAAGAAATCTAGCCCTTATTTACATTTGACAATGAAGTTTAGAGTTTAAGTAAAATTCATGGTTGTTTTTGTTACCTTCTAAACGTCGGGTTATGTCGATTGCTTAGTAGGTTCCACATAAATTGCTAAATATTTATCCGCGTCGATATCGTTCCGTAAAAATCGTCTCGTGAGAACGTTTTTTACTTCTCGCTCGTTTTGGACAAATCTTCAGACTAACATGGTATGTGTAATGCACAGATAGAGTTAAAGATTGTACTTACAGTTTCATTATCTTTTATTTATACAAAAGATACAATATATATACTTAATATATTAGAGAATGGAAATACTTAAAAATAACTCAAGGAATCTAATTTGTAAAACTTAAAATAAAGCAGTTAAGAAAAAGTATGAAATCGTAACAATTAAAATTAAATCAAGTTATTGTCTAAAGAACGTGTGTCATCGAACACAGCCAAAACGCTTCTCCCGTGTCCGTCACTCGGACCTAACGCGCGACGTCACGTGTGACGTCTATAGTGTTGCCACATATTTAAAAAAAACGAAATAAAAAACTAATTCATAAAAATAGAAGTTAGATTACAACAAGTCTTGCAGTTACTGAGCGCATGAACGGTTGGAATTCTAGACCCCATTTACTAAATTCAGATATATGATACCTATTGAAGCTAAATTATTAATCGTCTTAGAGCAACAAAATGCAGTGATGAATGTGTAAATTTATTTATTTTTAATTTATTCTCCAATGTAAATAAATATTGTCCCTTTAAATGAATCTTAATCGTACATACACTTCTGTCACCGTTTTTTCACATTTCTAAAACATGTTTAGAACTTACTTTTCGATACGGCCTTTAGTTCCGTCAGCGATTTGGTTTTAATCTTAGGTCGCGGATTGTCATTCTTCCACAGTCTTCATCACCTATGGGAACAGGAAAAAGTTACAATAGAGCAAGTCTGGTGAATATGGTGGCTAGGAGATCAATACGGTCTTGTTACTTTCCCTTGCACCATTTTACTATTTTATCTGTTCCTAATGCAGTGCCGTATGGACCACTAAGTCCAGATAGGGAAATGATGATTATTATAGAGCGTAAGTTTGAATCAGGAATCATCGATCAATACCTGGGAAAAATTGGCACGTTCGTGCACGATGTGCTTAATTCTAATGAAACCACGAACCATCTAATATGTAGCACGAACCTAAACGGTCATGATATGTAATCGATATAATTCTCCTATAATTATATTGTTAGATTAAATTGATCATTCAGTAGTAGAACTACTGGTTGCTGTTGAGATGACCACATTTTCATGATACTGTGAGGAATAACGTATTAATATATATTTTTCAATGTTACGCAGGCAATGTTTAATGTTTTGAATATATTCTTTAAGATTTGGCACAAAAATATCAATAATTTAAACTACCTCAATTTAATTTAAGTACGGATTTTTTAAGTTTGTGGTCAAAAATTTTACTAAATATTATTATTATTTGCAAAAACCGTTTACCAACTTTTCTATGTCTACCGGTTTCAAGACGTACCCGTTTCTTCGTCAAGACACCAATTAAACCAATATGTAAAACCCACCTTCACCACAGTTGTTGCACAAAAATATTAAACCAACAACACATGCATTTAAATAAGCAACCCTAACATGCACTGATCAGGTTATGGGTACGTCTCGAAACCGGTTGACATAAAAAAGTCGGTAAGTGGTTATATGCAAATATTTAATAAAAATTAGTAAAATTTTTGACAAAAAAGTTAATGCTTTAAATTTGAATAATATATAAATAATACAGTTCTGGGTACTACTATAAATAAAATTAGAATTTCGGACGAGTGTTTTTGATTCGCTGGCTGCTCTCGGAAAAAAATCTTGAAAAAGGAAATTGAGTAGAGATTCTGCCTCGTAGAGCAGTACTCAATACGCTCGTCTACCACGTTTGAGGTTCCAGGTTTGATTCTTGGCAAGGTCAATAAATGATTATTTTTTTTAAATATGGTTTTACGTTGCAACTTTTCACTGTTCCTGGGCTGGTACCTGAGCGTAAGACTGATCATTTTTTTTTTGTTACAAATGGTCAAAATATGCTATATTCGGTGTAGCGATGCAGTGCTTTATGCACCTGTAGATGATATGAAAGTAATGAATTTTTAAACAACAACTTACAATGTTTGCATTGATTTGATTTTCGTCGAAGCAGAGACAATTGCTTGTCTTCTATTCAAGATTCTCGTATTCTGAATATTCACCGCTGACAATCTCTCGGAAGTTCATATCTGAACCGAGGAATGCAGACCTGAGGATGAACAAGAGTTGACTACCATGGCTGTTTGTGGACTTGATACATATACATATGGAATTTTAATGAAACATTGAAAATCATATAATCTAAAAGGTAGATAATTAGATGATTTACGAAAGAAGCTACAATCCTAAACGTAAATAAGAACTCACTTCAACAATGCTTGAGTATGTCCAAATGCTTGCAGACTGGCTGGATTTCCTCCCTAGGAAATTATTCATATTATTCATAGTTATTCATAGGTTTCAGCTCTTTGACTTTACAAAAGTCAACAGATGGAAGAGTTGAGGAAATGTGGATGTTCAAACATGGGCAGAATGGTAAATGTTACACTGTGTGTAAAGTGGCCACTTAAACCACCACAAGTCATAAGCTCTGTAAAAATTCCTAGACTTGCAAATTCCCTTCCCAAAAATGTTTTCCCTCTCTGTTGAGAACTAACTTAATTAGAATACTTTTATGAAATTAGGTTTCTTTAAAAAAAATATCAATTCAAATTATTTTTTTGTATGATTGCTTCCAGTATCTAGCTTTCATCTGCTGATTCCGGGCACATTACTATCTTTATAATTTAACCCCTTTACGCTAGTCCGTTTAACCCCGTCTGCTAATATCATGCATGTGGCCATCTCTTTTGCCTTACAGTTGCGAGAGAGTACATTCTTATCGCCAATCGAGCCGCAAACTTGAATACAGCGACATTGTAAGTAAACGTAGTTTGAATGGAAGTAAAAATTTAAATGCATCTCTGCAGAAAGATGAAAACAAAATTGCCGTGTTTAAAGATCAAAAACCACAAGATCTTAAAGAATGCCCATCAAAAGGATAAATCATGAAGAACAATGGGTGTGGTTTTGTGGAGGGTACGGAATAATTGCAATCTGGTGGAATGTATAAGAAATGCAGATCAGAGGAATTTAGCAATGGATACAATATGAGTTACTCTTGACTGTGGCATCATTTATTTGAAGGAAAACATTATTTACGATCATATTTATAGTCTCGCAGTGATGACGACTGATACGTTGCCGGTACGTAACTCAATTTGTTACCTAAAAGGTCAGATGAAATTCCGTTCCAGATTTATTTATTTATGAGATTCCATCATTCTATCAGCCTTGGATATAAATATCAAATTTCGAACCACAAGAGTATAAATATTCGTATGTAAAGCAGTGCATAATATAATTATTCGAATATCACAATGCCTTTTTAAAAATATTTGAAGTTTTCTGTATAATGGTAAAATAGACTCCCTAGAGATGATATATTTTTACAGCTATGAGGAGCCTAATATAACATCATATTATTGTTGTAAAAATACATTTAAAAAAAATAAAACAAGCTGGTATCAAAATTTCTGTGTTTTCTTCAAAAGCATGGTAAAAAAACATTTAATTCACAACAAAGCAATAATAAAAAAAATAGATAAAAATTCATCAAAACGAAAACAACAACAAAAATAATACGTTATATTTTAAGTTTTTAGTACCTATTCATAAACCATCTTTACACAAGTTTTAAATCATATTTATTAAGTATTTTTTTCCTCCGTGGTAATTATTTGGTCAGAAAAAATTGCCATTTGGCAATAATCCCATAAGGAGTTAAATAAATAACAAATAAAGATGTAATCGAAGAACTTCGTTGATTTCATTAAGATTTATTTGTTTGAAAATTACTTCTAAATACGAACTCACGAAATGTGTTGATTTTTTTACAAAATAAGGACATTCTTGAAAAACCAAAACAGGATTATAGATAAATTGTATAAGAAGACACAAACAATATTTTTCTCATTTGCGCTAGAACAAATTATAGTTTTACCATGTATGTAGTGTTATCATATTATGTAAAATACAATATTATGATAATAATAAAATTATTGTGTTTAAAGTATATTATTATGCAGCTTTATCAATATTTAGAGATAATACTCGTAATATAGATACGTGGTCCATGAAAACGTGTTCGTGTTTGTTTTCCTTTCCCTGACTACGAACATTTATTATAAAGTTTTTATTAAATGTAGAGTAACGTGTTGTAGATACAACTTCTAGTCTCAACACAAATTCGAGTCTCGAGACCAAGAGTGGACTGTATGGATGGGGAAGGAAGGTTGCGCAACTCCACTAACCTGCTGATAATGAGACGTGAAGTGTGCTGGACCCTGGCTGGTAAAGCTGCCGATCGTGAGTCGCTGGCTCAGATTGTATGGAGCTGAAGGTCTAAATGGACGCTGGCACAGCTCGCTTGATGAAATATTTGTTTTGCACTTCACTTGGTTGATGTTCGATTAGTACTACAATTTTAATGTTATTACCGGCACTCACACCTAGAATTATTGTTGCGTGGAGTGTGATAGGAAATGAGAAGGACAATTAGGTATACATAGATTTAGTTGAGATTTGGTCCGAACAGTCATAATAATATACTTTAAATGAAACTTAAAAATTAAAAAAAACGAAACCTACTTTCTAACTATCTCTGTGTCACCAAAAATAGATCACAATAGTCTAACTAAAATAACCCAACATAAAAATCTTCTGAAATTAAAAACTGTGTAGTTTAGGGTGAAGTCGGCTAATTTAATTGATAATTTAAAATACGAATGAAAGAAATTTGGATATATATCTTATATATATAATTCCTCTGTACGTGTGATGTCACCGTACTCCTCCTAAACGGCTTAACCGATTTACGTGCGGTTTTTAGAGAAATATTTATCTTTGCGCTGTGCGTGTTTGTAGATATTAAAATCTTCAACCGAAGAAAAAAAGTTAGGAGCATTAAGGTTTTATTCGTCGATCTACCAGGGTTGCATTCGAGGAGAATGCATTCGCAAAAAAATGGAAAGATGTTTTTTTGTGTATCAAAATAGTTTGTTTTTGAATGTTTACAAACAGCATTTATTTTTTGTGGATCTCAATCAGATTCTTTCCTTAAATTCCTTTTAATTTCTACCAATTTATTTCTTTTTATTAGATTTTTGGTAACACTAAAATAATATTAAATTCAAAACATTTTTAAAAATCGTATTCCTACATAAGTACACAACTTTGTTGGTGAGACGACCGGAGTTTGACGTTTGCAAAAAGAATACCATATTTGAAAAAATATTTATTCTATGTTTTGGAATTCAACCATAAACAAGTACCTACTTATATTCAATATTTTCTGAATATCAACAATTTTTAGTTTTGGAATTTACTAATTCACAAACAAGTACCTAGATGAAAAGTATTTTTCCAAGATGATAGCAGGCAAGCCAACGTTTAGGCGGGACAACGTCTGTCGGCTCCGCTAGTCCCTTATATAAATGACTGCATGTGTACCGAGATTTAACAAACAATTTTTTTTTATTGTTGAGGGAAATCAATATTTGCTTAATATTATATGCACGTAGTAGGGTAAATCAAACAAAGCTAATTTATTTTGTATGGAAAAATCCCACAAACAGTTATTTTCATATAAAAATACAACATTTTCGGAAACAAAATAATATATTGTAAATAAGTGAACAACATTAAAAATATAAAAAAATAAACACTTAAAACTAGCATTTTTTGGCGTACTCTTTCCTACTTTATTAGGTAAAAGTAATCAAAACTATTTCTTCGTGCAAGGTAAGAGTACGCATAAAATACAATGCTAATTTTTGGTACACAAATCCTTATGAAATGCCCAAAAACCAATGTAGTAACGCATCCATCGTACCAACATGCTTAATATATATCTTAAATTGTGAACTTCTTTGCAAAGAAGGCAATGGAGGACTTGCTGGCTCGTTTGATCATCTGAACTTATTGGTTTCCCTGCTTTCTTTGATTTTTCTAGTAACTTTTCTGCCCTTTCGTTCTTTTTCTTCTGTTCTTTGGTTTTTGTATATTTTAATATTTACCTTTTATTATTCAAGCGTACTATTAGCTTTGTCATCCATTTGTCGACATTATCAAAATAATTTATAAAATGACATCCAGTGATAAAAACTAATTGTCTAAGAAACGTTAAATGATCATTTAACAAAACAAAATCATGCTCAGACTTGCAATAATAGTCGTAGTCTTGTAAAAGATTAGATCAAAACCACCAAATATATCAATTGCTTTTAATGAAAAATCAAATCTAACATGTGATGTGAACGACACATTGATTGATAGTTGATACTCTTTGACAGTGCGCACTCTTTGCTTGCTTTACCCTATAGGCAATAACCGACTTTTACTTACTAGTAACAAGTTATTTTAGCATGTTTTGAAAATTTAAGGTGTGAAAAATAAATAAATTAATAAACTAAAAATATGGATACCCCAGTTGTATTGCGGTGAAATCTTAAGAACGTTGATATACTGGAGCTAAAGTTTAATAGACTTAATTCATAATAATTTACGGTTCACTGTAATGCTAACAGAAGTTGTTTGGCTGATAGCAGACAAGCAGACCTGTCAAATTAAGGTAATCTTCTCACTGGAATGAACTTAATAAAACAAGCGATAATAATTACATCTTGCAAACGATAAAAACAAAATAACAAAAAGTGGAAGTTCCTATTAATGTACATTCATACCCATAATAGAGATTAATAAGACAAAAAAAAGTAGGATAGTTTGATTATTTGGATCATATGAATATCGAATAATAGTAATACAAATATTAAGAAGTGAGTTAATTCTAATGTTTTAATTATTTATTTTATTTAAACACTTTATTATACATGTACAGTTTACATACGCAAAAAGACGGACATATTGCATAAAAACATTTTCTTCCTACCTACTCAAACCGTTCAATTAGAGAAAAACAGTGTTATATGAACAAACGATCAACATATAAGACTTCGAGCTAAACCATGTCAATCCATCTCATCCCAATCTGTTTTAGTGGCGAAGAGATCTATAAAAAGCCGGAAGATCTATCCCAAAGAATTCCAATTTCTGTGACGAATTGATCAATCTGCACATTCTGGACATTGGGGCAAAAAAAAGTTGCTTTTATAAGATTTGATAAATGGTAGATTTAGAATTTGATTGTAGGTATATGTATATGCTATCATAAAACAAAACCTCGACACAAGTATTTTTTTAAGAAATAAAAATAAACTAAATATCTAAGCTTTACTATGAATAGAGGGATTAAGGGGGAAGGAAAGAGGGAGGAGAAAAATAAACTAGAATATTCAGGAAATGACAATTTATATTTAATTGAATGTAAATAAATAAGGGGCATTTCTGACATTGGTGGGTAGTTTATTCCATAATCGAGCAGCAACTACTGTGAAAGAGACGCCAAAAAATACATAGCAATGAATAGGTATTGAAAGTTTTATCTCGTTATTAGAACGAAGAGAAGTCCATGTTGTGATAGAAGTTGGAAGAACTCTCTCAGATAAATTTAAACCGATAAAATCACCAAACGATTGTTTGTATCAGCAAGAAGATCTGGACCGCCTTTCTCTATATTGTGCTCGTAATAAATTATATTTAAACATATTAGACCCTGTACATTGTAATAAAACAATAAATATTTGGCATAACATAGAATATCCTCTTAAAGTACACCGCCAACACGTGTTTCGATCATTTGTCTCACTCTGTTCCATTGCAATATTGCGTTTTGTATTTTTTTCAACTTATTTTTAAATGTACCTACACTTAAGATAATATTTAGTTTTATATAAATTATCCATACACTGTATAATATTCACCAGTCTGAAGATCCCCATTAGAGGGTGAAAGCGCTATTTGGTCAAAATAAATAAGTGGAAGTGTACTAAGTATTTTTAAATTAATAACTAATGTGTAAATATTAGTTATTACATCATTACAATGGAATTCTATCAAGAATTGTCAATAAATAATTTAAATTGAATATTTGTAAATATAGATATATATAAAATAGAATTTATAACTAAGTAATATTCTCATGGATATTTATGTGTGTATATGTATGTATGTATGTATTTATGTGTATATATGTGTATACATGTATGTATGGATATGTATGTGTGCATGTACGGGTATAAATATGTATGGATATGGATGAGGATGATATATAGATATAGATATAGATATAGATATAGATATAGATATAGATATAGATATAGATATAGATATAGATATAGATATAGATATAGATATAGATATAGATATAGATATAGATATAGATATAGATATAGATATAGATATAGATATAGATATAGATATAGATATAGATATAGATATAGATATAGATATAGATATAGATATAGATATAGATATAGATATAGATATAGATATAGATATAGATATAGATATAGATATAGATATAGATATAGATATAGATATAGATATAGATATAGATATAGATAATAAATAATAAATAAATAAATAAAAAAATTAAAAAAATATTTAAAAAAATGAAATATTCCAATCCTTTCATATCACCTTTTCTCGAAACATTAATATCATTCATCATCAATATAACCTTATTACCAAATCTATTAAGAATGTTCAAATAACCCGGGACCTCCGTGTTCTTTTAAATAGTAAACTCGACATGTCAGGCATATTACGGGTGATGCATTCAAATTATTAGGTTTTGTCACTAGAGTCACTAAAATGTTTAAAGATATAAATACCCTAAAAATTAGTATTATTTGTATTATGCATTTGTCAGAAGTCGGCTTGAACATGCAACTTTAATTTGGTCCCCATACAATGAAAATCACAAATATAAAATAAAAAAAGTCAAAAATAAATTAATTTAATGTCTATCATACAGAAATAATTACCAATTTAATAATTATAATAAAGCGAGGGTACATTTAAAAATAAACTCTTTGGATAATAGACGACAGATTACTGACTTAATGTTTTTATTTAAGCTTTTAAATGGTATTACTGACTGCCCCAATTTACTAAGTTTAATTAATTTCTATGTTCCTCTTAAACGTACCCGTCACACCAAATTATTTTACTGCACCGATGTAAACACTAATGCAGCAAAAAAGTTGTGCATTTATAGAATATGCAACTTATACAATAATATTATTGGAGCCAATGCGAGTGATATCTTCAACTTGAACAATAATAAAATCAAGAGGGAAATCAGCGACAGCATGCAGGCATTGTCACCGTGGGTAGTGATGAGTAAATACAATATTATTTTTTCATTTTATTTTAAATTTACAATGGTAAATATGTACAAAAATTTTATTTATGGTTTTTAAAATTCAATTCTTGTGTAATATATATTTATTTTTGTCACATTACGTATGTTGATAATTATATGTTTGAGATCATTTTTAGTCTAGTTTTAAGTACTTATTATATTATAAACTTATTATCGTATATGACTGTAAATTTCAATAAATAAATAAATAAAAGCAAATAAAAACAAATAAAAAATAAAAAATAAAAATAAAATTATCTCTCTAATACTTGTCTACGTATTATAGTTTTGTAGATGTTGAAAAAAAACCTTCCAGAAAAATAGCATTATAAATATTAGGTAGTTGATACTTTGGTATAGTCCGATCATATCCTAAAAAAAGTTGACAGGAAACGCAGTGCAGAAGTTGTATCTCCTGGCGTAAAACGAAGAGATTGTTTCCACTCTAGTTCTTAATCCTTAATCAGAGCAGCTGTTGATAAAATTGATATTGCCATGATAATAGCCAACCTCAACCGTGGAGAGGCACTGTAAGAATAATATTTTTTTTTTTCTCTCTTGCGGTTATTAGATCAATCGCTTGCATCTCTGAAGATAATTAACAACAGTTTTGCAAATTAATTAATGAACCACTTTACGAACGTAAAGTCAACCTATGGAACCATGGCTTATCTTTTTAGTAGTGATAGAATTGTAAGTGATATTGAGTTGACAGTTAATTAAGACCTTTTAAAGTACGACAAACGTTTTTTTAACGCTTTCAATAAAATAAGAGGTTTGTATCTATTTTTTCCTAAGATTGATTTATTAAAACTTAAAAGCTTTTAAATATTAAGATTAAAGTGTAGAAAATAACGATTTTGTTGAGCGAATGATATAAATTATTTTCTATATAAATTGCCTAATAACATGTATTTTTTTTATGGAATAACCCACTAAGTCTCCATTTTAGAGGCGTGTCACAAGAAAGAAAAGAAAAGTTGAGGAATCAAGAAAAATACACCACGGCCCCGATTACAATGGGAAGATATTATTTATCTTAAATTTTATCTACAGGGTAAAATTAAGTTTTCTGTATGAAAAGCAGAATAAACATACATTTTTTTCTTCTGAACATGTCGAATTATTAGTAACCGACGAAGATACCTTAAGTGTTCATGCAAACATACTCATTTTTTTACACAATTATCGGTTTTTCTTTTTAGACAGTCGAAGATAACTCTGTTAACTTTCCATTGTAATAGGGGCCCACAACACCCAGATATAAATCTTTTCTTAGATTTCCTTTTTGCAACTAGTAGGAATCGAACACGCTACGTTATGTGAAAACTTATTATATATGAAAAGTTAAAAAAACAAAGGAGTAAAGTAAATAAAAATCGTGTAGTAAATAAACAATTAACATTCTTGAAGATATCTGCTTGGGCGAAGGCAAATGTAATCGACTGCCAACAAATTATTAGTAAAATTAATTCAAAAAGTCTAATTGATACTTCGTTTCAATATTATAATCATTGTCAGTACCGAGGTTTCTAAACAAGTATGGCCAGAGAACACTTCAAGATACATGAACAATTCCTTAAATTTTCAATAAGATTCCTTAGCAGATCTTAAAAAAAAATGTTGACAAAACTTTTAAGAAAAAAAATATTAAATGGCTAATATGTAACAAGGCTTAATATAGATTATTATTTTATGTTAGCAGTCATCTATTTAATTTTTTGTGAATAAATTTTGTGCAAAAAATACGTTTGCTTTGAGTACTTAATAATGTTTATATTAATTTTTTAAATTATACAATTTCTCTAACGTTTTTATTTGTAAAGGAAAAATAAGTTTAGTGGGTTTCATTATTTTTCCTTTTATATTTTTTGTACATGTTTATCTTCTAAAATAAAAAAAATGTCGGCGTAACTATGAAATTTTTTTTTCGCAGTTAAACAGAAAGAAAGTCTATTGTTCAACAAACTTAACGTTAAAAATTACACGTTTTATAAAAAAATTCTAATAGAATAATCTTTTAGTATATTTTAATTTGTATTTGTCTCTACAAAACTAATTTATTTGCAATATAAGAAACTAGTTTGAAAAAAATATAGTAGAAACTTTGGAATGAAGAAAAAGATTGGTTTTGTACAATAATAGTACCTATTTGCTGTGAATGTGAATACTTGAATACAAAGTAAACGTTATCTCTTTTACTGTGACAATTGATAGAAAATATTGAGAGCTTGTCAGTCACTGTCTCGTGTGGAATATAAATGAAGTTTAATTAAAAAGCGTGGGGTGATTAGCATATTAAACAATTGGTTTTGTTTAGTAAGCGTGCCAAAAATCACAAATCGCCGCCATTGTCTGTCGTCTATAGCCTGAAATCAAATACAACGGAACTACATATTATAATACCAAACATTTTGTCACTTAACCCTTCAAACGTCGCTATTGATGTTAGCCGCCATATACGAAACATGGCAAAAAGTCATTAAGAGAGTCTTAACGGTTTTCCTGTGGACATTTTAATTTGTTACTTATCACTCATCACCAATGGTGAACACCATAGGAATACGGCACTGCATTGGGGCTTTAATCGCTACGTACTTCTTAAATATGTGGAGGATCAGTTTTACGCTAAAGTGTTCTATAAATAATTATTTCACCTTTTCAATTAAATATTTTTTGCATAGAATTAAGAATAGGCCAGAAACCGCATACGCACATCAAACAGAAGGCGACTCAACTACTCATGAATGAGTGGGTTTACGTTTTGACCCATTAGTTTTTTTGTAGACGTCGCTCAGTACGCAACTCGTGATTCTAATTTAACCATGCCGTGTTGTGTCTATTTAAAGTGTAGAAATACTGCTAGGATCTTAAAGAAACAGGATGCAATCACATTTCATGTGTAATTATCAAATGAATGTGTTTGTCACAAATGAATAACTTAAAAATTGAATTATTTTTCCATCTGTCAGATTGTCGAAGAAACAAAATGAAAATTTCGTTAGTGTGGACAGAGTAGTAACTTTTTTTACCCTAATTTGCTCATATAATAAGAGAAATAATGAAAATTTAACCTCGGATTAAACAAGGCCGTGGTGGACATTTTGCCGACATTATTTTTAAAACATAAAATATTATTTAACATGATATAAAAATATCCGTTTTATGTAAAATAAAAAATGTTTTATATTTTAAGTTTAAAGTTCATTAATTCAATTACTCTTATTAAATGACCCTTTACCTATCTACTCTGTTGTGTCAATCAATGTTTCCGAGTGCACAATAAAATTTTAGAAATATTAACAAATTGTTTTTTTTTACCTTACATTTGTGTTATGATTATATTCTTCGCGATCTAGCAATATTACTCGGTGATTTCAAGTATGCGCGCGGCGAAAGTGTGTCTAAGTGTGGGAATTATTGGACACAGTCCAATGTATTCAAATATGATTCTACGCTTTTTCTGGACTATTCTTAATTCTATGGTTTTATGGATAAAGATAAAACATTAAAGTATAAAAATAATGTTGAATCGGGGTCTCAACGTCATTTTCCTATCCGCACTAAGTGGTGCATAGGTCAATACATAAGTATGCTTATTCCAGCTTAGATGATTATTTGTTGTTTACTAAAAAGGAAGGTGCTTAGTCTTGCACTTCAGGTACGTTCAGGAGCAATTAATATTGCAATAAAGAACAACTTTTAAAACCAATATTTTACGTCCACCTAGACAGTAATCGGACCTAGGAAATCAAGCACGTCACGCGCCAATCATTACACTACGACGCGGACTTATCTCTTCTGGATTTCTTTATTCAGGATTTTTACAAAAGAGTAGCCATCGAGTCGAAAACACGTGTAGAGTCTGGTTTAATATTACACATGAACCGGATGGTTGTCCGTGGTATCAGACTTACAAATTTTAGGTTCGATGTTCGGACCTCACTTTGCCGCAACGAGGGTTACCAGGAGCTAAAATAGAAAAACCGGTCGCAGGTTGTTCAAAATCTTAAATATAAAATAAAAATTCGGACTTTAGATGACAACATTCAGTAAATAGCTTTCGTATTGTTTTTTTGGTGTAAAGTTTTGGTGTAAAGTTCTTCATACATTATGTGTTTGAAATTGTTTTGAGGTATATTATATATGCAAATAGCAATAAATGCAATACATAATATATAGCAATATAGCAACATATATTATATAAAGCAATAAATGAGGTATGTATATAGCTCAATTGAAATCCACTAAGAGGTCATTAGTGAAAAAAAAAATTTCGCATTTCTGTGTCGTTGTATGGCATAATGCAAAAAAGTACTCACAAATCTCCAGCAATTCGGAAAATTGAGTGCTTTTCAGCTAGTTTTTCGTAAACGTGAGTTTGCATCGGTTGAAGAAAGTTTTTAGTAGGCATGGCAAAAAACCGGTATCAAATAAAATGCGGGCGGACTCTGGTCTAAACTCTTAAAATCCGGTCATAACTCAGATTCTAACCCTAACCACATTTCAATTCCCATTTTCATGATTGAGTTAATTCAAACTCGTTAAAAAATGACTCGCATTATTGAGGTTCTGGGTTTCCTTCCTGGCAGGGTAGAAGTGAAATATGAATTTTAAAGGTTGTTTATTTTATTTTATTTGTATTTTTTCCCAAGTTTATGATACAAGTACTTTTTACACATATTTTTTTGTGCATAATATGGTATTTCGCACATTAATAATATATCCGAGAAAAATTTAAAACACACAATTAGAAAATACACAAATTTACAAAATTTTAAATAAACCTAAAATCACAAAACAACTTTTATAAAAAAGAAAGAGAAAAGAGAACTGAACAAAAAAAAATAATACGATTACACTTAAGTATCAGTAATATTATTGTAATGGATAACACAAAAGAAAATATGTTCTGTAAAAAACGGTAGGTATTGATATAAAACTTTTAGTACTAACATAAAATATTGATTCTACTCTATAGTAGCACAGAAAGGTTTCATTAGAAATTGTTTATATAAGAGGTTGAATTTCAAACTGCAATATTTCATTATTCCTAGACTGGCGTCTGAAGCGCAGTATTGATCACCTTGCCTTCATGTAACAAATGATCGAAATACATTCATTTGATTTGTAAATGCAGTGCCCTATCCTCCTCTGGGCACGGAATGAGGAATATCGATGATTCCAAAATTGAAATATTTAGGTAAATTTTAAAAACGCAAATATCTGTCCCATACAAAATTTATGTGTTAATATTAATTTAATCTACTTTACTGTACATTGTTGCATCTTGTGTTCATTTTGTTATTGTTAAATGTTTTGTTTTAGCGTCGGTGTTATTTACACCAAGGCTCTTTTGTTGATAAGCTTTTTACATCACAATATGCTGGCTGTATTATTATGACAAGCTTTGATGGAAATTTGACACTTGTTCACCGAGACTCAGTATATATTTTGTTTATAATGAGCTCTCCGAGGCTATTGTTGGCAATTATCAACATGCCGGGCAAACGTGACTTACAAATCATATCGATAGCTTCGAAAATCCCACCACTTTTTGTAGGTGTAGATCATTCATATTGTAAACCTGTTTAAATTTATTACTTTTTTTTGCTATATCTTTTTAAATTATTTTACGCCAGATTTAATTAATCAAATTTTTGCATGTATTGGTAACTTAAACGTAATCAAAATGATGACTAAACTAAATAATTTATTGAATTCCTAATTTAATTTAAGGTCAATGATACAATTAATAAAAATCAATGGTAAGGTTATTAATATTAATATAAAATTTCGGCCATAATACCTCAAAATATAATAACGAAAAGTATTGTAACTTATGGCAGAATAGGATGGGGAGGCACTAATAAATCAGTATTTAAACCTCTCGAATCTGTTGAAAAATCATTAGTTAAAATAATTTTTAAAAAGCCCTCAAAAGGTACCTCAGCATCAAGTTATTTAAAGAATTCGTGACCTTAGATATAAGGCAATTATATATTTTTAGAATAATATGTTTGCGAAAGCAAATTATTCTACAAAATCCCAAAAGGAACACTCCCACACTACCAGAAGTCAAAATAGAGGTTGGGTCATGGGGTCTAATCACAAACTATGAATTCGGGCTAAGAAATTTTAGGTTTCTGGGCCCCAAAATATTTAATATATTACCCAAACTTTGTAAAATCATGACCCGGATTCAATTTGTAAAAAATCGGTTACTGGGTTTAGGTCTAGAAAAATTGGAAAATTGACTCAAAATACATTCTTAAATAATAAATTGTATTAATTGATATTGTACAACTGTATAGTAAATTAACTAATAGGTAGTAATGTTATTGTTTATTTTTGCATAAAAATGTCTGCCTTAAAACACGTTGTACCTAGTTAGGCAGACTAGACATGATCCAGAGAAATCTATTACCTAAGTGTGTATGTAGTAGATAAATTAATTGTTATTTTGTTAATAAAGGATGATTAATATTATTATTATTATGTATCAAAGAAGCCTCAAATAATTTTTTGAACCAAAGTTTTTTTATAAAATAAGAAGTTATGTAAAGAAACATGAGGTATAAATTACATTTCATATAATACGTATGTATAAATTTTACGTTACATAAAAAAAAAATGTTGGACAAAAATTGAGTACTTACGCTACATATTATTTTTATTTATTTTATTTTAGTTTTATTTGATCAACATAAACGCCCGGAGGGCTTATACAAGTATCTTACATAGAGAAAAAATATAAAGTTAGAAAAAAAATATAGCATTTGGTACATTAAAATACATATTTCTACACATAACATAATGATGACATGATATAAATAAATTTTGTAAAACATTTGGATTTATCAATAAACCTAGTAAGAAAAGCTAAAAAATAATTTTCAACCATACTCTTTCTCTCTCTCTCTCTGAACTCCAGTCATCCGGATTGCCAAATATCTAGATCGTTTCAGGAAATAAAAATGAAAGAGAAGTTTTTAAGTCCAATTTCATTGTGCTATTAACGTGCTGATAATTTTTAAGTAAGTTTTTAATGTAATTCGCTGTATAATTTCAAATGCAATGAAACATGGCAGCCATTAATCCGGGTAATTTAAGTTTTACAGTAATATGATTAATAAGGCATTAAATACTAACTAACTAACCATCACGCCATTTCCCCGGAGGGGTAGGCAGAGAGGATAGAACGCCACACCACTCTGTCCTGGCACACTTCCTTTGCTTCCTTCACATTCATACATCTTCTCATGCACGCACGTCGATTATTCCGACTTTTATTTATTTATTTATTGACACTTTATATACATATACAATAAATATACATATAAGGGCGGGCATATTGCCTTAAGGCAATTTCTTCCTACCTACCCAAACCGTTCAGTTTGAGAAAATTATAAATACATGGACATATTGAATCTTACAATTTTATACAAAAATTAAAAGCAAAGATTAACAAAAATAAATATATGTATAAAAAAAAAAAAAATAACACTTTACTATGAAGAGAGGAGAGGGGATGGGAAGGAAAGAAGAAGGATAAAGGAACAATTCAAATATTTAGATAGTGACATTTCAATCTCGACTTAAATGTAAATAAAGAAGGGGCGTCTCTAACATTAGTTGGTAGATTATTCCACAATCGAGCGGCTACTACTGTGAAAGAGGAGGCAAAAAAATTAGAGCGATGACAGGGTATTAAAAGGGTTCTCTCGTTACTAGAACGAAGAGATAGTCCGTGTTGTGAAAGAGGTTGGATGAGCTCTCTCAGATAACTCTCTCTCTCAGACTTTTCACATGACCACTTTCAAGAATTTGTTGTACTTGATCATGCCATGTCTTTCTCGGCCTTCCTCGACTTCTACAACCAGAAACATTCGCATCATAAATCTTTTTAGCCGTTCTTTCATCATTCATTCGCTCCACATGACCGAACCATCGCAAAAGACCTTTCTTAATTTTGTCGATAATGCTTAACTCAGCCTTGCATTCTGCTCTAATTTCGACATAGGGCATTTCGACAAATACTCATTAGTTAATACCTAATATAAGTGAAAAAAATAATACATGCGATATTTGAGTTTGTTTAAGTTTTTGTAGACAAAAAACTGGATTTCACCCCCTCGGGAGTCATTAAGATTCACAAATTACAACAGGGATGGAGAATACCTTAGAAAATGGATATGGAAGTCTAGGCATTTACAGGGCTGACCTGTCATTGGCTGGTTTAAGTGGCCACTTTACACTGTGTAACCATTGAATATAGCCGGTTGAGTCAATTTTATTCCGATACAAATAGAATGTTTACTTTATTGTTTTAATATTAAAACGACTAATTCAGCTTTGTGATTGTTTTGTTCCGTCTTACCGATAATATACGTGATTTTAGTGTCATTTTATTATTTCAATTATCGATAATCATAGAGACTTATTTAAATTTATGTCATTTCGTGTATAAATAAAACCGTGTGTTTGGTGACCTTATCTGACCTAATAAAAATTATGTCATTATCTTATTTATCTAAGTGCTTTTGTTTTTTTTCAATCTAATAGTGATTCATTTTATAAATGTCTTGTTTAAACTTATAATAATTTATTTTTATTATGCTTTTTTTTCATGGATTCATAGCTGAAAGCCTTATACTTTTTAACTCAAAATTTGGTGCTGACTTCGAAAAAAACGAAACAATCGACGACATAATAAAAAGGTGTCACATTATGAACGTAGTTATGCAGAAAGCAGCCAGCCATATAAAAATGAAATTGAGATAATAGCACTTGTGAAATTAGTGAATTATCAAATCTACACAACAGTTGAAATGTTTTTGACTTTAACAATTGATAAACAGTGAATACATACGTTTTTTTATGTATTACAAACAAGAATCTAATTATGTATTTGACCAGTTTCAATGATTTTTAAAAAACCATAAGATTTTTCTAGAGATGTGGGTGTTTTCTGCAAATTGAGAAATTTGTGATTAATACCATTTTCACAAACAAACAAACAAACCATCACGCCGTTTCCCCGTAAGGGTAGGCAGAGAGGATAGAACGCCACAACACTCTATCTTTGCATACAGATCTCGCTTCCTCTACATTCATACATCTTCTCATGCACGCGCGTCGATTATTCCGACTTTTGACATGTCCATCTTTAAGTATTTGTTGGATTTGGTCATGCCATGTCTTTCTCGGTCTTCCTCTATTTCTGCATCCATCAACATTCGCATTGTAAATATTCTTAGCCGTTCTCTCGCTGTCCATTCGTTCTACACGTCCAAACCAGCGCAGAGCTCCTTTCTTGATTTTGTCGACAACGCTTGTCTCAGCCTTACATAATGCACGTAATGTACATAATACCATTTTCAGAGTGTGATTAATACAGTTTTTTGTACGACAGCGGTCTGGCTGTTTTTAGCAGAACATAGAATTGACCTTCCTGCACCCGGTAACATCAATATCCCATTTTTCAAAATTGTGGACTGGCTGCTTTCTGCATAACTACGTTCATTTCACATTCTTCTTTTGCAATATCCCAAAAAGTGAATTTTTTGAGTTGAGTCATTTTCGTCCCAAAGTTGCGATGTCGAATTCTGTTTTTTTTTTCCTCAAGAAAGAAAGCTTGCCCACAGTTTCTATTATGAAAATCAGCAATCCGGTTAGTAAGTATCGGGGCGTTTCAGATATCACAAACATATTAACGTTCCCTACGTGAGTTATACGAATCAGGAGTTAGACGAGATTAACTCGTGGAAAAATCGTAACACACCAAAGAATCGAATCACAATCAGTTATTCTATCAATCAACGTCTTAATTCTTCACGTACTGTTCGTGTCCATTGTTGTTCCATGTCACGATCGGTTATTGTTCCTGATCGGACGTGCGCGCGACTATAATTTTTCAAATATCTCCATCTTGTTCACGCTCACGTAGCTTTCTAAAAGCATGAGCGAGACGCGAACACAGCTTAAAATCGGTTTGACAATGTACAATAAACCGTTCGTTTTGTTTATCAATCTTAGATTATGTGTACATACATCATTGTACTAAAGATTTTTCTAGTAACTGAAGTGTTATGCAGACGACATCATAAAACAGTTGTAATAAAATCCCAAAAACCTATTCCGAAACGCATATTTTAGGATTACAAGTTGTCATATGTTTAGAATATTCTACAAATTTCACAATGAGGTTTTTCCTTTGAAAGCTAAAATACCTTGCTTGGACATATTTTAGTACAAGTTGCAGATATTGCAATACAAACTGACATGCTACTTAATACTTCTCATTCACAATGTATCTCAATACGGGATACATTGTGAATGAGAAGCAATGATGAAGGTACACCACATACTTCCATCATTCTTCATTCTTCATTCTTTCAATTTCATACATCTTCTGATACATGCTTTAATTGCGTCTACTTTTAACAGGAACAAACTTAAGGAGAGGCAGAAGGATAACGAGCACTCGTGAGTAAGGTGTTTTATATGCGTCAAAAACACCTCAAGCGACGCGATGTCCGTCCGGCGCCAATGTTGAAAATACAATACTGAATATTGGTTGACTAAGTTTGTGTTCGACAGAAAATAATTATTCACTCGGTTCACTCCATACAAATGTATATGAAAAACGCACAGCAAAATAAAATAAAATAAATCATGTTTAAGTAAATGACAGAACTAATTCAAATATAGAATTACTCGCGGCTGAGGTTTTCGACGGCTGTATTCAGATAAAAAATCTGTATAAAGAAATCGAATGGAGAAAAATCTGCCTCGTTGTGTAGCAATTGGCACGTTCGTCTGCCATTCTTGAGGTTCTGAGTTCGATGCTTAGCAGGGTGGACGTAAAATATATAGTTATATAATTCAAGGTACTTAAGTAGAAAATAAAAATAATCTTATCAACTATAGCCTGTACATTAATCATAATTGAGGGAAAATGGTTAAGGGTGAGGCTAAGTGTTTAATAGGTAATGGGGAATTCAGGTATTTATATTTGAATTTCGGGGAAAATATAACAAAGTAAGTATTATAAGTAAGAATTATATAACTATATAAGGACATTCAATCCAAATAATCTTCACATTCGTTTGAAAATGCCCTAATAAGGCGAAACAATTGTCACGAAGTTTTTATTTTTATATGTTTATATTTGTAATAATAAAATAAAGTGTTCGGTAGACTCAAATCAGTGTTTGATTTCTAATTATAAGTTTAAATAGTAAGTAATTAAAAAAAAATGGAAAAAGGCATAAAGATGAATAAAAATGTACACATACAACATACAAACATGTACATTTACATCCAGATATATATACATACATACATACACATAGATACATATACACTATACACACATGAAGATGCATATATATATATATATATACACACACACATACACACATGAACATATACGCATACACACATGCATATACATACGCGTACATATATTAATATTAATAATGAAATAATAAAAACTAATAAATAAAACGATAAAAAAATAGTAACAAAAATGTTGCTCTTGTGACGTCTGTGTCGCAATTTTGATACGTTTTTTAAAACAGTATTTTCTTTCGTTGAAAAGATCTATCGTGCTAAAATTTTTATCGTACGGCGAGCACACTCGATGAATGTATTCATTTTTACCCAGATTCGATTGTGGAAGAGATGTTGAACAAATATGATTTTGTCTACTATTAATTGAACCTGGGTATTCTAAATTTTATTTGTGATAATAGTTCATCACGAAAAAACTCCTTTTCCATAATTTATAAAAATTTTAATATTATTAACTCTTAAAAAGACTGTGGTAAATAATCCCTTTGCGCGCGGTGATGTAACATCGTGATACCACTAGTAAAAGACGGAATATTCTAAAGTTCGGACATTTAAAAAAAAAACGTAGAAATACTGTTTGATAATTCCTTTTCCATAATTTATGAAAATAAACAAATAGTTCAGCCCTGTTAGAGCAAAATAAATTAAAATCATGAATACGCCGCTCATATTACGCGCGTGCATCCCCCATCACTGTCATTAACCGACTGAAGACTGAATCTTGAATCTGTTTTACACAACACTCACTGCAAAACAGCGTCTCTGTTTTCCTTGTTATGAGTTATATCTTCGTGTTCTCTCTTATACAGATGTGTCGCTGAATTTGCGGACATTAATTTTTCACTCGGCAAGGATGAATATTTTTTGTATTAACATCCAGCATAGTTATACAAATTTTACTTTCCAAATCCGGTGTGATATTGTCTATTTGAAGATTTAAAAAAAAAACGAGTTCACCATTAAAAAAAAAAGAAAGAGTCATATCAAGTATTGTGTCCTAGGTCGACTAGTGTGACATCACAGTCACACAATAGTTAAGGCCTGTTATAGAAAAAGAAATTCTAAATCACAAATATAACCATATAACTTGCGTACACTTCTGCTTACTGCCCATAAATCACAACTTATGACACCAAAACAATGATACGCTAAAACAATACTCACTTATAGATTCAAAAACTACTCTTACTCAAATAAAAGACATGACCCCCACAATACATCACATACAAATAATATAATCACTAGATCCTCAACACATAGACAACTTAAACCAATACAAACTAACACCACTTTCGGACAAAGATTCAAAAACTACTCTTACTCAAATAAAAGACATGACCCCCACAATACATCACATACAAATAATATAATCACTAGATCCTCAACACATAGACAACTTAAACCAATACAAACTAACACCACTTTCGGACAAAGGTATTTTGGGTATTATTCAATTAAAATCTATAACCGACTTACACTATCTATTAAAACAATTAGTTACGAGAAAATGTTTAAAATGGCCATAAAAAAATGGATAGTGGAGCTAGGTAGAAGTAAAATGGATTGTCTCATTCGCCCATACCAATATTGAATCAACTGCTCCACAAGTGTATATGTTAGCTTATGTTAGGTTTTTGTTCTTTTCATTGTGTGTTTCGTAATAAAAATAATACAAATATACATAAATACCTTGTTTTTAAAACTCTCTGAATATTTGTTAATTATGTTTGTTTTTTAAGTTAGTCTTCTTTGTTTATTCTCAAATGTAGTTTCGAAAAAGTATATTGTTAAGTGTCATCGGCACGGGAAACCACATTATTGTGAGGTCACATTATTTTTATTATGAATTATAGTTTGGAAGCGAAAAATATGAATAAATAAATAAATAAAAGAACCGACTGATCGAACGAATTTCTTCTTTCTTTTTTTTCTCATTCACACAAACACCGGCCACAGAACAGCGTCTCTGTCTTCCTTGTTATAAGTTCTATTATCGTGCTCTTTTTTAAACAATAAAACATATGTATTTTTGTATTGGTATCACTTTCATTCGGATGATTATTCTTTGATAGTGAAGATAAAAAAAAAAGTATTAAAATTCGATTCGAAACGATTTGGAAGTTTATATTCAAAGATTACAAAAATACAACTTCATAATTTAAATAAATAAGAGAGAGACATTATGTCTCGTTTTCTATGTAGACTCGTGTTTTACCATAGACACAAGAGTGTTAAACCAGTATTACAGAATAGGCCCCCATAAGTGTAAAAGTGTGCTAGCACTATTTATGCCTGTATCTCTCCACAGAATGATAAGTGGAATCACGTAATAATTAGAAGTCAGAATAATTGTCGCCACGTTTGTGCCGTAAAGATATCAGTATGCGACTTTTATGCTTTGTTTTTTTATTTTAATTTTATCTTTATATCGCACGTGTTACATTACAGACTCACCTTGTGCAATCTATTGTTCAATTATACGCATAATTAAATTGCTAATTAGAAACTGATAATTATATTACAAAGATATCAGTTTCAACGGGTGTATTATATTATATTACTCTATTACTATACCTTATTGTTTATAAATGATACGTCCAATAGTAAATTTGCTATCAACTTATTTATAAATACAGAGATATTATGTATTTTTTCCAGCCCACGCCCAAGCAAGGAGCTATTAGTCGCGAGTCATGTTTTGAGGTACATGTTTTTTATTTATATTTTATTTAGTTATTTCATAACATCATAACATCTAGGACGAAGTAAATTTAAAATCAAATATAGATATTAATAAATTAAAAGAATGGTTTGATGACAATACTTTGTCTCTGAATACTGAAAAAACATATTACATAACTTTTACATTGAAAGAACAAATTATACCTCCTATAAATATTTGTATACACACAAGAAAATGCAATGAAGGATATCAGTTTCATAATGATAATTGCCTTCAAATCACTGAAAAAAATGGCATTGAATATTTAGGCATTATAATTGATAAAAATATAAAACGGAAGGGGCAAATAAATAATATTGTAAATAGGGTGAGAAAACTTATAAGTGTATTTATTAGATTAAGGAATTTATATATATTTTTTAATATTTTTTTTTTATTTGGAAGTTCAACAAGAATACATAAAATACATACATTTTCTAAGTAAGCATAACTGACGTTCTTTATATATATTCTCAATTATAGAACTCCACCATCTTTCCTAAATTATATAAAATAAGAGTGTAAAATCAATTTAAGTAATAATAAAGATTAAGTTTAGTGAAAGATAAGAAAAAAGATTGAGAATATTAACCATCGAAAAATTAAAATCAATTTACTTTGCATTCGCCCAATCCGTAATACAGTACGGAATAATCGGATGGGGTGGTGCTTTTAAAACCAATATTTTACCAGTTGAAAAAATACAAAAATCAATTATAAAAGTTATTTTTTAAAAACCGTCTACTTTTCCCACTGTTCAATTATTTAAAAAAATAAGGTTTTATATATGTATATGTATTTCTGGGTCTCAAAACGTCAGTACGCGACCTAGAACAGGTGGTTATATCTTAATTCCTAAATTAAAAACAACTACTGCACACTGCACAACATCATTATGCTTACAAAAGAATATTTTTCTTTAATGAAATGAACAAAGATAATAAAAAGTACAGTCAGGAATACAATATATTTAAGAAAGAAGTAAACAATTACATTTATAATTCTTCTTTATGAAACACTGATTGAAAACATCGTTAATATCTATTTTGTAATTTATTTACGTTATTCTAAAAATATTATTGATTGAAATAAAATAATCTATTGTAAGACGTCACTCCCCATTATGTACACAAGAATTGTTTATTTCTTTTACGTAATAAGAAACGTTAATGTAAATATATGTATTTGGTTAATGTAAAAAAATGTATTTAGTTGTAATATTGTATTTT
Source organism: Micrasema longulum (assembly GCF_059751315.1). Taxonomy (NCBI): domain Eukaryota; kingdom Metazoa; phylum Arthropoda; class Insecta; order Trichoptera; family Brachycentridae; genus Micrasema; species Micrasema longulum. The sequence goes on along the minus strand of NW_028277385.1, from coordinate 593,287 downwards.
AATTTGTTATTATTAAATAAAAAAATAAATAAAAATAAAAAAAATCTAAAGAACAAATATAAACTTTGTAACAGTAATTGATTAAAAACATTTTTTCAAACAAACAAACGATCACGCCGATCAGGCAGAGAGAATAGAACACCATATCACTCTGTCTTTGCATACAGATCTCGCTTTTTGTATATTCATACATTTCATGCACGCCCGCCGATGTTTCCGACTTTTGACAGGTCCACCTTAAAGTTTTTGTTAGATTTGGTCATGCCATGTCTTTCTCGGTCTTCCTCGTTTTCTGAATCCGTCAATATTCGCATCGGTAATATTTTTAGCCGTTCGCTGTCTATTCGATCAACATGTACAAACCAACGCAGAACTCCTTTCTTGATTTTGACGATAATGCTTACCTTACCAGCATTAGGTTATGTGTGAATCTCGACATATGTGCACCTATCGTGCATAGTTTTGCTACACATTCGCCTAAAAGATCACATTTCGACAGCATTCACCCTACTTTTATCCTTGTTTTCCAACTCCTTACTTCGCATACATAAGTGTCGGCGAGAGGATTCCATTGTGGGCAGCTAATTTTGCATCCTGAGAGACACATTAAATTGTCAAAGCTGATTTAAGTGCACCATTCACTGTCTTCCCGGCACTGACCATCGTTTTAATATCTCTCTCAGTCATTCCATTCCTCGTAAACATAAGTAAATAATTATACAATTTTAAACCCTCGCTCAGTGAGTGATGTTGTTTTTTTTATCCCTAGTTTCTTACATATATAATTTTATTTAGCCCCTTAATTATTTTATGAATGAAACTTGCAACATATCAATATATTGTAGAGCAGAAAATCTTCTTTTGAATGACGTATGAACCTTTACATTTTTTTTGTTGTGTTTTTGGTATTTTTTGCTTATTTTTGCTTATTTTTTAATTAGGAAAAAACGGACACAACTTGTGTATAAATAATACAGGGTAAGATGATCAGTCTTACGGTTAAGTTGGCAGTCAGGGGACTATTGAATTATAATTTATACTTTTTTTTAATATACTATATAGGACTATATAGAACTATATAAGAAATCGAACCCGAGACCTTTTGTATGGTAAGCAAACGCGCTGATTATTATATCACGAGGTATCGCATACATCATTTTTACGATTCAAAGGCAACATTGATGTTCGATACATTGTGTTAAACAATATTTAAAAATGCAAAATGAATCCTTTAACGATTTTTTTACTCGGTATAGCTTTGTTGGTGCGTTTATCGTAATAAATATTAAGTTCAACAATATGTGTTAATGAGTTTCGCTCTTTCATTTAAATAATAAAGGCACAATACAATGTCAATGTAAGTTGGGTCAATGTTAACCATTTTAGATTGATTGTTTTTCAACCCACAACCAATTTGAATTGATAATTATTATGTAATTCTTTCGCAAATAATATACGGAGATTTAATCTATTCTTAGACAAGGTACACATAACCATGAATATAATTATAATTATTCAAAACGAATGATTGAAATAGAATTTTGTGTTTTTATTGGTTGCGTATTTTTGTCGACAGTTCATAAAGAACTCATATTTTCTATTCGACTTATATTTAAACCGTATATTGACCTACGATTCGTTATATAAACACCTAACATTGTTTTTTTTCTCAAATAATAATAAATTGAAATGCATTTACAGGTATAAGAAAAATTTATCTGGTAAGCTCAATGATCTGATTTTTAAAATTATTTGTATTTATGTATTATTAACATACAATATTACAGTTTTAATATTTTCCAAAACATTTTTTTTTACAGGACTCACGAAGCCAACTTATATTAAACCTATTAAGCTCACCCCCTTCCTCCATCCCCTCTACATTTTTCATTAATTCTCAAACAACATAATATTTTCATAATTTAATCAGTGCATGTTTGTCCTAATCAGTGTATATGCTTATTAAAATGCATGTTGTGTTGGTTTAATATATTTGTGCAACAACTTGGGAGAAGGTGTATAGTGGGTTTTGCATATTAGTTTGCATGTTAGTTTATTTGATGTCCTGACGAAGGGACGGGTACGTCTCGAAACCGGTAGACATAGAAAAGTCGGTAAGTGGTTATGTACAAATATTTAATAACATTTATTAAAATGTTTGTCTTCAAAATGCGTACTTTAGATTGTGTGGCCAGCAAGACTTTAAAAAATCACCAAAATTACTTTCACAGATAACTGAATTATTAATAAAGTTGTTACAACAAATTAATTAGTGTTTTCTTTTAATTAAATGGCCTAATATAAATATAAAGTAACAAGTTAAATACATAATGACACAACATAAATTAGAGTTTTATTAGGGCTGGCGGTTTTCTGCAAAATGCGCTTCTTAGTCTGCCAGACTTTAAAAATCATTAAAACTGATCAAATACATTACCGATTAATTTTTTGTATTAAGAAAAAACTAATTGATGTATTTTGTATTATTTGTTAAATTAAAAAACATTCCATTTGTTATGTAGATTTGATTATTCACTCTTATCACAAAAGTTCTATTATCTCAGTTTCACTTTTCTATGGGTGGCGAATGCTTTCTGCATAACTTGATTCAATAGGGAAATATGATGTACTCTGATTACCGATAAAAATATATATTACATTTTCGAAATCGATTCGGATATTGTGGCGAAATGTTGAAATGTCGAACACATAACTTTTTTTTTAAATATGTCACCAAAAATACGCGATATGTTTGGCATTGATAGTTGTGACGTCAAGATTCGTGACGATGTTTTATAAAAATTTAAATGGTTTGGAACAAAGTCGAAAATGAACATGAATCGTGACTTTTTTTGCGGGAATTCAAAATCGCAAATTAGAAAAATATATATTTGCTACTAATTAGTAGCAAAAAATATTTTTTTAACTGAACAGTATTTCATAGAACTTTAAAAGTGTTTGAAAAAAGTTATATTTTCCTATTTTAGTGCTCTATTTGGCGTATACACCATTGAGTTCGAGGTATAACAATAATTGTTAGTATTTAGTAAACTTTTTTTTACGCTCTTATGAAGTCCATTTAAATGCATAAAAAAAACTCTTCATAATATATACCTACTTGTAAAATTGAAATAAAATACAAGTAAAGAAAATTAAGACTAGGACAAAAAAAAAATTACTACCTCAAGACAAGATCCAGTCTATCTTAGTGATTTTTAACCTAGAAGGACTCCCACCGAAAAAGTCCAAATCTTGTTTCGAATTTACAATGCGACATAATCGGAACATTAGTGCATGCCAACCATTGTTTGTGCTGCGCTGATCAAGGAACAGCACAATATTATTACTATCATTTTATTATCACATTTAGATAAACAATAGTGATGTATATGTCCAGATATGTAGACACATAATACACTTACATAATGTTTATAATTCATTTCATGGCCAAACAGCTAATTGCCCTATTTAAAGTCAGGAAACCGGTTACCTTTTTTTGGATTGACTACTAAGATCTATTTGATATAATAGAGAAGTATGAATATTATATGAACTTGAATGATTAATATTATTACGTTATATTGTAAACAAAACAGCGCATATTAATTGTATTTTTACCATAGCAAAGTTACATATTTATTTGATATTATTTTTTAATTAATTTCGTATTTTAAATGATTTATTTCAAAAATATAAAAAATATTTTTTTTTTTACATAGCTTACCGCATTTTCTTGTAAACAGTTATACAAAATTAAACAAACCTACTACATTGGTACACGTGATGCTAAAATTAAAATAAAACTAATTATATTTAAAATTATACATTATATAAACTAAATACAATTGGAGAAAAAAAATTAAAAGGAAAACCAAAATAAAGATAAGATACAAAATACATTTGTATATTAAGAAACAATTGAATATAATTGACGTAAATTAGAAGTTAAAAGTGAAATACTAGTCATTATTTTTTTTCACTCGTGTCAAAAATATCAATAATATTCCCAAATTTATAAGCAATAATTACGAACCTATTAATAACGTTATTGTAATTGACGCTGGTTCTGTAGAATTCTTCCATAAATAATATTTGTTGCCTGGTACGTGTTTGTGGTACATGAAACCTTATTAATTGTACAATTCCTGGGCAGTCAAAGAGAGAGTTGTCTTTTTTATAGAGTAAAATAAAACTCAACGTTTTTCAGCAATGTTTTGAGTATGTCCAAATCTTTGTAGACAGACTGGATTTCCTCCCTAGAGAGTTGTTAAGATCTAAATGTGTTACAACACAAATGATTTTTTTTAGAGAATGGCAGAATGGTGAATGCTACACATTTGGTAAATTCGCCACTTAAACAAGCCAATTGCAGGTCATAAGTAGTAAGATTGCGTTCTATCCTCTCTGCCTATAAAATTACGTGACGGGTTTTTTTGTTGATTATTAAATGTAAAATTTATTTTTAAATACGAATCATGATAATTTTCGTTTTTATGAAGTATAGGGAACTATATTACTACACAAACAGCAGCGTGTCATGATCATTTTTGTTAAATGAAGGTCATACCATCAGTCTTCAGGCGCCAGTCTTGGGACTATGATATGTATATTGCAGAGTAAAAAAAAAAATTTTCTACCACCCGTTATTCTAATTTTGTACATCTCTCCATAGAGCACCATTATTAACAATGGAGATCTTCAAATAAATTTAAAAAATACCTACTTAGTACCTTGAAAAAAAAAATATATATATTTTTTTTTAAAGGAAGAACCCGCTAAGCCTCTATTTTGAGGCATGTCAGCAAGAGGGATAGAGAGGATATGAAAGGAGGTAATGAAATATACACCACAACACCTAGACCAATTGAGAATAAAATCTTTCTTGGATTTTTTCTTGCAGCTGGCGGGAATCGAACCCGTGACGCCAGTTTCACAGTTGGCCGTTTAACCAACTACGCCACGGCGCCTGTCATACATAATTGTACATACATAAATGAATGTGTGTAAAATAAAGCTGTTAAAAAATTATGTCCCACCGAAAAGTTTCTTATTAAAATATTTTATATTGTACAATTTACATTTTCACGAGTTATGACTTGTTACGCGACCAAGTGATTTAATATGTATTCGTATGCAAAAAGCTTCGAAGCAACTAACGTTTTTTTTAACAATAAAGGCTCCGTTGATCGAATTGCATAAATTACTTCAGTTTAAAGATATTCTCCCAGAATGAATTTGCAGTAAATGCCAATAGTTCACACTTTGAGTGGCATTATCGATTAATTAAAGATCACACATCTCATGTGAACCGAGCCAATACCGGTCCATTGTGTATGGAACAAGTTGAGAACATAAATCTTGTCACTGCTATCTTAAATTTGATCAAAACCTATCTTGTCTAACTGAATATGGCCCGTTCTTTCGCTATGAAATAATATATACGAGTGAAATATAAAATGCTACCGTATTTCAAACCAGTCAATGTAACAGCAATTAGCAAAAGTTTTTGTTTTTTAAATATGCACGCGTCGTGGCGAAGGGGATAATAACTTGGATACCATGCAGATGTGCTCGATCCTTGATCCTGACAAGATCGACACGAAATTGCACAATAAATATATTTTTTAATTTTAAAAATTTAAATCGAGTATTAACATATTACAACAGAGATGAAGAACATTTAAGAGAAGGTAATATAGAAGTCTAGGCATCTACAGGGCTTATGACCTGTCAATGGCCACTTTACACACAATGTAATATTCACCATTCTGCCCATTTTTGAACATTTATATTCGCTCACTTCTTTCATCTGTTGATGTTTGTGAAGTTAAAGAGCTGAAACCTTTTTTTATGCGGGTGAGATTCATCTAATTGAATTATTTCACCTACATACTAGGCAACGCCTGAAAATGTTATTTTTTCAATTTCTATACTTCTTTATGGACCAGGTGGATTTATCAACAATATTTCGAGTTTATCAAAATTTTTGTAGACCAGGACTGGATTCGCCTCCCCGGGGAATTGTTTATTTTAACATATTGCAACAGAGATGAAGAACATTTAAGAGAAGTTGTAATATGTAAATATTAACAGCTCCCCAGGGAGTTGAATCCAGTCCTTTTGAGTTTGTCCATTTTTTTGTAAACAAGGACTGGATTCGCCTCCCTGGGGAACTGTTCATTTTAACATATTACAACAGAGATGAAGAACATTTAAGAGAAGTTGTAATATGTAAATATAAACAGCTCCCCAGGGAGTTCAATCCAGTACTTGTCTACAAAAGTTTGAACAAACTCAAAATAATGTTATTAAATCGATTAGCTTGACTCACTAAAAGTATTAAGGTAATTGGTATTTCGTAGATTGGAAATTTATTTATTTATTTATTTATTTACGGACAAAGTCCATTATAAACATTACAATTAAAAGAAATTTTTACAAAGGAATAAAAAATATAAGGAACAGAAATAAGCAGCAAAGACAGATGATAGATTTTTTAGATTAAGTAAAAAGCATAGGCTAACTATACAGATTCTTTAGCTGATTTGTAAAGAAAGACATCCTTACACCATAATAATCAAGATCTTGATGATCGTTCACCCGCCTGATCATTCTGGGCAAAGGCGACTGTGCACCATAATTGGTCCTGTAGTGACCGAGGAAAAGCATTTCATTATTTCTTAGTCTACGGGTGGGAACGTTAAAAAGAATCTTTTGCAAAATTTCAGGGGCATCAATGAGACAGTTCATAATTTTATACATGCAGATTATATCTGCAATGCATCTGCGTTTTTCAAGACTTGATATGCTTAAAAACCTCTCCATATCAGAATATGAATAGTCTCCTCTTTCCAATCCCATCTTCCATGCAATTTTTCTTATAAAACGATGTTGAACTGATTCAAGGCGCTTGATATGAACAGCATAATGAGGGGACCAGATTACAGATGCATATTCAAGAATAGGGCGAACTAAAGAGCAATAAAGTGTTTTAAGTGTAAGCATACTTTGGAAATCAGACGTAGTTCTATTAATAAAGCCTAAAATTTTTAAGGATCTGTTTACTATATTATCAAAGTGTTCCAGAAATAGAATGATACGAACATTTCGGCGCCATCAATTTTTTTATGTGCAGTGAATAATTTACAAAATGGAACAGAACCACTTTAAAATTAACCCTATTTTTAATTTTACCTCAATCGAGCATATTTATTTATTTATTCACGGCCTTGGCCAATTTTTGCAAAATATAAACACAGCTAAAAGATACTGTAGAATATAGTCAAATAAAAGCCAATTAAATATACATATTGAATCATAGTTAATTGAAGCATAATTGAACGTAGTGCTGCAGAAAGCAGTCAGCCATAGAAAAATGAAACTGGGATAATAGCTCTTTTTATGAAAAGAGTGAATAATCAAATCCACACAACAGTTGGAATGTTTTTGACTTTGAGAAATGGTAAACAATGAATAATATCGTTTTTTTTAACAGGACAAACAGATATCTAATCGTGTGTTTGACCTGTATTAACGATTTTTAAAGTTCCGTAAGATTTTTGAAATGCTGTTTTTATGATCGACACTGTATTCGAAAGGTGATTATTAAAGTTTTTTGTTTAAAGTCTGGCTGTTTTTAGCAGATCATAGAATTGACCACCTTAGTGCACCCGATAACACCAATATCTCCTTTTTTTAAAAATTGGGGACTAGCTGCTGTCTGCAAAACTACGTTCGATTGAAGCAAAGTGTGTATATAACATTGAACCGGGATCTGGTCCCGTGGCAAGCGTTACGGATCAGAGGTCGGTTCGAAACTCGAACCCCACTATACCCCAACTTGATTCCCATTTCCTAATAGTAAGTTATTTACAAATCGTTGAAAATGGCCTCAAAATGTTTAATATGTGAGTAATTCATAAAAACGCAAAGATTTCCTTTTTTTAATAGAGCTCGTACGTGGTTGAAAATAATAAAGGCAGAGAATAGTAAATATAAAGATTATTAGATTTGTTATAAAACATTGAAACATCCTTCCAAAAGTAAAAAAATAAAAGATACGTATTAAATTTGTAAATCTTACATAAATATTATAATGTACACATAGGTAGATCATGTATTTTACTTCGTCAGCATAAATTGTTTTTTTTTTTTAATAAACAAAATAAGTTTTTGGTTCATATATCTCAAATATTTTTTGTCAGTTTCTTCTAATTAGTTTTGTTCAGTTAATCATAAGTGCCCGTAACGCAACGCTTTTATTCGACATTTCAAGTTTAAATGTTTCTCAATCAGATTTTATTATCACGCGTCAAATGGATGAAATTCGCAACGCATTAAACAACTACGCCAATAATTTTCCTATCGACTGATTTGTAAACGAAATTTCACTTGTGGATGGCCTCGCATTTATTTATTTTGAAATTGAAGAAGAAATTGTGAATATATTTATCGAATAAAACACTTTGTTAGAAACCACTTGGATTAGTTTGTTCGCACTATTATATGTATAGTTTCGGAAAGCACAGATTTTTCAATCTACATATGAGTAGTTATTGACAAAGATCTGTGCTTTTTGAAACTACGCATGTAAAAGTGCTCCGAATTCAATTGAAATGGTCTCGTTAACGAACGTTTCAGTTTATTAATTTAATTATTTAATTCACAATTTTATTTAAATATCTCTCGAAGTCTATGCAGGGCAGATCCATTTACCAATGTTCAAACAGTGGCTAGAAATGCTAAGACCGCTATGAAGGCATTCGTATTATGATACTTTTTTTTTATTTGCCTCCTTTAATAAATCATTATATTTTTTATTTTCTGATAATTTTTTTTGTTTTTTTAAAAAATTTTTTTAGGTTTTTGTTTCAAGGATTGTTTTTATTTTATTTTCTTACAGTTTTAAAAAATATGGTTATCTGTGTTATATGATAAGCATGGCTGTGCATAGTGTGCAATATTCACCCGTTTTACTGAATTCAAAATTACTGTTATTCATATTAGTAATAATATTTCACAATGTTTAGGTCAATTAGATAAATAATATAATATTATAATGCAGAAATGGTGACGTCACATATACCAAGTTTCAGTGGTGATTTAAAAAAATGAATGCACAAATAATTAAAGTGCTTTTAACGAAAATTAAAAACATGTAAATAAATCTGAGTCAATTCACAACAATAGATGTTTTAGCTATTTAAACATCACTAAAATCAGGAGATTGTCAAACATGAACAAAAGGTGAATGTTATACAGTGTGTCAAGTGGCCACTTAAATGAGCCAATGACAGGTTGTACGCTCTGTAAATGCCTAGACTTCAAAATGTTCTTCTCCGAAATGTTTTCCATCTCTGTTGTAATACATTAATAAAAAACAAACATACAATTAGCAAAAAAAGATCAGGGGTGGTATTTTAACCCAAAAGCACGCGTAGTAAACGCATTTTTGACGCGTATTTACTTATTAAATACACGCTTAAAAAGCATTTTTTTCACAAGAAATATCATTCAGAATTATATCTTATTTCACTTAACTAAATATAAAAAAATAAAACAAAAAAACAAAAAAAAATACTAAAAATTAATAAGAACTAAGAATTGAATCCCACCAATGGCAAAGTTTATTGTTAGTTGTTTATTGGTACCCGTAGTTAGTACCTATGTATTTTCATACCTCATAGAGCATTTTATAGTACGATACTACTGGTTTACAAATCTTCCTCTCAAACGTAATATTCCGAAGACGCTAGGCGTGGTTCGCCGATGAACGCTTCATTTTAATATCTCACGAAGATTTGGATCTAAAATGGTTCATGTTTTCATTACGCTATCTCAGAATCTATTCAATTTATGACGGAGAATAAACAATCTAATAATTAGACCTCGTATCTGAACCCAGCCTCTTTTAATTATAGACTTGAGGGGAAATATGGCGCAAGTCAGTTCTGAAAATAATAATAACAGGACATCAAACAGTTGTTAAATAAAATTATTTAAAAATAACTGCAGGGTGTGGTCAGCGGATGGGTAAGTTTTTCGAAAATCATTTATTTTATTTATTCATTTATTTAGATACATAAATTTATTGTACATTATTTGAGACATAAGTGCCAACTCCATGGGACTAAAAGTCGTGTGTTGAGATGGGACTAACAATTAGTTGACACAGACACATGAATATATCACCACAAATATAGGATCAAAAACATTATTATTATTAATTTTTCTAAATATATATATATACATGGCACATCAATATAGTAAGCAGTAAACTCAAACATTCGGAAAATCATCAAGGAGTTTCCTACTCAAATTCCTCCCACTAAGGAAAATCCAGTCCTCAACTACTTTCTTGAAAATAGTTTTTGTCTTTAAGAGCTTAATACGCTCTTTCAAAATATTAAACACTCTCGTTTAAATTTCAATTTGTTAACTGTTTCTTTTGTGTATGTTTAGTTATAAAAATACCCTGAAGAAGGTAGCAGTTGGTTACCGAAACTAGTTGGTAAAAATAAAGTGAGTGTATCAAAAAACAAAGTAAAAGTTTTATTACTCCAAATTTAATTACAAATGATACACAAAGTTACTGCAGAAAATATTAAAAATATGAATTATTGTCTTCAGTTTAAACATTTTTTTTGGTGTGTGCCTGGATATCTTACACTTACATAAATCAACTTCGGCAAATAAATGTTTGTCGCAAGAGGCAAAATTAGCAGTTCACAACGGAGTCCTGGTCCCGACCCTGATGTATGGGAGCATAGTGTGGACTTGGAAAAACAGGGATGAAAGTAGGCTGAATGCTGTCGAAATGCGATCTCTCAGGCGAATGTGTGGTAAAACTATGTACGATAGATGCACAAATGTTGAGATCCGTACCGTATGTAAGACTGAGACAAAATCAAGAAAGGAGCTCTGCGCTGGTTTGGACATGTAGAACGAATGGACAGCGAAAGAACGGCTAAGAATATTTATTGGCATGACCAAATCCAACAAATACTTGAAGATGGACATGTCAAAATTCGGAATAATCGGCGCGCGTGTATGAGAAGATGTATGAAAGTAGAAGAAGCGAGATCTGTGTGCAAAAATAGAGAGATGTGGTGTTCTTTCCTCTCTGCCTACCCTTACGGGGAAACGGCGTGATGGTTTGTTGTTGTTGTTTACATACAAAGAAATCGACAATATATTTTAAACAACCGTTTTGTTTACCCAATAAAATAAATTAATAAATAACACCTCACCTGGCAACTATCCGTGCCGAGGCAATCATTTACATTATTGTTATTTTATATTCAAGTTACAATAGTTGGTATCTGTAGTAATATATGCGTATGCACACATAAATATATGCTGCCCATCTGAACTATGCTGCTCCAGAACTTGACAGTACTGTGCAGACATTGAGCCGAGAAGCATGCCACCGTCGCGTCTAGGCTCTTTGGCACCTGCACACCGATCAGCTCCAAATTGAAATGAAAAATATATAAATCTCATCAGTCGTAGAACGGTGATACTGCATAGCATCATAGCATGTAACTTTTTATTTTAAGAAAATGTTTAACTGAAATAAATTCGTTGCAGGGACTAAGAGCCGTTTGTTTTAAATTATTGCTATTTTTAATCAAAACAATTATTTATCAATTTAACTTTTTGTACATAATGTTATTTGTACATGCGGGCTTATTGCCAAATGGCAATTTCTTCTAACTAACCAATAAAATAATAGTTTTATTTTTAAAATTCAAGTTACAGAACATATTCTATAGAAAATAAAGATTAAAAAGCTATATAAAAATATAAATAAACCTATTTGTTTATAAATAACCTTAAATCAAAAGTACAACTCGATGGGAAAAGGGAAAAAAGAGGAAAGAGGAAAGAAAGAGAGATTAAGGAAGAGAAATGAGATGTTTCTTCAGACGTGATTTAAATAGGGACGCGGTAGTAACATCTTCGATGGAGGATGGGAGAAGATTCCACAGTCGAGCCGCATGAACACTAGATGAGTTCAAGAAGAAAGAGGAATTGTGGGTGGGTATTAAGAGAGTGCCTTGAGAATTAGAACGAAGAGGTAAACCATGAACTGATAAGCGTTGAAATATAATTTTTGTTTTTCTAATACTCCAGCGATATTTTTGATTGATTAAAATCATAAGTAATGTATTAACAGAATGCTTTTTAGGATGCCCTGCCAAAAAAAACTAATAATAGTTTCGGAGTATTGCCGTATCACTGACGATATGCCATTTATTTTCTGTAAATCAATATGTTTGGGTAGTTAGGAAGAAATTACCTTAAAGTAATATATTTTTTTTACTTTTTGTACATAATTTAAGTTGTACATATATTATAAAACCGTTCTTATATGTGAATAAACTGTATCATAATCGTCACCATTCCTTTTCCGCGCCTAATGGTGTAAAGGACACTGCATTGGTACACCAATTGCAGCGTATCTTTATCATTTTTGTTACGTGAAGGTAAGACGAGGTAAGTTAAAATCGAATTGTGGTCCTGCGGTAGTTGTGTGGACTCGCGGGCCAAAGGTTTGTGGTTGTCTCACTCTATTACAACTTGATTTCCATTTTTCCAGCAAAAGTGATTTACGACTTTTTAAAAATGGTCTGAAAATTAAAAAGAACAGTACAAAGTAATAACTTAAGTATTTTTCTTTTTGATAAGTCATCAGGTATTAGTCTAGGGACTATGAAAGATTCTAGTTGAAGTGTTCTACAAAAACACCCATTTTAAATAAATAGTTCATATAAACCATGTCGGGAATCGAGCCCGAGTCCTCTTCACCGTAGGTAAACGCGCTGACCATTACACGACGAGGCGATATAAACTGTATACTGTGTTTAAATAAATACATCTTTTTTAAATTTAATTTCATTAGCACTCAAAAGCATAAATGCTTTTTATTCTAATACCAGTTAGTTTATTTATTTACACACATATTAAATACTTTTTTTTATACACTTCGCCCAGCTAACAAGGGTACATACTCCGTTTCAAGCCAGGCAATTACATTTTAATACATAACAATTATTTACAAATTAAAATAATGAAAAGACAAATAAAAGATATACTTTCTGGGATATATATATGGATACACACATATATATACATATACATACACGCACACACAGACATATGTATAAATATATATACACACATACATACACATACACATACACACATACATATACTCATACGCATACACATACATACCTACATAAAACATACAAAATTTTATTAACATATGCGAAGCATCATGATTGCCTTTTGTATTTTTTTCATTATTCTTTATTTTTACATTTTGTTTTTAACATCCAGTAAGAATCTCCAATCTGCGGTAAGCATCAACCTCTCTGACTTCCTACAACCGATGTCATAAAAGAGATCAATCAAAAATCTTTTGTATATGTCCAAATGTTGGTAGACAGGCTGGATTTACTCCCTAGCTCGTCATTGACGTCGTTTGATAACTACTTATTAGCTTGTTACTTTGAGCTTAGCATATTAAATGCTAATCTTTCGGATTCTTGCAATTTAGCTAAATTTAAAAAATGTACATAAATTAGATGACAAAGCAATCATAATTTTAATTTCCCGGGTTTTTATTGTACTTCTAAATCTACTGTATTTTTTGTTGCAAGATTTTTGAACCGAAGAAACTGACAGCATAATAAGCTTCACAACAGCTTACAACTTATACAATAAAATGAAAGTGTATAACCTTGATACCATGCCTATGAGATATTAATTCCTTCTTCATTATGTAAAACTATGATAATAATAATTGCTCTCCGATACATCATCATAATTATTTATGTATTCTGAAAATTACAAGTGATATTATACTGAACTACAAGCAACAGGATTGTCGACTGTCAATATTTAGAAAAATAAAATCGCTTTGTAATATTGAATATTTTTTAATGGCTTGAGGCTATAAAATATCATATATTTTTGTATAATTTTTTTTATACGCCTCCACTCTTTCGGGAGTGATTTTGACTCTCAATATATAACATCGTGGGGTGATTCCTTCAACTGGTAATTTCAAAATCAACATTTTTGAGTTGACCACTAAAAACATATGTTCGTTTCTTCCTCCATGAATGCCACAAATAGTGGTGCATTAAAATCGTCCTAATATGATTTGAATACATCACGACCTATTTATTTGTAGCGTTCTCGAAAGAAGATATTAAAAATGGCGATTTTAAAGTTGCGTAGTTGTCGTAATTACTCCGGGTTATTATATTCCGCTGTTAAGTTGTTTCAATTAAATTATTCAATAGAGCCATAAGACTTATGAAAACTGTGCAGTTAGTTTGACAATTTTTAATTTTTACATCAGATTTTAAGTTCAAAATATCAAAAAGCATGTATTTTTTTAACCTAGCGACTTTTTATGTATTTTTTTTATAAGCAAACAATTACGATAAAAATGGTTTTATTTATTTTTTTCGCGTCACGTCGCGTTGGATACATTTTCTTCGACGGTTTACAAAACGCAGATTTTGTTTTGGCTAAGAGCAAAACGTTTTACGCCCTATGGGTATTGGGTACGAGCAAATGGTATATATTACGTCACTGTGCCACACTTGCATGTACGCAATGTTTGTTTAAGCGCATTAATACACATAGACACGCCCTATATAGAAAAGTAGTGACAAAAAAACGAACCTATAGTTACCGAGTTTGTTTATGTATTTGTTTATTGAAATCCCCAGTATGCCATATATATAACAATAATAGAAAATATTCAAAACAATAAATTAAATACAAAACCGGTATTTCTTATGTATCAACTCTCACTGCCTCCACCTTCCATGGAATCACTTTTCTACAATACCGCAGAGTGTGTGCGGACCAACTACTGCTTTACAAAATTATGAAAGAAATACTTGACTGTACAGAACTACTTAGTTAAATAACAATACATGTGCCAGCCAGGATTTGTAGACGGTTCCACCTGTTTCATGTACCAATAAGTAAAACATCGTATGTTATAAATGCTTTTTTTCGTAGGACTTTTTCAGTGTACCATACAAAATTTAAAGATATATATTACACAAACATCACTCTGTCAGATTTAAAATTTACACTAAAAATGCATTATGTACTGTTGTAGGCATTATAATAATAAATATGTACATCTCCCTTCCCCTCCTTATCCTCTCTTCAATCCTAGTCCTAATCCCGCCCAATTTACAATAACTTACTGTTCTTAAAAAAATATTTAAAAAATCTTTGATTATTGAAAAATATTTACGTGTACATGAAAATAACATTTTTATACGCATAACTTGTATTTATTTAATATGTAATATATTTTCTTTACCAACTTTGTATACTTTGTGGAAATATGTTATTAGTCCTGAGTTTATACGCTATATCTGTTTGTTTACTTTAAATATGTATGTAGAGCTGTTGATTTCCTAAATAAAATAAAATACCAGGGATGCGTTTGATGAGATTGTACAAACTACCAAAATGTGAGGGCATATAAAAAATGTTTTTATGTTAATAACAATATTCGTATTAAATCCGTTGTTTTCCTTAAATTCCTTATAATTTCGACCCATTTATTTATTTTTACTAGATTTTGGGAATGCAAAAAATAATACTATGTCAAATTTATTATATTTTCTAAAAAGTATTCCTGTAGTGCCCTGCCAGTAAAACGAGCTACGCAAAATGGAAATATCACACTCTACGAATACCGATAAAAATATGTGAAATGTATTTAGAATAAATACTTATATTTTCAAAATCAATATGGATATTGTGGAGAAAGAAAAGAAAGGAATAAACACGAATCGTGACGTATCAGGGGCTTGGCTAATGGAATTACCGTTTTTGCGGGAATTCAAAATTACAAATTTAAAAAAAAAAATCATGCTTCTTCCGAATCATTAGCAATATTTTTTTTTACTGGAGAATATTTTATAGACCTTTATTACTTTACAAATGTTTTTAAAAAAGTGACATTTCCCTGTTGTGCCGCCAGGCAAAGTTTATCATTTAAAATAAATAATAGGAAGTTATATTTGCATATTAATAATTTTAAGGTTTGTTTATCGCATATAAAATACTTTCCAATGAAAAATTATACCGGTTTTTATACGCTATCACAACATAAGCAGGCATTTTGGTTTCGATTCTTAACACTAAATATGACTAAATACATCAGTTAGGTGTCATTATTTTTGAGGGTTCAGGGTGTGTTTATGTGTATCAATAGGTCAATAATAAGAAACGGAAAAATCCGATTAAAATATTTCGTATATTTTCAACGTTAATCCCTTTTTAAAAAAACATATTTGCTTAGTGTTATATCATCGTCTTGTATGTTTTTCAGTGCAATTTTTTCTAGATTTAAAAAAATATATTTTATGTTATATACCCCAATACTGTACAATTTTGGGTGTGATTTTTTTAATATCACATTTAACTGTGTTAGAAAATGGGAAATATATTGTGTTAGAGCGAGGCTCAAATCAGGAACCTCCTGATCTGAAGATCTATACATCGGGACCATAACTATTTACAAAGATATCTAAAAACAAACTGAATATTTTTTTACTGCAATATTCAATAACAAAAATCAGAATGAGGTGGTATGATCACGTCATGCGTAGATGAGGAGCATTTAGCAGAAGAGCACTCAACGTGCCAGTTAAAACTAGAGGTACAGGCAGACTTCCAGCCACATGCTGGTTTACTATTGTGTAGTTGGCGGCACATAATGTTCCCATTGTGACAACCCAGGACAGAAGATCCTGGCCACTTAAACCGTCCAATGACAGGTCCTATAAACGCCAGGACTTCTATATTCCCTTCTCAAAAATATTTTTTTTCTCTGTTGCAACAAATTTAGATATAACTGGTCGGTTTAAAGTATGATCAAATTACACTTATATGTTTATAAATTTGTAAATGATCAAATTGTTTATATATGATCAAACTGTTGATTTTCTTTAAGTAAGTAAAATGAGTGAATAATTTATTTTCTTTTAAGAAAATAAATATTCGCATTAGTGAATTGATCAAAAATATTTGTCTTGGTATTATTATGGATAATTTATGATTCTAAATATAAAAATGATAAAAAGTGATTCTATGGAAAAATAAATTTTATTGAAGCTGTTCAATTTGTAATTAAATTCAAACAATTTATAGTCTTAAATGACTGTATTTGAAAACAAGAAACAAGTTGTGTTAGAGTGAGGTTCAAACTTCGGAACACTTGATCTGGAGTTCCCAATACCTTTACTTGACCACAATCCATTGTATATTTATACCTAAACTGAACCGGATAATTATTTTAATTACATTAAAATAGTATTACATTTCAATTAATTCGTTTTCTGAGAGGGTAGACAGAGAAAATACAATTCCACTTTTGTTTTTATAGTACTGTTCTGAGTACAAACAATCATTCTCGCCTTTTGTTTATTCAAGTATCCAAATTCACGCAAGCCGATTATACCAATTTCGAATTTCAAATAGAGTTATCTAAAATCAAAAACCATATGAAAGTTTAACGAACTAGTTTTTTTACCTGCGACTCACGCATCGATTTTAATTGATTTATTTATTATAGTTATTGCTTGTTTTATTTTAATCTAAATAACAAATTCTGTGTTGGAATTTAGCAATGAGCCCCAATGTATAAATTTAATTAAACAAATAATTAAATATATAAATAAAGTATCTAATAGTGCTAACTTGAAACATAAAGTGAATTTAAGGCCGTTTATAACACAAAAATTCTCAGACATTAAAATAATAAAATCAAACTCGTTTAAATTTTATTGACTTACTTTTATGTTTTCATAAATATTAATCAATTAATTAACGATCAATTAAATGTTTATACGATTTCCTTGTTTGATTAAAATTTGTTTTTCATTATATTTTTTTAATTTCACGCAATCACTTGATTTCAAATAAATTAAAAGATATTAATAACACGGCAACTTAGCTAATGTTATTTTAATAGCATCATTTTAAAATGATTCTTATCTTTGTAATGTGCATAGATTTATAAGTACAATCATAACGTAGAACTGCTTTTTGGATGTGGGCAGATCACCCACACATTGCCTTTAGTATTGTGCCTTTTACGAAGATGAATATTACGTAAAGGCCACTTTGTGATTCGTATATAAGTGTATATTTAGTAATAATGTATATTATGTAGGTATAATATAAAAATTCTTTGTCTAAAAAATCAAATCACACATCTAATATGTTTTTTGCATTTTTTTTAGTAAAATAAAAGATAAATACTTGAGTTCTGATTAATTACTCAAATTTTTAAATTTTCTAACCATTTCCTTAAAGTCGTCGTGGGAAAATGGCAACCGAGTTGTGGTAGAGAGGGATTTAAACCTGGGACCTTTGGTCCGTGAATCCATAATACTACCACGGTACCACAGTCCGGTTATTTTGAATTATTCAATACCTTTATTCATTAAATGTTTATTATTCAATGTTGTTTTTTATTTAATAAAAACTATTTTTTTTGTGATTATTGGCATAGACAAAAATAACTTATTCTGATTATGAGACCGTATAAAAATTATTGATATTTCATTTAAATTCTTCTAAATTGTATAAATTATATTATGTCTTACGGTATACTGCTGTGGGGAAGTGCTGTAGATGTTGATTCTGTTTTTGTGCTGCAGAAGTGAGCTGTTTAAGCAATTTACAATATGAGTCCCCGAAAATCGCTTAGAGATATGTTTAAAAAATCAATATATTGACTTTCACGTGTCAATATATTTACGAAAATTTAATGTACCGATGAAAATATAAATATAGTTGATTTTAGAAGAAACAGAAATTTCCATAGGTTCAACACTCGAAATAAAAATTTGCTAGTTGTGCCCACCACTGGACTGCAAAAAATTAATAATTCTTTTGCCTCGAACTGCATTCGACTCTACAATAAGGTAATTCTTACAATTCGGGCTTTGCGAACAAAAAAAAATTAACGATTTTGTCAAGCACAGCCTGTTTGGAAAGAGCTTCTTCAGAGTCGATGAATATTTGCAGGACAAAACAGCTTGGCATTAGATTCGCGATTGTGTATTTTAATTATTTGATTTTACTTTTTGATTTAAATTCGTTTGATAGGTTTAATTTACTAATTATTGATTTATATTTTATTAATCTATATGAAATAGTTTTAATTTATTTATTGACGATTATAAGAGATTCATTGAATCCTATACAAAGAATATTAATAAAATTTTAGTGCGTTAAAGGTTTTAATTTTTTGTTTCGTCATTATTGGTGTTCGCATATATGTACTTGGTGAATTTTTTTAATTTTTTTTTATTTAAAATATATATATTGTGATATATTTTGCTGTTCCTGAACTAAAACCTAATAATACAAAAAAATTTTGTTTATTTATTTTATAAGTGCACTAATGTCGAGATCCGGGTGATCCATTATCGACAAAATCAAGAAAGGAATTCAGCGTCAGGTTTGGGTGTGTAAAGCGAATCAACAGTGAAAGAACGGCCAAAGGAATTACTACGTGAATGTTTATAGGCGCAGGAATCAAAGAAGACCGAGAAAGACATGGCAAGACCGAATCCAACATATACTTGAAGATGAACATGTCGAAAGTCAGAATAATCGGGGCACGTGATGAGAAGACGTATACATTTAGAGGAAGCGAGATCTGTATTCAAAT
Organism: Micrasema longulum; assembly: GCF_059751315.1. NCBI lineage: Eukaryota > Metazoa > Arthropoda > Insecta > Trichoptera > Brachycentridae > Micrasema > Micrasema longulum. The sequence goes on along the minus strand of NW_028277385.1, from coordinate 573,552 downwards.
AGTGGTATGGCGTTCTATCATCTCTGCCAACACATGCGAGGAAACGGCGTGATGGTTGGTTATTTGTAAATAAAATATTCGTCGTTAAAATACTCGTTTTTCAATATTGGGGCTTTTCGGGTCCACAATATGATTCAAATATACATGAATGTAACCGATAACCTTTGAGTACTTACTAATATTACATAAAGAAAACAGAATTGTATTCGAAATATGTGTACTTTCCTCTATAAGGAGACAACTCCGAATGCACTGTGAACTGTGAACAACAAAGGAGATATAAATGAAAAATTGTTTTAAAAAGTTGTTCTACAATCATCGCAATGATCGTGGAACACCGACGCATGTGATTTTCTTCAAATTTACTGGAGAGAGGTTTATTTTTTTGACACTTTATGTCACCACTTGGTAAGTACAAAAGTATATCCTTTAATACTTGAGTAAGTTTTAAATATTTAATATATTTTTCAAACTTGGAATTAAAAGCCTTTATATATATTACCTTTTCAAGATCAAATTCAAAAAAGTGCCTGGTCGAGTTACCCGATGTAATACTCTGTTCTACTGCGGTCATCATCGACAAATTACAGCGCGAATTCACCAGTAATACGGATGCATGTACTTGCGAACCAATATGCTAACAGCATAGATGTCTTTTACGTGAGTCTTGTAAATTTTAAATATCAATGTATGTGTTCTATTTCAAATAAAAATTAATAATCTGTTTAAATTGTATTTTTAACATTATGTACCTAGCTGCTTTAAACCTTTAACTACATTTCTTTAGCTTATATTTTTAAAAAAAATAATTATTATAATTGTTATAAATTTAAAACCAACTTAACTTATAAACACAGTTCCATATTTTATTTCCTTGTATTATGTTTTTTTAAATTTATGTTGTTTTTACACTTATCTTTTTATTTTTATACCAACTGTACTTCTTAACATTGTTCCTATCATTTATTTCTTTATGTTGTATTTTTTAAATTTTATGTTGTTTATATACTCATTTTCTTTTTTATACCAACTTTACTTCTAAACATTGTTCTATCTTTTATTGCTTTATATTGCATTTTTTAAATTTTATATTGTGTATAAACTCATGTTTTATATAACTTTTATGTATGGAAAAGCCTTATGAGCGTGAAAAATTAACAAAAAAAAAAACAAAAAGTAAGGTCGTAGTTGTTTTACGATCACGACGATATCATACAATCAGTTAAAATAAACCATTGAGGATAGAAAGAATAAGACAGATATAAGATATAAACAATAATCAATAAGAGAGAAGATGCATAAGATTCTTGCAAATCAATTCCGGGACTTAATACCACGAAAAAATTTACCGAAAATTGTATTATTAATTATTTTCTTGGGCATGAACCGAAGTAATTATTTAGAATTTTACACATTTGAACGGTTACATAATATATATGATATAAATATATCAATAAATTATACGTGATATTGTATTACATTAAACTTTTAGTCCCATGAAGTTGGGACCTTTGTCTTTAAAAATGTGTAACAAACTACTTTTAAGTAAATAAATAAATGTAAATAGAAATGTACGTCACTTAAAAACTAAAAACAGAAATAAAATAAGGCTACCACTTAAGAAAACAACACAATCGCAAAATAACTGAATGCATGTAAGGTTAATATTGTACGATGAGATTCATGAAAGTACAAAGAATGAATAAAAACTGGCGGATTTAATAAAAATACGTTTTTTTAACTGTAATAAAGTAGATTTATAGATCAATAGGCTTATGGTACCTAATGAAAATAATTGTTAATATGAGTCGATATGCAAATATAATATTAACCCTACTAAAAGGAAATAAAAATTATTAAATTTAACAGATTGTGTAGGTACCTAAATATTTTCAAGCTAATTGAAAACGAGCGAAACGACAACATTATTTAAAAATACAACTTTTTCTTATAAGCATATTATATATATACATAGCGGAGTTAAGAATCGTTAAGTCATGGACAATACAATATATTTTACAATATTGTCTTGTCCGAGCTCCGCGAACAGCCTCGATCGCACAGGACAGAACACTGCGCTGGGAAAACACGAAAATTTGGCCGCAGTTCACACGTGAGCGCTGCAAAAATGAAAACACGACGGCGTTTATTACGAGCGAGTTCGCGAAAAAAAATTTTTTACCAAGACGTATTGAAATTGTTAATGAACCAACTAATAATATTTTGTTAATTATTAATACTCGTATGTTCATTATTATATTTTTGTACCTTTTACATTATTTTTTTCTTAAATTATTCTCCAAATTTAATAATAAAATAAATAAATTTAAACCTATTGTGTTTCTTTTTACTTTATTTTTATGGCTGTATATAAATATATGTATTTTTATTTTATTTGCAACTTCTAAGTGCCTAACAATTGTTAATTGCTTTTATTTTGTTACCGATAACATACTTAATCAATAACTTACACCACTGTGGAAATTTTTTATTGACTTTTTACAATTTTCGTTTATATATATATATTCTTATTTTCTGTGTACAAGATATGTAAAAACTGTTGTTTTTTTCCCAAATAAAAATAAATAAATAAATAATAAAATGGGTTTTTTGCCTCCATTTTCGGCAGAAAAAATACGCGGGAGCGGGAACGCCCAAGCGCAGTGCAGTGGTGGGGGTAATCATTGTTCCGCGGATATAGTCTTCCCGTCTTCGTGACAATGTCTCGTAACTATCTTATGACCTACAAATTGCTGTTTACACGTAAACAACGGTCGGGTCCTGGAACAAAACAATATTGTATTGTCCACGTGTAAACGGCCTTTAAGGAAACGTTTTTGTGAAAACGATCATTAAAAAAAACTTACAAATTTTATTCCTTAATTGATTACTAATTGACAATAATAAATAACTTGGTAATTACAAATTAATTCAAACTGTTTATAGAGCAGTCAGTAATAAATAATTATAATGATTACAGAACAAAACACACGTAAATGGGGTCAAGTTTACGTATTGAATTACACAAATTTACAATGATAATAGCTCATCATGATCTTTACATTCCGTCACGAAACTTCTTCAATTCTATTTTTTTAATTAATTTATTTAAGTAATAAATTAATTCCATAAAAAAAATATATTAACCCAAATGAGAACTTTATCATTTCATTATCATAATCATTTCCTTTCCGCACCCAATGTTGCAAAGGGCGCTGAATTGGTACACTAATCGCAACGTATCTTGATCATTTTTGTTACATGAAGATAAGATGATCAGTCTACCCCTTCAGGTGTTAGTTCAGGGACTACAAAATATTAAATGTCAGGAATCTTAAAAAATTATGAAGTTAAAAAAATAATAAGTAGTTTAAAAAAATTTATTCATATCAATTATAATAAAAGAAATGAGGACAAAAGAAGGAGATATTAGGAAGGAAAAAGAAGGAAAGTGATGAAAAGTGGTGGAGGATGAATGAAAGAAAGTAGGAGTGGAAAATTGCAGTTGATTTGGTGACGATAAATAAAAAGCAAAAAGACAAAACGTCTGTTCTCTGTTATTCTGAATCAAGCTTGTTAGTTCTCTTCTGTATATATTAAATGGAGTGTTAAATATATCAAGACGATTAAAATTATTGTAAATGATCAATGCAAGCTGCATTTACATGTATGTATGTAGTAGATAAAGAAATTGTAATTTTTGTTAAAAAATCATGATTATTTATTTATTTTTATTTATTTAATTTTACAATACGCCCAAGAGGCATTTACAAAAAATATACAGGTAAGTACAAACATAGTAAGTAATAATTTAAAAGATAAACAACGCTTTTTTGTATACATGTAGAAACAATAAAAAGCATACTGCCATGCAAAATAAAAAGTGAAACTTTATGTAGTAAAAAAGAAAAAAAAATGGATATAAGAAAAGTAATTGAATTAAAAAGCAAATTGTAAAGAATTTAAACAAAAAAATACAAATATTTACATGTACTTATACGTATAAAAAAATGGTATTAACAAATTATTGTTAAAAACAAATAATACAAATTAGTTAACAGTAAGTATATATAAGATATACCTGGTACACAAAAATATTTGATACATTAATTTCAGAAAAAGATAATAATAAATAATAATACATATCAAAAACCGAGAAAAAAATTGTATGAAAAATAAAGTTTTATTACGACATTAATAATTAATTTTAAACAGTGCATTATTATTATTATTATTTATTTTTTTATTTATTAACGGACATTGTCCATGTTTACAATTTATAAGGTTTAAATATTACAATAATATAATAGTTCAAAACATTTTTAAAAAAAGAAAAGAAAAGAAAAAGAAGCATTGACAAAAAAAAGGGACATCGAGACAAGATCTGGACTATTTATTTAGTGCTCGTTTAAATCGTTGTAAACTTAAACCAAAAAAGTCCAGATCTTGTCTTGAATTAACAATACGACAAAGACGGGTCATTGGAGAATTAAGGCCATAATTTGTTCTATGCTGATCGATGAACAGTACTTCATTGTTTCTCAATTGACGAGTCGGAACATTTAATTTTACTTGTCCCAGTAATGATGGAACATCGAGTATACCATTTTGTATGCCGAACAAATATATGGAGTCAATATTAGTTCTACGTTTTTGTAGAATAGAAATATTTAACATTATTGATATTATTATTATTATGAGTATTATTATTTATAAAACTTATACATTTTCTATGCACAAATAGCACGAATAGAGGAAAGATCATGTGCTTTTTTGGTTCTAGTGAAAAGTGTGAGCTATATCTTTATATGTTAATGATTTCAAATAAAATGTAAATAACAGTTGTCAAAACGTGCACAGAATCACGAAAAATATTAATTTTGTTAGTTTCGTACCTTAGTTGCCACAGTTAAAGCATTATCGTGTAAAAACCAAAGCGTTTGTAGAGTATAGAGTTATAGAGTAAGGGTGGGCAACCTTTTTTGAAAACGGGCACTCTGAACGGCATGCTAATGATGTAGAAATGTATATTTATCAGGGGCGAACCGTGTAAAGAAGCGATTATGCACAGCTTACCATTATATTTGACTAACCATAATAATGTTTTATTGAAACTCTATTTACAGAAAAACAAATAAATAATTACCATTTATTTTAAATCATTTCCAGCGTTTATATTTTTATCCTAACATAAATATAAATTTTAATAAAACGCGCCTAGCGCCTGCGGTGAGCCAAGAAACTAGCCGATTGTTCCAGCTTATTTTTTCATACAAATAAGGTTTTTTCTCCTAGATTAAACTTGCAGATTACACAAATTATTTGAAGATTCTTGATTTGAAAAATAGTATTTCAAACATTGTTTCTTAAGGACAATTTTTCTTTAAGATAGTACTTTTGACATAAGACTATAATTACTTTCATGCGTCATATTGCAGGACTTTTTAGCACTAGTAATTACTAAAACAATGCGGCCAGTTGACATTTAAATTGAATACATAATATCGACTGAATTCAAAATGGTATTTTTTATTTATTTTTGAATGAATTACATATTAAAGTAATGTATAATATATCAATATTATATGACATATCACAAAGTCACATCGTTTGAGTTGATTTCATGGATGAGAGTTGTTGTATCACACAGAACAACAGAAAAATATCAATTTATAGTAAATATTACTTACATTATATTATGTACCTCCTATGTAGGTACAAATATATGGTTTTTTTTATAGCTTACCTGTAAATAAAATCACCATTCGCCACCGATATATATTTATATTTTAAACAGAGGCAGTTTAATTAAAGATATTTATAAAAGGCAGTTTAATAATAAATATAAAACAACTTTTTCTATTTCATTTCCTCAATGCTGAGGGCTTTGATCTATGGTGGGATCAATGCTTAACACAAAACGTCACTAATCTCTATAAAGGTCTCCCCCAGTCATATCCCTAACTTGGTTACACCAACGAGCAGGCGATCTTCCCTGTTTTTTTTTTGCCTGGAACATTTCCTGTTATAATGATTTTTTTCCAGGTTACACAGCTCTCGTTCTGCAATATGATCAAAGTAACTTAAAACCCGCTGACTACATACCATATATTATCATTCAAAACTATTAGATTCTTTGAAAATTAAATAGTTTTTCCTTCTCGGAGTCCATGGAATTCTTGACATATGACGCCTACACTACATTTCAAAATCTTGCATGGTCGCAGGATTTTACTGTCCAGGTTTAAGCAGCCGCGTCGTAGATAAACATAGAAAATATCAAAGTGCAAATGAGTTTTATTTTGACGACATTGAAGATTTTCTTATCTTCTCATATTTTGTTTAGTTGAGTGATTGCGCTTTTTGCGAGTGCAATTCGCTTTTTATTTCCGTCTCACATCCACCCTCTGCACTGATTAAAAAATCTAAGTACTAAATATAGAATCTAGCGCAATTTTCAAATATTGCAACCAGTTCGAAAATTTTATTGTAGAAGATTATTTATAGCAATAATCATGAGTTTGGTTTTGTTTCTTTTGGTTTCCAACCCAATATTCTAAAAAATTTCCCAAAATAAAATTCAACCATGAAATATCTAAAGGTTGATATACTGCAATATTTTACTGTCCCTGGACTGAGACTGATCGCTTAACCTTCCTGTAAAAGATGATCAAAATACGTTGCATTTCGTTCACCAATGAGGAAATTCAGCCCTACGGGAAATTGCCAATTGGAAATTGAAAATGCCCATTGCCAAAACACAAGTAATAATAAAAATTTATTTCTTTAAACACCCGGCGCATCCGGAACAGGCAGGTTTGCTGTAATGCACGTATATAAGTATTTTAAGTAAATAAACATTCATCATCTTTTAAAGAAGTCACATTTATAACTAAAATTTTACTTTAAAATATTACAACAGAGATGAAGAACATTTAAGAGAAGGTAATATAGAAGGTAAAATATAATAATCTCTTAAATGCTAATCCTTATTATTGTGTCTGTAAATAAATTTTAGTATATTTTATTAAATCTTATATGTTTTTAATTTCTCTTTTATTTTCTTTAAAAAAAAAGTAGTTTCTTATGTTTAACTTAATTTTATTTCTTTAACTCAATCTTTATTCCTATCTTTCACTAAACTTAATCTTTATTATTACTTAAATTGATTTTACACACTTATTTTATATAATTTATGAAAGATGGTGGAGTTCTACAATTGAGAATATATATAAAGAACGTTAGTAATGCTAACTTAAAAAATGTATGTATTTAATGTATTCTTGTTGAACTTCCGAATAAATAAATAAAAAAAAAATAAAAATACTCTTCCATCTCTGTTGTAATTTGTTAATATAAACACCTCCCCAGGGAGACGAATCCAGGTCTTGTCTACAAAAATTTGGACAAACCCAAAATATTGTTGTTAAAGGCAATTAATGCCGCTTATGTCAAAATAAATAACCCATGTAATTGCCTGGACTTCCATATTCCCTGCTCAAATGTTTTTCCTCTCTATTGCAACAAATCAACATTTTAACTTTAGTTTAACTAGGCCCCTGCTGTCCGCGAGCACCGCGTTGCCGATCTCTGGTATAGACATTCGTGTGAAACAGCCCCAGCACTATATATATTATGGATGTTTGCAGTCAAAACATTGCCCATTACCTATAATGTAGTGGAAATGTGCATGTCATGTCGTCACTTTACAAAACAATGGATGACAGAAGTGAAAATTCTTGTACCGGGCTAATGATACCTGTAAGGTCCATGTTATTTTTTTCCTACAAAAAACTCCTAGTAAGTACAAGAACCAGGTAATTCAATTTATTTTAATACACCGTCTATAAGTGAGCAGCAAATATTTTAATATTGCTTGAAAAATGAAGTTAAACTTGTTTTTAACAACACTATTTATTCATTAATATACACAGCACGCAGTGCCTTTTACTATACAAAGAATACGTAGTGGGTAAAAATAAATATTTTAAATAACAAACAGTAGATAAACAAAAAAAAACATAATATGTTCAAATTTACATATAAGAGCACAGCGGTTTCGTACAATGAACACGCTAACATATTGTGCAAAAAATAATTATTAGAAGGTATGTAAACATAAAAAGTGACAAAAATGTTTTGAAAAGAGGGACTGGTAGGTAAATATTTTATCATAGATACATTGAACAAAAAAAAATACAAAATATGTTATACCAAGTTGAAGAGAAAATACATTTTTTTAATTATTTAAAACAGTCCAAAAAACATTTGACCTACAAATTTAAACAAAAAGTAGAAAAAAAAGTGAATAAAAGTAAAGTAAAATTAAAAAAATTTATACTGTAAAATCGGGTTGTGGTCCCGTGGCCAGTGTCGTGGATTCATGGATCCAAGATCCGAGGATCGCACCCCACTCTACCACAACTTAATTTCCATTTTCTAATAGTGAGTTATTTACAACTCGTTGAAAATGGCCACCAAAAATTAAAATGTTTGGGAACGCAATGATTTCTTTTTAAAATTTTTTAAAAAAAAATGGAGAATAGGTAAATAAAATATATACTTAAGCTTAATAAATCATGCACCATCTTTGAAATATGTAATTGAAGAGAGTTGATTAATATAAACCATACTTTATGTTTAAAATATTAGCAACAATTTTGTCGAGTACATGGAGTCGATTCAGAAGAACATAATAATAATATACCATTCTCAAATTTTTGCAAATAAAAATATTTTTTGAATGTATACGACATATTTTCAATACAAAAAAACGCGTTTTGAACGAATATCATGTTTTTTTCTAATAGATTTACATATTAACAAAAAATTGCCAAAATATTTTTTTCAAATTTTGACCAATCACTTTTTTAATGTTCGCCCCTTAAATATATATTGAAATACTAGTTATCTCTCTGAAATCTGAATTCAATCTGGCATTTTTAAAAAACATTTGACATATGATAATTATTTGAAAATTTTCGTCATTTTTATTATTTATTTTTAATATAGTTTAGAAATTGTAAATATGTTTGTTTGAATGTACATACGGTTTCAAATGATGTGTTTTAATTAGAACGGGAAATTAACAGCAGTTGCTGAAATCAATTTTATTAATTTAAAATAACGATTAAAATAAAGATATTTATAAAAACTACATAACATCTTAGGTAAGAGGTAAGTTGTCATTTAGCTTTAAATAATGCAATGGAAGGACAAATAGAAGGAATCAGATGCAATTTTAGGCGGGATTACGCATTTCAACCTAAGGGACAAAATAGACGCCATGGAAAAGATTGCCAGGAATTAAAAAACGTGAACTTGACTTTATTATTTGATTTATTATGGAAAAAAATAAATCGCAAAGTAAGTGTGCGTTTGAACATACATACGGTGTTAATGGGTTGATTTGTTAACTTCAATTGATATTAAAATTTTCTTAAATGTTTGTAAATAATTGTAAATAACCATTAATCGACTTTTCTATGTATCTACCGGTGTCAAGACGTACCTGCCTCGGAATTTGCATGTAAGTGTAATTAGTGTCTTGACGAAAAGATTACAAATTAAATTATTTAAAAACAAATAATATTGTAATTTTTTTGGATGTTCAAAATGTACATTGTACGTAAAATTTGAGCTTCATAATAGTGGTGAATTACAGCACAGAACACCCAGGCTTGAGAAAAATCAGATTATTTTTTTGTGTTCTCACCGGGAATCGAACCCGGAATCTTCCGCTTGTCAGTCAAGCGTCTTAACCACTACACCACGAAAGCTGCCTATAAAGCCTTTAAACCTGCTTTAAAGTTACGCCATGGGAATGATGGGAATACCATACTAATTCTGTCACTTTAATAATGACGGTGTTCCCATCCATATTCTACCACTATCCCTAGGCGTAACTTTATAGCAGGTTGTTAGTAAGGCTTAATATCTTTTCAATCTTTATGTAGGTAAATGTGAAGGTAGAGCCCGAATTAATATTACTATAAATAATTTATTTGGTGCCATTTTTGTAAAAATCACCTCAAGGGCGATGTACAGTCAATATTTTATAATCTAATTTGCCTAGCCTTACACGTCTTGATTTATTAAGCTATGACCATCATCATTTACCTATCTGCACTCAGTGGCGCATAGGGTACTGCATCGGTACATGGAAGAAAAGGTAAAGAATCTTTGGTGAGAGTCGCGGTCGATACTAGTCAAAGTAGTAATGATTCAATTAAAAATACCGAAATAAACACCTGATTAAAACAACTAAAATAAACTTGTGTTTAATTTATTCTTCGGCAAGACAAATTAACATGTTTTTTCAAAAATGGTTTTGTAATTAATTGGCTCAGGCGCGTAACAAGTTGACCCGTTCGCACCCCTCGTTTCGGTTACATAATATTCAAATAAAGTCTCTTTGTTTCAGCCATCTGTGAAGTGAGGACATCCGTTATTCACAATAATTACTAATGGAAAAATGCACTTCCACTTATTATGTGGAGCTGGCGTGCCTTTACACGAGGCCACCATTAACTACAAAATGAAAAAAGCCTGGAATATTATTAGTTAAAAGACACCATTTTAAAAAAATACACGGAACTATGTTAACAGGAAATGCGGTAGGTAGGAATTTTGACGAACAGGTATTATTTTATTTTTTTTTCTATGCATTTTACAATAGGTATACATGAGTTACAAATACAAAAAAAACAGCTTATAAACACAAAAAAACAAAACTCACAAAGGCATGGCCTGTGTGTGGGAATACATCGTATTTTAAATTGAAAAACAGGCTACTGAAAGAATATGATAGATATCAAAAAATAAAAAAATAAGTGCCAATATTAAAACACATTTTTTTTGTCACTAAAAATATCAGAAAAGTATATTCCATTAATTAAAAAAAAAGCTATTTAAATCCCTTTTTTTTATCCATAATTTCAACAAAAATTTTAATCAAAACAAATTCAATTAATTGATCTTTATGAAATGCATTGAACTGTTTTTGATACATGAAAAATGAGTGTCTGCCCGAGTCTGTATTTACAACAAGGAATTTGAACATTGTTTTTCTGTCACTCTCTTGCAAAGGCAAGCCCGATACGGGGCAAAAAAGACGACCGCACGACAAACTGATTTTTTCATAAATAAAATTGACAAACTCTCGTGTTTTATGTTTGTTTTTTTGGAAAGAGAATGATATTTTTATTTATTTAAATTTTATTTAACTTTTTGTACATAATGTTATTTGTACATTGACGGGCTTATTGCCAAATGGAAATTTCTTCCAACCAACCAATAAAATAAAAGTTTTATTTTTATAATTTAATTTACAGAAAAAAAAAGATTAAAAAGCTAAATATATATAAAAATAAAGATAAACGTAATAAATTACCTTAAATCAAAACTATTACTCAATGGGAAAAAGGGAAAAAGAGGAAAGAGGAAAAGAGGAGAGACTAAGGAAGAGAAAGCAGATGTTTCTTCAGATTTGATTTAAACAGAGATAATGTAGTAACATCTTTGATGGTGGATGGGAGATGATTCCACAATCGAGCCGCATGGACACTATATGAGTTAGAGAAGAAAGAGGAATTGTGGATGGGTATTAATAAATTGCCTCGATAATTAGAACGATGAGGTAAACCATGAACTGATAAACGTAGAAATTTTTCACCTAGGTATATAGGAGCGTTAGGACTATGAAGTACATTGAACAGAAGTGAGAGGGGGTGATAGTCTCTCGCTGTCTAATTTTGAGCCATTTCAGTTGCCTACGAAAATCAGACGATAATCTGTGACGGTACCGTTTCCGTTTTACAAAATTAATCAACTAGAAGAGTGTTCGGCATTTTGAGTCCTACTTTGATTTATTTTACCGATGTGCTGTACTAACTTGACCATGTAAGATACCACTTCTCGTATGAGTCATTTATGAAGTATCACCGATCTGACGTCGCTTAAGTCTTCACACAGACTTTTGCATGGCGCCTCCAGCTGTAGTCTCTGAAAACTGAAAAAGAGGGACATCTTGAGTATTGTATCATACCATACCATACTGCTCACTTTACCTTCCTGTAACAGATGATCGAAATACGCTGCATTTGACTAACCAATGCAACACCCTATGCACCACGGGGTGCGGATAGTGGTTTTATAATGACAACTTTTCACCTTGTTAAGGCATTTTTTAAAAAATCTATCAGTTTTAATTTTTGAATAATCCATCAAACATATTAACTTTATTTTTTTTTAAAATTATTTTAGAGGGATAGAATTATCAGTAGGTTATACATATTATTATTCTAATTATTTATTTATAAGTTAACTAAACAACTTGAGATAACGCGTGAGTTTGACTTCGAACTAATATTTGTTTATGGAAGTAACTTGATAACTCGCTGAGCGTATCGTTTAAAGAATTTTAAAGTAGGTAATGTTTATTAATCTTCGGGCTTATTAGCATAATATCTCGTTTCCTTAATTGAATTAGTATCCAGTATCCATACACTTTAAAATCCTTAATGTAATCTCCCAAAGGGTTAATTTTTAGGTCCTTAATTAATAATTTCGTTGGTATTCTGCGGAAACTGAGTAAGCAAAAAAAAAACAGTTTGTAAAAAAGTTTATTGATATGATAAAATTTCATAAAAGTAGTAAGAATGTCAATCAAATTCAAATCAAATGTTGGTTCAACGACATTTTTTTGCTTATTTATTTTTGAGTTACTAGTCAAGTGGGTAGCGCGTTTGCCTACCATCCAAAAGGTCTCATGTTCAGATCCCAACATCAACTTCAAATATTATTTATTTAAAAACCCGTTTATTCACTAAATTATTTCATAGTCTGGCACCTGAAGTTTAAGACTGATCGTCTTATATTCATGTAACAAAGATGATCAAGATGCGCTGAATTCGATATGGCAATGCAGTGTCCTATGCACCATTCGGTACGGAAAGGGAATGAAAATTAGTATTTAAAACATTTACAGTTGGAGTTGATTATTTGTGATACCGCATGTAATGTGTGTGTTTGTGTGTGCTTTCCGTATGCTTGTAGATGTGCGTATATGAATGCGTTCATATAATATGTGTGCATGGATGACTCGGTGTGTGCATTCAGTATTTTTATTTATTACCAATAATGGAAACCATGGAAAACGTAAATGTTAACGACGATTCTTTTCTCACTTGTTTATTTAATTTATTTATTTTTTGTCACATTTAATGATTACATCTTTTACTTTATTTGTGAAAACTAAATTGGTCTTTTTACACTCGAAAATCTTTGTTTTTATACTTATTATGAATGACCGTATGTTTTCTGAATAAAATAAAATAAATATATAAAGTAATATTTTTATAAAAAGACCAAGCAACTCTCTGTGTATTTTTGCCAAAGAATGATTTTTCATTCGAAGATCTTGTGACCGGTTTCTAAAAAGGCGATAAATGTTTTTTTTTTTTAGGTCTTTTAGTCTGAAGTAATTTATTATTCCTAAACGCATCCAAATAGTTTATAGGTATTCTGTAGTATTCCAAAATATATGTTTTACTCAGGACATACATTTTGATATTCACTTATTTTAAGATAAAACAGCATTTTGTACTAAATGTGTTTTTTGCATTATACCAACTATTCAACATGTTTATACTTCGACGCTATCTGCTAAAATGGATTAAATACTCACTATGAAACCTCCAAACAAAAATCTTAAAAATGATGGTTTTTGAAGATGGCTATGTTTGTTTTTTAGCTTCACAAATAATAAAATAAAATAGTATAGTGCAACAATAATATCGTGGGGTAATTACTAGAACTAGGTTGTTTTAAAAATCAGCATTTTTAATTAACTAGTAAAAACATAAAATCATAGAATGGTCTTATATTAATTTTGCAAATAGACCTATACCCCGTAGCACTTAACATTCTCATTCAAGAATTAATAAAATAACAATTTTTAAGCATCAATTAATAATAATAATAATATATTAACAAAATAACAGTATCTTAATCAACTTCATTTTTTATGGTAATAGATATCTCTGGATATGTGTAGTCTGCCTAGCGAGGTTTTGTTATTATTATTATTATGTATATATATATATATAAAGATATTTGCTTTTTTTCTTTTTACTCTCATCCACCCTAAATAAATTGTAATAAGGGCACGATACACAATATCTGCCCATACTAGATAAATTTCTAAGTGAAGGAGATTTTATTTTTATTTTGTTTTATTTGGAAGTTCAACAAGGATACATGAAATACATACAATTTTTATGTAAAAATTGGTACCTCAATTAAAGAACTACAACAATGGATAGTCAATCTTTGACATTAGAAGAAAATAATAGGAACATACTTATTTTCATAAATTTGTCTAAAATTTATAGATTTGAATCATAATAGAAAAACCTCTTGGAAAAACGACAGAGCCATAAATTCAGTTTATTTTTAATTTTCTAGCAATGCGAGTTCTTAACTCTGGATATATTAGCTATAAATCAAATCTCACTATTTTCTTTTTTCTTCATCTGTAGATTTTAAATTAAATTCTTAATCCGGTGTCCGTACATGTAAAGTCGATAAAGAACGGTGTATCAAAAATTGGCAAGCTTCCACAGCGCGCTTGTTTTTGTGCCGAATATCGTAAATCAACTCCTCTTGTCCCGAGTCCCTTAAATTAATTGAGTGCGCTCATCAATCTTAGTTGGATCATTACTAAATCCTAGTTAAGTCACCCGTGACCTCCGTCATCAGGACAAATTTAACGATTAAACTTAACACTGAGTCATGCCAACTGTTTCCTACTAGGCACTAGATCAAAAATCGTCATTTAAATTATCTAATATCTATCTTAAATTACTGTCCTTAGCATTTTTCAAATTCAGCGTCTTCATGTTCACTCTTCGACAGCTCCCAAGTCAGGTTCGCGTCCCTTAGTTCTGACATGAGCTGCCGACGAATAATCAGCAGCGGACGTCCAGGTCGTTGAGAACCTGATGCCTTGTAAAGCAGGCAAGCGTGGTTAAGATATGGATAACCCCTTACTTCGCTTCGGCTAAGTTGTATTAGGTCGAAAGCAAACCTTTACAAGTGGCTCTAACTAAGGCTCTAACCTTAGACTGTAATATAAATGTTTCGGAACATGTAAAAAGTTAATACAATAACACGAAATATTATTAATAACAAATTACACAATGAATATAACAAACAAATAATGCGGTGGGTTCACAATAAAATTAATTCAGATAGGGGCGAGAGACTGTGCCACGTTTGCTTACTGTACAAGGCCTCAGGTTCTCGACTTTTTGGACGTCCGCTGCTTACTGTTTGTTAGCAGTTCATGTCAGAATTACAGGATATTAACTTGACTTGGGAGGACATCGGAGCTAGCAGCTGATCGAAATACCTGAAGGCTCTTTGTGAACTCCATATGCTCTAACGAAGGAACGGACATGGAATGATGATGATAAAATGTGTTATCTTAATTGTGTGATATGTTTTCATGCTACTTTACTTCTTTTCAAATTTGCTTTTTTTGCTAACAGAAACATAATGTTTAGTTTTTCTCAATAACTGTTTTCGTCAAAACGTTTTATATTGTATTTTAAAATTTAAAAAACATGTTTAACAAAATTTAAATGTTTGAAAATATATATATGATACGGAAATGAAATCTAAGGGTTGTGGTCCAGTGGCTAGGGTTTTGGACCTATGGATCAGAGGTCTGAGGTTCGAACCCCACTCTATCTCAACTTGATTCCCATTTTCTAGTAGTGAGTAATTTACAACTCTGAAAATGGCCCCAAAATAGAAATGTTTGTACATGTTCTTATTTTTTATAAATACATGTTTATTTTATTATATTTATAAAACGTCTTTAATTTTGAAGAACTTGATTTTGAAATACAACATATGTTCATACACAAATTAATTTTATTACTACAATTCTCGGCAGATCGAAACATTGCATTATAAAAACTTACTAGGTATTTTTAACTTATTACCTCTTTGCTAAACAACGCAATATATGATTAAAATTTTTGTTTCATGAATTAACAAAGGAATTAAATAGTGCAGTCAGGAATACATCATATATATGTACCCCAATGAGATTACATTATTTTTATAATTAATCATTGTTTATGTGGGAAAAAAATTTTTTTTTTAAAGAAGTAAAAAGTTGTACCTTTTCATAATTATTTTTACACGGTTTACTTATATATTATTTTGTTGTAATTTATATGTCGTACTAAATATCCACGAAAAGATAAAATAAACACGAATTGTTTTTAGTTTTATATGATGGTAAACGTTAATGTAAATTTATTATTAAAATAATTACACATTTATATTTATTTACTTACATTACAACATTATTTATTTATATAACAACATTTTTTTCTGAATGAAAAAAAATGGTTTACTTGCTTTCAACATATATAAGTTACAGGATTTTTACGAATTTAAGGACCAGGATGTACCATTGTGGACGGTTTTCAAAAATGTATTAATGAGTGTGTAATATGTTTATTTTGTTAGGATAGGTCCCACAGTAAGTAAATGTAACTCAAGGATGTAATTATAAATCATAATATTTTAAAAATGTTATTATTAATAAGAAATATTAAATTAAAAAAATATGAAAAAAACAAATTAATTAAAACAAAAGCATTTAACGATTTTTTTATGGCACAGTTGCATTCATCAGTTGTACAATGGTCTAATTTATGCTATTTATTCAAGGTTGTTCGTATAAAAACGTCCATTACATGTTAGCACCAGTAAGAAGAGGTACCTCGTTATTAAATAACGCGGCAAAAACGTTTTCTTACAGTTAGCAACAATATTTAATATGTGTAGAGTTTTTATAGCAAATGGATCATTAACTTCATTCCTCGAACTTATTAAGGTTGACCTTCCTTCGGTTTAACCTCGTAGTGGGTTAAAGGCGTCGAAACTGGACTGAACACAAGATGGCGGTTACGTCTCCTACCGCAAAAATGCATCAAGTCACCAATTCACTGTCCTTTTGTTAAAATATATTTCGAAGATTCAAGAGTTGACAGGAACGATATTTTCATCATCACAATGTCCCTATCCAAACCCGATGGTAGAATGGACAATACACAGTTTTTTTTCTTTTTCATTTGGTATTATTTAAAATTATTTTAATTTCTTTATCAACGTTTTTTTTTCTTCTAAATTTGATTTATTGGTAAAAAATATTTATCTTTATCAATTTTTCAATCAATATAATTATAATGTATATATTTTTGTATGTACACTTAACCTACGAAGTAGTTCTAAATAATTTTATATCTATAAAAAAATATAACGTTTGTATTTAATATGTATTAGTATGGGTTTAGGTAGAGAAAAATCGAAAAATTTACTCAAAAATATTCCTAAATAATGAATGGTATAAATTAATATCGTATAACTGTGTAATAAATTAACTAGTAGGTACTATTGTTATTGTTTATTATGCATAAAAATGTCTGCCTTAAAACAGGTTGTATCTAGTTAGGCAGACTAGACATGATCCAGAGAAATATATTACCTAAGTGTGTATGGAGTAGATAAAGAAATTGTTGTTTTTGTTAATAAACTAAAATTATTATTATTAATTATTATTAAAATAATTATTATTGTTTATTTGATTATTTCTTTCTTGATTTTTTTTACAGATTCAAAATATTTCACCAATATTGTCTTATCAGTATTTTTAAACTATTAGTGGTTAAAAACAAAGTTGGTTTACTTATTTTATTTTATTTATTAGTTATACAACTATTTATCTTTTCAATTTGTTTTAAATGCTATATATTACTTATAATGGTATAACTTAACTCTACTTAGACGTATGTTTATTATTGTATTCGCAACTAATATGTTAAATGCACTAGGTGCATTTCACGGCGCGTGCGCCTGTCGTAACTAAGCCTAGTAGAGTATTGGTCGACTGACCTTGACTTTTCAGGGTGAACATTTTAGTCTACCCTGAAGATGGCTCCCGCGACAGAAGCCAAATCCAACCTGCAATCAGCCAAAAAAGACGATACATGTTGAAAAAAATTGTGGTAGAAACGAATGATAAATGGTGTTGGCATATCCCAACACATCGTTGGGTTTCTGAACAAGTCGGTAACAAACATTTTACTAGTTGTGAGATATCGCACTTTTAAAGTTAAAAGCTTTTTCCATATCAACAATTGAAATAAAACCACCAGCCAAATATTTTATTTATTACAATTACAACAGTTACATGAAGAAACATAAATGCAAGAAACTGAACAAAAGGAACATAAAACTATTTAGCAAAGACAAACAAGGGCAAAACAATAATTGTATACAATATATTTAAAAAAACAAAAGACCTAAAACTTTGAGCTAAACCATGTCAATCCAACTCCATCCCACACTGTTTAGTTGCGAAGAGATCTACAAAAAGCCGGAAGATCTATCCCAAAGAATTCCAAGTCGTGTGATGAATTAACTAATCTACACATTCTGGACATTGAGGCGTAAAAACCAAAGTTGCTCTTAGAAGATTTTATAAACAGCAGATTTTGACTTCTGGTGACACGGTTGGGAACATGAAAAGAAATTGATTGCAACAGAGATGGGACATCACTAAAGGATATCGAACCTTATTTTTAAAAATAAAATAGGAGTAGTGTAGTTTTAAAGACGGGCATTTGTCATTCTGGTGGAAATTTAGATAACTGATTCTGATAGATTTTGACTCATACTTTTGAATGGCACTATCTATGCGTTACAAAAGCAGATAGAAAGTAAAGAAAAATGCTATCAAAAATCGGTGTTTGTTTCAAAATCGGACTCCTACATACTAGTTTAGTTCCAAAATGATCACCACCTGTACAACCAACCAAACAGAAGCCGGTATTTGGGTAACGTGATTAGTAAACTGTCATGGCGGATAATGTGTTGCCGTCAGTTGTTCGTTGTGATACGATAAAATTAAAGGTTTTCTGAGTACAATTTTGCTGTGATTTATTATTTTTTAAAAAACACTACCACATTACCGAATCCGCACCTGACAATGAATTAGAATAGTTGGATCAACAACGGACATAATGCGACTAAGTTTGTGTCAAAGGCGAACATCTACAAGTTTTTTAATCAAAAGCGGTCAATTGATTTTTTACAGATATATTTCAGCAACTAGTAATGAAATTTTGATATTTTTTAACTCGAAATATGTGTTTTGATATATACAATTAAAGTATTTCATTTTTTATTTTTTTATTTAATAAACATAAACGGCTAATCTGCCTTTATAAACATTTATAATATTAACATATTTGTGTTAATATTTTTTTATTTTTTTTAAAACATGAATTTCCTTATATTGGGTATACCCAAGATATATAACAAAAAAATGACCTAAAAATTATACAGCCCATTTAGTAGAAAGTTAAAATAATAAAACCGTCTACAATAAAACAACAAGAAAATCATAAGTACTGTTTCACACAGCTAGGCAAAGTGAACAAAAAAAATGTATATGAAATGCATGAATAAATAAATATAATTACCGTTCACCATCTTTCAAAAAGTTCAAAAGATTTGTTCTATGGGAACAATACCCTACATTAAATATATCAGATACGTGGGAATAACTATTGCCGAGTTCATGAAGTCTATTTAATACGGCATTACAAGTATACACTGTCCGTGAATTGTTGCTACAAAACAGTGGCACCTGTCTAGTCATTCTTCCAGGCACCCTGAAGTTGATGAGAGATAATAGTTCAGGGCAATCCCATTTGAATTTACAATTTTGAAAAAATTTAAAAGGTCTATAATAGGTATTGGGTTAGAAAACAAAAATAGTCTATCAATAGATCTATCAGGGTTAAAAAGTGAGAGTAGCTAAAAATCTTCTAAATGATAGATGTCCATTTTCGATATTACTCTACTCAAATCACATACTTTCATTTACTTTTTGAACAAAGATTGTTTGATGCCAGTTATGAAGATATCTCATTTTTAGACAATTTGTATTTACCAACTTGTTCTAGAAACACGACATAGGTCTGAGTCTAGACTGTCTAGAGTAGATCATGGTATTGCGAAGGGAATGATGATTCAATGAATAAACAATTTGGTACGTTTTTTTTATTCACTCATCTGCAACATAAAAAGGCAAATTAATTGTACAATAAATACGATTTCACATACCTACCTCAAAGACGTACCAGGCAACAAAGGGTATTTCTTGGAGAAAACTGCCCAACCAACGTTAATTATTACAATAACGTTATTAATATTTGCGAATATTGTTAATATTTTTAAGACGAGTAATTCACAAATCAGAAAATGTATAAAGTCTGTTCATTATTACAAGAATTTCCATATAAACAAACCAGCCGCATGATACCCGACGAGAAAAAGCCTATTTCACACATATCATCTTAATCTAAACGGCGCGGTAAAATTAAATTGAATCGACATTTATTAGATTCGTTAGTACCTATTTAAATTTAAAAATATATATATTTTTCGTTTTTTTTTTATAAAACTCCATAGTTAATGACTTTAACAAAAATATCAATAAAAGCCTCAGTTATTTTTTTTTTTTTAAAAAGAAATATTACCGTTCTTATAATTTAACTAAGTATTTTAATTTTGGTGACCATTTCCAACGAGTTGTACATAACTCACTATTAGAAAATGGAAATTCAGTTAGGATAGAGTGGGGTTCGTACCTCGGACCTCTGATCTGCGAGTCTGCACCACTAGCCGCGGGACCACAACCCAATACAAATAATAAAGTCAAACTTAACAAAAAAGATTTTGAGTTTTTCTACTGACATTAGTTGGTGGAACTGCATTTTAATTATAATAATAAAAATACTTTATAGTTTTATTCCAC
Source organism: Micrasema longulum (assembly GCF_059751315.1). Lineage (NCBI taxonomy): Eukaryota > Metazoa > Arthropoda > Insecta > Trichoptera > Brachycentridae > Micrasema > Micrasema longulum. The sequence goes on along the minus strand of NW_028277385.1, from coordinate 552,647 downwards.
TTTTATTTAAATATTTTTTTTATAAAAAATTACCAGTGACCGGGTTTTGTCGTGACCGACATCGTCAGACTGGTGAATATTAAGATAAGATACAACCAGATAATAACCAGTCTGACGATGTCGGTCACGACGAAACCCGGTCACTGGTAAAAAAATTATAATAAAATTTATAAATAAAAATGGAATAAAACTATAAAGTATTTTTATTATTATAAAAAAGATATTAATAACAATTTTATCAAATTAATTATTTAAATTTAACGAGTACTTTTAGGTAAAAACCCTGCTATAGTAAATCGACTGAAGATTGGTCGATCTCATGGTGTACTTTTTATTGCGTGTGCCAGGCATTAAATAAGTAAATAACTGAAAAACAATAAATATCGATCCACCGTATTGTATTTTATCATGTCGTGATTGACAAATTTTTACTGTGGTGTGAAATGGGCCAATCATGCGATGTCACGCAATGGGCTCGTGGTTTGCACGTGCACAGCGGTCCCTTCTCATTTTTTTACCTTAATTATATTTAGAATGTTTATCTCCATGTTTATCTCCTGATACACGAGTGTATATTATATCTTATCTTAATATTCATTTTCTATTTTGATTTTAATATCTCCATATGAATTTGTTTCATTTTCTGTGTAATATTTATTGTACCTAATTTGTTAGTTTACACCATTTGTAAAAACCAAAATAAATAAGATACTTATAATAAATATATATAAATAATAAAATAAAATAAAAATTCACTTTATAGGGCAACTGTCATCTAGCCTTTTAAGCACCGACAAACCTCGTATGAAAACAATATATCCTTGTTTCCAATGCACTTAGGTATGTTGCCGTACGCGCGGTAATAGGAAAGTACGTCCAATTTGAATAAATAAATAAACGAACAACATTAAAATACGGCAAATTAACTAAAACTAAGCAGGTGTCTCTAGATATAACATTTTTTCCATAAGGATTTCCATGGCTCAAGAAGGTCACATCACCATGTTTTTTTCCAGTTAATTATTCAATCTACTGACACAGGAAACAAACTGACAACTTGGAACACTCAGTGGGGAGGCAATTTAAATATTTAATGAATATTTCTAGATTTAAAAAGCCGGAACTCGTTATTTAGGCTTGAATCACTTACAAGCCTTGTTCTAACATAAAATATAACAAATCGTTCTCGGAAGATTATAGCCATACATTTGCTATCGTAGATGTGCTAGAATTTATTGAATTAAACGTTTTTGAAGCGAAACTAAAAAAACTATCACGCCGCTCGTAAGCAAGAAGGATATAACGCCACAAAACTATATCTTTCATCATTATCCCTCTTTTCCCACCCACTGGCGCATGGGTCTCTGCATTGGTAAACTGCACATAGTGTAAATGGAACCAGTCCTGCAACAATAAGTTAGGGGTAGTTAAAAAACTTAAAATACGATAGTTGACGTCTGCAATACCAGGAAAACCCAGGACCAGGAGTAATTTCTTTTCCGATTTTAGTACACCTTTGGTACGCTTTACGCGGTGAGCCTCGATCTTCTGTTTAATGAAAGTAAGGTAATCAGTCATAGCTTTAGGAGCCGGTTCAGGGTCAGTGAAATATTATAGAGTAATACCATTTTAAAAACTCCTAAGATCAAAGTAATAAAATCAAAATAGGATTAAATTGGCATTTGCTGTTTTCAAACCAAGGTCTTCAACGAGGAAGTTCAGCATTACGGAAAATTGAATATAAAAAGTGTTTTCTTACACGCGGTAAAAAAAGAGCATTTAATTGTACCTACGGCAATGTTTCTCGAGAATGTGTGAAAATAAAAATAAAAATGAACTACGTCACAGGCTTTTTCGAATCAAACAATGATATAGTGTTGTGATAGATTTCCGGTTTACGGGTAGCAGAACTCATCGAAAAGAACTTGTGACGTCACAGGCGGAGTAATTTTTAAAAAAAATCAAAAATTAAATCGCAAATAATACGACAAATACCTTGTGATTAAAAATAAACGGGAATTTGGCAAAAAAACGCAAAAAAATTTTTTCTTTTTTTTTATTATTCCCTTTAAAATACTCGCCATTTGCGACGGTACATTGATGCCAACGCTTAATCCAATAGTTCATAATCGCGTTCCTCTAAGTGACAATTTTAGTATTGGGAAAATAAAAAATCAGACGGAGCCTGGTCTGGAGAATAAGGTGCTTGACTGATGAGATAAGTCGAATGTTTGGCCAAAAACTCCTAAACAATCATCGCTGTATGAGACGGCGTTTTATCGTGGTGTTAAATCCACGAATTGTCCTTCCTCATTTCTTCAGTGTTTTTGAAAAGAGGGGGGCAGTGGCGCGTTTTATTCACAAACTATCTCAATGATGAGATGCTCAATAACACAGCAAGCTTTCGGATTGATACACATCAATTTTTTAAACGATTTGTTTTGCCGATTCAATGTTTTCCTTGGTAGTTGACGTTGCTGGACGTCCAGTATGTTTATCATCATCTAAGCATTCACGAACGTCTTTAAACCTCTTATACCATTTGTATGTCTGTGTTTTTGGCATACACGATTCTCCAAAGACTTTATACAACATTTTTAATGATTCGGCGTGCGAAATTTTATTAGTAACACAAAATTTGAGGCACGGTCGTTGTGCCAATTTTTTATCCATTTTTAAAATCACCACACAGCAATTTTACGACTCACTCAAACAGACGCTGGTAGAATATTGAGCATCGGATCGCCGTCAAACTTTGACAGATTGTCAAAAACAGTACTGTTAACGTAGTAACATACAATATACTATGAAAAAACCTACCGGTGCAGCACGGCATTTCAAATTATAAATTCCCGTTTATTTATTACCACATAAATATATATGTATATTTTGGCTGAATTTGACAGTCTCTTTTAATGAATAAAAAATAGAAAATCACTGAACCTCTTTATTGTATATAAAACGCTTCAGTAACATATCTCATTAATTTTAACATCCTGAAATAATTATTTAAATGTACAATAATACAATAGTAAAGTATGCATAAATGTAGCGTAAGCTATAAATTAGGTAACTACACTAATGTATTCTCCCTATTATATATTTTTTCGTTCTAAAGTGTTAAAATTTGTAAGTGTTTCTAATTAGAGATATCTGCTTTTGTAAATGAGCCGAAATTAATGCGTACGTATATCATTATTTAATTATTTTCTGTGTCCGAGCGGAATAAAAAATGCAGTATGGTGAAAATCAAAAACAATAAATTGGACGAATTTGGTTACTCTCAAAATAAAAAAACAAAAAAGGGAGTCAAATGTTATTTTTTTTAAAGTTAAGATTAAAAAACGGGTAGCGGTCCTGTGAATATTTATTTATTTATTTATTGACACTTTATATACATATACAATAAATATACATATAAGGGCGGGCATATTGCCTTAAGGCAATTTCTTCCTACCTACCCAAACCGTTCAGTTTGAGAAAATTATAAATACATGGACATATTGAATCTTACAATTTTAATAATAGTGAATAGTGTCGCAGACTCACAGATCAGAGGTCCAAGGTTAGAAACCCGCTCTACCACACCTTGATTCCCATTTTCTAATAGTTAATTATTTACAACAACAATTTTTTTTTATAAAAACGAAAAGGTTTTACGTTTTTGTCCACTTTTACACTTTATTTATTTATGAAAATATCGACGATGGAAATGAATAAAATACCAAGCAACATGTAACAACTTTACAAAAGACCCAATTGAAGATTTTCGTTTTTTTTTTCTTCAATTTAAAAAAAGAAATCTTACGCATTCGTATTGTTTTGGCGTGATTCCTACATACTAGTAATTCATATAAAAATGTAAAATAAGAGATTCTTAAGTAATTTAAAAAAATAAAAAATTAACCTACTCTTCCGTAAAGTTGATACATTTCGTATGGTTACTTTTTCTTTTCCAGTGTCGACATTATTGTATAAAAGAATTTAATTTTCTTTAAAAGAAAAACAATGAAATTTTTGGAATAAAATAAAGAGGAATATATTTTTTAAAAAAAGGAAATTTTATTGGTTATATAAATAAAAGAGTAAAGAAGGAAGGAAACGAAGATGATGATCAAAAAATTTCATCAAAAATTTTTATAAAATAAATTGAAGTCCGTCGTGTCTAAAATACTCTAATAATTTAATTTTCCACACCCAGTGGTGCTTGGGGCACTACATCGGCAAACCAAATACAGTGTATATAGATCATCTATAACACGAAGGAAAGGTGATCATTCTTGTACAGGAACATTATGATATTGGATAGTAAATCATCCTTTTTAAACCAATACATTTGTTTTTATTTTTACCTTTCCAGAAATCGAACCTGGGACCTAAGGCATGGGAGATGAATACGCCAACCACTACACTATAAGGCTGATTTACTCACACGTGATTCCTTCATTCCAAGATCTTTATCTGAGAGTTGCTATCAAGTTGAAAACACTTTTCCTCGGTTCTGGTTCTCTATCAAATACAGAACTGAACTTAACACCCTCCAGTTTATTTTATTTATCTTCATCGTCCGCCTTTCCGCATCCTGTGGTGCATAGAGCACTATGTTGGTAAACCCAACACAACATAGTTTTTTGATCTGTTCCACAAAAGTCTTATTACAATAGAATTCCATAAAGATTTGTCAATAAATATTATAATTTCAATCGAATTATAGCGTAATTATTGTAATCTACGATGTTTTGATTTTGTCTAAATGTTTGTAGACAGGCTTGATTTTCTCCCAAGGGAGTTATTTAGATCTAAAAGTCAACAAGGTGCTAGACTTTGGAATGAGCTACCCTTTCATACAAAAAATGCACCTTCTTCAGCCAATTCCAGAAAACGCCTAAAACATTACTATATATCCTCCGAATCCTGAACTCTAATTTTATTATTTTTTTAAACATATATTTTTATCCCTTTTCTTTCCTTGGTTCCTCTTTTTTTCTCCTTCTAAACTCATTATCTGATTCCCTATTCCTCATCCTTTAATATTTTAAGTTAATATGTGCAAGCCTTATCTCCCAGTCTGTTTTTTGGTTGGCTGGAGGATATTGCTTTTAGCAGCAAGTCCGCCAAAGTACGTATTCTTTATATTTGAAGTTTTAAATAAATAAAAAAGATGGAAGAATTGAGAAAATATGGATGTTTAAACATGAGCAGAACGGTGTGTAAAGTGGACACTTAAACCAGGGAATTACAGGTCATAAACCCTGTGAATGCGTATACTTTCATATTTCTTTCTCAAAAATGTTTTACCGCTCTGTTGCAACAAATTAAGTTAACTATAATAAAATAAAATAAATAAAACAACTTTGTTAAATATTTATATTCGACTCCCACAGTAAATAAAGCAAACCCACCTAAACAATGTAGGCGGATTCTTTTTATAAATGACATTTTTTCTAAACAATTATCTAATTCCCTACCACCAAACATTAAACCGGCTTTCTACACAACTAATAATATAGGAACATTGTTAAAAAATCACAAAGACAAAGTCCATAAATATAATAAATCTGGGATATACTAATTAAATTGTAATGATTGCGATTCAATCTACATTGGAAAAACTAAACGAAACTTTAATATTAGAGTAAAAGAACCCATAATATGCTTAAATAATAATCATTTTTCTAAATTCGCAAATCATCTGATAGAAAATAATCATAACTTTAATCAAGACACTGGATTAAAAGTACTTCATGTTGAAATTAAAATTAGACAACTTAGAAATCTTAGAAATTAAAAAAGCGATTCATAATAAGAAAACAATAATTAATAACCAAATAAACAATATTTCTTTTAGTCCTCTCCTGTCTAGCTTCGAAAATTATGATATCAAATTACCACCCGTGTAAAGAAAAAACGACTTGATTTATTGGGTCCACGTGAAGTATTTAACGACCAAAAAAAATAGGAATCAATTCATTAGTTACGTCAACCTTGACGAAGAAGCTTGTTTGCTTTGAAACCGGTCGGTGGAAAATAAAAATTAGTTGTCAAAAACAAAGTTGTTTTATTTATTTTATTATAATGAATAACCACAAAGTTAGTGCAATGTTTGAGTTTGTCCAAATGTTCGTAGACAAAAGACTGGATTTCACCCCCTCGGGAGTCATTAAGATTAACAAATTACAACTGGGATGGAGAATACCTTAAATAAGGGAATATGGAAGTCTAGGCATTTACAGAGCTTATGACCTGTCATTGGCTGGTTTAAGTGGCCACTCTACACACTTCAATGTTTTTCAACGATATTGACTATCTTGTACATCAACGATGGCATATTTTTTTTTTACAAATAGTAGGTATATATCTCAAATATATCTTTTCGTTCTAGTAACGAGAGAACCCTTTTAAAATCCTTTTACCACTCTAATTTTCTTGCCTCCTCTTTCACCGTAGTAGCTGCTCGATTGTGGAATAATCAACCCACTATATTATAAATTGTTTTAGCATTTACTTTGGAGAAAAACATTTTAAATTTATTTTAAATAAAACACTTTGTAAATTTAACACACAAGAGTTTAATAATTTAAAACACGACTTGTTTCGGGTAATCAGTATTACCCATCCTCAGGTGTAAATATAACTTTTATAAGCTTAAAAGATTATATTTACACCTGAGGATGGGTAATACTGATTGCCCAAAACTAGTCGTGTTTTATAAACTTTATAAACTTAAAAGTTTATATTTACACCTGAGGATGGGTAAAACTGATTACCCAAAACTAGTCGTGTTTTAATGTATTAAACTCTTGTGTGGTAAATTTACAAAGTGTTTTATTTTAAATAAAATTTACTCACTAATGTTAGAGACGCCCTTCTTTATTTAAATTAAAGTCAAGATTGAAATGTCACTATCTAAATATTTAATTTGTTCCGTTATCCTTCTTCTTTTCTTCCCATCTCCTCTCCTCTCTTTATAGTTTAGTATAAATGTTTTATATTCATAGTATAGTGATAATTTGTTTATATATTTTCATTTTGTTGATCTTTGTTTTTAATTTTTGTATAAAATTGTAAGATTCAATGGGTCCACGTACTTGTAATTTTCTCAAACTGAATGGTTTGGGTAGGTAGGAAGAAATTGCGTTAAGGCAATATGCCCGCCCTTATATTTATTTAAATTGCATAAGTTTATAAAGTGTTAAATAAATTAAATGGTATATTATGTAAAAAAAATAGATCACGCAAGGTCGTTAAATGTGCTTGATTGTTAACGATCGCCATTTTTACTCGACACATAGATAGCCACAAGTTTCGCTCGAAATTAATTCATCAAGGGTCCGCGACAAATATCGATTGTCTTTGTACGCACCTTAAGATATAAAATTAAAATGCCATATATGATTTTTTCGATAACACATTAAATTTCTTCATTTGAAATTCAAAATAGTTGGTTTAATTTGCTTGTCATGAACGTCACGATCGGCAAAACATCCTCTTCTAAGAATAATTATCATAATATTTATCAGGCACAAACAATTAATAATTCAAACTTAAAAAATGAATAAAAAAGATAGAGTTATTTATGAAAACTGAATGATGAAGATGAAACAAAAAATAGGTCAATAATACGACTTGACTAAACACACATTTGTGTGAATTAAATTTATCAATTTCTGTGTCCGCGCGTATGAAGAATACCTGCGTTAAATAGAACCAGAAACCTGGAGAAGTGTTTTCGACTCGATGGCTGCTCTAAGATAAAAACCAAGGAAAAGAAAACTGCCGGTAAAACAACTTTGTGACAACAAAATGATTGTAGATCACTTTGTTGATCCGGAATATAAAAAAAGAGTTTCCTACACTCACAACACTAGATTAAAAACTAAGGGCTCCCTGTCTGTTCCCCGGATTACAAATAACTTCGGAGAGCGAACATTAAATTGCGTTGTTCCAAGATTGTTCAATGATCTCCCACAAACCATCATTAACATGAAAAATCTTCAAATGAAAAATAAAGAACTGAAGAAATGTCTTCTAGATACTTTATAGTGCCTGTTTATAAATAAATCTGTAAAATATAAATAAAATAAATGTAATATAAACCTGTCATAAGAAAAAAAAATGTGTCCCACCAAAAAGTCTTTGGACTTAGTGGGTAACAAATTCTTATATGTATTTTTCAATTATAAAATAAACGCCGCTCTGCAGCACAGAAACTGAAAATGGAGATAAGGCCACCTCGTTGTGTAGTGGTTGGCGCGTTTGCCTACCAATCTTGAGGTCCTTGGTTCGATTACTGGCAGCGTTGATGTAAATTTTGGTAAAAGAAGAATCTTGGGTGCGTGGCGGTTTGACTTTACGAGGAAGGAAGAAATAAGGGAATGGACGCGGCAAGTTCCTGTGGCAAGTGTTATCAAGCGAAGGCAATACGGTTTGCACATATGTACTACGGATGCCTCCTGTGAGCCTTCACCATGGTTGCTTTCTTTATTATTATTTATTTTATTTTAACACTTTATATACATATACAGTTTATATACATATAAGGGCGGGCAGATTGCCTTAAGGTAATTTCTTCCTACTTACCCAAACCGTTCAGTTTGAGAAAATTACAAGCACATGGACATATGGAACCTTACAATTTTAGACAAAGATTAAGAAAATAAAAATGTGTACATAAAAAAATTAACACAATACTATGAAGAGAGGAGAGGGGATGGGAAGAAAAGAAGGATAAAGGAACTACTTAAATATTTAGATAGTGACATTTCAATCTTGACTTAAATGTAAATAAAGAAGGGGCGTCTCTAACATTAGTGGGTAGATTATTCCACAGTCAAGCAGCTACTACTTTGAAAGAGGAGGCAAGAAAATTAAAGCGATGAAAGAAAATTAAAAGGGTTCTCTCGTAACTAGAACGAGGAGATAGTCCGTGTTGTGATAGAAGTTGAAAAAGCTCTCTTAGATAAACAGGCGAGGTGAGATTATTTCAAATATTGTGAAGAAGTGATAGAATCTGAATGTTTCTTCTATACCTTTACATCTTTTCTTTTCTTCTTTGATCTTTGTGGACCCCATATGCTCTAACTAGAGAGCCAACATGAAATGATGATGATCAATCTTAAAGAATAAATAAATAAATGAAATAAAGAGACTCCAAGCATCTCTGTCGGCTGCCAGCTCCTATGCATCCTCCCAAATAAGGTTCGCGTCCCGTAGTTCTGACACGAACTGCCGACAAAAAGTCAGCAGTGGACGTCCAGGACGTCGAGAACCTGATGCCTTGTAAAGTAGGCAACCGTGGTTAAGGCTCTCAGGAGGCATCCGCACTATCCGCCGCACATGGCCAAGCCAACCGTATCGCCTTCGCTTGATGACAGTTGTCACCGGAGCTTGCTGCGTCCGTTCTCTTATTACCTTTAAAATAAAGCAACATTTTACATTTATCCATGAACTTATTATGGCTTTATAAGCTGTATCCCTGTATATTAAGAGTAATAATAAGTTGCATGAAAAAAAGTAAATTAAAAGAAATAAAAGCATATTTTAATTATTTATTCATTTTATAAGGTAATTGGACAAAGATACATACATGAAAACATACAATTTGAAGGTATTAGTCTATAAAATTTTACATGCATATGTATATCTTCAATTATAGAATTACACAAAATAGATAGCTTAACTGGCAGTGTGCAACGGAGTTTTAGTCCCAACACTTATGCATGGAAGTGAAACATGGAACTGGCAGAGGAAGGATGAAAGCCGAGTGAACGCGATTGAAATGCGATCTCTTAGACGAATGTGTGGGAAATCAATGTATGACAGGATTGCGAATGATGAAATCAGGCGAGAGTGTAAATCTGAGTCATGTATAATTTTTATTTAATGCATAAAATACACAATTTTACACAGACACAATTATATGTTTTTTATGTCCCGACTTGTTAGAAAATTCCGTGTTAGGTCGGGACTCTTCGATATATAAATCAAAAATATTTATTTACATATTAAAACAATATACAGGTAATCAAAACAATATGCAAAATAATCAAAACAACATACAAAATAATAATAGAAAAATATACAAAATAATAATAGAAAAATACACAAAATAATAATAGAAAAATATAAATAATAAAAATGTATTTAATATTTATATTTAATTGATAAGATTAAGAAAGGGTCTCTGAGATGGTTTGGTCACGTAGAACGAATGGACGACGAAAGAATGGTAAAACAAGTATATATGGCGAAAATGAACGGAAACGTGAGACGAGGACGACCAAGGAAGACGTGGCATGATCAGATAAACTAAAATCTTAAGTCTGGTCATGTCAAAAGCAGACAGAAGCGAAGGGCATGTATGACAAGATGTATGAATGTGGAAGAAGCTAGGAATGTATGCCAGGATAGACGTGTGTGGCGGTCCATTCTCTCTGCCTACCTCTACGGGAAAACGGCGTGATAGTAGTAGTAGTAGCACAAAATAGATAGAATTACATTAGTTTCTTTTTATTTCTTTAAAAATACTTTTTAAATTTCTTATATAGTATACAATTCAAAAATTATGCTATAACTATAAATATTATACTTTGTGGTCACTATACGCTCTAACTACGGAGCGGACGTGGAATGATCATGATGATGTCGTTAATTTGACAGATTTTTCAACAGATATGGAGAACTTTTTTAACAAGGTTATTAGGATTATTGATCGCTAAAGCTAAGACGACACTAGTCAGAACGAATACCCGTTTATAGAATGATAAATCGTTTTAGGTCAAGCAAACCATTACGAGAAATGATTTAACATTTTTCCCGGCCGTTTGCGATTTGCATAATCTTGATAATTTTACGCCACAATAAAAATAAAATTTAAATCCGACAACGCGAACAGTTATCGCCACGGCGATCGAGACATGCGGGGAACAATGTTTGTTTTAAACTTCATAATACGAAAATAATATTAGGCGGCTCTACGCGCTGGCCAATACGCCGGCAAGCGCGGAGAGGGGGCTATTTAAGGCTGGCAGAGCTGGCACGCGCGCTGGAACATACGCTGGTCATCGCATCCACGCGTTGGCCCAGCTTTCAGTACGCTAGTACTTCAGTATCGGAGAGAGGGTATGCGATTTTGTGTACGCTTTTGACGTCCGCACATTAGCCCGCACTGACAGATACTGAACGACTCGCTTACGTGTGGACAGTAGCGATTTTTAATTTTTTTTTTATTGAAATAAACGGCACTTAGTGTCTTTTGCATATTAGTTACAAATACAATTAAATAAACATACATGTAAGCATAATTAAAAGTAATACAGAGCATTTAAAAATCGGGTTGTGGTCCAGTGGCTAGTGTTGCGGACTCACGAATCAGAGGTCCGAGGCTCAAACCCCACTTTTCCTCCAATTGATTTCCATTTTTTAATAGTGAGTTATTTACAACTAGTTCAAAATGGCCCGAAGTGGAAATATTTGGGATAATAATAAGAACGCAAATATTTCCTTTTAAAAAAAAAAAACAATATTATTAATTAACAAATTAAGAAAGTCTTAAAAAGAAAAACTATATAAAATAATAAAATATTACCAGTTTTAGAATTACCGATAAAAAAGATAATTTGGTATTAGAAATACTTTGAACCAGTTTAAAAAAAAACTAAGAAAACAATTTTGAAAAACATTTAACGAAAAATATATATATATATATTTATGTATAAAAATATTTAATGATTTTTAAAAAATGATGAAGAGAAATATTTTGAACTACGAAAAAAAAAAAAAACACTTATAAAGAAGTTTAAACAATTTTTAACAATAGAAATAAATAGTTACCTAGAACTATTACCCATGAAATACAGGAGAAGAGCCGTTCTATATGTACTAAGCTTCATGTGAAATGAGTCACCAACGTCCTGGTACTCATTGCCTAGAGAGTGAAGTCTATTGATGACTGCATTTTAACCATATGATTTCGTTGCCAATGCGCGCGGCAGCGTACTGGCTAACGTATTGGCCAGTGTGTTGAGCCACCTTTATACACATCAATACCTTGCTTTCATAAGGTTGCATTTCCCAGCGTTAAAGTGAATTTCATAATTAGTGATAGACCGAAGTTTTGGTTTCGGCTAGTTTCAAACGAAGACAAGTTGCGGTCGCAGTTCCGAAATCATAATTTTCTAAGTTTAATCGGCTGATTTCGGGTGGTTTATAACACTAGTCAACATGATTTTTGCCTCACGAGTACCAATGGGTGCACTTAATGGAGTTTTTTTTATCATGTTTTCAGGGATGTATTCGGAATTTCTCCACCACCCACAGAATTTCGTCAAAGCCAAGGCCATACTCTTGCCTCATATTAAAAATTATTTGACTGTAATTTTGGCAAAGCGCTGAAATTCTACCGCGAGGTGTGATAGAAACTGGTGGCCCGTTAGTATGAATAATTCTTCAAAATATTGTCCGCTGATAATGGCGACTAGCGGGTTGTAAATCCGCTTCTGAATTCGGCTAAGTCCAGGAAAGTTGCCGTGTAGATCTGAAGACAAAGTGGCAGAGTAATCCGGTAGAGTATGGAGTATAGTAATGGAGTTTCGAGGGTTGCCCTCTCACCTCCATGGTTTATGGTGAGTCTTGGCTTTGGGATGGGCTGCATTGTCCCCGATATACGGGGTGACTTTATATACTAGTTTGGTTAATGTCAAAAAGTATTATAAAAAGAAGTATTTTTTTGTTTGATTTGCAATTTTTTTTTACTTCTTTTCTCCCGTGCATCAGAGAACGGGAGGGGTAGAGTAGATGATGGATACAGGTTGGAAATAAAAAGGGGTCAGTTATAGGATCTAGCAAGCCGAGACCTGCGATTGAAGGGTTGGAATTTCGGTATAGAGATTGGAAAAACTTTGTCGCTAGTTTTTTTTATGTCAGTGTCGAGTGTTTGAGTGTTCGTGTCCTGGTGTGAGATTGTGTTTCTGACAAATGACGGGGCTTGTAGAATGATGCGGAGGGTTTTGTTTTGGAAAGACTAGTTTGTGGATGTGATTGGCGGTACTCCAGATGGTTCAGGCAAAGGTGACGATAGAACAAAGAAGTGCTGTGTATGGGAGTAGTTTTGTTTCAACGTTTGATGTGCTGTTATTGTATATGAGGGGGTCAAATGATGCTCTGGAGGAGGTGGTTTCGAGAATGACCAGTCTAATGTGTTTGCGCCAGGTGAGTTTTTTGTCGAATGTAACTCCAAGATATTTTATACGACATGATGGTCACGATTCTCAGTCATGGAAGACTGACCAGAAAGAAGAATTCGACTTACTAGGGCCAGCTGCATGTAGGTATCGAGTCGAAAACGCTTGACCCGGATTCTGATTTTTTTCCACACTGAGAACTGTATTCTTAATTTCGCCCAGACACGGAAAATTTATAACAGTATTTTTGTCTGTCTTTGAGCGAATGAAGAATAAAATTCTGTGGGTGAAAGATGAGCAGATCCATAGTAAAAATCCGTAAAAACTAAATAGAGATCAGATAAGTTCGCTCGTAGTGTAGTGGTTGACGCGTCTGTCTACTATGCTTGCGATCCTGGATTTGATTCCTGGCATGAAATATTGATTTTGAAGGTGGTGATTCATTATTCCTAAAACGGCACCTAAAGATCAAGGCTGATCATCTTACCCTAAATGCAAAAAATATCTAGAAACTTTGCAATTGGAACACCATGCAGTGTCCTAAACACCACTGGGGGTGGATTGGAAAAATAATGATCATTCCGTTTTATAACATATAACTTTTTTTTTGTTATCGCTTAGAACCTTTTAAAAGTACGGTGTTAGTATGGGATACTAATAAAATATATCAGTAACATCGTTTGAACGTCCACCGGACCGTGAGTAATTATTAATTCCAAAAAGGCAGCCGTAAACATATTCAAATCTTTTTTGTAAATTTAAATGTTGAATTAGTGTTTCTATTGGGGGTCTATTAACTATAACGTTCCGGGGGTATTCAAGCATAAGCATCATGTGCACATAGCATTGCCTCGCCTTATTTTCCGACTGAGGCCCATTTCACATGTATCGTGCCAATCTGTTTTTATTTATTTATTTTTTATTTTTTTTCTACTCGCAGGTGAAAATTTTGGAATAAATGGAATGTGAAGGTTTTTTATATCTTTGATGTACTTATCAACAATTTATTGATTACGAAATACGTATTTTAATCGGAGTAATTAGTAACATCGCAATATCAAAAAATTCTTATCAACATTCGTCAGAATCAAGCAACTGTTCAGTTCACCAACTTCTTTACGTATATGATAAGTTGATTAAGAGACAGGGAGTCGCATTTCTAAAAACATTTCTACTAAGAAAATTACGCAATAGCAGCTGTCAAAGGTAACGCATTTTCTAGTCGACAAACAATGATCCAAGTTTATTTGGGATATTAGTTATATAAAATAAAGCGCCGCGCCGTCCTGGAAGGCCATGGATGACGATTTTTCGACTTTATTCGGCGGAACTAAGGGGCGCTGGATTGTCATGGGAGGAAGCGAGAGTGCTGGCTGGCGATAGGGTATCCAGTGCCTCGATTATAAACGCTATCTTCATCTGTATATATCGAGACGGTATACTTAACTTCTGTACTATCTGTATCTTACGTCATTAACATTTAAAATAGTTTTCATTTTTATTTTAAATAGGCTTCTGTAATAAAAAGAGCTCACTTCAAAGCGATTTTAAATTCCAATAAATCCCAATTCAAGCAAAAAATGCTCGCTTGAACACGAATTTTGCAAGACTTTTGGAAATCACACATACGGTACACTTAACGATCGTCTGTATGTATCTACCGATCTATACCGATCGACTACAAAGCCGGCTCCTATTACGTCTCGATACATACACTCGGAAAGATAGTAAAACAGATGGAAAAAATATAATAACTAAATTATTTTTTTAGAGTGGTAACTTCCTGACGCATATAATCTGTGTCTGACGCCTAGATACTCTTATTTGTTAATATGATATGTCAGAATTTAATTCGACTTCAAAACTTACGTATTTCTCTCTCATATTTTCTCAGGCTTTTAAGAAAAAAAGTGCCAACCTCAAAACGATTAAAAATTTTAATTAATCATAATTAAAGGAAAAATTGCTCGGTGGAACAAAATTTTTGACACTTTTAATGCGTAGATAATCGTATCGAGGGGTTATAGACTCGTCGGTATAAAA
This sequence comes from Micrasema longulum, assembly GCF_059751315.1. Taxonomy (NCBI): domain Eukaryota; kingdom Metazoa; phylum Arthropoda; class Insecta; order Trichoptera; family Brachycentridae; genus Micrasema; species Micrasema longulum. The sequence continues at coordinate 537,423 of NW_028277385.1, read as the reverse complement.
TGATGTACTTACATCAAAACTTGATAGTGGGGGGTAACGATACTATACATTTGTAGTCGGTGTAGATATGTGTACCGTGACGTACGCTTCCCCTTGATTCATATCGATGTACCTACCCAAAACATCTTTATAATCGCTAGAGGGAATTTTTCTTTAACTATACCATCAAGGTGAAGGTATGATGTCTTTATCTTTCCATCATAATTGAGGCCCAGGAGGCAACTGGTGATGGCCACATGCTCCACTTAGGAGCGGGTGTGGAAAAGAAGAAGAAGAAGAAAATAAATAATCTATTTCTAAGCTATCTATCTCCCTATGGCCGGCATAGGGATATAGCAGGTTTTGAAAATAGACGTGTCATATATTAACATTTCAAACACGGTAAATGTATTTTATATTTAATAATAATGATTATATTTTTAACATACTACAACAGAGATGAAGAACATTTAAGAGAAGGTGATATAGAAGTTTAGGCATCTACAGGGCTTACGACCTGTCATTTGACCGGCTGGTTTAAGTGGCCACTTTACACACTGTGTAACATTCACCATTCTGACATATTTGAGCGTCTATATTCCTTCAATTTTTTCATCTGTTGATGTTTATTTATTTGACAGCTTAGGTTTAAAAATTCTTTAAAAAAGTAAAACGGCTTGAGACAGCTTTACAAAAAGATAATTAAAATCAATGTTTAAGAAAATGAGAAGTAGAACTCTTAAACTCTGAGATTACCGGTATTTAAATTAAACTGCCGGACAGGTAAATAAAATATTTTTTCCAACAATCTTTCATGCCTTTGATTTTGCCTTTATTTATTTTAAAGAAACAAACAGTCGACAAATGATATAGCAACATTAAAAAAAATACAGTGTAAAGACAGACCAGCAAAGTTCCTGAATAAGAATCATACATAGGTTAGGTAACACTTATGGAACGGCTGCAGACATTCTGTCCAATTCTTTACCATCTTATAAGTCCACAATATCAAGTTTATTTGTAGCTGCTCGTCAAACTATTATTGACAATTTAATTTCATAAATTTAAAAAAAATACTTGTTTATTTTTATTACCTTATACTCGTTTTTTTTATTTTTTACTTTATATCAAATTGCATTGAAGTATTAGCAAATACGCATTTCATAGATACATATTTTTATTTCTTATTTTTTCGTGATAATATATGCTTGCTTGTTTATTAATTTAACTTTAAAATGTCTTTCTTGCTTACCGCAACACTTTATTCATTGTTTGCTTTACAGAATTTATGTCATAAGCTGTTACTGTTTTTTCTTGCATACCTTTGTTTTTATTGTTTTTTTTTTTACTTTGTAAAACTTTTTATCATATCCTTTTTAACTAATTTCACAATTTTTTTCTGTATATTCTGTTTATTATTTAGTATGTTAGCATGTATTTCATTTTTATTTTTTGTAAATGCCTTTTGGACGTTAATGAACAAAATAAATAAATAAATAAATACATATTATTAAATTGTGTTACAACAAAGGGTGTGTTTATGTGTATTCGTATGAGAGTAAGTGTAGATGTGTGTTTATGTGTATTAGTGTAGGAGTAAATGTTCAGGTGTGTAAGTGTGAGCACCATTAAATAGTAAGTGGGATAGTCTCGCAGCCAGAAATAAGGAGTCTTAATTTATTTCAAAATAAATTAAGGGGCATTTAAAATATATATATAGATGAAAAAAAAGAGATAGAGGAAAGAGTGTTGTGCATAGTTATTGCAACAGACTGGCAGATTGAACAAATACTTGTTTCTTGTCACGCGAAAGGGGACATTGAGATTAATTTTGGAGAGTTGGTTAAAAAAGTCTACTTTATTATTTAATAATTTATGTAAATAGCTTAATTCAGATACAGTGCGTCTATTTTCAAGGGTAAAAAATCCATTTTGTTTGGCGATTGGCTGCAAGTGCTAAACGTTTTATTGTTTTTTATAATCTAGGTATTTTAAAAAATTTCGTTGAACATTGCGTTTGCCTTTGACTCAAATCCTCACCGGCCACAGTGGTTTTCTGAGCTATCTTCGTCGTTTTAAGCTTTCGGAAATAAATAGCTGTCCATGTGATGATTAGACACCCCGAGATATCACTCATTTGTTGATGAACTGTCCATATTTTCATCTAAGGGCGAATGCAGCTAGAGATTCAAAAACAAACTTTTTTATTCACAAAAAACTAACTTCTTTCCATTTTTTGTAAATGCGTTCTCCTCGGCTGCAACCCTGGTAGATCTATGAATAAAACATTTATGTTCCTTGCTTTACATATTCGATTGAAGATTTTAATATCTACGAACACGCACAGCGCAAAGATCTATATTTCTCTGAAAACCGCACGTAAATCGGTTGAGCCGTTTAGGAGGAGTACGGTGACATCACACGTACAAAGGAATTATATTTATAAAGATAATAACAAAAATGATGTAAAAATGTGCAATTGGAACACTAATGCAGTTCTTCATGCGCCACTGGGTCAGATAGAGAAATAATGATAATGGTTATACATATGTGGAAGTAGGGGTTGTCAATTATGATTTTATATAATTATGGAAATAAACAAATTCAAATTAAATCAATTACGTTATGATAATTAAGTGAATTTAAGTATGTTGATTGGAAAGATACTACAATACATTTACAAAATACAAACATACACGTACGAACAGTGCAATCGTGTGATTTGGTCTGTAAGGGACACGGAACGAATCGTTTTGTAATCTAGAGGTGATTTGCAAAGTCGGTTCATATGGCTTAAAAATATTGCAAACCTTTCAGAGACTGATAGTTTAGGGCCCGTACCTGGTAAGAAGACAACACAAATTCAATAGAAAGTTGGACTGGTTGGGTTTTCAATGTTATAGAAATTCATACATCCTCTGCATCCAATTTTCACGACGAATGTGATTGGACATGAGATTTTTAAGGATTCCAATTAATGCTCCACCTCCTTATTGTAGGTACTCAGGATCAGTTCTATAAATGTACATGGTAACGGGGTCGAATAGCTCTTCGTCAGCAATTCGTTCGACCAACCACGTTTCTGTTTTCTGTTATAAGAATAATATTAAAATTGTTGATTAAACGTTGTATAGAAATTCACGAGTCGAGAGGAGTCCGAGAGGTGTGATAGTAGACCGTAAGTAACAACGTGGATCAGTAATGTATTGATAGGTACAGTAAAATAAACAATCTCTCAATCTAAATATAATATATATATATTTATTTTTTTAAAAGGAATAACCCGCTAAGCCTTTGTTTCAAAGGCTTGTCAGCAGGTAGGAAAGAGAGGATATGGATGGAAGCAATGAAAAATACACCACAACACCCAGACCAATTGAGAAAAAAATCTTTCTTGGATTTGTTTCTTGCAACTGGCGGGAATCGAACCCGCGACGCCAGTCTCACAGTTAGCCGTCCAACCAACTGCGCCACGGCGCCTGTCCATTTAAATCTAAAATGGAAGTATTTGACACAGATATAATGCGTATATTACATGTGTGATTAAATTCTGTAAGAGAATGAAAAATAATTTTATAAACGGAGACAATTAGGGAAATACCGTCAGTACACCAGACGATAACAATATTGGTATTTAAAAAAATTTATGACTAAAACATGCAAGTACGTAGGACTGTGATAAAGTTCTATAATATAGACGATTAGTACGTACGAAAAAAAAAATTTAAGCGGGAGCTCAAAGTAAAGACAGGTAAAATTATTACGATATTTGAGTTTGTCCAAATGTTCGTAGACAAAAGACTGGATTTTATCCCCTCGGGAGACGTTAAGATTAACAAATTACAACAGGGATGAATACCTTGAATAAGGGAATATGGAAGTCTAGGCATTTACAAAATCAACTAATGGAAGAATTGAAGAAATATGGGTGTTCAAATATAGGCAAAATGGTAAATGTTAAACCAGCCAGTGACAGGTCATAAGCCCTGTAAATGCCTAGACTTCCATATTCCCTTATTCAAGGTATTCTCCATCCCTGTTTTAATTTGTTAAGGTAAAATTATGTTTATTAGAAAATATGAGATCGAGTTTATAAACCGGAAAAGAAAATAGGAGATGATGACTTCTGCTGTAAAAATATTAACTTGTGCAAAGGGCTTCATGTCTCTGGGCTGTTGATATTGATAGCGTAGGTAGAGGTGCGATTTTGTATAATAATATTTCTTTACCGGTTTAAGTTACCGGGCCGGGCGGATTGGCGCTGCACGAAACGGACTGAAGTATCCAATATAGTTTAGAGTTTAGAGCAATGCGTCAGTAGGAAAATGACAACACCAGTGGTGCAAGTAAGCAGCCTACGCACTAATTGGCCGGTGGTTGAATGATGACACCGGGCGATGAACGCAGGCACCAATGGGGCAGCGAGAAAATGACGACACTAGGCACCGCTACAGAAACGGACCACTCAGCAACTACGATAAATTAATGGCGGAGATACGAGTAACTGTCAGCCGATAATCCAAAGTTACACCAAAGTATTTTTACACTTTGTTTAAGTACTGTTCATAATAATGGAATATTACAGAACAAAACTTATTTTAACGGATTCAAGTTGCACTTTGTGTTCGCTTTAAGAAAATTTAAGTATGTAAAATCGAGACAAAATCGAGAGAACGTATGTTTGTGTGAGCGTGCTTTTCAAACAAATTGTTAACGTATAATTGATAAACATATTATATGACAAAGAAACCATTAACATACATATAGAAACATGAAACATAGTGTTGTTAATAACAAATAATCTTAGTTATTAACAGTAAATATTTAGTTAATTAATTATTAGAGTAATGAAAGAAACATTATATCATATTAAGTTCCTTTATACGAGTAATAAGGTTGTCAGGGCCAGATACAGAATAACGCATAGTTAATTGGCTCTCGTGCTGTGAGATTTTTTTTCCCAAAAGTTGGCAACATTGATTGGTAGTGGGGGGTCTCTTGAACACAACGAGCACCGGCGACACTCGTTGGTACCAAAACTTGCCTCGTAGTGTTCGTTTCTGTGTAAGATGTCAATCAGAAATCCCGCCAAGTGCGAGGTGCGCGCTGTCATAAGGTTCCTTCTGCCATCACGTCCACTAAATTTTTTGCACGGATAGACACTTTTTATGTGACTCTTCGTTGTGAATGGTGATAAAACACGGGTGGCTCATTACACCCCTGAGAAAAAAAGTCAGACGTCACAGTGGCGGCACACTGGTTTCCCATCTGCCGAAAAATTCAAAACCTCAATTTCGGCCAAAAAAGTCATGGCATCCGTGTTTTGGGACCGAAAGAGGAAAATTTTGATTGATTTTTTACCTCAGGGGGAGACAATTACTGCAGAACGATACTGTGAGACCCTACAAAAGCTCAAAAAAGCAATTCAAAACAAACGGAGGGAAATGTTGACAAAGGGAGTGTTTTTGTTGCACTACAACGCCCGCCCGACAATAGAATGTACTTTCCTCACCTTAAGTATTATCTCTGCATACGGGTATAAGGCTTATTAATAGAAAACCGGGTAAAAAATTCGACTACCCTGGCAATACCAACAAAATGTCCATCTTTTTTTATTTCACAATCTGACAGAAGGTAAAATAACCTAATTCGCTTACACATAAAATGTGATCACACCCTATTTCCATTGAAGCAGTATTTTGACTCTTATTTTGTATTACACAGTATTTTGACAAACGACGCAGCACATAATTGAATTCAAATCCGCAGTTCCGTAGGTATTTAGCGAAGTCTACAGAGTAACTAATGGCCAAAACGTCAAACTACTCATTTATGAGTAGTTTAGTCGGCTTCAGTTTGATGCGCGTACGCGGTTTCTGGACTATTATATCCACATAATAAAATTCCTTATTCTAATTAAATTGAATGTTTTTCTTTTCATCCCGCCCCTTCTGTGTTATTACTCATCTACACACTTACGGACACACCATTTTACAAGCACTTTCACAAAAATACAGATTTATTTATATTAATCTAGTCTACATACCTATATTTTGGCTTTCATATTTATGTAATGAATTCTAATGCATTTTATCTGGCTATATTAAAAGTAATTATTTTGATTTTATGTTCTATTATAAGCGGTCCTTCCAATAAAATATTTATTTATTTATTAAGGAAATCACAGTCTTTATAGAAAACAAGGTACAAAAGAACAATAAAAAAAAAGTAAGACCAATTACAGATTTCACACTAATTTATTATAAATGCAGGAGGAGAGGGGAAAAATAATTGAATTCTAAAAAAGTAAAAAAATGAATATTAAATAAAAAATACATAAAAAGGAGAAGACATTGTATAGCTCCAACTCTACTTTCTTCCCTCTCTCTCTGCTTCCATGAACATTTATATTTCTTTGTAAAAATTCACAACCAACAATAATTCATTAGATGCAGGTAGTAGATGTACATATGAATAGGTATAAATTAAGAGTTGAAATCAAAATTTAAAATTAAAATCAAAAGTGAAAGTTAAAATTTAAATTTAAATTAAAAGTTTAAATTAAAATTAAAGTTAAAAGTCCAAATTAAAAGTTTAAACTAATAATCAAAATTAAAAGGTTAAAATTGAAATTGAAAGATAAAATTAAAAGTCAAAAGTGAAAAGTCAAGCAGGAGATAAATTTAAAATGTCTTTAACAGATCTGATAAAAATATGGTATTTACAATGTAATATATCGATGTCACTAAAACTGTCATTATAGGTAATCTGTATTCTTTGAAGAGTGCTATTTTTCAAATAATTAGTCATTGAGTTAGGAATGTCGAAGAGTACAGATAGTACAGGGACTCGATATAAAATGCCTCTAACAATTTCTGGGCTATCAATTAGGTTATTAACAATTTTGTAGAGAATAATAATAAAGTATAAATAAAACTACGGATATGACGTTTCTGGCAATTGTGTTTTTATTTTTAAGCAGTTTGTGCATACCTATCAAGTATTATTTTTCTTCGCTGTAGGTACGTAGGTTCATTTGAGAGATAATGGCAGATATGACGATAAACAAAAACGCTCCAAGTAGGTATAGAAAGATATTCAACGCTCATAATATATTTTTTATCTGATGGATGACATCACCCACAACATGTCAGGACTGGCAGACTTTAAGGCGCAAGATAACTAGGAAAAACAAGAAACAAGTGCAAGTCATAACAAGCCACCGAGATAAAGAACCCAAGCGTTAACATAAAACTTTTAAATCGTTGATGACAAAATAAAACCCCTTTTATAATATGTAATTGTATCGTGTTTAGTGAGTGCTACATATTATAGTGATAATACATAAAGTATTTATATAAAGCAGAAATGACTGAGATATATATTTTATCGAATACGATTGCTATGCGATGAATAACAATGAATTTTATCAGTTTAGAATTTCTATCACGTAAACTGATATTTTAAGAAGATAGCCATATTTATTCGCTATTATTTTGCGCATTCAATTTTGAATTTTATGATTGTTTTACTCTAGTGAGGCCATACAAATAAACGACTGAAAAATCGTTAAGATGTAATATATGGAGATAACACTCCTTACAAATCCGAGTTAAAAAGTCGTCCGAACGACCAACGGAGGTAGCAAGTATCGTCACGTCATATAACGTCAACTTTGACAAGAAAAACAAGCAGTACAGTAAAAATCATGGACTTTTTACATCGGTCTACTGTAAGTTCTATTCAGTGTGTCGCTCCCTTCCGCATACGAGTCACCTGTGTTTATCGTTTCACCACACGTTTCACTATGAGCCCGACTAACAGAGACAAGATATAGCTTACGACTAGTAACATATTAGTAAAACGATTTTTAACATTGTAATAGCTATTTTAAACAAGTGTTTATTTTTATTTATTTTATTTTATTAACATAAACGGCAAATCTGCCTTTTAAAAAAAAAAATAATACTAACATATTTGGCTTAATACTTTTTTTTTTTTTTAAACATAAATTTCCTTATACCCAAGATTTATAAAAAAAAATAAACCTAAAAATTATACAAGATTTATATTTAAAAATTAACCTTAAAGTTATATGGCATATTCAGTATAAAGTTTAAACAATTCAGGAATAAATGTAAAAAACAAAATTAAATAATAAAACATTCTACAGTAATACAACAAGAAAATTATAAGTACTGTTTTATACAGCTGGGCAAAGTGAACAAAAAACCGTATATATTATGAAATGCATGAATAAATAAATATAAATACCGTTCACCATCTTTGAAAAAGTTCAAAAGGTTTGTTCTATAGGAACAATACCCTACACTAAATATATCAGATACGTAGAAATAACTATTGCCGAGTTCATGAAGTCTGTTTAATACGGCATTACAAGTATACACTGTCCGTGAATTGTTGCTACAAAACGGTGGCACCTGTCTAGTCATTCTTCCAGGCACCCTGAAGTTGATAAGAGATAATAGTTCAGGGCAATCCCATATTTAATTTACAATTGAATAAAATAAAAACATCACTTACCGGTGAAAGATTATACCATCGCTTTTTCTATCTTTTTCAGACCGATTTGTCCAGTATCTTAACGTACATAATGTATACATTTCTCTAATTGTGAGGAGAAAAGTAGCGGGTGAATGCTCGCAGCCGACTAAAGTCCGTTCTATCAAACATATGCCAATTGGCCGCAGGTTAAGGAAATATATTTTAAACGCTCATGTTTTTACTCATGGTCATATACCTCATTATTAATTTCATTGAAATAATATTACATCTAATTTGATTTCGCGACTAAGCATTTGAATAACATATCAAATAATTCTATTATATCACTTGTAATGACAAAAAAGCAATTACACATTTTTAACATAGTTTTTTATTTCTTTTTTTTTTTTAATTTTCATTGAGACCCTTACGGATTACATACATTTAAGAACAATTTTTACTTTTAAAATTCACATTCTACTGTTAATAATAATATTTTTAGCATCTTTTGTAAAGGTAGTCTGAGTCTTTTGTTTAGTTTTGTCTGGTAGTTTATTTTATAATTTCAGTCCATGGTTTATTAGTTTCGATTGTCCTTTTCTCGTTTTAAAAGGTTGTCTATGATATTTTTCTGATATTCTCTTATTGTGTTCATGTTTACTACAGTTTTTTTCATGTTTTAATTCTTCGTCTACAATTACATCAGTAGCTAATTTATGAATAAATTTTAAGGATTCTAGTTAAAGGAATTCAGTTACATTTCATTGTTTAGTTTATTTAAAAAGTTCTTTAGTTGCTGTTAGATAGGGTAGGTAATATACTAACTTTAATATTTTATTTTGCTGTCTTTGTGGTCTGTTTAAATCATTTTGATTTCCTGTTCTCCATTGTAATTCAGAACCACCAATTAAGAAATTAAAAGTTTTGAATGTGAGACACTTATTTATAATGACCCTGTTAAATGATATCCATGATAAGAAACCTCATCTAGTTAAAATACTCTCCAAAAGAACCAGAGCCATAACCAAAGGTAGTCTTGCGGCTTCTCAAATGAAGACAATATTTTCCCAAAAGCACTCAAGCTTTATAGGACTTTGATGATACAATAAGCTACCTCAAAAAATTGCTAACTCTTCCAAAAATAAACATAACAGAGTGGCTCCTCGGAATAAAATGAAATTAGCTGGAAGAGGTCCTAGGAATAAGAATTTAATATTGCCTTCAGGAATCAACGTTTATTTTAAATAAATATATTTTTTCCTATTTTTATAATCTGTAATTAATCTCGTTTAAACGAAAATTGAGTGATTGGAATCGAGATTGTTAGTTGGCAATTTAAAAAAAAATATATATTTGCGGTCTTATAATTTACCCAAATATTTTAATTTTGCTGGCCATTTTCAACAAGTCGTAAATAACTCACTATTAGAAAATGGAAATCAAGTTGGGGTAGAGCGGGGTTCGAATCTCGAACCGCTGATCCGTGAGTCTGCAACACAGGCCACGGGACTACAACCCGATTCGAATGTACTATTCATCATTATTTTAATTTTATTTATTAAGTTTGATATTGTTTATCTCAACTTATTATTCTTTAAACTTTATTACCTTTTTTTAAAATGTTTTATTTATAGTGTTGTTGTAAAAAAAAAACACCCCGACACGTTGTTGTCCCCACTATTTGAATCCCCTAAATGTCACTGTGCTATTTTATTAAAAAATAAAATTAGTATAAAAAAAAAAAAAAAAAAACAAAACAATGAAGGTAAGGTAGCAAATATTGACCCCTCTTTCTGCATTTTTTTTTACTACTAATATAACGTTTATGGGTAGATATTTAAGGTACGAGTATGATTAATAATAATTCTAGAATTGTTACATTACCAGTTGACTTTCTTAGCACTTTTCCAAGGTCTAACATCAAATAATGATTATTTATAGACTCAGTTTTTATATCGTACTTACTGATACGATCTAAGATCTAAGTAACACCACCATTTGACATTATGTGTTATTCTAACCTCAAATATTGGGAATAATAATAAAGTAGCTACTTAAACCATTAATCGCTTTTCATATAATATGTTGATCATTTACGTATCAGTAATTACGAAAATGCTCAATTATATATCCAAACAATAAACTGCAATATATTTGACAAAAACACAGTATTTTTCAACAGCGCATTAAACTATTATCAAAATCCATATGCTACTTTAATACTTAAAATGTTATTATTGGTGATATCTTAGAGATATAATATATGACCGTTGTTGTTAAATTGATCAACTGTACGGGTCATATCAATTGTTGATCATTAAAAAATATGAGTGATCTTCAAACTTTAGTGAATATTTTTTGTATAAATAGAGAAACAATAAAACTAATTCTTCTGATCTCGAAAGACTACCATTTCGTGTGACATCTAGACCGACAAGACAAAATCTCCCTTTTTACACAGATATATTAACAAAGTTTGTAAAACAATCCGCAATACTCGAAATTTTTCATGTCAATGAACATAAAATCAACAATGTTTTCCCTCTCTGTTGCAACTAATTTAAACATAAAATCAAGTCACAAGTCATAAAAATATTGAGAGGAACACATTCTTATTTAATGTTTTTTTTTATCTCTTTATTTGTTTTACGAGTATTAACTCTTGTGTGTCTGTAATGTCACACTAGTCGACATACGATACAAGACTTGATATATCTCTCTTATTTTTTAAAATGATGATGTTGTATTTTTTGTTATCTTCAAATGGACATTTTCACACCGGATTTAGAAAGATAAATTTATATAATATGGAAGATAGAGACGCTGTTCTGTAGCCGCCGTATCCGGTGTCGTGTGAAACAAATTCAGTCGGTTGTTGACATTGATGGGGAACGCACGCGTGAATTATGAGCGGCAAATAAATGTTTTTTTGTTGCTCCAACAGGGCAAAATTATATGTTTACTTTTATAAATTATGGACAAGTAATTATCAAACTGTATGTCTTCATGTTTTTTTTTTAAATGTCTGAGGTTTAAAATATTCAGTTTTTTGCTTGTGGTAACACAATGTCACATCACCGCGCGCGGAAAGGAATTATTAACCACAGTATTTAATGAGTAAATATTGTTGAGGAGTGAACGAAGTGTGAATAATACCTGTCCTATGAGGGAGAAAATTTAGATAGAGGACTGTATACTGTATTTTTAGGAAAGGAAGGTTGCGCAACTCCATTAACCTGCTGATGATGAGGCGTGACGTGCTGGAACCTGTCTGGTGAAGCTGGCGGTCATGAGACCTGGCACAGTTTGAATGGAGCTGGCGGTTTAAATGCAAGCTGGCACAGCTCGCGTGATGAATGATTTGTTTAGCATTTCACTTCGTTGATGTTAGATTAGTAATAAATTTTTAATGTTGTTACCGGCACTCACACGTAGAATTATTGTTACGTGGAGTGCGCTAGGAAATAGGAAGGACGGGTAGGTAAGTATAGATTAGGTTGAGCGTTGGTCCGAACAAATATTATATCTTAAGTTAAAACATTTTTTTGGTGTATGCATAGATGGCCCCCCACTAATAACACAAAAAATGTACAAACGTATGCCGTTTTCTTACCTTGTAAAAAAATAAAATATATGTTTTGTATATGTATATATTCAAATGAGTAATCAAAATTTCTTAGTAGAATTTTGTATAATCTTAATATTATAAAGATTAAAAAAAACAGGTTGACACATTTATTCGCTTAATATGATACTAATAACCGGTTTTATAACTATAGCGATATTTTCAGGCAGGTCTGAAGATGTTGAAAAAGTGATGAAACCGGACACTGGTTATTCCGAATTCCTGGATTTGAGCATTATTCGTCTTTTATTTAAAATATTTAACAAATTACAATAAACTTTATTTAAAATTTTCACACACAAACTTAATATGTTTTGTGAAAAACATTATTTTTTACATAAAATGAAAACAGAATTTTAATAAAATACATATTTTCGACAAATTTATAAATAAATTTTCCAATTATTTTTTTTTACCACAACAGGCCAGGAGGCCAAATTACAGTGGTAAATTACAGTGCAGAACACCCGGGTTTGAGAAAAACCACATATGTTTTTGTGCTCTTGCAGGATTCTAACCCGAAACCTTCCGTTTGTGAGTCTTCACCACCACACCACGGAGGCCACCATACCGTTAAAAAAAAGTCTATGTGCATTTTTCAATGTTAATAAGGTTAATTATTAAATAATTACATTCTAATATAAGTATATAAAGTAATCAAATTTAATTAATAATGATTCAGGATTTCATTAATCAAAAAAAAAATTGCCGTATCCAAACATAATGAGACGGGTAGTGATCCCGTAAGTAGTGTCGTAAAATTCTCCGCGCATCTCTATCGGCTGCCAGATCCTGTGCGTCCTCCCAAATCAGGTTCACGTCCCGTAGTTCTGACGTTAACTGCCGACGAACAGTCAACAGTGGACGTCTAGAACGTCGAGAACTTGATGCCTTGAAAAGTAGACAAGCGTGTTTAAGGCTCTCAGGAGGCATCCGCAGTATATGGCCCAGCCAACCAAATCGCCTCCGCTTGATGACAGTTGTCACCAGAGTTTGTTGCGTCCGTTCTCTTATTACTTCATTCCTCACAAAGTCAAACCGCACCCAAGATTCCTCTGAGACACCTATTCTCAAAACTCAGTATTTTGCTGTTTTGGGCCCTGGTGAGGTACCACGATTCGCATCCGTAGAGGAAAAAAAGTGTTAAGCACTATGCAGGCATTATATAGTTCGGCATTTAGTTTTTACTGAGTAAATATCTGATCTTCAGACAGCCTTCATGCTGCTGAATGTGGCACCTGTTACACCTAGCCGCACTCCCAGTCCTTTTTTAAAGCTGCCAATTTTTGTAACATATACGCTCAGGTATTTGAAACTCTCGATCTGTTTTCCATTTACAAACCTATATTTACAACGGAAAAAAATCTTTTAAAATTGAAATATTTTTGGCAAATCGTAAGAACGCAAATATTTCTTTTCTGTTTAAGATTTAATAAAAATGTAAAATAACAGTTTTAGAACCAGCGTATTAAGAAATAAAATTGTAGACAGTCGGGAGCCAAAAAAGCCATGTGGTTAATATGAGTCGAAGATTTCGCTATTAAATCATCATTATTTCAGTCCACTTAGGATAACCAGTGACCAGTTAGCAGTTACCAGTTACTAGTTCAAATCGGAGAAAAAATCACTCGGTATGAATACTTTATCGTCGCTTGGAGGTCAAAACATAGCAGCGAATATTATCAATTACGCAACCATATAAAATAAATATAGAATTATACATGTAATAATAATTCCAATGCAAAACAATAATGTTTGTATAACCTGATTTACTAATGCTGCCATATTATCAGTGTAGATAAATATGTGCATCAACAATGTTTTCAGCATGTCCAAATGTTTGTAGACAGGCTGGATTTCACTCCCTAGGGGTTATTAACAGGACTCGCCATATCGGACAATTTTGATGAAAAGGTGTTTGAACATTGTTTTCTGTCAGTCTCTTGCAAATGTCTCCCTGATACTATGCGAAAAAGATAACTGCATGTCTGACTAATTTTGGCCAATTAAAATTGACGTTCCGCTGTACCGTTTTTCATACCCCAAAACTGAACCGGCTTGTTTATTTTTTTAAATATATTAAAAACAAAATTTGCTGTGTCGGCAGCTTTTTATTTAAACTATTTCGATAAATAGCTATTGTGTTTTAAAAAATCATAAGTCTAAAGCTTATAAAGGGAGAAAATACGGGAATACGTTGCGTGCAGAAAAGCGGTACTGCGTTTCTTCTTAAGATCTAAATTTATTACAACACATAAGAAAAATATGGTAATATAGAAGTATAGGCATTTACCGAGTTAGTGATCTGTCATTTATTTAAACACTTTATAAACATATTATACAGTTTACATACATATGCATAAGGGCGGGCATATTGCCTTAAAGCAATTTATTCCTACCTACATAAACCGTTTAGTTTGAGAAAATCAGTGGTAAATAAACATTTTGTTGGGTTATTAATAATTTCTTTATGGAACAAAATATTAAAGAAAATATTTTTTTATGGAAGATGTAAAAATTGACCAAATATCTTCACTTTACTATGAAGAGAGAAGGGGATAAAAAGGGAAGGAAAGAGGGAGGAAAAATTAAAAAGTATAATATTCTGCAAGTGACATTTCATTCGTGATGTTAATGTAAATAAAGAAGGGGTGTCTCTGACATTAGTGGGTAGATTATTCCACAAACGAGCAGCTACTACGGAAAAAGAGGAGGCAAAAAATAAAATGGGTGAATGGGTATTGAAAGGGTTCTCTCGTTACTGGAATGAAGAGTTAGCCCATGCTGTGATAGAGGTTGGAAGAGCTCTCTCAGATAAACAGGCAAAGTGGGATTATTTAAAATATTGTGAAAAAGTGATGGAATGTTAATGTTTCTTCGATGCCTGATACTGAGCCAATGTAGTTGCGTGCGATATTCGGTTATGTGATCGAATTAGCGAAGATTAAAAATAAAACGTATACGAGTACTAACGTTCTGCAATCGTTCCAATTTATCGAGCAATTCAGAATTAGCATCTGCATAACATACGTCGTCATTGGCTGGTTTAATTGACCACTTTACACACTATTTCACCATTCTGACTTGATTTAAACATCCACATTTCCTTCACTCGTCCGTCGACTTTTGTGAAGTAAAAGAGCTGAAACCTTTAAATGAGAGGTCATAAGCTTTGGCTGGACCATAGGTGATTTTCACAAAAATGGCGCTATATAAATTATCCAAACATTATTATTATTATTATTATTCTCCTAAAAAATTTTTTTGAATATTTGTACGTAATTAATTTAGTTGACATAATATATTGTTACTTGAATTCATTCTGATAAATCGGTTTGGTGCTGTGGTAATGTCTCGGACTTGCGAATAAAACACTTGAGTTTCATCTCCCATTCCATGACAATCTGATTCGTATTTTCAAACATGGTATTTTATAATGTAACATTGTTTTAAAATCGAAATGTTTACGTAAATTATAGAAGCGCAATTTACTTATTTTTAAATTATGATGACAATATTTTTTATTATCTAAGTGATTATTTTTATGGTCTATTAAAATATTTGTAAAAAAAAAATCTTATCAGCAAATTCAACGAAACTTGAAGACATGTACATTAGAGGGAGCCGATGATGTATGTAGTTTTTATTTTTGACATCAAAGAGGAAGGGGTTCAAAAAGTTGCATTTTGGATCACATATATTACTTTTGGCCCTTAACCGAGGTTTGAAGTTTATAACTGTCTGAAGGTCTGAACATTTTGTTAATTATCAATATTGATAAAATTATTTATTTGTTAGTGAAAATATAATTTAATCACATTGCAAATTCAAACACGTTTTAAAACTACCGAAATGCAAAAAGTTTACACTCCGCCGAACTGATTCCGTTGAGCACCTGGCTAATATTGACGAAAACAATGGCTCATTAAAACAATGCTACCCATTTATTACAAAACAAAGTGCAACTCACGCCCTAAGATGCTTATTTAATAATATTTAATGCACATTATAAAATTTAATTGGACAGATTTTCTTACTTAAATACGAAATGACAGCAGGTTTAGCGCAAAAAATTGACTTTTTCGAAAACTTCAAGCTCTGGTTGAGGGCCAAATATAGAATCAAATATTAAAAAAAAAAAATGCATTCTGAGTAATCCAAAAGGTAACTTTTTAGACCCCTTTATTTCAAAATTCAGAAAAAAAAATTATCGGCCCACCGTATGTACATAGTGCATGTCAAATATCGAACAAATCTGCAGGTGTGCGTAAGCATAATATTTTTAATTTGATTAAATTTAGACTGTAGAAAAAGAAAGTTTAATATTACTTTATGTTATGGAGTTCTACCCTATCTGGGCTGCTTTTCTGAATATTCCCCAGAGAGTGGTTAATTTGCGGATTTGTTTTTTTTTGCATGCGACTAAACTTTGCTTCATATATGGTCACTCTAATAACTATACGTTAAATGAATTCGAACTCGTGAAACCAAACATGATAATTTTCATTTGTTGCATTGCGACCTTAATCATTACCCTTTTTTTTGTATATCATTTGACGTTTAATCATAGTAGTGGCCATATGTGAAGAAACCGTGTAGTCACATGCTAAAAATAAAAATCCTCAAATTACCTACTCTTTGGGGGTTAGAGAAGATTCAGAATAGCAGCCCTGGAAACGGTGTGATGGTTTATGTTTATTTGACATTTACAACGCTCACAAGCTTAATGTTATAAATAATAACAACCAAAACAGTAAAATAAATTTAATTAGGCAATGTTTGAAGTGATCTCTTCAACTAGCCAATGAGAGGTTATGAACAAACAGACAAACCATCACGCCTTTTCCTCGTAGGGGTAGGCAGAGAGGATAGAACGCAATATCTGTGTTTGCATACATACCTCGATTTTTTTGTCTAACTTTAGGTATTTGTCGGATTCGGTCGTGCCATGTCTTTATCGGTCTTCTTTGATTTCTGCATCCATCAACATTCGCGTTGTAAATCTCTTTAGCCGCTCTTTCGCTGTCCATTCGTTCTACACGTCCAAACCCACGCAGAACTCCTTTCTTGATTTTGTTGATAATGCTGATCTCAGCCTTACATAATGTACGGATCTCGACATTGGTGCACCTGTCGTGCACAGTTTTACCACGCATTCGCCTGAGAGATCGCATTACTACAGCATTCAGCCTACTTTCCTCCTTGTTTTTCAAATGTCATACTTCGCTCCCATGTATCTGGGTCGGCTCCATGACTCCTTTGTGAACTATTAATTTTAATGAAATATTATGCAGTATCAAAATCAAATAGAATTTTATGAGTAATGACTTTATGAGAAGGTATGAGTAATTATTAGTTATGAAATCTTTTTTATGCGTATGTGTAATAAGAGATATATGCGCTCCTACGACTATCTTTTGCAATTTCAAATCCAAAGGTAATCCTTGCTTTGCATAACTGATCCCAAGTTTATCGGACATTCAATTGGCTTTTATCATCATATCAAAGCTGATTGATCAACTTATTTAGGACAAACACGATAAAGATACGAAAATAATACGATAATAATATTTGACGTGGCAGTCACTTGGTACAAAGTGTATTTGCGACTGAATAAATAGAAAATATATTTTATGACATGTTGCAATAATTTGCACCATTTCACAATTAAAAAAGCAAATTAATGTGCAACGATTTTGGTGGCGTTATATGCTTGCCAAGCGTTGAAAAACGTTCAAAAGTTCCAGCGTGTGGATCGAGATTTTGCTAGCCCTCCCACTCTGCCTCAACTTGATTCTCATTTTCTTATAGTGAGTTATCTACAACTCGTTGAAAATGGCTCTCAAAATAGAATATTTGGGTATAACGCAAATATTGATTTTAATTTTTTTCTTATATATATTAGCTTATCATTACGACTAAAATATATATTTTTTTAAAATAAAGTAAGAGTTAAATATCAATACAAATATAGAGAGAAAATTATTATTTTATTCTAAACATTCAAATTAACACGTCCGTGTAAAAAGGATCAACACATTTCGAAAGAAAATGGTATGGACTTTCACATTTTTCACTTATTGTGTTTTATTAATATATACTGTTTTATATATAAAACCCCGTTATATATAACGGGGTTCAATTATAAAGATAACAATATGGCCATTAATCGGCAAATGAATAAAAAAAGCTGGAAGATACTGGAAGAAATCATACAAAAAATGGCCTCTGATTAAAGGAATAATAATATTGATAGCATTATGAGGAAACGGGGGAAGAACAATTTCGTCTACAATATTTTAAGTATATCTATATGTTATAAACATATCATACCAGGAAGCCTTGAGGTATAATAATCTACAATAACAAGAGTATTTGCCTCTAAAATATAGTTTCAGTGATGTGAGAAAAAAACATTCTTGATTTTCTTGCAAAAAAAATCTTGCAATTGGCGGGAATCGACGCCAGTTTCACAGTTGACCGCCTGACAAACTGCGGCGTGGCGCGGCTTCTGTAAAATAATGTCTATAACCTTCCAATAACCTCATTTGAGGGTACTTTTTGCAAATCCGGCAAAATCCATCCATCTTTCTTTATTTTGAGTAAATTACAAAAAACTGGTACAATAATTAACTTCAACTTTTTTTTAAATTTATTTTTTTTATTATAATCAGTAAATATTTTGTGCAACCAAAAGCTTTTCTGTGCATTTGTCGATCTGCAAAAAGCGTTTGATAGAGTTGACAGAGAAAAAATATGGAAGGTGTTATCGGAGTACGGAGTGAGCGGAAATCTAACACGTGCTATTGCTTCTCTGTATAAAGACAGCACAGCATGTGTTAGGGTAAACGGATCATTCACATAGTGGTTTGACATTCATAAAGGAGTGAAGCAGAAATGTGTGATGTCACCATGGCTGTTCAACGTGTATATCGATAACGACATGAAAGAACTGAAAGGCTTAAGAATGGGAGCAAAAATGGGTGATTTAAATGTCAATTGTCTTTTGTATGCTGACTGCTGACAATGCTGTACTTCTTGCTAACAACAAAGAGGAACTGCAATTCTTGATAACAAAGGTCTACGATGTATGCAAGAGAAGCGATTTGCTGATGAATGTCGATAAATCAAATGTGATGGTTTTTGAAAGAAATGAAAGTATGACTAAATGTGAAATCACTGTGAATGGAGTTATCCTAAAACAAGTAGAGGAATTTGTGTATCTGGGAAGTATGTTCACTAGGGATGGAATGACTGAGAAAGATATTGAAAGGAGGGTGAGTGCCGGGAACAGAGTAAACGATGCACTTAAATCGACTTTGGCAAATAAATGTTTGTCACGAGAGGCAGAATTCGCAGTTCACAACGGAGTCCTGGTCCCGTCCCTGATGTATGGGAGCGAAGTATGGACTTGGAAAAACAGGGATGAAAGTAGGCTGAATGCTGTCGAAATGCGATCTCTCAGGCGAATGCGTGGTAAAACTATGTACGATAGATGCACAAATGTTGAGATCCGTACATCATGTAAGGCTAAGACGAGCATTATCGACAAAATCAAGAAAGGAGCTCGGCGCTGGTTTGGACATGTAGAACGAATGGACAGCGAAAGAACGGCTAAGAATATTTACAATGCGAATGTTGATGGATGCAGAAATAGAGGAAGACCGAAAAAGACATGGCATGACCAAATCCAACAAATACTTAAAGATGGACATGTCAAAAGTCGGAATAATCGGCGCGCGTGCATGAGAAGATGTATGAATGTAGAGGAAGCGAGATTTGTATGCAAAGATCTGTATGTAAAAAAAGAGTGTTGTGGCGTTCTATTCTCTCTGCCTACCCTTACGGGGAAACGGCGTAATGGTTTGTTTGTTTGTTTACGCAGTGATGACATACGCATGATTATGTCAAGAAACATTATTGAAATAATAAATTTATTTTTTTTACATTCCAACTTTACAATACTCAAGTAGAGGTTGCCATGTTTGAAACAAACCCGAAAATTTAAAAGTCAAGTTCTTACAAATAAAGCCATATGTTTAATTGACAATGTTATAATTATTGTTAAAAATCGAATTCAGAATGAGTTTCAATTAATATCTCACTATTTTTATATTTTGGATTTGGCCGGGTTTGCGAGTAGTACCCTCATTTGCACTTGACAAGAGTTTGAATCTAAAGTACTTAAATACAAATTCATTTCATGACGTAAAGCTCTCGACATGAAACTAAACAAAATGAAAGCACACCTTGTTTATAAATTACACTCCGATAAGAATATTAAAAATATAAATATTTCGTAAGTTGATAACATCAACTCGTTCGCTTAAAAAAATCTGTTTATATTTCATGGCCCAAGGGAAAACAATGAACAAGCGCCTTCCTTAGACGAGTTTGAAACTTTAAGTTTTTTTAGTTACCCTCAGCGGCAGTTCAATGGGGGTGAGGAAAGAATGGAAATGTTTTACTTGACAAGTAAATATCCGAAGTAAAATCGTTTTTTTTTTCAAAACAATGAAGTTTCCTTGGCAGTTTTTAGTTAAAAATTAATAAACTTGCCTGTAGCTTTATTGTTAAACTCCTCTGAGACTCGCAACTATTTTGAATATATTTGCTAACTCAAATTTGATTACCTACATATTTTAGTTTTTAAAATTCATCACTTCATTAATATTTTTGGCGGGGTTTTACCTTGTTATCCCGCATCTGGGTATTGAATTATTCTAAAACTATTCTTTGTGTATAAAATAAATAAATCCAAACTAAACAAAAATTATAAAACATCTTCCTAGGCACGGTTTTCCCAGTAAAGATTACATTGTTTATTCAATTACACATGCAATGTATTCTGGTGAAGTATCAATTAAATTTACAATCAAAGGTCTTTATTAGTTCTTTATTATAATTTCAAATAAATATAAAACTTTGTTTTGTAGTAAAAATACGTCAGGCCGCTACAGAGCGCCAGAGACAAAGCAGAGACAAAGCAAACAAAATGACTCGCCTACAATCTGTATTGAATGCCGCAGCGAGACTTATTTTCGGAATCTCGAAGTTCAGTCATATCACTCCACTACTTCGGGAACTACACTGGCTACGTTTTCCACAGAGGGTCGAATACAAACTCTGTTGGCTTATGTATAAGTCACTGCGCAACTCTGCTCCGTAATATCTAAGGGAACTATGCATTCCAGATGAACTAGCTGACAGGCGTCTTACGCTTAGATCAGCTACGTCTACGGCGAGAGGAAAAGTTATTATACCTCTACGCAAACAGTGCACTAAATTTAGTGAACGCGCATTTGCGGTCGCAGGCCCTATGGCATGGAATGCTCTTCCAGCGGTGCGAGTCTGTGAATGTGAAGTGATGTTTCGGAAAAAAACTTAAAACCCACTTGTTCTCTAAATCATTTCAATAAATCCGTAGCACGTGACGACAAAATAAATTGTTTTAATTAAATTACAAATTTAAAAGCTTCAATTAAATTAATTAAACAATAGAATCACCATGTAAAGCGCCCTTGAGGTATTTTATTACGAAAATGCTGTATAAGTTATCCATAATAATAATAATAATTTGTTTTTAACCACTTTTTTTATATTTTCTGTCGTCCGGTTTTAAAACTACTCAACCTTCTTTTTAAATAATAATTAACAAATAAATTACATTCAATTTTACTTTAACAATAACTTTTGCAATTATAAAAAAATAATGGAAGAGTTGAGGAAATGTGGATGTTCAAACATGGGCAGAATGGTGTATGTTACACAGTGTGTAAAGTGGGCACTTAAACCAACCAATATAAGCCATAAGTCCTGTAAATGCCTAGACTTCCACATTCCCTTTTTAAAAATGTTTTCCCTCTCTGTTGAAATAAATTTTAATATGAATAACTCCCTAGGGAGGAAATCCAGCCAGTCTGCGAGCATTTGAACATACATAAACATTGTTAGATTGAAAACATTTAAAAGTCACTTAATTCAATTTTAGCCACTTTGCTACATTAAAAACCTTCCAGATATTTGAAAATGTATCTGAAAAAAAGGTTATTAATGGAATTTATTAAAATTACACGAAGGAATTGTGTTGTTTACCTATATAAAACATCTATAACAAAAAAAAAACTGTTTTTTCCTTGGTCTGCAAACTTTAAAATTGCGATTTCTCCAAATGGTTTTTTTTTCAGTTAGTGGCTTTTGCCTGTAGGGTGACGATATAGTGTAATATGTATTTAATGTATCAAGAAAATCTGTAAAAAAATATCGTTCCATTCTTGGACCTACCTATACAAATGAAAAGTGAAAGTTTATAAAATATATGTAACATAATACAACTATTGCGCAATAAACGCAAACAATTTATTGCTATTGCAAGGGAGAAGGGAAATATTGATAATAACGAATGATTTGTCATTGGTTGGTTAAGTAAGGGTCGCTCATTTTGCATGTGTGTCTTTATTTTTCCCGCTTAATAATCTGTTCAATTTATTTATTTATTTTTATTTGGGAAAAAAACAACTGTTTTTACATATAATGTATACAGAAAATAAGAATATATATAAACGAAAATTGTGAAAACAGTCTATAAAATTTTCCACAGTGGTGTTAGCTATTGATTAAGTACATTATCGGTTTCAAAATAAAAGCAATTTAGCTATTAATTTAGTAAAATAAAAGAGCTGAATCTTTTATTAATAGAAACGAAATATCACAAAACGATTTCACTATTACATATCTCTATTCGCACCCAATGGTGCATAGGGCACTGCATTGCTACACTAAATGCAGTGTATTTTGATATTTTTACACGAAGATTAGGTACCAGGTCCGGGAAAATTAAATATTTATGGCTGGGTTTCCTCCCTAGGACGTTATCCAGATCTAAATTTAGATTGAATAACTACCTAGGGAGGAAACCCAGCCAGTCTGCAAACATTTGGACATACTTCAAACATTGTTGAATCAACTGGGTAGTAAAAAATAAGTATGAAAATTTGAAAATTGTTTTCACATGATAAAGGTCTGAGCTCTTTTACTTCACAAAAGTCAACAGATGGAAGAGTTAAAGAAATATGGATATTTAAACATAGTAAAAATGGTGAATGTTACAGTGTGTGAAGTGGCTACTTAAACCAGATAATTACAGGCCATAAGCCCTGTAAATGCCTAGACTTCCATATTCACTTCTCAAAAATGTTTTCCCTCTGTTGCAACAAATTAAGCAAAAAAATTGCAGTTAGAAATCACCTTTTAAACTAATTTCCGTGATCGTGCCAGGAATTGAACCCGGGACCTCAAGCATGGTAGGTGTACGCTCCAATAACTACACTACTAGACAAACTTTTCTTTACTCAGATTCCTTGTTCAGGATTTTAACCTGAAAACTCTCAAATCGCGCGTCCAGAATTTTGGTTCTAATTCACACACATACACACAGAACGGTATTCTTCATCCACCCGGACACGAACAAATATTTTATTTATTTTACTTACTACTATTTTATCAACTAGAAAACGTCTAAAAGTATTTAAAAATCTACAAAATTTTGATTTTGTCCAAATGTTTGTAGACGCGGTCTGGATTTTACTCCTTAGAGAGTTATTAAGGTTGAAATTTTACATCAGAGATTAAGAACATTTTAGAGAAGAAAATATGTAGGTCTAGGCATTTACAGAGCTTATGAAGTGTTGTTGGCTTGTTTTTGTGGTCACTTTACACATTGTGTAACATTTACCAGTTTGCCTTTATTTGACCATCTTATTTTTTCCGTATGGAAATTCAGTGCTGCGGAAATTGGATACAAAAAATGATTTCTAACTTTCGGTAAAAATGAAAGGATTTAATAGCTTGGAGAAGTTTCTCAAAAATGCGTGAAAAAATTTATTAAAAGGACTACTTTGAATGATGACACAAGTTCTTGTGAATCAACCAATGTTGAGTGTTGTGATAGATTTCAGGTTTTCGAGAAGTCAATTCATGGATTAACGATTTTTAAATATTTAACTCACCGTAGAGAACTTGTTGTTACAGGTGGAATAATAATTGCAACATAAAAATCACCGCGCTGGCGCTGGTTCCTAATACGATACATATATTATAATTTAAATTAGTGTGATAGTAACAAGTAAAAATTACAAATAAACAACTAGCCTTCCTAATTCTTCTATCTGTTGATGCCTAGACATCCATGTTTTTCTCTAAAATGTTCTCCGTCTCTGTTATAATATTCTACTTAACAATTTCGACTCCTAAAAGTAAATGAACCAAAATCTTTATTGATGTTGGTGAGAATATTTTTTTTTCTTTGTTTTTTATACGCCTCTAAAGTTGTATTTACGGTCCGATTGAACCAAAAAGTTGTTTTCGTCACTTTGGAACAATTTCAAACTTTGAAAAAAGATTGCCGCGCCACGACGCGCGAGTGCATGCGCGGCGTGCCCCAAAGCTCCCATTGGCCGGAGAAATGGAGAGGGGGTTAGGCGCTGGTTAGATCCCGAGTCGTGCAATTGCTATCCTCTATCCTCAATCGTCAGTCGGCGTAGAACCGTCACACGCGCGCGTCCCTCCGTGTCGAGCGAGTCTGCGATTAGCATTTTAAAACTTTCGGGAATCGTCGTTTCGTGTGGACTTAGACATTTCGATGATCGACGTGATGTACAAGTTGTGTGCTGTGAAACAGTGACATAGCATTTATTTTACAAACATATTGTAAGTTGCGTTTTTCAATATAGAAAATTTGTGCTTTCTACAACGTCCTGTGCTAATGTTTGCGTAAAAAAGTTTATAGTGTTAAAAAAAAAAAAAAATCATCCCTACACTTATAAAATACGTTTTGAAATGTGCGATTTTCAATATTTGGAAATTCCGAAAAAAAAATACTATTAAAGGAAACAGTTTTTTAGCCGTAATTAAATCAATGTTTTGTTTTATTAAAAGTATAGTTTTAAAAAATGCATCGATTCTAGTTTTCACAAACTTACTGAATTTTATTTTTAAGATCGATATCGGAATTCTAATTTTTAAACGGACTTTAACAAATTAAATTATGTATTTATTTTACGAATGATTTAAAACTGTAATTTTTTATTTGTAGGAATTTTTGTGCAAATCAATAGTTTTTTATCGATTTGGGTTTTAGCACGTGCTGACCTTATTACTTGTTCAATCCTCCCGTTTTACTATGACCGTGCAAAAAAACAACTTTAGATTTAAAAAAAAATATTTCGTTGTTTCTTTACCAAAACAACTCATTAAAATCAAACATGTTATTAAATATTTATCAACATTTTCCTATTACTAACTACATCTTTTCATAATATCTATCTGGAAAATTATGGCAGTTAAAAAAAACTATTAAAACTTTTAATGAAACGCAGCAGTATATATCGGTGTATCTTTAATTCACCGTGTTATGTTAAAATGTCTTCGGAGAGCGAATAATCGCATTAGCCCTCGATTGTTGAGAAGTGCAAAGTGAAATTACTTCGATCTGCGAGTTGTCGATTCAAGCTTTCACGTCTTAATTAATGGCCCGTAATTGAGATTTGAAAGAAAAGTAATAATTAATCCACGGAGCCGACAAAAATAGGAAATTGTTCAAATTTTTAAGTGATAGCATAGCAGTGAAACGAAGTTCGTTTAAAGTTTTCCCAACTTTTCGTTAGCAATTTTCTTCTTATGAATATTAAAACGTTTCGGGGAGCTCTGTTGCTCGGAATCGAGAATTAATTTTAGATTGCGTACATTTTTAATATTAAATATTTACAAGGTGCGCTATTAAATGTCGATTTATATTCGACGGGAAGGTGAAATATTTCTACGTTATTTGCTGTACCTAATTTAGTTTTTATGTAGCCGAGCGTCCCTAAAGTAAAAATAATGATACGTCTCGTCAAATCCATCGAATTTATCATTTTGTAGGTTCTAGACCGGTTTTTTAGACGTAAATTTAGCTTAATGTCCGACTGGATTTTTTTCATTAGCTTTAGATAAATCTTTCGTTTTTTATTGATAAAAAATCAGTAGATATTAAATCTGCGTGAATTTCCGGCAGAGGCTGGCCATCGATTCGTTAAACATTAGACGTGGGATTCACAAGTTAAAAAAATGCTCGTTCAATTTAGTTTTTTTAGTTTATGAGAACTTGTATGCGACTTCAATCTTGATACATTTATTCAATTATTATTTTAATTGGAAAACGGATGTTTTATTATTGTATCTAAGGATTAAAGTGTAAATTTACGACGTCAACTTAGCCACAACTGAAAAAATGTTTCAATATTTCTATGGTTGTATTTATCATCTGCAATTAAAAACGTGTCGTGTTATTATACATACCACCTGCAAAAATTAATCCTTCCGTGTATTTGATTCTTATTTAGTTCTTCATTAATTGTGTTTTTTATTTTTCACCTTGAAATCTTACAAAATTTATTATTATTATTGCGGGATTAATTATTAATATAAAAAAATTCGTCAATTGTGATTTTTGTAACGTTACGTGTGTTTGTTGTAAAATTAATTTATTTTATGTTCGCAATTATGTTATAATAATTGATTTGTTAATTACTTTTTGCAAATTATTGGCTCTTAAAGTCCATTTAACACTTTTATCGAAAAGTACCTAAGTGATTTATATTGATGAATTGGAGAAAACACTATTTCCTGATAATTAAGTACACACATTTATACTTAGCAGTGAAAAGTTCAGTGGCTAACGTGTTATACTACTACTACCATCACGCCATTTCCGCGTAGGGGTAGGCAGAGAGTTTAAGATTTTGGTTTATCTGATCATGCCGCGTCTTCCTTGGTCGTCCTCGTCTCACGTTACCGTTTATTTTCGCCAAATATGCTCGTTTTACCATTCTTTCGTCATCCATTCGTTCTACATGACCAAACCATCTCAGATACCCTGTCTTAATCATATCAATTATACTTGACTCAGATTTGCACTCTTTCCTGATTTCATCATTTGTAACCCTGTCATACATTGATTTCCCACACATTCGACTAAGAGATCGCATTTCGACCGGGTTTACTCGGCTTTTATCTTTCCTATGCCAGTTCCATGTTTCACTTCCATTCATAAATATATTTTTGCTCAGTGTGAAGACACTCGTAATTTCCATATTAGTATTGTGTTCATTTTGTAATTTAAAAAAAAATTCAAACTCTTTTAATTCGAAGTGTTTGATAATTTATATTCTGCTTTTGTAAATAATGTTATAGTTTAAAATATAAATACGTCTGTAAATAAATACTGTTATTTGCATGTCCCTAAACAAAAACTCCTTGGGAATATTACATGAAATTATGTAAACTATGTTTTCAATTTTTTTAACATTTAAAAAAAACTGAAGAATTTTCAGATTTCAAATGCAAAGAAAAAAAATTTCGTTTGTGAGTAAAATTCGCGAGTAATATCTAATATATGCTATCTTATGCACAGCAAATACGAGAATGTATTGTTTTCGTCATAAAACGGCTGAAGCAAAAATCTTTTTTTTTTTGCCATTTTATCGTCTTTTTATGCTACTTTATTATAACAAATTAGTACCTATTCAAAATAATTTCACGTAATGATGTGTAAAATATATTAATATTTTAAATTATGTAAACTGAAATACGCATTTTTTTATTTACGTTCATAAATCTTCATATTCATCTCAACTACACGATATTTTCCATGATAACATTTTCCCAACTCCGATGACACCAAAAGCCTTGCGCTGAGTTGGAATGCAACCAAATAAAAACTTGGAAGTATTTAAATATACAAAAATAAAAATTATAACATTAACAGCAATTAGCAGGGCTAGTGTATTTTATATGATTGAAATTTAACTAATTTATGCAATATCCCCGAGCAGTGTCCGATAGTCTCTTCCCCTAGATAAAATCTAGTTTTGACTTCCCGAAGACAGCTTTTGTTTTCGAAAACTTAATATGAGGGTAATAGAACTTAGAAATCCAACTTAGAAATCTCCACCAAAAACGCAAAATTATTTTTTTATGGCAAAATAAACTATGCATAAAAACCTACCTACCTAAATTATAGCGTAATTCAAAACCGTCTCTAAATCTTGCAACAACAAATTTTAATTATACTACTTCACACCGCAAACTAAGCATTCTTCATTAAGCTAATGAAGCATAGTTAGAAATCTCACAATTATTTTTTCAAAGTTTTTCGCAAATATCTCATAAACTCTTTCAATTGATATATTTAAGTTTGCTTCTAATTTATTTATTTTTTGCTTCTAACAAAAGCAGATCCACTTATTCATATAAAATATTATTTTTCGACAAATATTACAATATTACAACATGTTGCGTAATATATTTTTTTTGTATTTATGTTGCAAATATACGTTTTTTTATGTAAAAAAACAGTTCGGAGATTATTATTTTCATCTTTAATTTAATCAATTAAATATTCTAATAGTAAGCAAAAATTGTTCGTAAAAATATTTTAATTATTACGCAATAAGCTTGCAAATCTTACATGTTTAAACACGAATTCAATCTAATCTAAAACTCAACGAACCTGTATTCAATTTATGTACTGATGTTGAAATTTTTATCTAAAAAAAATATAGGATTACAGATTTCGATAAAAACAAAAAAAAGAATCATACAAAAATAAAAATATTTGAAAATAATCTGAAATCACAACTTTTTATTTGTATGTTTTTGACTTATATAAATCAATAGTGCCAATCAGAATAGTAAGAATTAAATTACAACGAATTAAATTAAATGACAACGTTGCCTTGAAAAAGAAAAGTTGAAAACGCTCAAAATGGGTTGCAGTAAAAGAACAAGACGAAATAACTATTTTTCTCCATTTGACGAAAACCCCACAAATATGTCATCAACTTAATTTGTTCTTATTAATTAATGTATTACCAACAACAGAAATTAATAACACTACATAGAAGGAAATATAGAAGTCAAGGCATCAAGGGGGTTGAATCAAGATCTTGTTTACAAAAAAATTGATAGACTTAACCCTTAACTTATTCTGCTGCATCTGGCCCTAGGTTTTTTTAAAATCATTAAATACAAAGTTTTATTCATGTAATCATAAAAAAAATGTAATTTTGAATCAAAATCAGTTCCTATTTGTTCCATGCACGATTATATGATTTGTCGGTAAACCGGTTGACTAAAATAAAAAAATCCGTGGTATAAATATATTGAAATGTGAAAATGTACACAAGTTTTTTGTTATTATATTAATCAATAAAAATAAAATTGAAAAAAGTTTTTGCGCTAACAAAAAATAACAAAGTAAATTCGTTTTTATATAAATTTTATATCAAAACAATGTATCTTTCTACATTCAAATATTGTTTATTGCTCTCCTCAACCAGTAAAAAAAAAAACCTAAGTGGTCTGAGATAAAATAAGTTTAATATTTACCTATGTATATTAAAAACGGACAAAATATTTACGTCAAAAAAGAAAGACTTTCTTTTCAATGCTCAATACTGATTTTAATTAAACAGAACTTGTTTAACTTCTAAACTGTGATATAAAAATGAATTAAAAATTACTGAATTTAAGTAGTGCCATGTTTGCTGTAGTTTTTAATTAATGCCCAGTTGCACCAAAAGCAGTTACGTTAAAAAGTTTTAAGTTAAATAACTTCTAAGTAGACCAAAATAATTGCATGGAAAAAGTAAGATTAAATAAACCGTTTTGCCCATTTTAACGAAAACGCAAACTTTATTAACTATAATTTTTGTAGGTGAACTTTGTATAGATATTCATTTTTATGCTACCGTGTAAAATAGAAGTCTGCCTCGTGGTGTAATGGTCAGCGCGTTTGCCTACAACGCAAGAGGTCTCGGGTTCGATTCCCGACATGGTTGATATGAAATTTTATTTGAAATTGTGTTTTTACGCTAGAATATTTTCTAGTCCCTAGACTGGTACCTGAAGCGTAAGACTGGTCACCTTACCTTTACGTAACAAAAATGATCAAGATACGCTGCGATTGGTGTGCCAATTTAGTGCCCTATGCACCATAATGTGAGGAAAGGGAATGATGATGATGTATAATAGATTAAGAAATAAATGTCGTCATCAAGTGAGGTACCTAATACGCATATTTTTAAACGAAATTGCACATTATTTATTTTTAATTCCAAGTTCTGTGGGGAGATCATAAGTTTCAAATATAGACACGCTGTTTTTTTCGTTTGTAAGACGTTTTGCGTGTGGTTCTATTACAGTAAACTGTAAAAACAATATTGTTTTCGTTATGGTACCATTATTTTTTAGTATGGCATACACGCAAGTTAGAACGTGCGGAGAAAATGAAACACTGCCCCATATTGAGCAATCCTTGTTGCTATGCAATTATTACTATATATATATACACGAATATACATACAATAATTATTCCTCTACAGACACCGCGACAAAGTACACGTAATATATGACAATATTTATCGGTCTTTTTCGTCATAATAATATATTTACTAACTACCAACACACCCATAAACTTATACTTTTAAAGAAATTACCTGCCTTGCGGTACGATATTTATCTTTTTTTTATGATTTGTAGTTATACTATTGATTTCTTTTGTTATTTAAAATAGAACAGATACTTTAAGAATACTTACAATAGTTCTGTGTAAATTTATTTGACTTCTACGTCGCTTCAGTTCCTGATGATTTTTTTTAAGGAAACGATTTTTTAGGTATGCAGAGATTGCATATTTATCAGTTGAAGCTGGAAACATAATTTTTTGTTTTTTTATATAAAAATTGGATTTAAGTTGCCGTGAGTCAGAAGTGTAAAATCCTCATAGTAAAATGATGTCTAAAATCCCATCTCTGGGACTAAAAATAAAAAATATGATTTATTCGAGTTTAAAAAAATTATAATGTGGCTCTGAGAAAAAAAATGTGATAAGGAAAATGAATAAAATATCCGTTATACTAATAATACATATTGGCATTTCATAACATTTTAAAAATTTTATTAATAATATTTAGGTCCGCTATGTTATTTTCTAATGATTTAATTCAGTACGCTGACCAAAATAATCAGGTTTTAAGTTTTTCCTGTGCTTTCGGCGAATATCAGTAATTCAGTAATTTAATGAAAATTATTTTGTTTTCAGGAAACCGGTTACAATAACGCTCGCCAGTCCAGTTGGAAAAACGTCCGAAAAAATACTAAGTTTGAATCTTTTACCGGGAGGTGCTGCCACCACGCGGCGAACGGCCGCAGTTTCGTCATTTCCGTACAGCGACCAGTTGGCCGCTTAGTACGGCCGGAGAAGCCGAGCGAGAAGGATGTCACGCAAGGAAAATTTGGTGTTTTAACAATTCGCGAACAGTGAAATATTGAAAATCGTGCGTTTAAGAAAATACAATATCTGCGCAAAAAGTAAAATTTTACCAAAAAATTTGAAACTCGATTTTTAAAAAAATATCGAGTATTTAATCTTGGTAACAACAAAAAATTGTTCGACTTTTTGATAATCGATTATTTTTCTTAAAAGTGACTTGTGTGAATTTGACGGACGGTGTATTTGACGGTTGTGTTTACCTTCCCAAGTGTCAGATTGTTACTAGCGGCGGTGTTGCGCGGAGTTGCTCGTGCGCCGGCGCGGCTCGAGAAACGCGCGCTGATTGGCCCGAGTCCCGTGGAGGGGGTAACAGCTGAGAGCTTCTTGTATATTGACAGAGCGACCCACGTTGCTGTCAGTCGGGTTTCCGAAGCCAAGGAAGAAGGGAGTGTAGCGCGACAAACTGAAATTGAAAACTCTGACGCGAAGTTTTTTTTCGTTAAGCCAGCGACAACGCCGAATTATAAAGACGCGCCGAGGGATTTTCTTCCCTGTAATGAGGCTACTATCGAATTATTTCTACGGAGTGAGGTGGATTAAACATGATCGATCACGAGGACAATTTAGAAACGCGCCCGACGATTCGTTTTTTGATGTTTAGGATATAACTTGGACTTAGAATTTCTAGTGAACTTTTTGAATAACTTGGACTTAGAATATTTAGTGAACTTTTTAAAAATCGCTCCGAAACGTCTGGAACTTGAAGCGAGAGGTCGCAAGTGATGGTGCTTAACGTTTTTGATTTACAACACTAAAAATTGACTTTGGAAAATTTCCAAAAAATTAAAATCTAGATCTCATCCCGAGGAGTTTTCGGTTGAATCAAGTGATTTTTAAAAATTGAAAAACAACACTATTTTTTTTAACCGAATAGCCCCCAAAAGTGACTGAATTGACAATTTATACAAAAAAAATATATTCTTATTAAATTTTTGTGTGTGTTAAAATATTTCTATTTTAAAAAATAGAATACTGTGTAATTAAAAATTGCGGTGGTTTATGAAATTGACTCTGGTCTTTTTCGCGGATTTGGAAAAATAAACAGAGTGAAAATGGTTCCGCAACAAATAGCTGACGGTATGTCAGCCAGCCCATCTTCATCCAATAGGCCGGTGTTCGGATCACAAATGGTGGACAAAAACTCATCAACGCCTTACACTGATGCCACTCAGGTGAGCTCTCCTCGATTGTTTTAAAGTGCATTAAAAATCGATAAAAATCACGCGTATTTTTTTAAAATAAAAATTTCGAAAATGTGTAAAGGGTCAATAAAATATAAGCGAAAATAAATTCCCGGGTACAGCGTTAAATTTGCAAGTTTAATAAAAATAATAAATTAAAACCGATTTCATTACGATTTATAAACTTCTATAAAAATAAAATCTCGTTCAATGTGTATTCCCCAACTAGATTCTTACGATATAACTCTAAAATGATTTAAATTAAATTCTATCTGGAATCTAAGTATCACTTTTTATTACATACTGTTCTATTATTTCGTATGCAAGTTTCCGAATCTCAAATAAAACTTTTTATATATTTTTAATTTTAAAAATCTTTGTAAATTTGCAAAATATAAGCTTGTGAATAGTGTTTGAATTCCGATGTTTTTTTACTAATCCTTAAATAAAAATAGAAGAAACCCAACAAGAAGCTAATTTCAGGTTATTGAAAAATGTTTTGTTGAAAAAAAAAAACATTTCCAACGCAAATTTCCGAATCTAAAATAATAAAATATAGCCGTCGAAAACTGTCCCTTCATATTTTTTTAAAAGTCAAAAAAGCTTAGTAAAAAATGCAAAGTAAAAACTCGTGAACTGTGTTTAAACGACGATATTTTTTGCTTAACCTTAAATAAAAATAAAAAAATCTACTAACACGTTAATTTTAGGATTGTAAAAAATGTTTCCATAAAACCAAAAGTAAAGTACGTGCAAATTTTTCGATTTATAATTTAAATATTCTGGTTAAATTCTGGTAGGAATCTATGTGTTAATTTTTTTGTTCTGTTTTACAATTTCCAACGCAAGTTTCCGAATCTAAAATAATAAAATATAACCATCGAAAACTGTCCTTTTATATGTTTTAAAAGTCAAAAAACCTTAGTAAAAAATGCAAAGTAAAAACACGGGAACTGTGTTTTAACTACGCATTTTTTTTGCTTAACCTTAAATAAAAATAAAAGGATCTTCTAAGACTTTCATTTCAGGATTGTAAAAAATGTTTCCACAAAACCAAAAGTAAAATACGTGCACATTTTTTGATTTATAATTTAAATAATTTTGGTTAAATTCTGGTAGGAATCTATGAGTTAATTTTTTGTACGGTCTAACGATTTCCAACGCAAGTTTCCGAATCTAATAAAAAAAAAACATTGA
Source organism: Micrasema longulum (assembly GCF_059751315.1). Classification (NCBI taxonomy): domain Eukaryota; kingdom Metazoa; phylum Arthropoda; class Insecta; order Trichoptera; family Brachycentridae; genus Micrasema; species Micrasema longulum. Next base: position 503,564 of record NW_028277385.1, on the reverse strand, counting down.
AATCAATCCTTTTACATTTTTTTAAAAGTCAAAAAAGCTTAATAAAAAATGTAAAATAAAAACTCGTGAACTGTGTTTAAAGTACGATTTTTTTTCTTAACTTGAATATGAATTAATAGATCCAATAAAACGTTAATTTCAGGATTGTAAAAAATGTTTTCGTAAAACCAAAAGTAAAATAGTACACATTTTTCGTTTTTTATTTTGTTTTGTTTAATTCTGGTAGAAATCTATTTATTACTTTTTTTACATAATACACTTACAATAATCCTTTTACATTTTTTTATAGGTCAAAAACACTTAAAATAAAAACTCACTAACCGTGTTTGAATTGCGAAAATTGTTGCAACTTGATTAAAGAGAATCACTCAAGACCGTATGGCAGAATTTAAAAAACAAAAGCAAACATAATTTAAATAAATTTCGGACTATTTCTAATTGGTTTCTGTTTAAAAATAAAATTATCCTAAAATTTGTTTTCCCGAATCACGTCTTCAAGTTTTTTATAAACTTAAATATTCTTTGAGTGAAATATAATTCATAAACCAAAAGTTAAATGATAAAATATTTTCATGTTCATTTTATACTTGGTCGGAATCCAAGTAGAATATTAATAATGAATATAACGATCAAAATTTGTATTTAAAATAAACATTTCTAAGTGAAATAAATGTTTTGACAAAATTGTTTTTTTTTTAAACAATATTTTCAGTATTGTTTACAAAATTTCGTTTAGTAGTATTTTCAAACAAAAAAAATATATCAAAAATAGTGGCAGTGATTTGATGATGATTTTAGCCATAATTTATAACAAAAAATAAAATTATTTACTATTATAATCAGTGCCCGAAATTGTTTCTGATAATAAATATTTAATGTACCTAAATGCCTTATAAGTAAGAATCGGTGGATATTGCTTTTTTTATCATTATTTTTAGAAATATGTGATAGTACCAAGACAAAATACGTTTTTATATTTTTATTTGTTTTTATAAATATTGTGACTTAATTTTATCACCAAAAATCCAATCAGGAGAGTCTAGTGTAGTCCGGTCTAAAGTTCCACAGTATTCCTTTATTTATACTTTACTTCATTTGTTCATTCGTATAATGGTAAAACTACGAGTAGACACTGGCTGTAGTTAGATTGAATTGGTTCAATTCCAATTCATAGGAACGTGCGGCGCTAGCTCTCTCGAATATTCTAATAACCGAGCCGCAAGCCTAGAATGCATAAATTTGGCGGTGCACGTTCGAGTTGCACATGTGCACTGGGAACTAGCCAACACGTGAAACCCATACCGATACTCCACTGTGCTCAGACACGTTTCCATTCCAAAATAACTTAGGAAAAACAGCTTTCGGAAAATCTAAGGCCCGATTAGTCATTCGAATTTAGGGAAAAACGTCATAAGTTAATTTATTTCAAGATTGTTGAATAATCGTGCATTTTACTTACGCCTCTTAAGATTGATTTATATTCTGTCATTTGAGCAATGCGACGCGGTGTCAGAAAAGTGGCAAATTTATTTTATTAGTATTTGAATTAAAATAAGATCGATTCGCCGGAATGAATTTTTCTTTCAACTAGAATCATTAAAATTTATGCATAATTTAGCCACTAATGTAATTGTACATAGACGAAGAACTAAAACTAAAAATTGTAGTCAACATGGACATAATACGAGAATATCAGACAAATACCGTATACAACTTCCTAAAACAAGACAAGGACAATCAAGACTAATGAACCAGGGACTGAAATTATACATGAACTACCAGAAAAAACTAAACAAAAGACTCGGACAAACTTTTCAAAAGATGTAAAAAATATTATTTTGAACAACAGAGTATGAATGAAAAATGTTTATATTATTTTTTGTAAAACGAATGTAATAAATTTTCAAATTAAAAAAAAAGATTCCTTAATTAATGCCCGGAATAACTGACCGTCTGATCTTTTCTATATTCCAAACATTAAAACTAATCACCGGAAATATTATACCGTCCCTCTTATTTGCGAAACATTTATCAAGAATTTCAATAGTCTGGAGTCTAGATGTATTTAACACTCCGTATAGTAGGCACAGAAAAGATCTAACAAACTTGATTCAGTATAACAGAATCGACATTTTGTTTTCTTTTGTTCTTTATTTCTTAACTGGTCATAATTATTTTCACTATTTTATATAATATAAACAAATACGTTTATTTCTATTTTTATATATTTTTCACTTTTTAATCTTTTTTTTCTATTGAATATGTTCTGTAACTTGAATTATAAAAATAAAACTTTTATTTTATTGGTTGGTTGGAAGAAATTGCCATTTGGCAATAAGCCCGCCAATGTACAAATAACATTATGTACAAAAAGTTAAATAAATAAATAAATAAATTATTTTCACTATTTTCCTTGGTAAAATGCAATTTTCCGCTCCCACCTTCCTTCCCCATCTTCCATCCCCCCCTTGTCACTTTCCTTATTTTCCTCTCCCACCTGCTCCTCGTTCTGTCGGTATTTCTTTTCTTTTTATTTGTCACCCAGAGTATTGTTTTAATTTCTTGTAATTTTATTTTTTATATTGTTTAAACCATTGCCTTATTTTTTAAATTTAACCGAATACACCTAACTGGATGCAGGCCTCGTTATGTAATCTCGTTATGTACAAGAACTGTAAGCCGCACATCTGTTTGTATTCGTAATAAAAAACAATAAAATAATACGACCAAAACAAAATTACAAACAAAACAAAACAAACCATCACGCCGTTTCCCCGTAGTCGTAGGGGTAGGCAGAGAGGATAGCGCGCCACATCACTCTGTCTTTGCATACTTACTCTACGTTCATACATCTTCTGCACGCACGCCGATTATTCCTACTCTTGACATGTCCATCTTCAAGTATTTTATAGACTTGATCGTGCCATGTTTTTCTCGGTCTTCCTCGTTTTTTTTAATCCATCAGCATTCGCATCGCAGATCCTTCTAACTGTTCTTTCTCTGTCCAAACTAACGCAGCACCTCTTGCTCTCGACATTTGTGCACATAGCATACATCGTTTTACCACACATTCACCTGAGAGATCGCATTTTGACGGCTTTCAACCTAATTTCATCATTATTTTTCTAGTCCCATACATTAGGGTTGGCACTAGAACTCAACTGTGAACTGCTAGTTTTACCTCCTGCGACAAACAAAAAACCAAAGTAAAATTCAAACTGCTTGTAAATGATAAATTATACGTGGATTTACACAAAAGCGTCGATTGTTTTGTATTTTTGAATTTATGAAAATAATAAATTAATATTGTAGCAGAGAAATTCAAATCCGATGCAAGCAACCAATATTTTATTTACTATTTCAATAAAAAATATGCACTTAATTTTATTCTATCTCCATTGTATCATTGCTTGTATTAATTGTGATAAACTAATGATAGTTTTTTAATGTCGATTGTGAAGTTCTCATGGGTTTAATAGTTCATTTGTAAAATGCAAATTTATAACAACGGAACCCCCTGATTCGAAGTAAATTCAAAATTACTCGTAAAAAGTATATCAATTTAGACGGAGTACTTGCCTATATTTTATTACGCCTCTTAAATGTTTATTTTAATTGGGTAAAATCATGTATTCTTTGAATTTACAAGGCACATCTCTTAAAAGATATTTATTCTCCGGTATTCTCAATCCTCTTTTTTTACGTATAAATATTATCCATACATAATTCATATTACGTCTCTCGTTTACGATCAATAAAATTTTAATTTTTCACGTAATGTATACTTATGTTATACCTCGGTAGACTAGCGTTTTATGGGTTGTTTTATTCAATCTTCGGAACACAATAATCTGGAAATAGCAGTGATAATATTCAGTTGAAATTAAAAGTGATAAATTCATTCGGTGAATATGTAGCTTAAAAGTTATTTACTATCCAGTCAACAAGTTTCTGTTATTAAATATGAAACCTATAAAATAATAAAAGTACACGAAATAATAGTGGATTTTCAGCATTGTTTCAATGTTACGCTTTTTATTTGCTTTCTCAGCCTAGATCGTAAAATGGCGACCTTATTTACAAATGTTTTACTGCTTCGTACAAATAAACATATTTATGATAAAAACGCACATCGCAAAAAATATCGATTCCATCGAGATCAGTATCGCAATAAGGAATTCTGAATAATTCCGGTGAAATAAACATATTTTTTACTCGACATAATACATCGCGGATCAGAGAATAAAAACTGAAGTCATTGACCCGCGATGCGACGGCTGATCTGTTTCACTCACTCGAAATAGTCGTATTAAAATGCCAAATATACTACGGTATCGCCCTCCATTACTCAAACATTACTTGTAAAGATAAGGAACACGCATTAATAGTGTTCGGGCATTAGCCACTGTGGACCGTTCCTAATTAGTTGATACTGCATACTGCGGGCTGTAGTACTGTTAGCTGTTCTGATAACGCTCTGGGAGTCGGCGCTGGAGCCATTCGTACCTGCGGACGCAGCGCGGCGCAGCGGTAGACGCGGCCCGAAAATGCAGTCGGCGACCGTCACACGACACACGACACACGACGTTCCTCATCTCATCTCATCGCAGAAAGTAGCAATACGCGGATGCAATTTGATTCATTTCGTTTATACGACATGCAATAATGTATAATAGATGTTGCTTAATTTAAAACGTTACTAGAAGTAACGACCATTGCAAATATTGATTCGTCAATTACCAAAAAACCGTAGAATGGCTAGGTGTATTTTTCCCTCGTAAAAGACAAAAAGTCGCGAATGAACCGACTCCGATGGTCGAGTTGCTGGATACTGAACGGAGCGTCGAGCTCGACTATAACCGTGAAACAAAAACCGAAGTGTCATCGTAAAATATGAATCCCGGGAGTCACGGTCGTTACACCTGCCGCCTGAAAAGATGACACCGTTGTAGGCAAAAAGATAAAATTGTTCGGAAAAGGCTGCGCGCGATGATTTCGCTCCGCGGTGGATAGCGCAGCGCACAGCTGCGCGGTTTCGAATTTAGTCAATGTCAAACTTCATACACTCGAGAAGCGAATGTCATTGGCCGTACCGGAGTGACTGACACGCTCTATACAATACATGCGAACGGAAATTTATTTACTTAATTGGTTATCGCACCGGTCTCTCTCTGTCTCTGCGTATGTCTCGTTTCTGGTCGCTCGTCGCTGTACCTGCGGCCCGTAGTGGCTGCAGCTTGTAAATCATCCGTCCGAATACGAGCTGTGTCGTGTGACGCGTGCGCGGACACGCGACCGAGCGCGAATCGAGCGGAGACATCTCGCATCCCGCTAAACGAGCTTATCTGTCGTGAAATCTTCATAACGTACCGTCGTCGCCGTTCGCCTCCCGCATCTGTCTTACGGCGCGCCCGTCTGGACGTGTCCGCTATCCGCTGCCCGCCCTTCGCGGTCGTCCGCGAACTGCTCATCGGCCCCTGGCTATCGCTCTCTCTACTCGCGGGTGCTCTCGGAGAAAGCGAAACTACCTCTCCCCGAGAGCGGCGAGAGGCAGGGACGGATGATCCAGATCGAGGAGTGAGCGCTTGCCGTCGCGATTCCCGATCGACTCGTCTCTGAAGACATTGTTTGCTTTCAATCCCCTCAGTCACCTCTCACTGCCTAATCTACACGAGGCAGTTCGCCTAAAATACAAAATATTCCACTCTCCCCCTGTAGTGTAATGTCTGACGTAGTTTGTTTAATAATACCTATACATTTCCGTAAGCCTGCGTAGATAAACGTCGGATGTATGCATTCGTGTTTTATTTTATTTTAAGTGCCATTTTTTTCAGTTCCGATAGTTGCCAAATTGGCAACATCACAAATTTGTCTTGACAGTGTGTAAACTGTGGTAGTAAGGGAGACGCCAGATGTCGCTAGTTTAACGACGCTCGCGTATTCTGTAGTGAACTGTAAACTGAACACGCTTATTCCCTAACGTATTAGCTACTAAAATATCATATAATATACCATTCTCTTATCTACGACTTCAGAGGCCGACAGAGAGCTAATGGATATTATAACGCGATATTTTTCATACTCTATCAAACCTATTATTCTAACGCGCGAGATGCATTTATTTGTGGAATCATACCCATTTATTTAAAGCTAATGATAATCCCCAAATTACTTAACATGCCTACATTTATCTACGCGAGTAAAATATGTATTAATATCAAATTAATAGTAGACCTGTTATGCCCGTGGGTTACTCTAAAAGGTAGGACCGTCTTTCGATGGCGTGAAATGTTATAACAGCGTGTAATTTATTTATTAAATTCATTATTACTCTGTTATTATTTATTACACGTGTGTGCTTAAAGAAGCGCGACTTGATATTGAGGCGTGGCTGCCGTTTGCTGTACTGCGTAGAATGGTATCTTCGAATCAACAATGGATACAGCTTACAGATGCCGCTGCACACTGTTCGTAGGCTCTCGGTCACAGACGTATAATATTATAATATAACCCAGTAAAATACTGCGCTGTACTGCAAATACGTTCCTACTCGCACATATTATAACGCCAACACGTTTTATTTCTAATCATTTCATCCATCACACACAGTTAATTGCCTGTTAGCGATGAGGCGAAATTAACCACTGTATTTAATATACGTTAAGCACACGAATATTCCATTACTTGATGAATATTTACGACATTAATCCGCTTGTTTACAAGGGTAGCGTTATCATGTAACTTTCCCTTTTCCGTCCACTAAAAATGGGCGAATAAACCAGCCGTTATGTTTCCTGCTAGAGAGATATATCACACATTAAGTATTAACGATTCTTATCGGATAAACGAATGAGACGGCATCCTTTTCATTAAATGTCGACTTAGTAAATGTTTACATTGTTTTAGTCTCTAATCCAGCGTACTAAGCCACTTATCGGGCGATTTATGCATGCACTTTTAACTATTACCAACTCCTAGTTACAACACAACGGTACTCCCTCTGTAAGTTATTCTCCATCTGATATGTTATTCAGAGTAGATTAAACTTGAAGTCAAATTGTTTTAAAATTTGTCGTGACGTTTACACATCTTGATCTATACATTGAACGCCGTTAAAATAAGCCATCTATATTCCCGTAGAGAATGATCTTCGTCCGCAAATACTCGGGTCCAGTACTGCGAATAGTGTTTCAATTTCAACATCTTAACCATTTGTCAGGGCTTTGGAAACATTAAGACACAGAGTGCTGGATTCTTGCGTAAAGTGATATATTACTAGATTTATATTAGTAACCCTGTGTAAGTCTAGAGCGAGGATTTGGTTTGCCGAATGTCTCGCATTCCTTAGACTCGCCCGCCGGGAATTAATCTCCTTCGTAAAAATAAAGGGTTGGTGTTTGCGCTCGGAAGCCATATTTCTGCTATTTCTGCTATTTCTGCGCATTTTCCTATCACACACCCGGGCCACGGCTGCCCTTCGCCGAGACATTTTGAATTCTTTCGTGACGAAACCATTTCAATATTGTTTACTTCGCTCCAAACTGTTTGACAGTGTTTAACTTTGGATTTGCTTCGGTCGTGACATTGAACCGTTTCAGTCAGTGGACCTATTAATTAAAATAATCATTTCTAGCTTAGCTTACCGCCCTCGTTTCGATGTTCCATACAATTTCTCGGTAATAGTGATTAATAAATGTATTCCTCAATTGTTCCCGTTACTTGTGTCCTCCAATTTAGTCGTAACATTTAATATACATTATTGACGAGCGTTACAGTACGCAAATTGTCCACGAGTTTCCCAACTTTCAACAAAATAAAGTCATCTCGGATGATCGCTTAAAACGTTCAATTAACTTTGTTTTTTAGATATTCTGAAGTTGTTGCTAACAAATACAAATAACAGTTTTTTTAATCGATTTTTTCATTTAATTTCATTTTCAGAATGTAATAAAAGTGACTTCGGAGAACAGTTTTGAACCGCTGCTGGCGCTATGTTGTCCTATTATTTGTTGCATCGGTTCTTGAATATATATGAACCGTTTTATTGATTGATAAAAATCTTAATTTAGCAACTCACCTTTTGTCTCGTAGAGCGCGAATGGCGATCGCAATCTCACGTTCTATTGCACGAAATAGTATTATTGCTTACGCAAGTTACCGGCTGCCGTTTAAGATTACTTCACTAGGTAAACTCGGTTCAAACGATCATACATCTCCTTCCCCGGGCGGGTATGACGCAAGCGGGGCGGAGAGCGGGGGTGGTGACTAGTCTATTCCTTGGCATTGTTTGATACACGGCGCGCGAAGCAATTTAATTGTCATTAGTGCTCGAATTAATTCACTTTGCCTCTCACACAGCTCACATCGGCCCGGCGTTATGAACGGTTCGGAAAATGAGTTTTTTATTCATAATTCAAGCAACTACCGCGGAGAATTAAAGGTGCATTGATTGGAGGAGGAATTAGAGATTAGTACCGCGGGTTTACCTTATCGCACACCTTGAAACGTTTTATTCTCTCTACTCGACTCGGTAAACGGCCCTTCGAGCGGACTCGATTAATTTGTCTATTCCGCGTAATCAGAAAATTCCCTATAAAAATAATCGCATTCATTAGAAAAACGTTATGTAACCTTTCATCGCGTATAAAATGAGGCATTTCCACGCTTAAATTCAAACACATGGTTGATAGACTTAATAAAATAGGACTATTTACAAGTATAATACAAAAATAAAATCGGGCTTATCTCCATAACCAAGTTTTATGGGTTCATTAAAAAACACCTATTAAATTTATGATTTTTTTCGTACAATAATGGTACTATAACTCACAGCCTTAATGGTCTGCGTAGCTCCGAGGGAGTTCCCCGACTGGAGAAGGCTGTACATATCGAACCAAAATATACGACAAATTTTAAGTTTGACCAAGTTTGGTATGTTATTCATATATATTATGCTAATAGCGAACCCCATTGCGTTGATTTATTTATTCGAATTAATATATCGCGTTTTCCGCGCTCCATCTTGTTTATATGCTGCTTTCTATATCTCCGAGAGTAAACGTTTTCTTATAGAGGAAAAAAGAGAATGATGTCCAATAACCTTCGGATTGGTGGCTTTCTTTGTACGAATTCGGCGCAAAAAATCCTTTCCCGCACTTTCTCAATAATATATCTTCTTTTATTTTTTCTGTTAAACCCTACGCCCTACACCATCTCCCTCTCTCCTCCTTTTGCGCTGTTAGCTTACATCGCTACTCGGAAATCAGTTGTCCCCGACTTTGCATGAGAGGGGAATATGAATTTCACCCTTTTATATTCAGCCATTTTCTCGACATATAAATTGAACGTACCCCATTATTATTCGTTTCCTCAAATTATAAGTATCGAAGATGGTATATAACTGAATGGCAAAGAAAACAATAAAAAACAAATTAAACTATATACATTTTTTTCGATATTCGGATCCCCTTGTTTAAATAATTCTCACTCCGATCGCGACGAGCAGGGGCTTCGAAACATTCTAACTTAAAACGAATAAAATTGTTTTTAATCGATTCCGCTTCTCCCCTGGCTAAAGTTTCTTTAGCCCACGAACTACTAAAACTTTGAAAACAAAAAAACAGTATCGAATACGTACCTTATTACTGAGTACACTAGTTTCAACCACCTTTGGAACTGTTCCTGTAAAATGTATAGAACTGTATCTTTTTACTGTATTTTTTTTCCATAACTAATTTATTTTATTACAGACCTGTAATATATTGAAGAAGATGGGTGTTTGATTACTTCCTAAAGCTAGCATCACAATTATTTAGATTTTTTTTATTTATTTTTAAATCTCCTTAATTAATATTAACGAGCCTCAAACATTTAAAACCTGCCAATTAACATTTCTAATTGATGCCCGGAACCGCCGGCAAATTTCGTGTGTTTACGCCCGGTAAATTGATTCATTATGAATAAAAAATGTTTTTGATTATAATGTGGAGAAAGATTAACCAAAATATATGCAGTTTAACTTTAAATTCACGCAGCGCACTAACGCAAACCCAAATAGATCTTTGCTTAGGTCGTTTGATTTTGTACTAATTGAGATACCTATATACATATACAGGTATAAGGAGTATTCATAGAGCACAGAAATAATGAAGTTCAAACAGGCGAGTTCAAGTCTCTAATTAGTTATTCTTCAAATACGCTACATTTTTAAACGCCAGACTATAAATGTATGCAGATAAATGCAAGTTTAAAGAAGGATGTTCTCTAATTACTAATTATTTAGGACTTAATTCAATGTGTACCAAGTTGTACTCAGTATAGCGTACTAAAGCGGCACTTGAAGGAGTTAATGAATAGTTTTATTAACTGCATACAGCGGTAAATTAATTTAGCAGCTAAGAAATAGTAGAAAGAAATCAACAGCCTGAAAGTTGATTAATGTGTTGATATTAAGTCGGTAGTCTTATTTCGTTTGTATTAATCGATTTCTCGTCTGTTCAAACGCTCCAGTAATTGGATAGAATAACTCATCAATGGACTTAAAGCGTTCGATTCATCGCATGATCCTAGATAAACGCAACAAATGAAACAAGTTTCTATGTAACATTAACGTTTGATTAGTCTAAGTAATGTTCTGTCTACCTGCACACTTACCTTTTTGTGGCTCAATGACAACCCGTTATGGCGTTTGAATTGACTTCAGTTTGACGTTGCGTGGAACCGGTTAAATCAATGATAAAGTTTATTAAATTAAGTGTTGACTTTAATTTGTAAAGTGTAAAATAGCTCTTCAATTTACGATGATGAATACGCGGAGTTTAAGATATTCTAGATACAAACGGCTTGAGTAAATACCAATTATTCGGACTATTTTTCAAGTAAGTTAGCTACGAACGAATTTTCCCCATTAAACCGAGATGTTGTAAGAAACATCGGCTTTATATTTTGAGTATCCAAGTTTGAACACGAGCGAGTCTTCTAGGAAAAGTTTATCGGAAGACATTCACACAAACAAGCCGGCGTGCTACGTTCTCGAAAGCATGAATACAAAACGGTGGTATTCGTTCCCTTCGGATATTACGTACGTATTTGTTTCTGTAGAATGTATTATTAAGCAAGCGCCTTAGTCGGAGTTTCAGATGAGGATATCGACTCGACGAAACATCAGCCATGTGACTGCGACCCAGTCCAGGTGTAGAGCGGTGTCCCGGAAGCACTAGCCCGGAAGAGATACTGGTGGCCGTGAAAGTGCTCCTTCTCCGCTTGTAAATGTTACACATATTTGCTTTTTTATAGGAATTTCAACGATAACTCATTTAATGACCTCAATTTTTCAAAGTGCTCGATTGCGTTTGACATTCATTCCCCCATATTGCCGTGTCAGTTTATCATACTGCTGCGAAGGTTGGAATAAATTTAACGCAAGTTCAAGACTTTTTTGCACGTACAATTATTTATCGCGATTATCCCGCGGATTCGGTCTAAAGTAAAGTCATAGTTGCATAAATTGCAATCAGCATGTTGAATGTAATCCAGTACCCATTCGCACACGGTCATATACCCATAGCCTGTACCCACAGTATGAGTATAGCCACTAGCTACTAGCCATACCCTCGTAAGTGCGAGCATAACGCTCACCGTATCGCAATATTATAGTAAGTGAGGCAACGCCAGATTTCTGTCTAACTGCATACGGCTGAAGTTTGATTTCACCGGTGATTTGCGCAAATGTAGATACCGCGGAGTGATAGTGATATGTAAAATGGGCAATTGCAAAACTAAGTTGATTCTTCCATTTATTGACATTAACGCGGATATTTGTTCCGCTTACATATTGCCAAATGTAAATTCTCACTCCGCCCACGAGAGAAATCAATTTGCGTGGATGAACACGAGAACTGGTAACTATGTTTACGATTTGCCACACGATGTCGTTAAATTTGAATACAGGAATTTGGCTCCTGACAATCATCGCTGGCACGGGGAGGGCGCTCTACCACCAGTCACATTACCCGTACAATACGAGCGTGTCCAAGCCAAGTCTTATTAATAAATTGAATCTCCAGACTTAAGGAAGAATCAAGACTACCATATATTACATCGCTGGCATTCCACGCTAACTTTCGGGGTGGTGACGGCTGCAAGTCCCGCCCCCCGCGGGTAATGCCCTCCCCTACCTGAGGGTGTGGGAACTTATGAGCGAGCGCTTTGAGGAAAGTCGTTTGCGGATCTAGCGGATATTCAAATTTGAAACGACTGTATCAAAAGAAATATTTAGACGATACCTGCCATAACCGCACGGAAACATCTTTGTATCTCTTTCTAACACCCTGTATATAAAAATACGGTTGAAACTGCTTTTGGCACATTCAAATGTATAATATTTGAATCTATTTGGGCTTAATATCGTGACGTTTCTAAGATACATTTTAGTTTCATATGAACGTCGATATACACGACATAAAAAGTACTCGTTTAGTGGCCAGCTTTTGCGATTGAATACTTGCCGCGTTCTTTATGCAGAAATTGCAGAATACAACTATATCTTAAACTTCAATATTAGACTAGAACTTACCGCCTAGAGCTTTCAGTGTATTCAATGTCTTATAACAATGTAATACGTAATACTTAACTAGCGCTTTAAATAGAAAGTGGATAGTTCGAGAAGACTCTGCACTTTCATGGACTGGGTTCGTAACTGCCCAAGTCTTAAGTGGCAATTTCAACGTTTTTAGCAACGAGAGATTTTATAACCTCCCCTGGTGAATTGGTTCTGTGGTTTCTTGAATTCAACTTCTATTGATTTGTTGCAGTTTTTGGTTACATTCGGTAGCTGCGCTGTTGGAGACAGACATTTATTATCGTTCCCGCTGTTACAGCTTGGCAAACACATTTGGCATAATTTGATAAATAGTGTCTCGAATAATGGTGTACGTAGTCGTCGTATTTGATACCCTATAATTTATGAAATATATTTTCGCTAAGGTGAGCGCACGTGTTAAAAGCGTCGTTAAATATCTCAATACGACACATTTCACATCAAATAAAATAAAGCTCTTCAGTGTTGACACATTTACGTTGTTTATAGTTTTCATTTAACGAAGGCTCCAAAAATATGCCCCTACACTCAGCGGCGCGCGGCGCGGCGTGGCGTCTAACAGTGCCGGCCTTAATAGAGATGAGTTACTGTCCACTTTATTGGCATCGCCATGGCTATTCCACCCTTATCCTCCAACTTCCAACCGCGGGCCTGGGAAATAATACGAAACCGATAAAGTTCAAGCGGAGGAAAGAAAAATAAGGGCAACAAATACAAGCCGGATCATAAAATACTTTTTTATTACCCCCCGGTACAACGGGCCCCCGTCTCCTCCTAAACAATGACCGTGGAAACTTAGCGCTGGCGCTGCGCAGGTTCTACTTCCTTTCCTTTTATTCGTAGATACGAATCATAGTTCCTTTAATTGACTTTTCCGTCTAGTTTTAACGGTTTCCTCGCTGTTCATTGCGCGCCTAGAAATACAGATTCCCGGTACAGGGGTTACCTTTTACGCCGTTAGAACGCTACAACCTACTTTCGAATTAGTTTGGCTTAGTATGTATGTTAAATATAACACATTTTATCAATGCTTTTTACATATAAAAGGTCTACTGCAATAATGATAAAAGTCGTGTCAATGCAGTTTTGAGATATTTGCTTTTAAAAGTTTCAAACGGTTGATGCGAAACTCCGGCCTAAATATGGTTTTTTATGTCTCTTTAATGTTAATAATGTTAACAATAATGTTTTCTTTTTATTTTGGATGTATTAATTTGTATGATATTATGTATTGTCAAAAAAATGATTTTTCTTATGTACGGTCCCAAATGAGTTTCTAATAACTCCTGGGAGTATAATATGTTATTTTTGTATTAAATTTTTTATTAATAATTTAAAAAAAAAAAAAAAAAATAAAGAGCTTAACTGGCAGAAATGATACAAGTGGTGGTCGTTTTTGTCTATGGACATTCATCATTACTGTCAATAATTGCTGCGAATGTTAGCGACACTAAGCATTCTAGTCGTGTAGCCGTATTTTTTAAATGAGTTATCGCGAAACTGACTACGATTTTGCTGTCTTTAAATTGTGAAAAGTTAGTACGTGCATAAAACAATCGAATTGCATTCTTAGTTTAAATTGGACATATTTCGGACATTCGTCATCATTTCAGTGAACCCTTCGCATGTTTTTAAGCTGTACAACTCTAAGCGGACCGTTTATGCGACTGGACAAGACAACGTAGGCATGTAAAATAGCCGTTTCGAGATAATCCTACAAAATGTCAAATCTGATGAAAGGGGATTCGTCAGCCGGCGCAGTGGCAACTCACGGCATGGTAAGTCAGAATTAGGTATTCGACCCGTTTGCTTCCAGCTTTAACGTTCTTCCGATTTAACGACCACAGCGGGCTTAGTTTATAATTCGGTTTTACGACTTATTTTCTCATTTTAACCCGTCGATCGCTTTATTAATAACGAACGGCATACCACGAAACTCGTGGACAACCGTGATGTTTAGCATCTGTCGGATGATGTTTCCTAAATCTTCTCCCGACACGCGGCATCAAAGGAATATAGTGTTTGGGCAACAATCGAATTCATCTTTTACTTCGAGGAAATATCTGGTTTACATGATACAAAAAGTTAAAGCGTTGAGTTCAAGAAAACGGATGAAGTAGATATGTTTTGAAGTTTACTTGCATAATTCTTATCGAAAATAAAACAGGAAATTCTAAACAATCTTAAAAGATACCCAATATCTTTACATTTTTCTTATCAATAATTGGAAGTTTAAGTAATAGAAGTGCATTTTCCAAAGAATTCACGTTTTTGTTTGTTTAAAGGAAAAAAATGAATGCATCCTTACCGGGGTAACAATGTGCCGAGAACACTTAAAAACATACTTTAGATTTTTTTCTCGTTTGTTTCAAATATACCTTTACTAAACATTCTGAAATAAAACATTAATTTTTTAAAAACTAAAAACTTTCTATAAATAAATCGCAAATCGTTATTTATCCGCAACCTTTAAATGTTTACATAGGATTTTTTCACACTATATTCCCATAAAAGTGGACCCCAGCTATAAATCCGGCTCGAAGCACTCCAGAGAGAAAGAGAAAAATGCAACCCTGAAGAAACGAGGAACTTAGAAGAATAACAAGAGAAAATTCCCCTCTTAGAAAGAATTGCAAGGCGACACTCCTTAACACTTAAATGCGAGACAGCAAAATTTATCACTTTGGTCAAGAAAAACTACAGGTACTGTATGATATGGTTGAGTTCGAACTTTTTTAAAAATATGTTATTATTTTACAATGTATAATGTTTTTAATATGTATGTATAATGTTTTTAATATGTATGTACAAAACACTGTCCAATGTCCGAAACCAATTTGAAATTGCTCTCGAAATTCTGTCTGTGTCCACCCCTCGCACGCCCGCGCCGTTCGGTTTGATTAAGCTTCTCCAAATATTGAAAAATTGTTACAGCCACCGGACCCCTGTTTGTAGTCGGGTAGTTGGCTCAGCCGGCTCTAGTTCGGTGGGACGTGACTCGGAGATTCCTTCCGCAAACACCGAACTTGTAGAATGTCTGCGGATTAAAGGCGGAACTCTAGATTATTGAGGAGTATGTCTAAGTGGGACGTTCGGCAGAAAGCGGTCGCCACGGCTAGACCCGGAGTGCTGGCTTTTGCGATAATTCTGAAAACTTCTATCGAACTTCTGATAGCTCTCTGAATGAACGCTTGACTCCATTCTACAAGTTATCAAATGAAAGCCGTGTTTTATGGTTTTACGGTGTTGCCAACTTATGGAAATCAATTTAACTCGGATAGAATTGAAATCATTACTTAACAGTAATGATTTCAATTCAATGTTAACACAATAAATAAATAATTAAAATAATCATGTTTTATTTTTATTTTACGCTAAGGTAATTCGAGTGTTACTCCATAAGCGAAGTACCTATTGAGCGTATTGAAACAGAATTTTGTACATTTCGAGGCGTTCCCGTCGCTGATAGTATCGGATTTATTTAAAGCCGTTTTGCATCCTCGATCCTTTCGAAGCCGACATTCCCCTGGATGTAAGATATAATGTACGAGCTTTCTCGTACTCGCGCACCTCTAGAAGGAACTCCCTTTTAGCATTCAAAGCAGACAACCCGAGAGGAATGGAGCATTGACGAAAATTCCTCCGTGTCATATAATCCCGGGAGTCGTGTCATCTAAGCCCGAGAAAAGTTTCCGACTGATCGGATAGTTTCCATTCGATACAAGTTCGGTTTTCTCGCGATAGACGCTCGCTTGTGTCTTTTGTTTCGCGCATTTGACTCTGGTGCGGTCTCGAAACTCTCCGGGATCCTTACAACTTGTACTACATTCTGGTAAACTTGTCGCCAGATCGCTACTTGGTCTGTAAAAGACTTCCGCCATTTCCTTTCCAAAACTTTTCTTCTTTGGTTTTGTTACTCCGTGAGAGGCTTGTGTCATATCGGCTAATTGAGACGACTTGTGTACTTATGTAATCTATTAAATCTGTATACTTATATAATTTTTATTATACGTATCACAAATAATACACTTGTGTTTTTACTATTTTACCATATGATTTAAAGAAGCTTAATTTAGCACAGAGAATCGCGCTGACTAATGAAATAAATTTCGAACTCAATTGAATTTTTCTTGATAAAAGTGTTGTTATTTCTCCATTTTTTCTTTTCCAATTTTCCCCCAAGGATCGGCCGGCTCCGCATCTCGTTTTGTTGGTTTTTTTGACGTGTTGTTTCCCCTCATGCTTGGATGGACACCACTCTTCTAATTTGCATATTTATGCTTTTTTGAAATCATTTTTTCTTCTTATATTATTTCGTTTTAAGCGGTTGAATCCGGCTAAATGGGAGGGGACCGTTGGAGTCGCTTACGCCCCCTTACGCCAGGCTTAGGAAACCGTTAGTCATATTAAAATCAAATTAGAATGAAATACATCTCTACCAATCTAAATCCAATAAAAACGAGCAAAGTTTATCCGTGTTGACCTCAAATCGATATTTCATTTCTACATTACATCATGGTGAGAATGTTATATTTTTAGAATATCGGAAGGTAAGACTTACCCGCGTTAGTAGATTGAATTCATATTTGGTATTTAACATGTATACAACATTCATATTTAAATTCTTGCCTTGTTATTATTTCTGGAATATTTATTGATTTCAAATTATGACAAATTTCTGATCCGCGGGTTTCTTTAAAATCTAAGACATTTTTGTTTACGCAGATACGAGTACACAGCCTTTCAGCTTGTTTCCTGTTTCTCAAACGAAATAACTGCAACACGTGATTTAAATAACAAATTACACTTTGAACGAGGCTTAATGCTCCTTTGAGTACTCCATCTTTCTCAGATTTATTTATTTTTTCTATCAGATAGCGCTGTACTATAGCGATGCGTATTACTTATCCGGCGTTTTAATTCCGGGCCGAATACAGGGCTAGCGTTCGCCTTGGCAACTTTATGATAATTTTGAATCTCCGAACGGAAAAAGTCGAAAATGTAAAGCGTTATGAATTATCCTCATTAATGATTCGACGGACTTGTGCCACTAATGTATACCATTAACCTAACCACCGAAATTGTTTCCTTAACTCTGCCGTCTCGGGAATTGAGATTAAACTGCGCCCGATTTGTATGCCGACTTTATACTGACGCATTAAGATGAACCATTCATCAACGTAGAAACTTAAACCGGTGATTAAATCATTAATATTATTATGTCATTCTTCGAGAGCTTAGCTATTTATTAATTATGGCAGCGCACGAATGTCGAAGATCACCTCTCATCGAATACAGTTCGGTAATGCGATGTTTCCATTTCCGACATATTTATTATAAACTTTGATAATAGTCGGTGTGGGTTTACTATCGAGGTGTTGAATGTTTTAAAACTATAATTTCGATCAAGTTTTTCGTGTAAATATTAATCTATTATTATTCGTGCGCTATTGAGGTTATCATCTGTCATGTTTCTAAATCACGAAAAAAGCGACAAACGGTACTAGTAGGTAAGTTGAAAGAGAAATTATTCGAACCTTTTGACAACGGTGTTTTTTTAAACTCGTGTGAATATTTTTTCTTTTCCGAATTGCTGTAACTGTAAATAGTTTGAACGAAATATTCTACAAACGATCAAACGTAAAAGAAAACGAGCAAAAAATTACGCGCGGAAACATATTTGTTGTGTGTATTTTATGTACCTTAAATATTTTATGAAAATTATTGCGGGCAGAGTTAATCTCGTAGATTTTATTTACGCTATTTTACGAAGTTGTAAGAACACGTCCCAGGACAGAACCCATGCAAATAAATGAGTCCGGAGTCTCGGAGGACCACCGAGGACGAAACGTATCCGCAGAATATATCTCGTCCGTCCGTAAAAATATTATTTTGCGGTCACCGCGAAGTCGACAAAAGCGGCCGTTAATATGGAAGCCCGCTTAATATTTGAGGGCTGAAACAAATTAGGTTTCTCCGTAAGACGCTTCGTAATCCCGTATCTCGGTACTTGGTGCTATGTACTGTGTACTGTGTACCCTCTACCTTCAATCTCCCGAGAAAAAGGATCTGAAGCTTTGTATGAATATTGATGCAAGAACCCTATGTCGGAATACCTTCTAACAATCTCCGACCCTATTCCGGGGTACGTCCAAATCAGATCCTACAAATTTTATCTCCCGTGAAAGGGACCTGGCGAGGTAGGGTACTTTGATGCTCGTAGCTTAGAAGTGAAAACCCCGGATTCGATATACTTGTGTTGTGAACTGGTGACTCTAGGAGAGACTGCCGTGGAATGAGCTTGTCAGGACACGTAGGGTTTGATTAGGGAAGCGATTATTATATAGGCAATTGGTACATAATAATATACACTGCCCTTAAGAAATTAAAGACATCTAAATACTAAATACATATGATCAGAAATAATAACAATAATTTTACATATCGAGTAATAAATTGTAATAACAAATCAACCAACTTCACTATATACTACCTACTATAATAAATAACTGACAAGTATTTTGTGGCGTAATATTTTATTTGACTAAAATGCAATGAATCCGAAATAGATATTTTATTGTTAAAAAGCATGACGATTCAACGAAAAAGAATTAAGTCATTATTTTAACGCGAAAAATCAATATAGTAGATTATAAACTTTTTTCTAATAGCAAACAAACATTAATTTAAATGTAATGTTTGAATTAAATTCTACGTTTTATTTTTTATTTCTACTTTATCACCTAATAATGATTATAATATAATGATTAGTGCCAAAATACCAAAATCGCATCTGTGCCGCGCGGCGCGTGATATTTTATAAATATTATTTGTCTAAATTTTGGGGAAGAAATGGTTTCATGCGTTCTATGAACGGACCGCGCATGCTATCCAGATATTGCAGTTATGTTGTTGTTGCCAACCAACTTACCTACGCCTCTTACATAACCTTGGGTCGTTAATTCCATTCGAAACACATGCGTTCATTCGCTATTTCATTTTACGTCGGTAAATTATGCCTCCGAAAAATGTAACACCGCATCCAACCAATCCTTGAATATTCTACGGACAAATTGTTTTTATGTTGTCTCCGTAATTGACTTCACCGAAAATCAAATTCAATCATGTTTCAGAATTTTACTTGGTCTGCGGAATTTTCAAACACCCGAGGCAGTTCTCTCGAAATAATATTCGGCTGATACGCAAGATGGTCCCTCGGAAAATCCGATATTTTTTACCGAAAATATTGCGGGGCAAGAGAAACCACTGCTTCGTTGAATATTTAAAATTATGCATCAATCTCGGAGGAAACCGCATTCAGAAATATTTTACATTTCGCTGCGGAAAATTCACTGCGGTGTATGTATAACGAAATTTAATTTACTTCGGTCTTAATTTCGGAAATCTTTGGCATTTAAATAAGTGTAGTGATTTCTACTGAAAATCGTACTTCTACGTGGTTATTTGGTTCTCATTATTATCCATATCAATAATTTCTGCTATTGAAAGGTTAGATATTAATAACTCTCCCTGTCACTTCACGAACATTACACGGAGTCGGTTATCTTGCAAGATTAATCATGCAAATATTTTGATAGTTTGTTATCAAAAAGTCAATATTTATTTCGTTCTTCAAATAAGAAGTTATTTGAACTTGACTGAAAAGGTTATTTCGGATGAAGTGTTGTAAGCGGACTGTCGTGTGTGCACATGTGCTACTAAACATAAAATGAGTCATGTTGATTTTTAAAAAAATTTTTTTTTTTTTTACACACATTTTTTTATTTACTCAGAAATATAATAACAAAAATACACTTATGAAAAATGCACCTTAAAATTAAGCTAAAACATAAATTGGAAAAAATGCCTACAAAGACTTCAGCGTCTGAGCGTGGGCCATTCCTTTTTTAATTATTAAAAAGTTTGTAGCGCATAAATATGGTATGACATGACCACGAAAAGAAAACAAAACAAAAAGAAAAACCAAACTAACATATGCTGATATTACGAAAACATTATTTATTTGCAGTGTGCATTATTTTTTTTTTTTTGAAGAATGTGTCTATCTGTTCCCTCCATCCTTATCTAAGACCTCAAACCTACTTTAAACTGTACCAGTGATTAGTTCCTTAGTTAGAAGATTGAAGGATCTCGGACCAACGTGTAAGGAGTGCCTCTGTGCGAACTTAGTTCTGCATCCTGGAACTGACAGTACACTATCAGATCTATTACTAATACGATTTAAATTATTACTAAACAATTCCCTATTTAAGTAAACATATTTCAGGCACTGAAATAAATATAATTTTCTAAAACTAAGTATTCCACTCTCTACGTATAATTTATTGCTAGGAAATAGTCTATGTTTTTTGTAAATTATTTTAATTATATTTTTCTGTGCAATTTCTATTGAGCGACTATGCACGTCCAAGACTCCTCCCCACCCTATTATACCATATGTTATGATTCTCTTCGTGAATAATGTCATTATTATTGTACACAAGTAATACTGTAATATTCGTTTAACACTTGGCATTTATCTACCCCGCATGAGTAAAAATGTTTTTAATATGCTTGATTGACAGGTCTGATTAATTATTACGTGTAAAAGGGTTACGTCACCGGTGAAGTGCGCTTTCCATTAAATTGGTTTTATTTCTATCTCCAATACTGACTGTTTGATAGTCTCCATTAATCTTCCGGCATCTAGAGTTCCGAACAATGAAATAAACGCGAATTCAACTCGAACTTTTTTGGATAATTAATGTTTAAAATCTATGTTTTTATTGCTATCAATACGAAACGTATAACTGTTAGAACTGTAGGCTATATTTAAGCTGTTTTCTATCAATTTATTTACCTGTAATAGTTGTTTCTGAGATACATCATTTCCGCTCGCGCTCCGAGACATGTTTCTGCCTGTTGCCATTAAAGCTGAATTTTTTTTCATATTGTCATCACCGTCTCGGTTATAAATTGGGCAATTTGAAGGCATAATAAGAGCTGGCAGTTCTCAGAATTTCATCTCTAATGTCACTATAGACCGAGTAAAAACCTGAAACTATTATCCCAAATTCACACGGTGATATTAAATTAAATGTGTGTACAGTCATAGCGTAAAGTTTCCTTAACTTTTCTCGTTTTTCTTGCGGAATAAAATGATACTAGAGTCAACGTTGAAAACGAATCATATCATGTTTATTATGTCAGAGAAAGTCGTAAAGTTTATATCTGACACCATAGTTTATATTATGTTTATTTTGTAGTAAGGTTATGGTCTGACCCTTGTTAGAGTACCGGCTATAACAGCCTTAGACGTCGAATGTACACAGTATATGGATAAACTCTTTAAATCGCGGTAAAATGTAAAAAAGGCGATGCAATAATAAATTTAATGGACTGGATAAATTAATACGGTTTTCTTCGGTAGATAGATTGTTTAATGGTTCGAATAAAGGTTGTCAGTAAATCAATATAATATTCAACGCATAATTCCGACTATTTAATATCTACAGGTTCCGAAATGCATCCGGCTCTTAAGGCACTAACATTTTGACTCTATTATTCAATATATTTCAGTCGAGTTGACATCCAATTTACTATTTATATTGATTGAAAACATGTGGATACATAATAATAATATGGACCATGTTACGCAGAAACCATTCAACACACAATTTGCGAAATTTGACTTTTTGATGAATGCTACATCACCAATACTGAATTTTTAATTTGCTGAAGACATTTAACCAATAAATCAACATTTTATTCAATGTACCTACCTATACTTTAAGACATGCCTACCTGTCCTTTTTTTTATTTAAAGTTTTTAATTATATTTACGCTTTAATGATTTATTTTTTACACTAGCGTGATCATTGTATGAAAACATGTGTATAATATGTACCTACATGTATACTTTTTATGCTTTAATTTTTTATTTCGTTTATCTACTGTATATTATTTGAAGTGTTTATTTCTACACACTATGTTTTTTTTTTGTATAGTAAAAGGCACTGCGTGCCGTGTATTTGTATAAATAAATACATTAACAATATTTATGACAAACAACCAAAATAGAAATATTTTTTAATTCTGTTAGATACATCCATGTGAATTGACGCTTTCAGCATTTTTTTAGTGTAAGAAAATTATTTTCGTACTTAAAAATATTCAGAAACAATCCAACCCCAAATAAAAATATTATGGTGATATTCATTGTATAAATTTATTATGTTTTTATATTTCTTGCGTATAATAATAATGAAACATAAACAGAAATGAAAAGAAATCAATAAAATTCCATGTATTTAATTGTCTTTTGCCATTACTTTCTTGCATAGTTACTTACATATTCACACTTACATATATATTTGTTTAAATGAATAAAGCTTATCAACGTTATTTTCAGTTTGTCAACATTTTTGTAGACAAGAACCAACATAATAAATACTAGATATAATAATGTTTAGGTCAAAACAATAATAATGTTGAATATGATTCACTATAAAAAGGGCTTCTTTATTGTAATTTTTAAAAGAACCTAACTTCTATCATTTAACACGGCAACGTAATATTTTTTTGAATTCCGAAAACAGTCAAATACAATTATCTCAGTTTCCCGATGTGTGGGTTGGATGATTTCAGCATAACACGGTCCATCTAATGGTTAATGAATGGTGTGTCAAGTAGTCAAGTTGGCTGACCGTTTCAACCCAATGCTTGCCGTCACTAGACACTGTAGACAGCCGTGGGTCAAGATCATTTTTGTTGCCGGGATTTTTTTTACCCGGCTCTATTCATTATACATAAGCGTAGGTATCATAAAACAAGAAATATAAAAAAAATAATCGCAGCCGACCGATCGCTTAAGGATGTGAGCCACGATAGTAAAACTGAAATAACAGACCAACGATATATAATTATCGTCTATTTAGTTAATATGATAGTATTTGCAGTTTGGAAAATTTATTATTAGCATTACGTTTTTGATTAGCGTTCGTAAAATTTACAAATATGGTGTTTAAAGAAGAGTAAATTAAATCAAAAACATTTTTGACTCTTTAATCGACCTAATCAAAATTTATTATCGCTTTATGTTAAATCGAAACGCTCGCTCGTTAAATAACACACACGCACATGTATTCCTGTAATGATGTATAGGTGTGCATATTTCGTTATGTGTGCGTAATTCGTTTAATTTTAATAAATGATTATCCGCCTTTTGTTTTTAATTAATTTCCACGTGTTCATTTTGTCGTGAATAAGACCACTATAAATCAGCAGTAAGTTGTGCCTTGTGCTTCGTGCCTGCTGATCTCTGTTTGGTCTGTTGACAGTTGACAGTTCTGTCAGACAGCGAGGCATTGTGGTAACTTTTTTATTCCACTGATTTCAACGTTAAGTTTCCGTGGCATCTTTTTTGCCCTCCATCTGGGATTACGTAATAGGTCGAGTGCTCGAAATAAAGACAGTTTTATAAACTCGTCACTCTTTCAATATTTTTTATATTTCTTGGCACCTCGCTGACAGCGAACTGACTATTTTAATGCACATTACTTTTTCAATCCATAACACGCCTTAATAAATTTGTATTTATAACTCATTTATTATTCAATGTAATATGATTTCTGTCAACCTTCGCCGTTGAAAAAGGATACTTTGTTGCGTTGATGTTTGTTTACACAATTCAACGTCAATCGTAATATTATGCTTGAGAACTTAATTTTGATTGGCAATCCAATCTTGAGGCCGCACTCGCCCCCACAAATCAATTATTCGAAACATATTACACGTGTCTGTAACCGGTGCACATTCCCTTCCTTTTATATAGAGATTACTCAACGAGAACGCTCTATGCGTGTATTGGCAGATAACTGACTTATTGTATATGTATCTCTCGTCTGTGTGTGTATATAGGCTGTTGCTAAGCTGTTTTTATGCTATACATCGTCTATTATTATTTTGATAGGCGTTTGCCGAGAGAGATTTTTTGCAGGTATAATATTGGCCGTTCGTAGGCGGCTGGTAGAACCGTTTTCAAAATAAAATTCAATTCGTTACGACCGTTTTTTACTAGTCTTTTTCACGATCCAATGCAGAGTTTATTAGGAGTGCTGTTTTGCGGTTTAAATCTCAATCAAAGTAAAGTCAAGGTTTTACACGGCCGAGTTAAATTTCGCCTCAACTCTACAAAAGTTATGATACGATTATTCGCAGTTTTATTATATTTGTTTTCTTTGCGAGTTAATCGATAAGGTGTACGTTTAAGTCATTACTTAGCTAAAAAGTACCCGGGAATCCAGCTTAAGCGGATGATTGCCATTAAAACAATAAAAAATAAAAGTTCCGTTGATAGGTAACGTGTATTATTTATCGTTTCCTCGCTCAGCGCGAAACGACCTTTTGACAGTTTTCAATCTTAAGTGGCTATTTTGTAGTCGATGTGTCATTAGGTGTCATCAGTGGCAAGTGACACTGCCTTAATGTTCCCATTATATTAAGCGAATGCGATACACCATACAAATCGTCGGACTAGAATCGCATCTCCATTTTACCGTTACAAAATGGACTGGAAATATATATTACAAAACTAGTGCTCTTTAACCCCGCGAGGACAAAATAACCACTTATTCTGATTTCTGCCGAGGAAAAATGAATCATAAAACAAAGTCGGCGTACAAAACTCGAAGCGGATTTGCCGTGGACTAAAATTTTATTCGTTTCTCGAATCGTGTATAATAACTGTGTAATTCAAGTTAATGCACCGCTAATCTAGCCTTTCTAAGGGACAATCAGACACGGTAAATTTTTATACGGATATTATGCCTTCGCAATTACAGAACCATGGGCTGTTATTACCCGAAATTCTCCACCACTTTATTGGTAAATTGACATAAGCGTACTTTTATATTTTTTCTTGTAATGCCACAGTCAGCTGTTCCGCTATAGTTAGGTATCGTATTTATCGATTGATCGACCTAAAACTGTTATCTTATTTTATGATTAAATAATGGAAAAATCCACACAACGGAAGATATGCAATCAGGGTTTACCTCGCTATCTATTTTATGGCGGTGCAAGTGTGTGTGTTTTGTGTTACCATAATAACTATATCAGATTCACCGACTCGCCTGTAAACTACGTTTTGTATGAACTACTTTATGGAAATAGACTTTAAAAATTCAGTTTGACCGAGTAGTAATTATATATGTAATATTTATTTAGCAAGGAAAATTACAAACGATAAAACATAAACCAATCTCTTATCAAGTTAACTATCGGGATATTATCAGACGAGGAGGAATCTCATCAGCATCTGCGACCATGGCTTCCCGAGCCCAATTCAAATCAATATGTCTGGCTTCGGGGTGTTAAAGGTTAAAACATTTACAGAGGAATACCACTTTTGCGGCCTCATTACCCAGCCTATTTCTGTGTTTGAATAGAACCAAACCAAAGAATGAACGGTATCATTACGATCCACAACATGCAGCGAACGCGACTTTATGGTGCCCGGGGAATCTTAGTAAAGTCAAACACGAAGAAACGCAGAATGCCTCGTAAAAACAAACGGACCTACTGAATATTAAATCAGCAGTAAATATCATGATTTCGTGATGTACATAAATTGTGATACATATCAGTGATATGGATTGATATATTTCGAGACCTGTTTCTGGATAATATATAGTTTTCTGATGCTATTCACCAAGCCTATAAGCGGCTTACAAATGTTTCGGGTCGACGCAGTAGCGTTACCATTTCAATGCCGTAACAAATTAACGTAATTAGATCTCTATTCTTGATCATCTGGTCTTTAACACATAATCACATTTCGTATTTGCCAACACATATGTAGAGGCTATCAATCACAATATCGCTTGTTTTTGTCCAATTCGACGCCTGTGTCTGTATCGTGGCAATACTGGGAAACGCACACAAGTGAAGAGAAATATGGCGATTAATACACACTTATTACTTACAATGGTATTATGATATTGTTTCGTTGCTACAGCGATATCTTTCAGCGCGATTGAGTGTGTTTGTAGTTCATCACAAACAATCCCGACAGACTGCTTGACTCTATGTAATTCAATAGCCGGGTATCGATCATGATCGCGATGGCTGCGGCTTTGTGAAGAGATTCGCATATCATTATTTTGCACGTTGTATGCCAGTCTGCACTTGAAAGTGCAGTGAGTCGTTTTACTGCGCAAACGTTGGTTGCGAAATGCGAAATGCGAAAGGAGGCGCTCGACTAGGACTGCGATTATTTCCACGGGAAGATAGACAATCTTAATCATTTTCAATTTTTCAACGTCTCATAATTCTTCGGTTTGATTACTAAACGAGTTGTGTAGCCAATAAATACGATACTCACCTCGAAGCAATTGAATTTTCTTTATCATCTTACCCCTATCTGCACCCGCTGGTGCATAAAGGGAACCGTATTGGTGCACCGGATGCAGCGTCAGTCTGGGGAGAGTGAAATATTTTATAGTAAAACAACCTTTAACACTCTATAATTATAACCTTGCTAGAAATCGAACACAGGACCTCTACTCGACTTCCTTTTCAGGATTTTTACCTATGATAGCTTCAGAGTTCTGTTTCCATTTAACACGTGCTGGTTCTGAGCATTTTCCATCCGCCCGGACACTGATACTCATTAATTAAATATCTTTGAAAAATAATACATTTGCCACGAGTGGTTAATTTATAATTTTCCAACTGACTCGGACAGCCTTATTTCGTTTCCAGTAGACAATAAGAGTACATTTCGGAAACAAATTGCGCCTCCATTATCCTCTACGTAATATACTATCAAATCGTTTTTACTGTGGAATTTCGTTCTTGTCCGAAAATTATTTCTCACGTTAAACAATGAGGCTACATTCTACAAGCAGATTAACAAGGCCTCTACTCTGCTATTTGTACTCTAGTCTATGTATCAGCCATCAGCCCCCTCCCGCTATAATTTAATCACATTTTTATAATTCCAGCACCGCACCGTTTCGGGCTTTTTGTGCCCCGAGTTATTTATTCTAGCCGTTTGGCCAGCTGACATGTATTACAGCTGTCTGTGCGTAGTGTACCTACAGGACAAAGTCCCTTTCTACCTCCGCTCACTTCCCACTATCTAATAATTCATCACTGCACTGTCACAAGCACCTGAATTATTTCCCGCGATGCTTTAATTTAATTCCGGGATTAATTAATTTAACACATTTTTCCTCACTAAAAAATGTTTTGTATGTTTAGTATTCACTGTCACGTTTTTTGTCCGAACAATTATTTTAGTACGTTTTATTTAGCTTTTGAATTGGAAGGGCACTTACGTAACACGCGGCATGTTCCACTCCCATTATTTCTACCTTTCTAATTCCACGTACAAAATCGTAATTGATTTAAAGCTATAGGTAACGATACTTGCCATAAAACTAAAACTTCCACTATCGGCGACCAGCAACCACGCATTCTACGGGTCGACGGAAGTTTTTACGTAGTTGTATAATATTTTCTCAGATCGAATCGATCTCGATGCCGATGGATGATTTATCCCACCTACCACCTGGTATTATGCCCGTAGAACTATCGACATTTTGATATTGCCTAATTCTTCGCTTCGGGTGAAACGAACGCTCCTCTATCCGCGTAACGTTATTTCCCGAACCTTCTGGTAGTTAGCTTTCTGCCAAATCTCCCGAAGGCGCTAGATAATTTCCTTACTAGACTAGTCTCCTTAGCGCGGAACATGTCGACTCTAATCTTGCGACAATCCAGATCGCGATCCCGGATCACTACACCGCGCTTTTGCATTAAACTTTCCTACTTAGTGTATCCGCATTGTTCAAATTCAAATTTACCTGTATTATGTAGGCTGCCACCGTAGGTAAACCTAATACTAGACTTCTCAGGTATGAACTACGAACACCCAGGGAGAGGGCAAACTTGCCTCGACGTAACTTTATATCATTCGGAAAATGCCTAATGAGATGACGGAATTCGGAAGATATTATATTACGGGTCTCTCCATTACTGTATCTACCTTGGAGATATGATGAATAAATACTACATTGTTGTGAGGTTTATTATAAAATTGATTATTTTTTTGTTCGTTCGAATAGTCGGGGAGATGTTATTAACGGCTATTGCCTTCTTGTGCACGGTGCATATACATTATATATTTAAGTATTTAGGTTGTGATAACAGTTTGTGTTCACAATCTAGCCGCTAACATAAGGCCCGCGTTGTGTACGTTATCGACTGTGCGGTGTACATACAAATATTCTCCTATGCTCATATATACAGAAGAGCACATTAGAAATATTCTCCCTCTTGAATAGATAATACATTCGTGTTTTACACCCGCGATAATTTATTTTCTATTGTATGCAGCTACCGCTTACATACTTATCTCTAATATCTCGTAGTTGAATTAAAATCTGTTCTGATTCTATCCGAGTATTTTCTATGATTAGTATTATGGCAGTTCGGCGTAAGCGACCCGGCATGGGTATGTTTGAGAGAATAACATTACGAGAGAAAAAACACAAGGAGAAACACTTAGCGGTGACATAAGTGAGCACTTGAAGATATGAAATGAAAATACTGTTATCAACGTTTATCTAAGAATGTGTCAACTTGAGAAAAGTATTGAAGATTATCTTGTTTATCTAAATCCGGTATTAACACAAATACTATATCTAACAATTTGCACTTGTAAATATACATACCTTACAAAATATCTTCTAAACAAACTATTCATTTTTCAAGATCTCACCAAATCATACAAACTACAGATACAAACCTACCCTAAGAATTGAACGTATGGGGTTTTATAGTAAATGCATGTTTTATTAAATGCCAGAAACGTATTGAATTATATCTGATTTTTTTGGCTTTGAAGCTGTTTTATGAGAATGAAGGGAAACAAAATATGTTTATGAATATTTCAGAAC
Source organism: Micrasema longulum (assembly GCF_059751315.1). Classification (NCBI taxonomy): domain Eukaryota; kingdom Metazoa; phylum Arthropoda; class Insecta; order Trichoptera; family Brachycentridae; genus Micrasema; species Micrasema longulum. The sequence continues at coordinate 474,002 of NW_028277385.1, read as the reverse complement.
AAAATATTTCCCTCACGTTTGCTGGAGTTTCTGTTTGTCATGGAATATATTTGTTTTGCGGCGTCTTCAATTTTGCTTCTTTTTCAAGAAAACTCGAATACTTATTTATCAAATTAAATCTCAAATCACATCCTTCGGCAAATCGAAAGAAAACGTGTTTTTTTTTCAAAGCACTCGCAGTGAATAGATTAAAGAGATCGTCTTACCCACCGCCTTCTCTTCTTTTATTTTATTACAATATTACGAAGTTTTTTTTTTAAAATGTGATTTATAGTAATAGGATTAAAATCGCACACGATTTATAGGTTTGCGAAAATTTATTTATGTAGTTATTAAATTACATTTTTAAGAATCCTCTACGAGTACCTTTAATAAATAAACGCATCTGTTCAGATTCTGTTGTTGAGTTTAAGATCTAAATGTTGTAAAATGAAGCTATTTTAGTACCACGTCAGCCGATAATAGAGTATTTCCACAATGGCATCAAGTGGAGTTCTTTCTTCGTTGTTAAATAAACAGCTTTTCTCTTGAAAAGAGCGCTTCTTTTAAATGCCCACTAAATAAAATAAATTATGCCACCCCACGTTCTACCCTTTGTCAACCGTTCTGTAAATTCAGAGGTATCCAACGAAATATACCAATTAAAATAAAACTTATTTCAAAACGTGAGAGGGAACCGAATCTTAGTTTTATATCTTGATTTTATATTAATGGATAACAGGTTTCCAGCAAGTAGGTACGTAGATAGTAAATTATCGTATGATAAATGAATTATTTACCACAGTAAACGTGATACATCGGCATCATTCTCAATTACAATGATCTCATAATAATCAACTAAACAAGTTGTTATTGTACAAGTTTTCGTACGTGGTTCAAAGTAGTTTGCCTTTTTTTTTTGAAGGAATAACCCGCTAAGCCTCTATTTAGAGGCTTGTCAGCAGGTGGGATAGAGGGGATATGAAAGGAGGCAATGAAAAATACACCACAATACCCAGACCAATTGAGAAAAAAATCTTTCTTGGATTTTTCTCTTGCAACTGGCGGGAATCGAACCCGCGACACCAGTTTCAAAGTTGGACGTCGTACCAACTGCGCCACGGCGCCTGCCTTAAAATATCAATGTTTCTGCTTCTTGAAACTGCTACTTGAACACAATATTTAAAGTTACTTCTGTTATCTAATTAGATTTCATCTATGGTTGAGTACGACTGAGACGCTCCCGATGGTTTTCTTTCTGGTTACTTCGCACAGAAGCGATGCAAAGTATAGCGTCGCGGAAAGGCATTCTCCCTACTCCCTAGGTTAGGTTGGTCGGTCTCGTCTGTACCAGACGTGGTAATATTGTGTAGAAGCCTCGAGCCTCTAGTTGTAAGAGGCTGGAATTAAGATATAAAGTCTTGCGGCATCCGAGGATTTAAAATATGTAGCTTCTATGTTGTACGTCTTACTCCACAACGCTCAGCACAGCACTTGAATATAGTATTTATAAATAATATTATTCGTTTTTATTTTTCTAACAAAAACTTTCAGTTAAATAATACAGTCACATATAAAGTTCCTCTTTACTCCCCAGACAGTTCGGTGAATAATGTGTTAAAGTAATTAATCTTCGTGTAAGAAGGAACAGAGATCATTACGATTATTAGAAATCTCACAAGTGTTTATCTGAGCTTTCCCTAAATCCCCTAAGCTTCGCTGTTTTAATTTCGGACAATAGTTGTTTCTATTGCTCTAAGCGGCCTTCCTGGGCGTTAATTAATTACTGTCTAATTGATGGATCGAGTCAAACTTCCTTCTTCTTTTTAGTCTCATCCTTATAATTGTTTATTAATAATAAGTGTCGGAGCCTTACAAATCTATATCAGCCCAGTAAAAAGTAACTCAAGAACATGAGCTAATACAATCAATTATATTTTACACCAACTAAGTACAATATGCAAAAAAGCAGACTATCTAAAATTAGAAGCCCGTAATATTGTACGAACCTATACCAAATCCTTCAAGTTAATATTATGGAAATACTACGACTATAAATCTGCTGTGAGCGTAGAATCTCGTTAATTTATTATTCGCCAAGAGCTTGATGTATTTTTAATTATTTATTGAAGAACATTACCCTTCTGATATACGACTTCGTCTCGCGCTAAAATTCGTGTGTACGAAAACGGTTTAAATTATTGCTAGAATATTCTAATACATTCTCCTCCGAGTTCTCATTGCTCGGCATAAAAATAATGCAATATGGTGCATACAAAATAAATACATGCACTCGTATATTTTCAACGTCCCGTTCGGGAAATAAATATTTAGAGTATCGGTGCCGCGTGTTTACAGAATGGGCAGCATTAAACCTAAAATAATAAATAAACAAAGGTGTTTGAGATAGACGTGAGAAAATTGTATCGTAAAGTGATAGTTTGTTAGCGCGTTTATGTTATTTTACTACAATAAGATCTTTACTTAAGAAATTGATATATTTTATTATGCTTTATGCTGCGATCGTGGTGCTTTAACAATGTGAATTATTGTACCTACTGTTTTAAAATAGCCTAGTTGATGTGTACACGCTTTTATTGTCATAACATAATATCTGCATGTATCATATATATTGAGACCCATCAATCATTCTGTTTAGGAGTTCGATTTTTTTTTCGAATAATTGTTAGTAAACTGGTTTTTATCCAAATATAAAATGAATGTATCCACCATTTATATGCGTGTATATTACTTATACATTTGAAAAAAAATACAGTTTGTCTAGTCCGTAGTTTTTGACATGATGTAATAAAAGTTTCCAGTAATTGTAAATACTGTGTTGTAAATCATTGCTTCAAACTGCATCTTTTTACTGTCAAAATAAAACATCTGAAAATATAAAGCCTCTCATTTTTCTACCGGCTTTCAATGATCTGATGCAGTTTTTTGCTGCTTCAAAGTGACTCACTCTGCCGTTGAATTTACATTTAGATTGCGTGGATTTACTTTTTGCTTCTGTTTCCTATAATAATTAACAGCTTTTTCTAAGCTAAGGTAAAAAAATGTACAATTTGTGGTTTAAATGAAATCAAAAGTAGTATTCAATGCCATTATTTGGTATATACGAGAATTAAGAACTAAGCCTCTTAAAATAATATTGTATTTGGATTAGATTTAATCCAGCCATTTATTAGTGTTTCGTGAAGTTCAAAGTACAAAAAATTAAATCAATGCTGAAAATCCGGATGCAAAATTTATCATAATATTTTATTTGTGGTATTTTTAGATTTGGCAAAAATTATACGTAAGTACACGTAACAATGCGCGCAGATATTTTTTTGCATTTAAGAGATATTAAACTTGTTTTATTTCTTTGTTGTTCTTGATATTATGTGCTTTTAAAAAATAATGTTATTTAAGTCATGCATTGAGTTGTGGTAACTACTAGGAATGTAATTCTTATGAAGCTATTATTCTTTGTATTATAATATGGTTTATAAATGTTGTTGAACATAGTTTTCTGTCACTCTCTCGCAGATCCCTCTCTCCGGACTGATTTTGCTTAACTAAAATCAACAAAATTGAGGTTTCGCTGTACCATTTTCCGCACCTCAAAACTGAATCGATTTTTTTTAGAAAGAGATCAGAATGGAATTTTTTGTGTTGTAAATTTTTCGTTATTCAAAATTATTCATCATATTTATATACGTTTGAAGACGGCAAAAAAAACTGCGCGCTTTTTTTGGTTTTTAGTTGGTCTCAGCTCCCATAAGCAACAATTTTTCATAAAAGCAAAACGATAGAGACACACCAATGGTAAATATCTATATTGTATAAAAATTCCCCGCTCTAGTGCCGAATACGTTTGTAGGAAGAAAAGTAATCGCTCAAAAATCGGTATTCAATTAAACCGTTATGAAATTGGTATTCTGTTAAAAAAATTTAATGAATGAAATGAAATGATTCTTATAAAATGATGACTGCACCCTTATTCCGCATATCATTCCTCCTATGGTTCTCGTGTTAGTAGTCAAGTTCCAGTGTAATATGCAGTGTGAGTGTCCAGTAGTTTATTGTTGGAAACTGTCGAAGTACGGGTAAGTAGTTGCCGAATGTGTTTACATTGCAGATATTACTACCATCAGAAACACGTGTCAGTTCGCTTTACTTCACATTTAAAGCGCTCGCCAACATTTATAAATGTACCTACATATTGTAAATTATATTACATATACGTGTATCGTACACGACGACGCCCATGGTATCAATTTATTCCTTCAGTTTCAACAAACAACCGACTTACATATAAACAGTGAAATATTCTACAGTATGTTATAAAGTATCGATGATCGCAGTCTGTGTGCACATTATATTCGAGCCTAATAATATCAACTGTAGATTGTCGTGACTTACAGATTGTCCGGTCGAAGGATGCGAGCGCTTCTCGGGAAAGAGGATTTCTGACGAGACAACCGGAATGTCCTCTCGATCACTAGAGTATCACGGCTGAACTTCCATCTCCATTTCTTTCACGTCGGATTGTCCGGTAACACTTACATAGGTACACGATTATCCACGGAGTTTGAGGTGTAGCGGGAGAAACTCGAGTGACCGACTCGCCACGGTTCTCCATGACAAATAAGCTCGGAGATGCGTACTTCCTACACCATTGTTTCTTCCCCGCCGCCCCTACGTGCTTCCAGAACAATCCACGGACATTTACCACGGATAATGGACAAACAAACGAGTCGTGCGGGATGCCATTTGATCAAACGATACTCTCGCGATCCGCGGGCTTCTACTTCGATTCGCCCAGCGGCAGCGGAGCGGTGACCGAATGGAATATATTAAATTATGTACACGGGTCAACGCGAATCTGGCCAACTTAGAGTCCTGCGGACAGTTAGACCGTATTTTGATCAAAAGGTAAATACGACTTACACTAGGAGAAAGAGCAAAAAATTATAAAATTGCATACATAAAAGGGTGATCCTCTACATATGACCTGACTATCACACTTTTGAAAGTTGATTGGATATTGTAGATTCAATATTTTCTGGTATACTTCAATTAACTGATGGTTATTATAACAAATTAATAACCTTTGTATTTCACGATTTGAGTTTAAAGCTTGCACAGCGATTTGACCAGCTTCCCAAGTGCACGATTATTGTGTGTTCTATCCCTTCAGAACATTTGTTTATTTACTACCCACTAATTGATTACAGCCTTTATAGTATCATCGTACGGAGGCTATCGGCTATAGCATATCGATATTTTATTCTGCTATAAAACGTCGGGTCGGAGGTGTCCGGCCAGTACAGTCATTAACTCTGTGGCTTTAATCATCAAAGTAGGCGATAGCTCGGTCATGCGAGGAACATCACATCGCATTAGCTGCTTGCTCGTGTATCCAAGAACGGGATCGATATTGCCGTCTACCGTCTGTATTTGTACGAGTCCGCGTCCTTTCAAACGATCAATCTAAACTTTTTATCGTTTGAAATAAATTATTGAGTCTTATCAATCATCTCGATCATCAATCTGTTGATTGAACCCGAGTTCACATCCATAGCCTACCGGTAGTAGATAAATATATAGATGCGATCTAGCGAAATGCATTGATTTACTTATATTTACGAGTATATAACGCGGGATGTGAGAACTCTTTAAATAGACTGGTCACTATCTGCTTGCAGTTTCTAATAGATTAAGTAAACATATAAATATATATATTTATATGCACGAATTAAGAGGGAATCGTATTTCTCTCCTACTTAACTGGGCAGCTATTTTATATAACGCTCCTTCGTTTTTTCCCTCCATAATCTAGTTTGCGCTGAGTTGGATACGGGAGGAGGAAAAGTGTGATGAATAAGTAATGCATGTTTTTGTTGCCATGAGAAAAATGAGATCTCCATAGTTTATTCAGCTATATCGATCGAGTAACAATAAAAATGTACCGGGCATTGTATATCTATCATAGCCGAGGGCGGTGCGAGAATAAATTGAATGCTCTTTTCTAATAATTGCGGGTTTATAAGGTTCTATAAATATTTTTGAAACACTTAAATTCGGTTGAATCAAACGATTAATAATATTTTTTATCAATTCGTAAGGGAAAAAAGTCCACTGATTCGACAAATCTAGTCGTGTCACGCTATAATTTAATATTTGAATATTTCCCTTCCAGACATGTGTCACTCTTGTGTGAGCGGTGAATTAGGCGAGTAATTTGGATTTGAAATAGAATTTCACCGTAGCAGATCTTAACAGCTCCTTGACAATAATGTCAATATAACCAGTAGAGGAAATTGTTCCCAATGTTGATTCATACGAGAATGGATTAAATGTATGATCTCAAGGTAGACGTACGCCTGAATAACATAGTTTAACAAATTTAATACGTGATATCTTGAAAATTAGATTAGTTACTGGATTCTACCGAAGATCAAATTATGTTCTGGATGTTTCTGGATTCGAATACTAATATCAACTTCTCTCGAAGCTCTGACATGCGAACTTCCAATGCAACATTCTTCCATTAGCACAATATATTATATTACGAACTGTCGTATGAAGCAGCACTAGGATATATGTAAAATCTCATAATTATGTGATTCATCCACTAAATAATTCTAATTTGGATTTGCGGCTTACACGTTTATGCAGTTTTTAATGGCTGTTTAAATTGCAAAAATCATTTTTAAAACATGGTCCATAATTCGGAATCATCGTGCATTTTCAGCGATCAACGAAAATAAGTGATTTAGTCTCATTATGTTTGTCCTCATATTGCAGTCGCAAGCGTGGTGTCAGTGACAACTCCAGAGTCCATGGACCGAAACGGCGACCAAACGGAGTAATTGTGACCGTGAAATTTTAGGCTGTCGTTCCTGTTCGAGAACTTCATAAATTATATTATTTCAAAGAGAACACGGAAACGCAAGATGCCAAGTCGATTGGAGCACCAAAAGCCTTTTTGAATTATCCGTATCGTTCATGAATACGGATATTCTTTTTATAACTCGTTTTGGGATACATTATTTGATATCACAGATGAGTCAGAAATCATGCTTAAAAAAACAAAACGCGGTAGAAAAATGACGTGAAGTAGGAAATACAAGAAAGTAAAATAAGCTATCTATTGTTTTTTGTGTGGTATATACAATATATACTCGATCGGCGTAAGATAATCGATCAAATCGACCATTGAAATATTTGTATTAATAATTCTAAGAGCATTTTCAATATCTGTTTTTTCGCTCTTCGAGTACGTACAATTATTTAAATTAAAACTCTTAATATTATCCATTCAAAGCGTTCTTTTGTAGTTTTTATAACTTTAACAGCTTGTGTGAAAAGTGTACCCGTGCTCACCGATATGCCGAAACAGCTCGGCTGAAACTGTTTTCTATAATGACTCATTTTTTATGTAATTAAAGAGTCGTGCTAGTGCTTAAATTATATTTTAATTGACGAAGCTTCAATAAAACATGCACCTATTCTAAACAAAAACTTGTAAAGTAAAAACGTATAATGAGGAATGGTGCTTTGACGTAGTGTAACGTCTAGTGGAAATTCTGAACACGCTGTAATCAATCATTTTTTACTTCCAATTACATTTTGCTTTCATAAAAGGCTGAAACGTAACTATTTTAATGTTCTTTGTGAAATGTGTGTTTATGTGATGTCCATATTATAGAAATCACTTACTAAAATAAATAAGGCCTATATTATTATAGCTCATGCATAGTGTGGCGCTGGAAGGCAATTGTAAGAACGTTTGGTATGAGAAACTCGCCACTTTAGCGCACATGCCGCTGTCCTCCGAGTGTTGTTTTAATGTATGTGTTACGCGTATATCTGATAATAAAATATTCAGTAAGTAGGGAAACTATCGGTTGTGTTTAGAAGGAAAAATCGATAGCTCTGCATTTCGGGACTGAAGGATATATGAAAGGAGAGAGATAAAAGAAATAGAAGGAATTTAATTATTTCAAATTAATTTGATAAAATATGTTCTTGAGATATTTTGAAAAAAATAGTAATGTTAAAAAAAAATATACATATTAGTTCTGAAGATGTTATGAACTAACTAAATAAAGCATAAATAATAAATAAAGGAACGATTTTACGAACGAACAGTATCTTAAAACATTTAATCGTGCGGTATTGATTTGTTTGATCTAATGCCAATTTAAATAGTTTAAGCCGTGAATTTTTAGCCATTGAATAACGAATTTCTAAAGGGTACACACGACTTAAATGTTGTTTTGAAAACTTCCTACCGCGCGGGCTGGAAATTTCTAGAAGCTTCGAAATACGTACCATTCTTTCGGTTTTAATTTTTGAATCCGCCATTTTGTTTGTACCATTTCACATGTGTCACGCACTCTCCCCTGACTGTGGAACCTACCCTGGGTTCTGCGTTCTGAACCCCGAGTAAAAACACCCTGTTTTACAGCCTTTTCAATGACGTTCGTTTAAAAACATTTGATATCAAATTGAAAATCTACGCAATCAAGACAAAAAGTAATAAAAATTGTATTTTACACTTTTTGGCCATCCACTATCTACATGCAACAAGATTTCCTAAATACAAAATAAATATTTTTAATAATTAAATCATTTTTGTATTGAAATTCTTGTGCTTCGCAATAGTCCTTTTTAATTTTCCAATTTTATGCGGTGCTTATTGAGTTAGTTGAATTTAAAATTGCAAATCTTTCAACGCTGTAAATGCTCCCAATTCAATGGAGTGAGATAGTATTAGGTGAGCGAGGTTAAGAGTTGAAGATTTGAACTCATAAACAGAAAAGTTTATTCAGTGTGAAGAGTACATTTAGGTTACGGACTCTTAACTTGTTGCTAAAGTGATTACAAAATTGACGCATTGTTTTGTTTTAATTGTTATGTACGCATTCTGTTCGCACTGTTAAAATTCACACCGCGTCACTGCTCAGATGCGGTTCACTCGCGCCTGCCGCGCTAGTGCTGGCGCTGCGCAGGCTAGAGTCAGATCGGTAGCTTGTCGGAGAATATTAATAAAATCTAAACAGAAAACAAACCATTGTTTTATGACAGTGATTCAGTTGTTAATTAAATTTATTTTGTACGGGATACATGTTTTGTTTAACCTCTGCAATAACAGTGTTAAAAACACACAAAACAAGTGGCGAATCAATTTCGTCATAATATAATTTTTAGTACTCGTACAAGGGATCTCTTATCCAATCTCCAATTTCAATTAAAATTTGTACATAAAATGAATTATTCTGTTTTTGCACCCAGCTTTCACGGTTCTCCTGCTTGACATTTTGGATACCCAGCATTCTTTATAATGCGGGTACAATCTCTTTCATGGAAAATATTTTTTTGACTGTCAACCGTGACTCCACGTGGAACGAATACTGTCTAGCTACATCATATTTCTCCGTCACGATTAATCTTAATTTGAAATCATGATTACAATTTCACTTAGCTGCTATACAACTTGGTTACTATGTCACAAAATTATTATTTTCCCGGGTACCTAACCCACAGTACATTATTTCCATTTGAGAGAACTATTTATTTCTACGTTAGAGTTCTCAGCCGGCGCGCGGTGCGCTGTGCGCGGTGTTTCAAGGCTAAATATTTTTTTGTGGTTTACTTTTCTTTTAAATATGAACTGAATTAAGGTTTAATCTAATTCTTTTTTTATAATTTTGTTACAGGTTGGTTTTGGTGACATTCTAAAGCTTTTACAACAATGGTAACTATACACAAAAAACATTTTATTTATGGATAAATTATTTAAGCTAATAAAAATAGGTAGGTACTAACTGGGTAACTCAGTACACATTCACAACATACAGGTTTGATTAAATATAATAAACAATATTTAAATGAAAACCAAGACCTATTTCACTTTTACGTAATGAAGCGATATAGTTGATTATTAAAATATATACATAATCAGTTTCCGGTTTGTATATTGAGCGTAAAACGTGCTTTACTATCTCTCAAAAGTGGTACTTACATTTGATAAAAACATTCCCATAATTTCAATTAGGTATACGAGTTAGATAGATGGATACCTTGAAATTTTATGGCTCTGAATTGTTCCACGCTTACTCCGAAGTTGTTTAAAAAGAAGATACCATAAAATCGACTTCCACATCCAACGTGTTCGTCATAAAATTAAGCCTACAAAATTATTACGAAGAAATTATTTTAATGTGCCCCGCCGGGATGGTCGCACCGTCATTATTCAGGTTAATACCAAACTTTATTACTCCATTCCCATGTTTTAGATCGGTGATGAGACTTAACATTGACTCCCGTTTAAAGTATCATTTAACAGCACAGAGCGATTCCAAATTAATCGTCAGTAAAGTACATATTTAATGGCCGAAAGCTAATCAGGCGCTTTATACTTCCACGGTTCATTACTGCTATTATTGTTGAGATCCAGATAAACAGAGCATCTTACGATTACAAACTTCGTCCCGCAAACATTTTATTCTCCTTTTAATTACTCCATCGATCGCTTTCTTCATTTTTTATTTCCTCTTAACTCACTGTACGGATTGACGGTTGAAGTTTTGAAATGTATTAAGAAACTTTTCCTCCAATTCCAGCGATAAGGTCATTTGGGCTAAATGTCATCGAATGTCGCGAATCTCTATCGGGTTCTAGTCGGATTGTTAAATAATCACTTCCGCAGGCTGTTCCACAGCCAGTGACCGCGATACTCCGCAATACCCTGACCGGTGCTCACTGCTCAGTGCGGTCAGAACGGTGAAATTGATCAATCGGGCGAATTACGCGCAGGATTCATGCACCACCGAATCCAGGCGACATCAAATGACGAACGGTGCTGGCGTCAATATCGCTAGTGAATCTGATAGTATCACAAATCCCCTAATCTCAATCAAAAATTTAAAAACCATTTTTGAAATTGATCCCAGCTTTTTACGCATTCCGCTGTTCTTACTTGTTTTGTCGCTACAATGTTCAGTGTTCAGAATTCCAGACACGATTTGGATAGAACTCCTTTACTCCCTAAGCGAGAAGTCTCGTCCCGCTTGCGCAGATGTCACCGCTGTCTCGTTTCCCAATAAAATGTGAGATGGCCTTCTGTGGTTGGCGACCGCAAGGACAGCCGAGGACGCGGCGCCGGCGGTGACTAGAACAACTACTGACTCGAACTAATATAACATTCAATCTAAAAAACAAACGACAATCCCGATTTAGCAAGTCTCCGAAGGTTGTTACTTCTGATAGTCAAATATGCATATGTCGTGATACTTCGAAATTTTCAAATATTACGCATTGTCCTTATCCTTCGATCTCCTTCGTTACGTTTTGAAATAGTTGTTATCACCCTGTCATTCCTAACTATAAAATAATAGTGCAAAAAACATTGTCGCGTGACCATAACTATTAATCATTGTTAGTGAAATAAAAATACAAAGTCAATGGTAGGACTCATTTTTCCACCGCATTGTCGTCAGTGATTTAATTTTTCCACAAACTTTTTAATCATAATGACTTGAATAAATAGTAATTTAGCGTAACGAATAATATGATTGTGGTTTATTATCAATAAATTAACTTTCAATCTTGCGCTTGAGACTATAAAAAATAAACTAAAAATCCTACTTGAACGACTATTTTGAATAGACAAAGGAATTTAAAAATCTGTCAATAATAAGATGTTATCAATGTCGTTCAATTAGAGTTAGGTTTTATTCTTCGTCTTCAATTAGAAATCAAACAACGCGATGAATACGTGACAAAAAACAAAATCGCCTATTTGAACGCCAAGAAAAGATGCCGCGCCAATGGCCGTGCAATAAATGCGTCCGAATGACCATTTTGGCATTGAAAGGCGTCAGAAATCTTCATTCGGGTATTCGAGACAACTGGATTCCCAACGCGGAGAAATTCGGCCGAAACGATATCTTTCAGGGAGGACCTGAAAAACTTTGACACTAAATTTTCTTGTTAATCTCATTTTTTTGCTTCCCGGACGCTTCGCTCCGGATTCTTTTATTGGATATTATTTCTTTTAAATTGAGTAGCCTAACTTACCGCGGTTTCTTGTGTAACTTGAGATATCGCATCGCCTTATATGCATATACTCAGGCTAGGATTTAGCAAGATAGCTGAGTGACTTCCGAAAGGCGATGTTAGTTAGAGACGAAGGTCGTTCCGCTATTGATTTTCGGAAAATTCTAGCAAATCTTAGCGCTATTACGTAAACATTTAAATCCATTGTTTAAAGATGAAATTAGGCAACAGCATAAGACCAGTATTTTATTTAAATTTGTTTTATGCTAGTGTATTACATCGCCACACCTTATATATCCTACACACGTACACACACATAAAATTTCAGACTGTAAAACATTTGAGATAGCAACTTAGCGAGTTTTGTGGTAATTTAGTTATTTATAAAACTATAGAAATCTTCGTATCTATGTGAAATGATACAATGTAAGTTATGGAAATAACATTTAACGCTGTTTACGAAATGCCTTTACATTCGCGTATGCGAGTCCAGCCTTGTAATGTGGTCATGCGTTCCTACATACATTTCTGAACTGCCCATTATGGTCGGTTTAGGGCGGTCTGAACTCAAACTCTAAATTATTGTGCCTAAAAAATGTATATTTGATTTAGTTATTACTCGACCGACCCTTTCATTAAGTTCGATGTATTCATTTAAGGGTGCTTACCGAATCAAATTGTAAGATAATTGTTCCGAGCATAACATAATAGGCAAGAAGGTGGTTTAGCAACTAAACCGACTTTGGAATAAATAACGCGTATAAATCAAAATGAGCAACGACCTATAAGCCGAAACCCTTTAGCCCCTGGCAATTATTTTCCTCTAATAACCCTTTCACGCCCCCTTTTATGACTATGGAACTTTCACGGCGCCTGGCATTGTTTTCCCGCTTAGTGCTTTTATTTTTAATTCCACCATTGTACCGGCAATATTCAACCTTTTGGGACGTCCCTTAGCGCCGTACAAAGCGAAAAGCTCCAATAAACTCTTTAATCTCTTAAAGTTTCCTCTATATTCCTGCCTATTTTTGTACACATCTCTAAAATTTTAACGAAACAAGAGAACGCATAACGTGTTATTCTCGAATCGTCAATACCAGCGTTATCCTTTATCTATTTCCTGGTAAATAATATGTAGATGTAGATATAAGCTTCGAACGTTTATTACTATTACATAGCATCATAACAATTTAATGTTTGATCATTACTTAAACTAATCCACGAGGCACAACTATAAAAAAAACTCAACCTCAAAATCACGGTTAGATAATAAAAGCACCTACTTGCCGAGTCGGTAACAAAACCCATTCTGTTGTTTTCCTCATTGCTATTGCGTGAAAACATAATATTAGCACGATTAATGTTGTTTGTGAGGCATTCAAATTAACGAAGGCCTCCTTAATCTCTCATATATTATTCAAACATTTTTGCGAATGTCCTATCCGAATTTTAATAAAATTAATCCCCGTTAATGGGTTATCCCTGTGAGGACATTTGAACCCTTTAACTACGCTTCCTTCAGTAAACTGTAATTAAAAGGGGGGCGGAATACTTACATCGAGGTATTTATTTTTTATGGGGAAATTAAACTTTTCACTTTAGACTGAATTCTTTTGAAGTTTGTAACCCTTACTCATCGTTAAGGTATCCCACGAAGGGGAGAATAAATCTCGAGAAATTTATGATTTGAACTTGAAAACAAATGAAGATTTAAAGCTCCGTACGTAATGCTTCTATAAGACAACGTTGATTTATAGTACGTGTTAATATTTATCGTAATTCATACACTACGCTGAAACGCTTCAGCAGTTATCGCTACTATTTTTGTGTTCCTCACATTTCGTTTTCTCTGCTGATTTATTATTATTGTATTTATTTTATTTATTATTGAGTTAACAGGAAACCTCGTTAGAACAACCGTTAATGATCTCACACCGAGATAAAAATACAATTAACTTGAATGGTGATAAATTATACGATAACTATGAATATTTTCGAAAATGTACCATCTTATACCGACCTTTCGATATAATGCTTCTTGAATGTCTTAAGAGTTTGGCTTTAGCTGTATCTAACTGCGATTTTTTGATCCGTTGTGTTTTTGATCGACGTAAATAAAACATAAATCTCAACTCTTAACAAAATATTCATGTTATGAAGATATTTTCGTAAAACTTGTGGAACATCCTTCATTCTACATCAACATTTAAAAATGGCCTCAAAATAGAGATTTTGTATTATTCAATCATTTATCTCACTTGCCTTACGAGTAGTAAGTACATAGAGCACGTGAGTGGCATTCAGTCATATATTATTTTCAGAAATTAGATTAGAGACTTAGAAGTTATTTTTGATAAAATATTGCTGTTCGGGTCTCGTATAAATTCTATTGTTGAAAAAGCTTACCAAATGCTGGGCTTCATTAGAATTTCCAAACCTTTTAAAAAACCAAATACATAAAAAACTTTATACAACACTTTTGTACGCAGTTATTTGGAATTTGCATTCGTTGTGTGGAGCCCACAATACATAACAAACATAGAAAGGATTGAAAATGTTCAACGAAAAATTTTTAAATACCTAGATTATAAAAACATTAAAACGAATGGTACTTACAGCCAATCTGCCTAACATCTGGTTTTTTTACCCTTGAAAATAGACGCACTGTATCTGAATTATGCTATTTACATAAATTATTAAATAACAAAATAGACTCTTTTAACCTACTCTCCAAAATTAATCTCAATGTCCCCTTTCGCGTGACAAAAAATAAGTATTTATTCCATCTGCCAGTCTGTAGCACTAACTATGCACAACCCTCTTTCCTCTATCGTTCTTGCTCTTACTATAATGTTTTTTTTTTTATCTATTGATATATTTTACATACCCCTTAATTTATTTAAAATAAATTATGACTTATTATTTCTGGCAGCGATACGATCCCACTTACTATTTAATGATGCACACTCCTGAACACTTACTCTCACACTAATACACATAAACACACATCTACATTTACTCTCATACAAATACACATAAACACATCCTTTTGTTGTAACACAATTCGGTAGTCAGATGGCAGAAGGGACCATCTGTAATTTTCAAAAATGTTCAGGAGAGCTGAAATAAGACTAAATTTCAAGACAATCCACAAACTAAAATGTTTTAGTGTTATTTTTATTAAAAAAAATTACTATTATAAATAATAGTGTTTTTTTTTTTTTTTTTCTATGTGTATTTTCCGAAATATTTATTAAAACTTTTGAAAACTAAAACACAGAAAAAAATACAGATGGTCCCTTCTGCCATCTGACTACCGAATTTAATAATATGTATCATTTTTATTTAGAAACTTTGCTGGTCTGTCTTTGAACTGTATTTAAAAAAAATGTTTTTATATCATTGTCGACTGTTTGTTTCTTTAAAATAAATAAAAAATAAAATATTTTCGTTCTTATGATTAACCCAAACATTTTTATTTTAGGGCCATTTTCAAACAGTTGTAAATTTACAATATTTTTTTAATTTATTAATCACTAATAATAATAATATTTTGTATCTGTTTATCACCATTTGAAAATGGGCATCAAGTTGGGGTAGAGTGAGGTTCGAACCTCGGACCTCTGATCCGTGACTCTGACCTCTGAGTCCGCAACACTCCGCCACTGGATCATAACCCGATTCAAAATTTAAATGCATTTTGACTTTCAGACCCTTTAAAAACTGAGCTGGTACTATAAAGAGATGTTTTATTGTAAATTACATAAATGTCGGTATCTAATTGGAATCAAATTTAATACCTTTCATGGTATCCAGACTACTTCACCATGAAGCAGGATTTCTATTACTCTTTCCATAATTAGGGAGCTTAATGGTAATAGACTTAGAAAAGTCCATAAACCTGAAATATTGATAAAAATAAGTGTCGAAGTGTCTGAGACGGTTCAAGTGTCTTGATTCATTGCGCTTATTTTTAATGACTGACAATCTCGGAGCGAGCTTGGAATATGTTCGTGGTTTGTCGTTGATGATTTTTACTATCGGCTGCCAGACGCGGGATGGATTGCTTTGCGAGACATTGAACTAGTGATCCTTCGAAAGCAAATCGAGTGCAGTTAACACTATATTTATTGAATTAAGTAAACATAAGAACCTATTTGTTGTGTATGCAGATAATTGGTAGAATTCCATTTTAAAATTTGTTTAGGTATCCAAAATATTTTTTTTATTGGATTTAATTCTACTTTTATTTTTAAAATAAACAATAGTGTATAATGTGACGCGTTTCATCTTGTTAGGACATTATCAAACTAACTACTACTAAAACTAAAACTAACATCTTTCTCGTAAAAGTAGAATTAAATCAAATAAAAGTATTTTATTTTGGATACCTTATTACACATAAGAACCCTCGGATTCTTTTCTACCTATAGTTTTGATGAGAAAAGGGAAGAATGTAAAATGGAAATAGAAAAAAGATTGCAAGGAGTACTTAGATTAGATTAGTTTATGTAGTAGTAAAATATAAATATTTTAGAATTTTCACGTAAAGGATCAACGTCTAAAAGTTGACTTTTTTAATAGTTCATTTATCCGATAGAGCAGAAATTTTGTGTTTATTTAACTTTTTGTACATAATGTTATTTTTACATTGGCGGGCTTAATGCCAAATGGCAATTTCTTCCAACCAACCAATTAAATAAATGTTCTATTTTTATAATTTAAGTTACAGAACATATTCAATAGAAAAAACGATTAAAAAGCTAAAGATATATAAAAATAGAAATAAACGTATTTGTTTATAAATTACCTTAAATCAAAACTATTACTCAATGGGAAAAATAAAAAAAGAGGAAAAAGGAAAGGAGGAGAGATTAGGGAAGAGAAAGGAGATGTTTCTTCAGACGTGATTTCAACAGAGATTATGTAGTAACATCTTTGATGGTGGATGGGAGATGATTCCACAGTCGAGCCGCATGGACAATATATGAGTTTGAGAAGAAAGAGGAATTGTGGATGGGTATTAAGAGAGTGCCTTGAGAATTAGAACGAATAGGTAAACTATGAACTGATAAGCGTTGAAAATTTTCACGCAGGTTTAGGAGCGTTAGGACTATTAAGTACATTGAACAGAAGTCAGAGGGAGTGATAGTTTCTCCGCTGTCTAATTTTCAGCCATTTCAGTTGCTTACGATAATCAGAAATGTGATCATATTTTCTAAGACCAAAAATATACCTTATGCATGTATTCTGAAGTCGTTCAAGTTTATCTAGTTGCTCATAGCTCAAATCAGTCATGGAGACATCAGAATGGGTAGTTGTAATGCTTGTACAAGGGTTTATTTGTATTGAAATCACATATTCATCATATTATGCATATTTTTTTGAAATTTTAATTTTGTGCTTTTACCCATATTTTTTTATTTCCCTATCTATTTATCCTGCGGATTCTCCGGATTAAAAACAATTAAACACATCTGCCCCTTAAGTTTGAATTAACGGAAATCTGATGCTGTGCATGAAAAAAGAGCACGTGCAAATGTTGTAACTCGCAAATGAGGGTACATTTCGCCTACAAACCCCCATGATAAGTATTCCGTACGTAAAGAGATTATCATAACCTCCGAGTACCGCGTAATTAACAATTTACTTACACGTGTTTCCCGAATTCGTTGAATTATTGCCTAGCCTTGGCTCAAAAAATACGAACGTTTACATTACTCGTAGGTACTTCAATAAACAATGTATGGAAAAAATACTCGACCCGAGGAAATCGTCCCTTTATATTATGATTCTTATTTAAACTTTCATGCCTACAAAAAGTTGCGTAGTATGTTAATCGCCTTGGACACGAGTTTATATGTTACTATAAAAATGTTTTTTCATATTCAAGGCTCGCCTCTCGATATTTTTTCGGCTTTCGTTAATGGCTTTAATCTTTTATAAGTTAATAATTTGTGTGTTTTGGCCACTACCGGCCTCAACTTGAATGGTGATCTCAACCGCAATTAACCGCGATAAAAAATCACATATTATTAATAAGTGGTCCCGTGGCTAGTGTTGCGGACTCACGGATCAGAAGTCCGAGGTTCGAACCCCACTGTACCCCAACTTGATTTCCATTTACTAATAGTGAGTTATTTACAAATCGTTGAAACTGGCCACCTCACACACCCTGAAATATTTGGGTAAACAAAATTATAAGAACGCTAATATAAAAAATAAAAAAAATTTAATAAAAATATTTGAAGTATTAACATTGTGGTAAAACTTCCAGATGTTAGTAAATAATCGAAGACAAACAAACAAACCATCACGCCGTTTCCGGGTAAGCAGAGAGGATTTCTTACATCACTCTGTCTTTGCAAACAGACCTCGCTTCCTATACATTCATACATCTTTTCATGCACGCACGCCGATTATTCCTACTTTTGACATGTCCATATTCAAGTATTTGACTGACTTGATCGTGCCATGTCTTTCTCGGTCTTCCTCGTTTTCTGCATCCATCAACATTCGCATCGTAGATCTTTTTAGCCGTTTTTTCGCAGTCCATTCGCGCTACAGGTCCAAACCAACGCAGCACCCCTTTCTTGATTCTGTCGATAATGCTTGTCTCAGCCTTACACAGTTCACGGATCTCGAATTGAAGACACGAGTGGATAAATGTGTTATGTGACAAAAACAAAAAGCAGACAAATCTGGGGTTAAAGTTTTAAACACAGATTCAATTATTGATAATATAACACCTTCATTCGCTCACAATATTAGTTTTCTGCTACTTTTTTATGGTGTAGATGGTTTTATATGAAAAGGCTGTGCATAAAATCGTCATCTATGTAAAAAAATATTTTTTTGAAAATTTGTGACGTAACGCCTTTTTCCATTCATCTCTTCAACTGTGTGTAACCACTTACCGACTTTTCTATGTCTACTAGTTTCGGGATGTACCCGTGTCTTCATCGGGACATTAATTATACTAACATGAAAATCCCAGCATACACCTTTATCATAGTAGCCACAACATGTATCCTATCAGCACGTTGGTTTTATATTTTTGTAAAACTACCACTATGGTGCAGGTATATACTGGGTGTAATTAATTAATTAATTAATAATGTTTATGTTGGTGTAATTAGTGTCTGACAAAGAGACGGGCACATCTCGAAACCGGTAGACATAGAAAAGTCGGTGAGTGGTAGTATAAAATTATTTGTAGAATTTTTTTTAAAGTACTTAAGCCTTGCAGTGTTTTTATACTAAAGTAATAAAACAAAAATATTATTTTGCATTATTCGTTACCAAAACGCGGTTTTTTCATTTAGTTTTATAGTTTTAAGTCGCACGCATAGTGTGCTAGCCTTGAATTGGTAATTTAGTTACGATATCTTTGCTTTCATGCGGGTTGGCGTGTTTTTACCGAATTTCGAACTGTGATCACATTATAGTCGTTAATGGAATAGTCTACGATTGCGGAAGGATTCATCTGATAGGTTACAATAACATGTTTACCTGAGAGCAGGCATCGAGTCAAAAACACTCGTCCAGGATTAAATTCAACACACTGAACTGTATTCTTTATTCGACCGGACACCGAGTGGAGAAACGTCCGCCTTGTAGTATACTAGTGGTTGGCCCGGGAAATCATGTTTTCAAAGGTGGTTTTGCGCTCAAGTAATTTCATTGTCCTGTACAAATTTGCGCTAAACAAATTTCATTGTCCCTGAAATTTTAATTATAATTAAAATTAAACAACTGTTTTAAACTCATCATCATCATCATAATTCCCTTTCCGCACCTAATGCTGCATAGGGCACTGCATTGGTACTCCAATTGAAGCGTATCATGACCATTTTTGTTACGTGGAGGTAAGATGATTAGCCTTACGCTTTTAAGCCAATTTAATAAATATACATTAAATAAATCTTCATAGTTTTTAATTACAACAAGGTAATATAAGGTAATTAATATTATTCTATATTTGAATTTTAAAAATGCATACTAAATATTAAGTTTAATCATATTGACATAGAATTATAAAATACCAAAAGGCTCGTATAATCAAATTTTGAATACAACGCACTGTGTCAGAAATTTTTCTAAATGCCGCCTCCCCCCCTGCACGACACCTGCGCGCATGCGTGAATCGGCCGCGTAATGTTGCCAAACCGGGAACAATATACCAACAACAACAAATATAAGATGATTTTGTATTATATTACGTTATGTTTTACCACAAAAAATATTTTACTGACTGGGTTATAAAAAGAAACAGGTTGGTACTTTTACTAGGCAAACGTAAAAAACATGTAATAATTGTTTAGTAATAAAGTAAAATTAATACAGTTTAACATAAAACTAAGACTTATAAATAGAAAGCCGGATAAAAAATTATTTTACCCCGGCAATACTAACAAATGTCCGCCTTGTTTTACTTAACAATCTGACAGACGGTAAAATAATCGAATTGTTAAATAATACTATTTGTGAATTCGCTACTCACACATGAAATGTGATTCCACCCTATTCATCGCAGTATGTTGTCACTGAAAAACGACACAACACCACGTAGTTGAATTTAAATCGGCAGTTGCGTACTAAGCGACGTCTACCGAGTAACTTATGGCAAAAATGTAAAACTATTCATTTATGAGTAGTTTTGTCGGCTTCAGTTTCATGTCCGTACACGGTTTCTGGACTATTTTAATTCTATTCATATTGAGATAATAAGTCAAGTCTTGTCACATAGTATTTTGTTTTTGTGAAGGTCTGAGGTGAGGGATAAAGGAGGTTGAAATTCGATGATTTATATTTTTATTTCTTAAACTGGGCAAGTGTCGACCATAGGAAATATTGTTCATTTGATTTTTTTTTTGTTACCATTTATACCTTTTTAGTTTTCGTGTTAAATCTTTTGTTTCCCATACACCAAATAAAGTATTTTTAAAATGGATACATTATTTTGCAGTTGGCAAATCTCTTTTACAATATCTCAGTTCAAGCAGAAGGTTAAGAAAAATGTTTTAAATAGCTTTTAAATGAAATATATGTACATTGGCGGCCTCCGTGGTGTAGTGGTCAAGACGCTTGACTCACGCACGGAAGGTTCCTGGCTCGATTCCCGGTGAGAACACAAAAATTAAAAATTAAATTTTTCTTCAGCCTAGGTGTTCTGTGATGTAATTCACTTCTGTAATTGGGCCGGGCCTCCTGGCCTGTTGTGGTGCAAAAAAATAAAATAAATTATTATTATTAGAGCACACACAAGAATATGTTTATGAGTGCGCTATTTCAAGTATTAAAATAAAAATAAATAAATAGGTATCTAGTACTTAACCTAGTTGTATAGTTGTGTTGAGGTGACGCTTTATTACGGACATATTTAAATGTACATTTATATACCTGTAAAAACCTTCGTAAAACATGTAAGATTGCGTTTTGAATATCATTAATTAGTGCCATATTGATAAAATCTCTCGGATCTACCTCGCGAGGTATCAATGACAACTGGGTGATTAGGTCATACGTTTCCTGACAAATCTCATAATTTATTATATTATTATGAAAATTCGTAAAAACCAACAGCAAGGTTCATTCGAGTTGTATTTTTTTGGCAATTAGCATAGATCACTTTTATACCACAGAACCATAAAATCCAATGTCATTTATTTTTAATTAATCGAGGCGCCTATTCTCTACTCTCGGTATCAAATAAAACTGTCAGAATTGTTACAATTTAGATCGCAGATAAAACTTCTACGGGTACTTTATTAAATCAATATCGATATTAATCAGCTCACAAAATATTATTGAAATATTTCTCAATCTATATTCAATTTGATTCTACTTTGGTAACATGGTAACTTTTCCTTAAGTACAATTCTGACATTTACACGTTGGTAACTATAAATCTTATAGGTACTAAAATATAACCACTTTGTTTGAAAGGAGAACCTAGATACTTTATCGCAGCTTTATTTAGAATTTTGACTCGTCGTATGTAGTTTATTGGTATGCAAATGAAATCAAAATGAGGTTTTATTGTGGAAAAACGAGCAGATGTAATGTTCTGGTTATATTGTTCAATGTCCTTCTTGCATCTCATAGTGTTCGATTGTGCTTCTTGTTGATTCTTCTGTGCTCTATATTCACATCGAGTAACTCATGTAGTAGCCATATAGTTACTTCTGTATGTATTTATATCTATTTTGTACCGATGTGATCTCTTCCTAGTTGCACACTAGTAGTATCTACTGATGAAACCTGTAATACCGGCTGAGCAACATGTAATGACTTGTCATTTTTAATTCTCTTCTAGCGTTCTACATTGGAAAGTATATTGTAAGTTAGGAGTGCAATATAAATAATAAAATTAAAAAAAACTTCGAACCCAGATTCGAGTTAGGTACCTCTGTACTTTTTAAAATGAACTTTCCGAGTACCTACCGACCGTAAATAACCCAATGGTATTATGATTTTCAGTATTACGGATACATCTATAGACCTTTTAGCGTGACGAAACAAAATGGCGAACACTTTATAACGATTTGACATTTCGTAAGATGGCAGAGTGGAAATGATTTATGGAGAATGGAAGATAAATTTAAGTCAGTTTTAATTACAATTTCCTATACGCTTATAATTTTGTCATTGAGAAGCAGGCGCTTAAAAGCTTTCGAAAAGAAATTCGATAATTTATTATTTGATAAAACACCCCTCTTTATTTTATCTCGACTTAAGTGATATATTCATATTGCACCTACTTTCTCGTTTTGATTTAAGGTTTCGAGTGATTCATTTCCTTTTTTTTGTTTTATTATTCCAATAAGAAACGAAGAAATTATTTTATGGCGATAAATCATTATTTAGCGAAGTCGTTTGATCGTTTTCTTATTTCTATGAGTTGGATTACATCTTACTCTAATTACTAGGTAGTAAAGTGTGAGCGACTCATTTACACAATCATTAAGTCAAAAGTAGGTATCTACATACTTCGTTTACAAAAGCGATTATGTTTTAACTAACGATCTTACAGTGTCAGTTTTGTAGAAAAAATGAATTCTCAATGGCAAGCGGAATTGCCGTTAATTATTTTATAAAGGGGAAATGTATCAATTGGATTGCAAATAATCTAATTATTATCAGTCTCACAATTCTTTATAGTCTCGTCTCGCCATAAACAATTATGGGAAAATAACGAAGAATGTGCGTAGCTCGCTCACCCTTGATTATTTTATTCAATTGTGTTTCCTATTTGGCATTTATACTCGTTTGCCAAACTATATATAAACATACATTATTGTATTGATTAGTATTGATCTCTCTCGTGATTGATATAAGGTTTGTCTAATAATCTCTGAAATAAAAATCTCAATTGTAAACGATTAAGTCATTGATTGTAATATGCGCGAGATTTAACGGCTTCGCCGCAAGAAATTGTCTAATTGAAAAGTAAATTCCATCATAACTCGCAAAGTTTTTGATTGACATTTTATCGCCGTGGAAAAATGCGTCGTTCGCTGAATACATTTACCAAAATCGATTCAAACTTTATAATGAAGGTCTGATTTGGGCCGCTCGTTCCTCGGGCATTTTAGGTTTAAAATATATAACAAGGGAAAAGTTTCGCGATAATATAGGCAGATTAACGCTAGTGGGACCCATCCAGCGATAGACTTTACGCTTTAATGCTCCTAGCCTGAATATTTTATCGCTTCTGAACACACGGTGGCCTATAATCTAGGTATATATCGGCTACTCCTAATACTGTGCTCACCCACGCGATATCCGCAGCGAAGAATTCACCGCGCGGGGTGTGAATGCATATTTCATTTCAGATCCACAAAAAATCTTATTTGGATATTATTCGCAAAAACTCACCGAGAAAAATAAAGTCTCCATAACAGCGACCCACGCACTCGTTATCCTTCCATATCTCCTTGACTCGGGCGATAGATATGTAAATGGTGCCAAGAGTCGCGATTATCGTATTTGCTTTATATGAACGACTTCCTTGTAAGGCAATCGCACCTTGAAAATAATAATTAAAGTGGAAATTCACCGACTGATGGAATACGAAATATAAACAAACGGATCCGAAGGTGGCGATGCATGCGATTCCGATCCTAGAGCTCAGAGCCTCGAGCCCGGAGCGACGTTGCAACTCAAATTTAACGCACGGCAGAAGTAGCGATCCAAACGATCGCCCATTTAATAATGTGGAACGAATGTTTGTCGTTGTCAGCATTTCCCGCTCGCAATCCGACACTTCATACATTTTTCACGCACTATAGCCGCGTCGAGTCGGTCGCTGATTCGAATATTTCAATTAATATTAAACGCTTCTGTAGTAAACTAATAGAGACGCAACATTATTGTGACAAATGGAAGACTTACAACAACAGAACGCGACCCAGGCGTGATGGCCGACACGATGATTAAATCGTTGTTAATACAAGGTACCCGCTGCATGAAGTATTCGTTAAAACGTCCGAGATTTTATGAACGCACCACGAAAAGTCCGAATTCCTAAACTTAACAGTGCGTCGTATCCTCAATAAAAGTTAATTATTATAGCAGCGTGTTCCACCTGCCTCGGCCCGAGGAATCTGTCGGCAAATCTTCCCCGAGCAAGTGCACGATACATCATTTCTCGGCCATCTACCGCGACAAATGGGAACTATAACCGTAATATATTACCTTTAGTGCCCTTATTAGACTACATTTAGATTAACGTTTAATTAGAATCTTGTCTGTGGTTCTTATACTCGGAAACACGCCTTCGTTATGTACGCGCGTGCAATTTTAGTCAAATCACGTCTGTATTGAATCGAGTTATATCACACGCGTGTATCCTGACTTGAAAGGTAAAATTTAATCTCCGGCTTGTATACCTTAATTCATTCTTTGTGTACATATTTTATGAGCGTTTCATAATGAACTTTACGTGCCCGTTTTTTGTGAACACAAAATAATACGAAAGTGTTTCATGTTCCTACACACCTAAAATGCGATGTTGCGCTTATCCATTGAACGGAAAATAATAATTTGAATACGCGCCTTTGTGCCGCTTTGATGCCTGTCAATCGGCTTCGGGTCTATACAAACTTCGCTTAAGTTGACTTCGAGTCTTTAGGCGTTCTTCAATACGCGAGGAGTTTGGTGTGCAGACGTATGTAATGAGGTTCAGTTAAGTGTAATAAGTAATAAGTAGTAAGGCCATACAAAGTGACATGTACAGATTACTGATCTTCAATGAAACTGCCGTATTTCCTTGATTTACGCAAACCAATAGCACTCATTGTCTTACTGGTGTAAAAAGTATCTGAGGTAACATTACATTTGGGTATAGATTGAATTTGATCCTTAAACTGGATGTATTTCTTACCGGTTTATAAACATTGCGTAATTTTTTTGTGCCTATTTTATTGAATTAGGAACTTAATTAATTTCATTGTAAGCATTTTTTGCATTTAGTACACATGTCATTTGTACAAAAACCATCTAGTATCATCGACGATCTCAAATCCTAGGTGGTTTGTCGTCATGAATCTAATTTTCCATTTAATGACAAATTAAACTGGCAATATTAACATTTTATCGATCGAATAATCTTTGATTCCCCATTACGCAGCAATTGATTTATATCGATATAAACAAAGAATTTACTTTTATTCCGTGTCTTTTGAGAAATCAAATACGAGTACAATATTGAATCACGATATTAATGAAGTTCCACACAATTTGTAAGAGAGTTTCCCAATACATGTAATATTATCACCATTTATCGATCAATCAAAACTGAATACGTCTACATACACGTGTCGTATTTGTATTTGTTCTCTATTTATATCAATTCGATAGCATACAGTGCCAACAACAAAAACGCCATTCCCGTTTACATAGGAAATCTCTTCTCAGTCGTTTATTTAATCAACGAATTAACTCGATTTTTAATACATTTACGGTGTGTCGTACAAAGTACAAATAAGTGTGGATTTTTGTGGTAATCACTAGTTATTTCAATGTCAATAATTTGGCGTGTAGGAAAATGACCACACAGCGAGAATAAATATGCGTTATTTATTAGTATTATTTTATTCGAATGTCATCGCGTCGGCTGAGCTTCGCGACCGTAAAACTCAGTTTAAGTTCAACTGCTCCAACTTAGTCATGGCGTTATTAAAAACGTAACGTTTTTTAATCAATATTAATGCACGTAGATACCATCACCTACTTGTTTTCACGTCCCAACACATCGCCGTCTAGCTAATATGTACACTCGCTTACCTGCATGAGTCATAGTGTAGCCACTCCGCTCTCTGCTCTCTGCTCTGTGCAGGAAGCGTTCTCCATACAAAATATCCTCGGGCTATTTCGTGTCTCCCCGTGATCTTGTTGACTCTCCGGTCGAATTTCTAAACCAGAATCAAAACCGTACGCGGTAATCGCGCTACAAGTCTCGGGACATATCCGCCGCTCGCGTTAATTACGATGTTCGGCATGCTTTCGTGGTTTCTCCTCAGGGTCGGCCGAAATAAACCGGTCGTTGATTCGTGTGAACTTGCACTATTATTATCGTCGCACTGCATCGAATATTTATAATATGCAGCGTGTGAACCTATACTTAGTGCTCCAATCTGTGCCAAATTTATCGCAGGATACAACAGTATTTGAAGCACCACCTGGTAACGCGTAAAAGATTCTCATTCTGCTCAAAATCTCCAAGTTAAATGCCGTACCAAATATTATACGCAAGGTGCATATTTCTCTGATAGTCTAGTAAATTGGTGTGAAATCGTTTCTTCGCCTTGTTTTCCGTGCGTGTCCGCCTTTCTCACTGCGCTAAGCTTTGCTAAGTCGACTCCTAACTCTGTATTATCTTGGTTCAAATCTTACTTAGATTAGCGACACACTAACCGGTAACTAACAGCCGGTAACCGGTAACCGGTAACAAGTAACCTGGTGTGAGGACAGTGACTAACATTACGTTCTACGTCAATAAGTCGGGTATTGTTTAAACCCGTTTGTAAAGCTGCTCACTGCTTTTAAGTTTATGCCTTTTTAAAAATAAAATACTGACTTTTGATTTGTAATCAAACGTGTATATAATTCAAGAAGTTATCGAACAAATATCCACAATATTTTAATATTTTTTTCTGATTTAATTCAGTATTAAATATTATTTATATACGAGTACCTTCTCGCACGTGAACCTTCCGTGATTAGGAATTAAGAATCTTCTAACCAATTGGAATAAAAGTTTTAATCCTAGGGTAAATTAATTATTTATATGTAATTTATTAAACTAACTGTTGGAATATTCAAATGCGAACACACATAGGAGGTTCGATTTTAATTTACTGCTATTGATACAATAAAGCGTATTGAACCGATATTAATATTGACATTACGTAATAAATTAATGTGTTTTGTGTGATTTATTGGTGTCTCTCTCTCAAATTCGTAAAGACTAATGTAAGATTCAGAATGGACATTAATTTTCTTTATCAGAACACATGGCTGTTGTAATTTACATATGTATCCACGACACTTCTAAACCAGTTTCTATGACTAATTCATCTATGGCTAGTTACCTATATGTGTGCATATGTTCATATTTGGCTACGCTCGCTGAGAGTTATTGAACTTTCTGGTACCTGAAGTGGTCCACCTTAAATCTAACATTCGGCTGATAAATTCATACCAGCCTGAGATTCTACCTGGAGAGATCTATCGATTGCGGGTCCTCTTCATGTGGGAGGGAACAAAATCTAGATTTTATTAATGATTATTACGAATAGCCTCCATTGTGCTAATGAACTATGCTGCGTGATCAACGAATTTTTTTCATATGTTACGGCGAATTTGTTTTTAAACCCGTTTATTATTGTTTTGTGTAAAATTGTATCTTATCATAAAAAAGGCACATCAAACTTTATGGCGTTGTCGGATAGGGAACTGTTATATCGATAAAAATGTTTCTCCATTTAACGACACCATTAATATCTGAGTATTTCGACAAGATGGAGACTAATCAGCTAGATTAAAATATAATCAAATTTATGACAAATTTCATATTTAGTTTCTACGGAGGTAATTTGTTTTAATTGAATGTCGTCCAACCATATCTGAGAAACCGTAAACGAAAGGTCTGCGTGAATTTTTCTTTGCCTCGAATTCGGAATAAGATGCTTCTATTAACTGTTCCGAATTTATAAGGTACTCGTGTTTGAATGAAGTTGAGAGTTGTCATAAGTAAAGTTATTGGAAAAGTTTTTTTCATTTCAGCTGTATGTTACCTTATACGAGTATTTTCTTATTATGGATTCTCGATAAAATTAGTCTCGGTTATTCCTATACGAGTTTACGTAGGTACAATATTATTTGCTGATTTCATTCATGCTCCATCCTCCATCTCTCCATCTCTACTTCTGCCGAGGAAATTGACTGAGCACTTCAGTGGATCGTAATCCTTCGTAAATATTTGTTCGTTCTTCGTAATCTCACGTCAATATTTGCGATAATAAATAGCTATAAAGTAATCGGGAAAGATTCTGCAGCAACTAAATTGCGCCGGGCCCGTATTACAGAGGTAAGCAAGCCTGTAAAAAAGTGTGTTTAATTTAGGGTCCGGGAATAATGTGTAATTACCGTCGATGGATAACGGGCTTAACTATAGTTTAAGAGGCGCTTTGGGAATAGGCAAATGGTTTAACCGGACCTAGGATGTAATATGGCGAATCAGATCCCGGAACATATTAGCTTCACATGTACTTTTTAATATATGCCTTGTTTATAATTTAAATGACTGATTTTGTATTTATACCTTATAATTTTGCTTAGCGGAAAACTAATTGTGATTATTTTCTTTGTTTCAGGTAGGTGATGATCAGCAATGCAGTTCTGCTTTAAGCGTTCCCTGGTAATGTGGTATAATTAATCCGACAAATTCCCTAATTATGTCGCAAACGAATCGCGATAGCTCTAGCGCAGTGCAGGGTTTTGACGCGTACGACAAAGTAATGGAAGCTATGTCTGCAATGACGTCTTCCGCGATATAAGAAGCATATTATTATTTTATTTTATAAAACACATAATTGAAGCTATAGCACTTCCAACTTCACTCGTCGCGGCATCAAAGGCGAGCATTATAAATGCGCTATGTACAAACGTACAATACGAGGAGTGGCAAATTATCCAACAGTCATTATGGATAATTGAGAAAAAGTCATTATTTTCAGTGCCCTTGCAATAAGTTCATTGGATGTGATCTTTACAATACGCTCTTCGTTTTATTTTTTAAAAGGAATACATTCGTCAATTTCAGCTTTGGGAATAGTTCATGTACCTTGGAATTTCGACGTTTCCCTGTCAATTTTTGTTCTTTTTAAGACATTGGATAAGGGCATAACTTGTTTGCTTAGCCGAGGATGGTGTGTGGGTAGGAAGTAGGTTCTCGCTAAACAGGGCTCTCTTTTATGATTCCACCCAATTCCAATTACGACAGTAGGAAAATCAGAAACTTTTAATGGCTTACACGATTTCCCTTTTAGTGGTGGCGAAAGTATCACGCTGACTGTAATTATTCGAGCGAATGAAAACAAACGCTATTTTTTCTAATATGGAATAAAATTAAAATCAGTTTTCGCAAAGCGGGAAAATTTAAACGTGACAGGAAGTGGGGGTCTTTTTTACGGTCATTGTTAATTTCTGACACATTTGTCAGGTTAATGCAGCGAGATATATTTGAAAACCGACAGAAATACCTAACAGTTATGAAAACTTTATACTGCCTTATAATAACTTTATCCTCAACTTTCCGTTTTGTTTTATGGTTTTGAAAATTAATATTTTGAGAGCACAACCACTCAAAAACACTTATAATAGTGAATCACAGTACGAGGACAAAGGCTCGAGTAAAATCAAAGCAGACCGGTTCGTGGTCCCGTGATAGTGTCGTGAATTCATAACCATTTATTTGAAAGCGGTTAAAAATAGCACATAATAAATGTGCGATAAACTTACTGATCAAATCAATATCCGGCGTGGATTATCTGGATACGTTTACATATAGCCCCAATATCTTATCCAGAAGTGCGATGATACAACGTTTTCCAGGTCCATATATTAAAAAGGGAAATCTACCGTTTCGCGATGACAGTGAAACATGACGTAGATACGAGTAAATCAATAAACCGTTATTTCTTATCTTTTGCTCGTGTAATACGGACTCCCATATAAAGGAGCCTCGCATCGGACGCCAGATATGAAAATTTTACCAGTGTATCGGACAGCTTGTATTATTTATTCTCATAAAATATTTATAGCAGTCCTTTTTATTGAACGCACTTTATTAGTATTT
Organism: Micrasema longulum; assembly: GCF_059751315.1. Classification (NCBI taxonomy): domain Eukaryota; kingdom Metazoa; phylum Arthropoda; class Insecta; order Trichoptera; family Brachycentridae; genus Micrasema; species Micrasema longulum. The sequence goes on along the minus strand of NW_028277385.1, from coordinate 443,599 downwards.
GAAAAGATGACTATATTCAATCTAGCCGCGGTTAAAAGATGACTCGGGGTGCCCAAGTGACGCTTACAGTAGACCTTTCTTTTCAACTACCGAGAAAGTTTATCAAAACACCTTGTTATATTATATCTAATTGTAACTACACGGAATATATCTATTTGCAGTAAGATAATAAATTCTCATTATATTTACGCCGAACGCTTTATCGCGTCAAGTCCAAATGAATATCAGTCAGCGGTGAAAAATATCTTGGTTTATTAATACACAAATGTTAGTGACAAACATTTTTTAGACAACTCACTATTATTGATTTAGTTTCGCCATTTGAGGTTGTTAAGTAATTTCACGGCTACAAAATAGATACATAAAACGCGTTTAAACAAATGGCTTTAATTATTTGCGCATATATTTCCCCGTAAAACATGAACGGGGTTTAATGTCGGAGATTATGGGTCTTATCGTGGCCAGTGGAATGCCTATTTATATTTTATTTAAGGGGTGAAAAATGGTAGTGCATTCATTCAGTAGACCCCCTGGTATTTGCCGTGGAAAAGGATTCCGAGTTTTTCGAGACTCTTTTCTTCCTTTTAGAGTACTTTCTCGGCTGCCTCCTGGGACGGTTGAATGACGCTGCGATAATTTTTCTCCACCCTGGCATATCCATCTGGTGAAAATATTTCCTTTGTTTCTCTGGTTTTTTCTTAAGTTTCTCTTTCTTTGTACCTATATTTTGTAATGGAATTCCTGAGTAGCAGAAGCTCGCATGTCTAATTTCAAAAGCTTAATTCTGTCGCAACTGTGAGATATTTATACGGTATTTATACTACCTTGTAAAAATCTTAATTATTATGATATATTTCAAAGCTACGCAATCATTCGACGTGATTTATATTACGTTGAATCATAGACTCGTTCTTACCAGCATTCGTATCGATTATATGTCAGTGAAATATCCGAATGTAAAATAATATACCGCTATAATAATATCAAATTTATTTTCGCGTCAATGTGTTCCGAATGAAAATCACATATTTACTAAAAATAACATCGCTTTTAAGAGGCAATAACGCTGAAAGCAAATGGATTCAGTATATAAGTGTAATATTAAAACATTAGTCCGGCCACAGTAATAATACTGCTCCGTGGAGTGAGAAAAATATCTGAAATGGAATCTTGCCAATTACATTTTAGTGTTTTTGCAAATTTGGGCAAAACGTTTAGTTCGCCAAAATTATGAAGACATTTCTCTTTATACGTTGACTTAATCTGCGCTTATCACGCTACCTAACTCCGCACTTTTATATGGTGGTGTTTTGCTAAATTATTCTATCCTTTTATAATGCCAGTCTTCAGTATTCTTAATGCGTGATGTGGGTTCAAAATAATCTAATTATTCACGTCTCTTTATCACTCGACCAAAAATCTTCCTAATATGCAGGGTATCGATGTACTTTCAGTTCGTGGTTGGAATTTGTTTTCCGAAAACAATATTTTAAGATGACAACCTAATCAATTTTAAACAATTAAGAATATTGTTTTCTAATTATTCATTCCTCATTTGAGTAGGTGACCTTTTTAATAATGGTTTGTTCTCAAATCATTATTGTTAATTGCATATTATCCCAATGCTTGACCTATTCGTTGGTTTTTAAAACTAATAATCATTATATTACTAAAGTTAAGCAAACCCATACTATATATTTCGTATTCTAATTACAGAGCGATAAGCTAAGATCCGTAACCATACTTGCTATGGATCATTTATCACAACTACCTTTTTTCAATCGAATCGCAGGTCATTGTAATAAATTTCTTATTGTGTAATTTATTCACAGCGCTAGATGGAACAACCGTTTTTTTTAAATGGCTAAATCACGATATTTATTTCTGGTAGCCAAATTTAATAAAAAACAATTCGTCATAATTTGTTTCGATATGTTTTTGTTCGGTCTAAAATATTGTTCAAGTTGTCAAAAGTTTTTTTTCTCCCAAAATCGGTGTTAAAATATATCCCTTGTATCTTGTCTGAGAACTCTCACGAAGTTTTATACCTAATTAAGCGCTGTAAACTTTTTTATATGTGCAATAGTGTGAAGCTATAGTAATTTATTAAAGGTAATAAAGTCAAGGGTCTCGGTGTCTAGCATACTCTTTCGACGTTGTCGTAAAATTTCAGTCGATATTATTTTATAATATCCAAGACCCAGTAATCCAGTTTAGCCTCATTCGTTAATGTGTACTTATGGGCCCTTGCATTATCTGTCTGAAACAGTAGAAGGCCCCTTTAATGCAATCGTATCACAGCATACTTCGTGGCAGTTATTAATGGATAGAAAGTTACAATCGTATTGGACTTGTTTGGTCAACCTTTTAGTAAAACGAGCGCCCGCACTGAGTACGAAACGTTAAAATGCAAAGAGAAAAAAGTAGTTATTGTAACAATATTTATAAAAAACCCTCGTGATAAAAATACAGCTATCATATTAGATGAACATCAACATAGATTTGTTTTAGATCAAACAAACATCAATTTGTATCGTTATGTTCCCGTTGTAGTGTGTTTTGTACAGGTTCTAAAGCAAATTACATATCTAGAATATAATGATCGACAATTTCGTATATCCGTATTTTTTTTACCAGAACTGCTCCGCGACCTGACTCTGTTGACCCCTGACACAGTTGTATGGAAATAAGTGTATTTAAATGTTAGGCCTAGATGCCCTAAAGCACTGACTTAGCTTAGAAGACCTCCTGTTGAATGGAAAACAGATTCTAATACCGTTATCGCCTCTAGTCGGGTAATATGTCGATCTGGTAAATGTTAAAGGTCACTTTTCTGTACTGGCAAACATGTTAGACTTAACTTATACTGTAAACGTATTATTTATTTTATATCGATATGCCAGAAAATTAAATTAAAATAAGATACGTAAATATACGTTACTTTTCTGTTTTGCGTTTGTACCACATTATAAACCCATGTTTTATTTCAAAATTCAACTGTTTCTCTCCAATTTTATATGTTCTTTTACGAAATATAAATTTTCAACGCATTACAACAAATCAGTTTCCTTTTGCTCTTTTATCATTAAAGGTATATTCACCAAAGATAATAAACGAAATAGCGTTGTCTAAAAATGATTTACAATGTTTCTTGCCCTGTGTTTCTCTGTGGTATAAAAATAAGATATTTCGAATAATATATGGTCTAAAATAAAATTGTCCAACTCAAAAAAACAGACCCAAACAGTAATATCGCTTTTTGCGGGTAACGCGCTTTGCGAAATTCAAATTAATATCTCGCGAGTCCATTGTTGTTGGGGTGAATGTTCTCAAATAAGGATCCCTCACCTGCGAATTTCCAAAACACTTTCCAAAAAGGAGGAAACCTCGTAAACTTTCTTATTCGACGGTCATATTAGTTCCGACCTTTATTGTTTCTCGTGTGTAGGTAATACGATTGATAGAATCGGGATCAGATATTTATCTCGCTATGGTATTTTCATTCCAAGGGACGTAAAAGTTTGTCGAATAAAATATAATTTTCGTGAACGTCAGTTTTTGTATTTCCGAGAATTTTCGTTTTAAAAACATAATCCGCTAATTTTCAATGTTATTTAAGTTCTTCTGTCAAACATTAGTGCTAATGTTTTTTTTTCGTTTAGTTGGAAGCGATTTTTGTGTTAAAAGCGGGATTTAATTTTGATTCTTAATTTTAACTTTTAACTTAGTTTAAATTTAAACTTTTGATTTTAATTTTAACTTTTACTTTTGATTTTAATTTTAACTTTTGATTTCAACTCTTAATTTATACTTACTTACATCTACTACCTGCATCTAATAATTTATTGTTGGTTGTGATTTTTTACAAATAAATTTAAATGTTCATGGAAGCAGAGAGAGAGGGAGGAAAGTAGAGAACTATACAATGTCTTCTCCTTTTTATGTACTTTTCATGTAATATTTTTATTTTTCCTTTTTTAGAATTCAATTATTTTTCCCCTCTCCTGCATTCAAAATAAATTAGTGTGAAATCTGTAATTGGTCTTACTTTTTTTAATTGTTCTTTTGTACCTTGTTTTATATAACAAGACGAGCATGCAAAATCCCCAAAAAGTAAGATTACTTATTTTACTATTCAATTTTTTATCTTTAAAATCCTAGAAGCAAATGTTGCTTACCTATTTATTTGTTGTTACGCCATAGATCTTAATGACTTTGACTTTGTTCCGTTTTTCGCACCCCAAAACTAAATCGATTTTGATTTTTTTAAAGAAAGAATATCAGAAATAAAATTCGAATGTCAGCACATTTTGCCTTTTTAAGAATTTTTTTATCATATTTGTATATCGTACATCCGGGCAGATTCAACTAGGCACTTTTAAGGGTTTTTGGATGGTAGATGTTAAGAAGAAGATGGTAAGAAAATCACCACTCTAGTGCCATAATTCAGGGAGAAAATACGAGAATCCGTTTGAATGAAGTAAAGTCCAATCGCGTATTTTGTTGAAAATAAATTGTTAATATGCTATTATGCGTCGGCCTCGCGGTGGTCAGCGCATTTGCCCACCATGCAAAAAGTCTCGGGCTCGATTCCCGACATGGTTGATATGAAATATTATTTAAAAAGGTGTTTTTACACTAGAATATTTCATAGTCCCTGGACTGGTACCTGAAGCGTAAGACTGATCACCTTACCTTCTTGTAACAAAAATGATCAAGGTACGCTGTGATTGGTGGACCAATGCAGTGCCCTATGCACCATTAGGTACGGAAAGGGAATGATGATGAATATGCTATTAAACTAAACAATTGTTTTCAACAAATTACAACAGGGAATGAGAATACCTTAAAGAAGGAAATATGGAAGTCTAGGCATTTACAGGGCTTTTGACCTGTCTATGGCTGGTTTAAGTGGCCGCTTTACACACTGTGTAACATTCACCATTTTGCCTATGTTTGAACATCCATATTTCTTCGATTTGTTGATTTTAGTTTGATTTTAGTTTGTTTGATTTTAAGACAGTCTTTTGTCTACAAACATTTGGACAAACTCAAATATTGTAATTGTTTTTAATTTCAAATTGGCTTTGTTTAATTTTTCGTCAGTCGGCTTTCCGTAAACCGGAAATGTATCATTTATTGATTCGTAAAAACTAGTGACGTCATGCAAAGTATTTCGTTTTTATTAAAAAAAAATTTTTTTCACTCAAGAAACTTCGCCGTACAATTGAATGCTCTAATTTTCACCGCGCGAAAGAATACATTTTTTATATCCAATTTCTCGTAGGGGTGAAATTATTTAAAGTTTTCTTTAGTATGTGTTTGACTGTCTGGGCTGGTATTCCAAACGAAATTATAGCGCGTTTTTACGTACTAAATACGCATTATAGCGCGCTGTAAACGCGTTCGGAATACCAGCCATGATATCGTCTCGCGACTCGCGAACAAACGTAGAGCGTCTGTAGTCTATAGGACTTACGCAAGTATTGGATTAGCACCTTTATATGCGAGACTGTTGGTTTTCGGTGGCTGGGTTAATTACCTCACTTAGCACGAGTGCGAGCAGTGGTATGTGCGATGTGCGATGTGCGAGTGTGCGGAGTATGCGTGCGGCTAGGTGTCGACCCCGCCGCGTTGCGTACGGATAGGTCATATAAATTAACTTTTAGGCGCCACGCTATAAGGTTAGGCTGTTGGGCAATACGCACGATGAGATCAAGCGCTTAGAGCCATGCATACAGATACAGCTTTATTATATCACATCAAAGGTAGGTACTTTATCTTCATTATGAAGTGGAATTCAACTGTTTTATGTTAAAAAAAGGCAATTACAGCAACTTACCTGGTACTATAAGGTACATTCTCATAACATGCCCCTTTCTAAATATGAGTTTTTGTTCCGTTAGAGCAGTTACGACTTTTTTTTTTTTTTTTGTATTGTTTTTTTTATGAATTCATTCTTTATTAATCAACAAAAAAAGCACTATCATTTTGTTTTCAAATTATTTTAGATGAACAAATCGATACATAGTTCCTAGATTTGAGTTCTGTTCACATCATCATTATTCTCTTTCCGCGCCTTATGGTGCATAGGGCACCGCATTGGTACACCAATCGCAGTGTATCTTTATTATTTATTTTATTTTTCAAATATATATTTTTTTATTTTTACATGAAGGTAAGATGATCGGTCTTACGCTTCAGGTACCAGTCCAGGTACTATGAAATATTCTAGTGTAAAAACATATTTTTAAATAAATATTTTATTTCAACCCTCTCGGGAATCAAACCCGAGACCTCTTGCATGGTAGGCAAACGCGCTGACCACTACACTCCGAGGCCGACATGCCGAGTCTGTTTACATTTGATGAAATTTTATTGCATACGAGTATGTGACTTGGTACAGTAGGTACTGGTTACCTATGTTTTTACCTCTGTATATATATTTTTTGCAAAATAAAGATGATTAATACCTAATAGTAATGCTAAAATGCTCATATATTTATTATTAAAGTAATTTAATTTCATTTCATTAAAACGTTTGAGTAATTAAATAACAGCTAATCCTTCAACATTTTAAGTTATTTATTTGGCGATTTATACTTACTTACGTGGTTATATAATGCTTATGATTTATAATGAAAACAGTATTTGTAGCGTAGTTCGTTTATAAATTTACATAGTGATCACTCCTTGTTACAACACCAGATTTCTTCCTACGCATAATCTAATACACACTTATAAGCACTCGAGTATATCTTGACATGTTAGCAAACAGTCGCCAGTAGGTCATGTATTCAAGAACAAAATAATATATTGAGTAAATACGAAACGTACCTAACTACTTGCGATTTTAATTGTAAGATTACATCACGAATGTGAATATTCTAATACGTTAAATCGAAAATATTATATCCCCTTTTCATTTCACTGGGTTTGAACTTGACCCGTTTGCATAATTCGACGGGGCTCAGTACTCGGTAGTTATGTACTCGGGCAATTCTACATGGAAGTATAATGTAAGTAGCTGTAGACAGATGCATTTGATAAACTCTTATCGAAATTCAATTAGTCGTTGAAGGCAAATAACAATGAAATTCTCTCCGTATTTTATTACACTGTTCTGCATACAATGGTTCGTTAGTAGCCCACGTGTTCGGTACTGAAAGAGGGCCTAGCGACTCCCGAATTAAACGACCCGAGACAAGGACTTGTGAAATGCGTAATACTCATTGATTATCCTTCTTTCTTAGCTGGTAGACACACATTACGATCTAAATATAATATTTTCTATCTCATCTGGGAAGGAAAACGAGGAATAGTGGGATACATACTATCGGAAGATGGATAAAGCGTTGGCCAATCCGAGTACTTATGCTAAAGGCCCTTAGCTTTAATTGCTTTCAATTGTTTATTCCATCCTAAAACGTTCCCTGTTTTAGTTAAAATAAGCGAACTACAAACCAATTAATCGACTTCACGGTGTTTATTCATTTTATTTTAATTGAAATTCAAGTTACTTCTCGATCTGAATTTAAGATTTGAGAATTCACTCGCAAAAACTTTGATCCGAGATAACTTCATTTATTAGGAAACTTTATCAGACGTTGCGTTGCGAAGAAGGGAGTTAATCGCTTCTGCTTGTAATTTCTTAATGTTCCTCGCGCAATATGTTGCCAAAATCTTTATGTTCTTTACCAAAGAGCGCGAGTTAGTTACGAATCACCACGTTGGCGTTGGATTAAATGGCATTGAAAAAGTATGTAGTTTAAACGACAATACCGCTTTTTTATACTCGCTTAGTACCTACCTAGTATTACAATGAAACCACGATAAATATCTGATTCACATCTGATAGAGCCATTGTGCTGTTAGTACTGAAATTACATCACATTTGTTTATGTGAATAACTCCATTCGTTACCTTTATAAAATGTAGATTAATATATTTCAATGCTTTTGATACTGACCAATAGATACCGGCCATTAATTATACCTACAGCCATCCTACAATATACACGTGTACGTACACATTAATTTTTCTCTTTTGACTAGGTACATCCAAATATTTTTGTAAGTTAAGGTGATTGATGCATCCTCAAATTTGACGTTCCATTAATATTTGTCTGCTCGAAATCCACTCCTACATTTGTGATGCATTGCCGAGTTGCAAAGTTTAAGTAAGCCGAAAGTGAGATTAATGTTCTCCAATATTGGTTAGGCCGTAAAATACATATTAATGTTGGAAACGACGAAACACAATTATTAATATTTATAACAACAATGAATCATTTCGTGCTGATTTGTCTGAGTAAAGCTGTATTTTGTTTTCCAGATTCGTGTATGTAAATTTAAAGCTAAATTTTAGTTTGAAATTGCTTATTTATTCTAATCGGGTTTCGCTTTGCATATTAGAAGACGAATTCACTTTATCAGAATTATTTGACGGCGATCGAAAGCGTATTCAGATACCTAATGTAGGCTGAGTAATGATTATATTTATGTATATATTTGATTAACTCGGATGAATTACAGATGATGGTGTACGAAGCCTTCGAGACTTTGATCAAATTTATTGTTGATTGCGTATTATACTCACCCACGGTACACCATGATCAATATACATGTGAACAATCCATTCCGCCATTTCGACAAACGGAATCTAATTATTCTTAATCCATTGAATAAGCAGGATCTTAAATCAAACTGGTGACACGATTAATCAAAGTAGGTACGTGCGTATCAGAAGGATATGTCAGTATAGAATAGTGAGAGAACGGAAAATCGTGTCAGTTTGGAAATAAACTTATCGAATGCTTTGCTTTCTGCTCGTTGTACATTCAGCAGTCTTCAATGTAGCCCCGGGGTACGGACTTATCGTATACGACGTATCCGAGCGACGGGCTAACTCGTAGCGCCACCGGTCGGCCCTGAAAATTACCCGTTTTTCGAATTTATAAGAGCCTATATATTTTACATATATAATTATTAATTACGTGAAGATTTCGGGTAAGAGGTGTTTTATAGAGTGGTAAACAAATGTAACCATCACCGCACATCGATTTTCAGTAATTTTATGGTTCATTGAACACGCTGCATTCCTATAACGTTGACACGAACAGCATTGAACGCAAATGCTCAGCGATGGATCATTAAAAACCCTCTGCTTTTAAATTTATTATTTTAATTTGACAACATCTTATTTTTATTTCACAAGTCGATACAAATATGGCGCCAGAAGATACGATCATTATTATTTTATTACTCTGTATGGTTTTAATTGCGAATTAAATTATCGATAAAATATTAAGCGAGTAAAAAAATTGCTTTTTTTTACAAATCGGTAATTTTGTTTTCGTGTTTTCTATAAACAAATTCTCTGATGAGTGCACTGTTGAGTTACCGTTTCATAACAAACGGATCATGTTACCAATTCTGTAGCATTGTCGTCCAATTTACATAATTTTAAAATTTGTTTCCATCGATTGATTCGCAAGTTCTGATTTCAATAATGAATTCAGTAACCTTTTCATCAATTTAGTTTCGCCAAATATCCTTGACCCAATTGCTGATTTTGTAATTTATATTTCTTTATTGTAGTGAAGAGGTCTTGGCATAAGTGTCCAATGAGGAAGTTCGGTGCTTTTTTGCCATCAAACTAACTATATTTTTATGTATCGTATTATCATCGCTTTGATTTTGTAACGTTTTGTAATTTCTCCGCCCGTGACGCGACTAGTTATCGTCGGTGAGTTGTCCTGGCTGGTGAGTTGGCTTCTCGGAAACCGGAAATCTGTCCAACGCTGTAGTAGGTTGGTTGACTAGCAAGAACTTGTGACGTAGTTCTAAACAGTTCATTTTTATTATTTTTTTTCATACATTTTCGAGGAACTTCGCCGTACAATTAAATGCTCTGATTTTTAACGCGTGTAGGAAAAATACTTTATATCCAATTTTCCGTAACATTGCTTATTCTATCGCAAAGAGATTAGGGATGCTGGGTCTATCGCATCGTTTCGTGTGATTAAAAACAAACATCCATATAGGTAGATAGAGTGTCATCGGAAAACGTCTGGATTTTATAACAATGTTTTGTTTTTGAAATTCTTTTTGTGTATATATTGTTTAATAGTTAAGGTATAACCAGGTATTCAAACTTTATTTGTGCAACTATCTAAAATAATTACATAACATTACAGTTTGTAAATTGTACTGCCTATTATATAAAGAAAAGCATTTTTTATGTGAAATAAATTGAAAGAATATACCATACTCCTAGAAATATTGCAACAAGTAGAATTTTGTAAATATGTACTTAAATTTCAACAATAAATTTCAAACAGAAAAAAGACAGAGATCATTTTGATTATTTGAATAGGTTTTGTAAAATTCACATTTACGAAACTCTTTTCATTAAAGTAATTTATTTAAACCCTTACCAAATTCGCCAAAACGTTCGTTGAATTTCACGTTTTTGGGTCATACCGAAAACCGAAGACACCGCTTCAATATTGAGAATGAATTTGTATTCATTCCAACCCCAATCAACGGAGTTTATCGATATTTTATTACGAAATTTGCAGCGAAATTGTTATTTGATCGTATTTTTATAGACTACTTTGGCAAAAGATACTACAAAATTTGTAAGCTTATTAGCTGTCTTTTTCGTTAAGGTTTTTAAACTCTTCAGCGACTTTTTTCTGCCCGAAAATACCAGTTTTAAACAACAGGTGTCAAAGAAAAATGACGGAAATTTACATAATTTATAAATGAATAATTGCATACAATAAATTTCCGCTACATTGTCGAATCGGTGAATAAATAACCCGCTTTAAAAACGATTGTAAACTTCTTGGTCCTTAACGGAACTTAATTCACATTCACAGTAAATACACATTTATTCAGTTACTGATGTCGTTGACCATTTAATACCCTTCCTACTGCCTAAATTGACATATATTTTTTTCATGTAAATTACACAATCGAATGAATCAGTAGATAGATGCTTTATAAGCGAATCATTGGTGCGAAACCTTGTATTGTCTATTTCTATTAAACTTATTTTGAATAAGAGAACTGTCATGATGAGATTTTTACTTGATTCTAAACCAAAATTTAAAAAAATAAATGACGTTCTGATTGATACAATATTTTACGTATTATTTACAATACTTACATGGAAATGCATATCTTTACCGTGTAATTTTAACTTTTCCGACGATGCCTGTTAAAACCGCAACTACACGTGGACCGGACCATCCTCTAGGAATTAAACAAACAACACGTGTTTGCACTTGTGCGACAGTGACTAGTGACTACCCAAAATTTTACGAAATTTACGAAATTTACGAAAGTTACCCTTCGGATATTTTTATCTGTTATTTTATCCATAGTGTTGAAGTGCTTTATCTGTTTAGTTTTTTATTGTTTACTTTTTAACACGAACACTTGACAAATTTACTATTATGCTCAATGTTTGTTTTTGTAAATTTATTGATAATTTTAAGTGGCCAGAATTTCACTCGTCCATGCACTTTGTAGCTGCAAGACGATTAGTAATCTAGCTTCAATAGGTAAATGTTATCAACTATCAAATATTCTAATTTAGTAAATGAGGTCTAGAATTCCAACCGTTCATGCGCTCAGTAGCTGCAAGACTTGTAATTTAACTTCTATTTTTATAAATTGGTTTTTTATTATTTATTTTTTTTAAATATCACTAAATCTCTAAATTTCATTGTCAAATAAAAAATGTTAAAAGGGGCTGGATTTCTTATTGTCTATGCGCTCTGTAGCTTCAAGACGTGCTGTAATCTAGCTCCTGTATATCATAATTGGAGACGAGGAACAAGAATCCCAACCGTTCATGTGCTCTGTAGCTGCAAGACGTAGTGGGATATTTATTTATTGTACAGCGCCCTTGAGGTGATTTTCACAAAAACGGCGCTGTATAAATTATCCAAATATAAATAAATAAAAATATAAAACATGAATAAACCCATTGATTGATGTAAACAAATCAACTAAGTGCTATTTAAAACCGTTTTACATGAAATTAAAATGCCGTTGAAGTTAAGCAGCGATAATGATTAGAACTTTATTAAAAGTTCATTTAGGCGATTCCCTCGAAGCCGCTGCAAGCGAGACATAATTTTCGGGGCGTATTTCGAGCGCCGCGCCGAGTAGGTACAACAATCGCCGATTACCGATTACACCCCGCTGCGGTCAATATCACGAGTCTTCCGCCTAACCTGCGCTTCCCGCTCATGCATAAGGCATGAAAGGAAATCGGACATTTTTACATAATCCAGATCGGTTCAATGATTCCTCGCAGCGACCGCGACATCTACTAGCACGAAACGCGACCTTTGCCGGTTCTTTGACCCTAGTAACGTCTGCCCGAAAAACAGATGAACGGAAAACAATCGAGACCCGAAAAAAGTCATGCGATTTATAAGTTACGCAGGCGAGAAAGCATTGGACAGACGCGGTATTTTAATACATTTCTCATTTGCAGCTTGAGAATTATTTATTTAAGTCAATTATGCATATTTTATGCGACGTCATGCAATGCCCTCGTTTTTGAAAACGCATGCATATAACTCAAACATTTTTATTTGAACTGTCAGCGACGCCTTTTAAATACTCTCGAAGTGTTCATGGCATACTTTTTTCTTAATATATTTACCTCCGAGACAATAAATAACCTAAATCACCTCATTTACATATTATTTGCTTACTGATTATATCATAAATATGTTATTTCGCTTTAAAAAAACACTGCAGTTAAGCAGTTATGTATCATGACCTCGAGATCTTTGTAGGTTGTAATCAAAGTATCGATAAACTTAATATGTTGAAGGGTTATTTTTGTTAACCTGTATATTCCATTGCGTTTTAGCCTGCCTTTGGTGAACCAGATGTGGTACGTAGGCAATATTTTTTGCAAATAAAAGACTGAAACTCTCATCATAAAACTGGAGCCAAGTTAAAGCACTTACTCATATTGAGCCAGAGCTTATAATAAATCATCGTTTTGCATCCATTTCCTGAAAAAAAGATTCTCGAAAAATAATAGGTAGCTTTTGCAAAAATAAACATATCATTTAAATTTCATTCTTTCTATTATTCAAATATGTAATTATTTTTAAAAACAATTTATGATACGTTGGTGTAAAAGCAGGAAATGGTCGGTCTAATGTTTTGCTTCATAAAGTATCTTTCTCATTATTTCTGTAAAATTAGTTTACGTTGTATTGTTTTTTTTATTTCATTTACTTTATCTAAATTCAATTTTGTTCGAGCCTACAATATTATTTACGCCGTGGAAAGAATCGCGAAACTTTTAAACTGTTAAATTTATTTTTTAAATTAGCTTTTTGAATTCGCCTGCTGCTATTTCCGATTCGAGTTCAAATCCCTTCGGATTACAAACTATGGCAGCGATTCGCGAAGCAACAAACTTTCAGTTTAAAAACTAAAATCCCCCAACATTATACACTCCCATTCCAACAGGTACATGGCTCCGTCAAGAAATCTGCACTTAACGAAAAAGTTTACTAAATCACTCAGTCTGTATGTTCATGTATGTGCAAAAAACAAACTCTTTTCAAGATGTGGCGTGGCGTCACAAGTCATAATGGAAAAAATGTTTCCTTTTTACGTCTCGAATCAACGAGTATGTATTCCGAACTCATTTCAGCTCTGTGATTCCCTATAAGTTGAAATCAGTTAAGCATTTTTAGCTTATATGTTAAATATGCATATATATTTGTAATGAAATATGGTATTATATTTTGGGGTAACTCTACTAATGTACAGGATGTTTTTTTAATGAAAAAACGACGTGTTAGAAAAATGGTAAATGCCGATTACCTGGCAACATGGAGACCAATTTTAATTAGATTAAATTTATTAACAGTGACTGGTATTTATACAATGGAACTTAGTCTTATTGTTTTTTTTTTTTTAAGTGTTACAAGTGTTTCTAATAAATAAATGGTTCTACAGTATAAATGAATTTTTGTTAGATGTAATTGAATGAATTAAAATTTACAAAATGTAAATAACGAAGGCAATAGACACCGTTACTGAAATACATTTTTTTTTACTGTGTTTTCTCAACTTCTTACTTATTCACTTTCATTTTTGTTTTTTTTTTAATTCTTTTTTTTTCTACTTTTTTTTCATAACTGTATTCTTTTGTTTGTTTTTTTGGTCAGACTGTAATAAATTGCTAGTGGCAATAAGTTTGCTATTTAACTGTGTATACCTTTGTTTTTTTATTTAATAATATATATTGATTTATTTTTGTATTTATCACATTGTATATATTATGGTTTTTAAAGATTTTTATAATGATAAACAATATTTTGATATTGCATAATTGTTTGTGTATAAATACTAGATCTAACTATCTATCGAGTCTATGATTACTTTAAAATCTAGTCGACGCGACGTTCACTCACAAAATTTGGTGTAAATTTTAACAAAATATCTCTCGATTGTTAAAGAGTCGTGAAAACTGGTGCTCAAGCGAAATTAAGCTTCTAAATTTACCCATAAGGGTATTTTTCCCACATGCAAGAAAATGCAGCGCCGTTTCACAAGGTATAAACACGTGTGCCTCGTTCGGCCACTCGTAATTCTCTCGCTTCGTGAACATTCGTGTATTTCGGCGTTCTAAGTGTATATATTAATTGTGAATTAACAGGAGCGGTTTCGCGGCGGCTACAAGACAAATTACCCCGCGTCAGGCAAGCCCCCTCTCCCACTCTCCCCCACCGACCCCTGCTGGCCACCTAGAGAGCATAAGGGTCGGTTTGTACGGTCGAGCGGGAAAACGCCCAGCGCCTAATTTTCACGCCTCACGAATTTAGAAATGTCCTCATAAAATACGCCCTAGTACTGTACTGCCGGAACGATGAGACTTAATGCATTTAATTATCTTTAATCTAAAATACTTATAAATATTAGCACTTTTCGATATCCGAAAAACGATACTCACGTTTTATTTTGACACCGAACGTCTCGAAAATAACGTAATATTATTTCGAGATTTTTCTTAAAGTAGAATACCATGTTTGAGGACGCTCGATACACACTATCGACTTGGTTTTGGCACCCAAACTTAAAATTGATATAAAATGTTTATCTCCCTGTAAATCAACCCCTTATTTTCTTACTACAAACATATTATGATAGTTCTTTCGCTCAAAAACTTAAGCATCTGAATATGAAATAGATAAATGGTAGGACCTTTGTGTTTTTTATTGGATGGTCTCGGTAGGTTCGTGCCAGTCGGTCCTTTCCGGTGTTCGTTATCTTTGGAAAATGAATGAGTGGTTTGCCACCCTAAGTCGAGCACCCCAAACTATTTTCCCGCTTTGTCGTTTTGTGTTACATCAACACCTTGAAAATTCTCTTTATCTCGTGTTTGACCGCTCGGTGGGTTTATTTATCTTCGCTCTAGCTATCACTGGAATACAGGAAGTAGAGTTTTAGACGTAGAATACTCGAAAATTAATTGATATGTCATTGCTTTGATTGAGTAAATGGTTAAGTTTAAAGCATCATATTCGGATCTGGCTGATTAATAACTACGTGAAATAGTCCCAAGTCCGCATTTCCCGCTTGTCGGTGGGTGTAGCGTGATACGAAACAACTTAACGAAGCTCATCGATTATGTCGGCGAAGATTTACGGTCTAAATAAAAAATAAAACATTTGCACAGCCGACAATAATATCAAACACGCGCATATTTATCAACTTCTGGGTGAAAAACGATGTTCTGTGTCGTAGCCGGTCTCTAGACCCAGCTGAGGGGTGAAAAAATGTCGGGGATAAATAAAAAAAACTGTATCCTTTTGGCTTCAGGAGCGACCCTTTACGATGGGAACGAAAAGATTTATCTTATTTTATGCAATAATTCTCTCTTTTTAAATAGCTTATTCCAGAATAGTTTACTGTTATAATAAAATATTGTAAAAAATAGTATACACTCGTAGTAAGTAAAATAATTGTAAATATAAGTTAATATACACATGTAATATTAAAAATATTGAAATTGGACTTTTTTCCTACCTAATATTAAACTAAATTAAGTGTACCTGCACATAAATACCCATAAGTAACATCAATACCAGCTTAGAATTATATTTTATTAAAATTCATTTCGCACAAACCAATGTGACTGGGGTTTTAACTTCTTGGTCTACGAGTACATTCTTAACTAACCGTTGTTATTTTTTTATTAACTTTTCAAAAAGTTTCTTTTAAAGTTATTTTAAATATCTCTGTTTCTAAAAATGCCTCTTCTGTGTAGTGGCAGTTTTCTTAGAGAAGCTCCTAAAATTTAATAAATGTCCGCGCTTCAAAGGCATCGCTCGCGAATGGCATGTTTTGTTGAATTGTTACATAGCTCCCCGATATTTCCACTCGAAAGCAAACATATTTATTTTCGGGGGGTTTGCGCCTTGAGTTATTTATCGAGGAAATATTTCGTCCTGTTGATTTTCCGGATTAGATTCGTTCGTCTGACCGGAATATGTTGTTCGGCTGTTTGTTTAGTGCAACAAGCGTCGCGCTAAGGGAGAAGATCGTATCTTGTCACGGTGTTGTTCCGGTTTTATTTCCATTTACCTTATTAGGCCCAAATCCTTTTTGTATTCAAATCTGTATTTTGTTATCGGAGGTCGTCCGTAACGGCTGTCGGTCGACAACCTCTAAATTGTATTAATAAAAAATTACGTTCGGCTATCGTTGGCATTTAAAATTGAGAATATTATTCTATTTGTGTTCCCGGTACGGAATCACTTTGTTTTTACTGTCGAGTTCACGGATATACTGCGAGAGGTCACATTTCAAAGACGCATCCACTCTGGTTACTGAACTCGTCAAATCGGCTCAGGAGTCGAAAAAATATCAGCTTATTGATTTTCGCGAACACTGCAAAGGTGAATTTCCGACCCACTCTCGAGTGTAGGTTTTGTGTTTCCCGAGAAACAGATACGTAAAGTTCTACTTTTGTGTAACACGGGTTAATTATCATATTTTAACATATTCGAGGGCGAAAAGCATATTTTAGCACATTCCGAAGTGTGAAAATGTATATAGAATAATGTTAGAAGCAGACTTCGTAGAAGAATCGACGTTCGATCTACTTTGTAGTGTACCCACAGTTAAACCTTCAAGCTTTAGCGCAACGGAAACTCGATAATACAGCGATCGTATCAGTCGTGACTTATCAATTATCGTTTAAAAATAAATTATTTCGTAACCGTCGAGCTAAGGGTTGTAAAAAATTATAGACATTCCCATCACAAAAATAATACACCTCCCCTACCCATCGACCGTATTAATATGGCACTCGTGTGTGAAGCGTCCATAAATTTGCCAGATAAAAACTGAATAGAAATTTTAGCAAGTCGCCCCGTTATGTAAAATAAATATGGAGTAAAACAAATTTCAATTACTCCTTGTTTTATTTCCTGGTTTTGCGAGTGAAACAGGATATGACTATTGAAAAAAGATTGCGGAAATTGTATTCAGAGATAATATTAAAAAAAATGTTTTCAATTTAGCAGTCGGAACGAACAAACGCGTTTTTATAGATCAGTTTCGCATTACGTATGATAAATAACACTTTTCCTTTACCACGCTATAAAATGCAATTACAATAACATTGTTTTATTTTGTATTCTTGATTGAATTTTTTTTACTTTTTTATGCTAATGGAAGCATTATACACCATTCCCTTATATTCAAATCATAATGCGTTTTCGTCTGTTTGGCAAACGGTAAATTTTATTATTACTTAAAAATATTAACCGACTTTGCTGAAAGGGAAAATAGTTCCTCCACCCTATCAACAGTAGTATATCCCCGTGGAATGCTTAAGTATATAGTAGGAACCCCGTTATTTACAATATTTATGGGGTGACATGTGATGGTCGCATGTCATATGCCGATCTTCCTATTCAGTTACTGTTAAAATAATTTAGAAAAGATGTTTAATATAACTTTATAAGTTTATCGTTAGTATTTTTCTGTTTATAATTTTTCCAAGTCAAATACACGTTCGTTCATATAAAATCCAGCTACAAATGCAACGCGCTGGAATCAACATTATAAAAATAATTGAAAAAATATATATCGAATATCGATAATCCTGAATTTGAAAAAATTCTACCTCATCTCTGTAGGAATATTGATAAAAAAAAGAAAAAATATATGTCCAAATCTATATGTTTAAGTACCTACTGGATTTTACGGATTTCATCAATAGTGGTTAATGTTTGAACCGAGATGGTTAATGTTATCTATTGTGATATTTCAACCATAAAAATCTGTTTTAGTCATTTTGACGAAAACGCAACGAATAATTTATTTTTTTCGATGCTACTGACCCTTAACTTATACCTACCGGAAATGTATTAGACCGATTTTAAATGATCGATAATGTGGAAAGTATTCTTTATGCATCATTTTCCTCAACCAAATCATGAAAAATTGTACACATATTTTATCACATGTTTTTGCATATTGTGATGAAAAAATAATTTTTAAAAACCCACAAAAACGCCTCAAAGGCGATCTTTAGAACTGGGTCTAATTTGACCCAACACCGCCACGCACGTATTTTTTTGAGCCAGCGGGCTTTAAGAGTTAAGGTGATATATTTGCAGGATGATATTTTTATACATATTACATGCATTAAAAAAAATATGTTTAAGGTAATAGACACATTTATGATATGCGAGCTCCTATAGCTGGAACTCGACCTCAGCTCAAAATATTTTCTGTAGTTTACAGTATTCGGTATACAAATGTCGGTAGTCGGGTAATACTGGACACGCTCTGAGAGAATATTACATTAGAGAGAATAATATATTGACCTAAATGTTGTTTCTTTACCCCTCTGCCACTTGTTCAGAGTTCCCCTACTCATCGTCCTCTTCTTCGTCTAGTCGTCGTTTTGGGGGGATGAGGGATGATTGTGTGCTGGGGAGATCAATCTCCTTATTTATGTAATGGAATCACTTCGTATTGAGGGCCTTATTTTGTAAATGTATCTTTCTGCAGCGTTGGAAAAATCTGGAAAAGAAATTTTTCTGGAAAAGATTTTTTTGTATTACTCATTACAAAATCTTAATCAATATTGTGGTTACAAACGCTAATTTATTAACGTTAATAAAAACAATTATTTCGATTTCGGCTTATAATTGTATCGCTATTTTGTATTAGATTTCTCATACTTTTGGTTTAAAAATGTTAAAGTGTTGGAAAATTTATTATAACTCAAACAAATCTAAATAAAACTTAACAAGCAATCAATTTCTGAAATCTTCTTTTTTCCGCGTTAAAAAGCAATGAACTCGGAATTAAAGAAGAATAAGGTATTTTTGATTCACCAAAGTTAATTACTGTTCGCAAACTTAATTAAGGGAATTTATAGGGTTCACTTAAACTTAAGTACTGGTTAAAGTAAAAAATGATTTAGTGCATCGGAGTTCCGTCTTTAGATAATTTCCACACGCTTAAACCGTTAAATGCGGCTGCTCGCAAAGTGACGCTGTAAAGTTATGAAATAAATGCGAGACAACCCGTTCGGGTCTTCGGGAGTTTACCGCTCCAAGTTTTAACTACCTCAGAACTTTACCTGAGACCAGCTGAACCAAACCAACTCGGTCATTCGGATGTCAGTTGCTTGTTAAAACATTTTTTCAAGTGCAAAAAGACACGAACCTCTGGCGTTACTTCAAATTACGACGTATTCTAACGAGAATCTTTTCCCGACTGCGCCACTTCAAAGCAATATTTTTCTACTAAAGTTTTGTTAACTTTTAAACCATCGGCCGACTATTTTCTCACTGAAGTTCTAGGCATACCGAGTTCACTTAAACACGACGGTCAATGCAAAGATAGACAAATTTCAGTTTAAAATTTATCTAAGAGGAAACAAGCTTTGAAAATTGTTTTTAAACTAATGATTTCAGTGTACATATTTTGAAAACGTAAAGTGCATCGTATTTCGAAAATTGAATACAAGGCATCTCGGATTAAGCGCATATTTTCAAGGAGCGCTTTTTCCAAAGTGAAGGAGCAGAAATGCAATTCCTCGCCTTAAGCAAGTATCTTGTAGCTTGTAGGGTTCATCAACTTTGACGCGATATTTTTCCTTCGTATAAGT
Source organism: Micrasema longulum (assembly GCF_059751315.1). Taxonomy (NCBI): domain Eukaryota; kingdom Metazoa; phylum Arthropoda; class Insecta; order Trichoptera; family Brachycentridae; genus Micrasema; species Micrasema longulum. Next base: position 423,409 of record NW_028277385.1, on the reverse strand, counting down.
CACCCCGAGCTTCTCCTTCATCTACTGATGCCTCTGGCTATTCTAAATTCAAATTCTTCCCGAGAGGGCTCCGTTGTACTTTTTTTTTTAAAATGCCGAAAGGAATGAAGCGCTTTGAAACTTGGCGTTAATTTGAATTAGGGACGAAAATTTGAAAATGCGAAAAGACTCGCTGTGCGGTGTTGTGGGGTAATTGAAAGTGATACGAGAGATACAAATTTGGGAGGGAATTCTCATTGTCACGACGATAATACCTACCGAACTCGACTTCTATGAAACCGAACAAAGTTTCGCTTCTGTAACAATAAGAAGCTTTTCTATGGAAAGAATCGCGAGCTTAATTAGAAAAACCTTTCGCGGAACAGTTAATATCACTGATAACTTACAATGTTACATACCATATTTATTTTAAAACGGCTTCACAAAAAAGACGCATCGTTTTTTTAAAAAAAAACATATATCATTAGGTTATCGTTGTAACTAAGTGTAAGCGTACAGTACGTTATTTTACCGAATTGCCCAAGCTATCTCGACTAGGCAAAAGGTGCTAAGTCACCACCGCCCACTCGCATTTAATCCCATGTCGGGTCAAATAGAGTTACTTATCTTACATTCGGGTTTGTATCCTAGGTCAAAGAGGAGAATTTAAAAAGCGCCAGGTTCGTGATAGCGTGATGTTGCGATTTGGGCAGATAAGAAGTATTAAGCACTCGCCACTTACTTTAATGGCTCGAGTTCGACGATATTGTCAATATGGCAGAGCTGTGCCGGCTGAGCTTTATTAATGTCCGGGCTACCCTCGGCTGCTCCGCGCCTCTTGCCATCTGCGGGGCCAGGGCCGATATGGCCGCGGGCTGTAATCCTCGCGGAGTACCCGCCCGTGCTAGTACCGGTACTGACCGCGCCGCGCGCCGGTACAGTTCACTTCCGAAAACCTGTCATAAATAACCGCACGGCCACCGACGGGAAAACTAAAATGGCGCAGGCGATAGACCGATTCGCTGGAAAGACGGTTCGATCGGATCTAAAAGAATATCCAATTCGGTGCAGCGCTGTTCTCTCGTGTATTTGAATAATCTCCGAATCCCATTAGTTCATTCTCCGAACTGTGAAACTGATGTATCTCGAATACCACGCCCTTTGATTTATTTTTTTATTACTTCGCTCCGAAGCGATTCGAATGTCTACTTTGCGCCGTGGCTTAACACTCTGTCGAAAGTAGAACGAGGAATTTGTATAGCCCTTATAAATCAATGTTTTACCTCGAACGTTAAGCTCGCTGCAAAAGGAAATGTAGAAATAAATAAACATTGTAGCGCTGTACTTTTACAACACTTTTGACTTATTAGCGACGGCTTTAATCTCGTGTCAAATCAAACCGAGAACTAAACGGCGAAGTGTTTCGTCGGTATCCGAAACAATAAGGCCTCCTGCAGTGTGTAGTTTTCCTTCTCCGTGTTTATCCGCAATGATAATGTGGCGGTTCGCGGGAACCGAAAACTTCGGGCGGAACTTTTCCGCGTCGCAATCTGCGAGCCAGACCGCGCTATCATAACGAGTCACTTCGTGGCCTCGGCGAGAGATAACACGAAGCTTAACCGAAGATAATATATAGCTCCGGGATAGCGAATTACATAAAACACTGCACCGAACTCGGCACCCCGGAGATTCTTCGTTCCTTTATTTATAATTTAGCTAAAACTTGTCTATTGTTGCGTGTCGCGATATTAAATTTCGCTTGCGTTTATTATACATACATATTAGTATGAAAATAAAATTCGTCGATCAACTTTCCGTTTCAAATGTTAGTTCGATGTCACCGGTATTCGTACACATTTGATATACGACACACTTTCGTTGTATTTATTTATGTCAGCCGGAGCTATATTTGTGAAACATGTACCGCGGAACAATAAACCGAAGGACGTTTATTGGGGGACTGATATCGTTGTACAATTTTTTCTATGTTTAATGGAGAATGCGTAAAGAGAAATAAAGGATCTCGAGGTTTTTACTGGTCTGTTTATATCGGTTTTAAATATATTACATCGATTTGGCTGCCTTAACTTTACGTCTAAAAACCATTTAGGTGATATACCGTCGGCAATAATACGAGAAGTAACAAGTCCAGATAGATCAAAGAATATATAGTCGCGACTGATGATTTATTAGTCGGAAAACAAACATTTTTTAACTAAGTGCCCCACTAAAGCCCGTAAAAGTTTTTCCGTCCGTATCTGTCATAATATTTGCGGCCAGAGAAAAATGACAAGCGTCAAGGCGAGTGGGCTAAGTCGTGAAGTGAAAAGCAAAGTTGAAAATTTAGCTTAAGTCCCACACAGAGGAAGCTCCGCCATTAAGGCGAGGAAACTTTATAATGGATAACCCGCGAAGCTTTCCGATTTCGTCTCTCACTTCGGGCGGTTTATTAGGAAGCCGCTGTCTCAGGTCCGCTCCTGCGGGTGCTGGTCGCCCTGCCGACTCCGAGCATATGTGCCTCGGTGCTGAGTCGGCTATGGCTGCCGTCTCCCGTGGAGTGGCACTTCGCACAGAACACCACACTCGCCGTAGTCTTCCCTCTCAGCCACGGGCCAGAGGAATTATCGCTTTCTGCACATTCCACGTACGTTGATACTTTGACAAAGATTAAGTACAAGATCGAGTCTTTCGATTGAAATGCAAGCTGTGTAGTCACCGAAACACATATGTAGGTAAAGTATTATCCAAACTCGAGCGGAAGACTCCGAGTGTGATAAAATTTAATGTGCGGGTCATGCATTTCTGATTATTTTATTTAAAATATTACGATGTTCATTTACTTCTTTAATATAATGAATGCAATTAATGTTGCGTTGATGGGAGTCGTAAAACAACTGAATTACATACGAAAAAATATCATTTTTAAATACATCGGTAATGAGTACTCATTCCGCACATAAAATAGTTTTGTAATTCTGCGCTCGTAAATAAAGCTTTTATATGCTTCTGTAATTATGAATTGCTTAACAAATGTGCTATCTGTAGATATGCGCATTTAAATGCTTTGGTGCATATTCAATAAAAAAAGCTATAAAAATACTGGATTTGCGACTTTTGTAAATTCTAATGCAATCTGATTTTATGTAGCGTGAAACTTATACAACGTATAGGTACTTGAACTGGATTCGCGATTTTGGAAAAAAAGTGTGAATCGCTCAAATTACTCAAACGTACCTAATATATTCCATTTTTCTACTTTGAAGGTGTTCTAACACATAATACGGATCAGGTATCTAAAAAATAATTTCATTAAATTTTAATCGCTATTGAAGAAATAGCTTTCTTGTTATTTTTTATCGGCGTCGGCGCGACATTCGATGATCTCTCGTTTCTGATGGCTCTTAAGTAAACGTGATAGACAGTTAGTTAATATTTTTGAAATATGTACTCCTCGAGTATGATGACATCCGATTAAATCAATTTAACAATCATTATTGTAATTTTAATTACTGGATAAATTAATCATCAATTGTGTTGTAGATTTCATCTCGAATAGGGAAAGGTAAATTACAATCAGATGAAGGTCAGGAATTGATGAATAATAATCGATCGGCATTAAAGGTCAAGTATATAATCAGCGATTTCGTTATATCATTAGGACGGCAATAATGAATGCATAACAGTCATAGAATAATGCCGGGGGCAATAGATGATAGATTGCTTTACTTTAGCGATCTTTGAAATGGATTAACGCCACATGTTAGTTGATTGTGACTGAAAGAATTTGATTAATGGTAGCACAATGTTAAAGCAACATTACTTTTGGCACTTTATTTCCTGCAATTGCAGTTTTCGAGTCATTTATAAAAACTAAATATAGAAAACACGCATTTTTACTAGATCGTTAAACAGTAAATAATGTCTACGTTTATATTTTACTTTTATAAAAATTGGCAGAATATAATATATCATTGAAAGCGTAAAAATATTCTTATCCGACTGGGTCCTCGACGGAGTTCGATGGAGTTCAAAATATAAGTTATTATTGCATTTAATTGCAGCGCTCTCTGCATCGACCGGGTGTCATTAATAGAAAAGGGGGGTAGAAAATGTTCTCGATGGTACCTGTGCTTTGCTGTTTGTCTATTTTGAGTAAATAGTTTCATTGAATTAAGTCGACGCGGCTGTGTGTATTATGAAGTCGGGGGGATAGTTCCAGAGCAGCTAGACGCCGGGGGGCCCCATAATGGCGCCCTAAATCACGGGCCTTATCTCTTACTGCACCCAGCGCCCGCATACAGCGGCTACAGACGGCCAGACCTAGAGCCAGCCAGCGCCTCCATAAGCGTTAACCTTCTGAATCGAATTAAGGAACGAACAAACTCCGCAATCGGCCGATTGTGGAAGGAATAATAAACACAGAACACGTTGCGATATTCGTATTCCGAGCAAAGATATGAGAAGCCGTATAATCCAACATAATAATTCCAAAACCTTTGCATCTCCGGTGGCCCAAAGTACTCTACGTAAATTATAACTTTCTTGCCCTTTATCAATCCCTCTCTATTAATGAACGCCTATTGGGAAATCACAGTTTTAAACGTGAATCCGAGTTCCAGTTACAGCGTGGATTGATACAGCGTCTACCTACCGGCGAATGAAGGTTATTTCATCGTTCTCTATGGACGATTCCTTTACACAAATAAGCGATATTTTTCACATCCAATAAGATACGCGGCATGTCCAGGAAGTATGTAAAACACGGCATTTGCATGAAAATGCAGCTTTTCTCAAAGTCTTCCCATTCGCGAGTACTTTTATAACAATGAGCGTGTGTACTCGCGTATTACAAATGATCGCTCAAAGAAAATACGGTGTGCGGAAATCAGACGCAGCGTGGTGCGTTGAATACGTATCGCGGAATCAACGCCGGCATAAACATCTCGGTCCATAAACTGCTCGCACTTGTAACCTTGCACGAGTAGCACGTAAATAATATAATACTGGCGATGGCGTATCAAACTTGGAAGACATCGGTACGATCCATCAACGCTCGAGCTGGGGGTCTTGCCAAGTGCTAGACTAGCGCACATTGGATCTAGTACTATAGAACAGTAAACACACTGCGCCGCCGCTGTTGCAACTCTGTTGCACATTTCCACGTGTACAGAGGAAGTGCATTGAAACCGCCGCGAACCACATATTCTAATCACTCGGCGGACGGACTATAATCGCTTTTTTATTCACCACTCCCATGGTAGGCGATATAATTTATAATATTTTTTATAAAAAGTAACGTTCTTTCTTGTCATTTAAGGCATAATAAATTAATTATATCGCTTTAAAAGATTATTCTTCTTAGAAGATGGAAATTTGCTAGATTACGCTGTAGTATTTTTCCGTATTTAAATGGAAAAATTATTCACATCTACATTAACATATGCGATGTAAATGTTCACCCGAGTATCTTTATAGTTGCGAAGGAATACATTTGAATCAAATGGTGTATTTGAATTTGAGAAAAGCATTTGAGTGCGTGCACGCAGTCATCATGCGACTGTTCTCCGAAGTCCACATGGAACGATACTTATTTTCGGTCAAGTTATCCGCTACTTGTTCCGCTCAATAAAAATGCGCTAAAGGTGGAAACTGTAATAAATGCCGAGCATCTCGGTACTAGATAGAGCTCTTCACTTTCTATTGCTTAATCTTCTCAGATCTGAGAGTACCGAAGGAAGTGATAAGAATCTGGAGAAAACTTGGCTTTACACCAATTTTCAAAACCACCGAGTTTCCGCCTCCGTAGCACCACCTAAACCTGAGATCTTTTCATGCGATACTGGCATTTTTTACAAGTACTGCTATCTAGCGCAGTTATTATAATATTTATTGATGTTTTTTCTGTGATATACGATAGCTTTACTGCGCGCCTGCAATAAGACGCGGTTGATTTCCCAATAAAGATAACGCGGGTTATTTTAACTATGCCTCTTCTTCTCCATTTTGGATTAAATGCGGTGTGTGCATCATTAATCGAATATTGTCTCCCCTTAATCTCGAGAGATTTTCTTAGCTTATAGCACCCCGCATTATACTGCTCCGTAATTATTCCGACCGCGTCCTTCGTTTCCTGTTCTACAAATCACAGCCCCGTGGAACCCTACTGTACCTCACCCCCGCGTCCCGAGATGTCGGAATTTCACATAAATCCTCACTGGACCATCCTGCCCAAATACGAACGAACAACAACGAAAAACGCGATATAGCATTTTTTTCCGGGAACACTCTCCCGGGTACTTAAAGTACACGAAAAACACCATTTTACTATCCATCTGTATTTAACTTTTAGCCCTCACTGTGACAAATGATTTCGTAAACTTAGTAAATGATTCATCGAGTACTATTGTTATACGTTGAACTATTTTAAATGAGTTCATGTCCTCGTGTCGTCAACTCGTAAACAATCGCAATTTCAATGTTTTCAAAACGAATTTCAACTTCGGCATTGAAAAAAGTTAAAAACACAACTACGTGTTTATATTTCGTTTGAACTCGAACATCGGACAAACAATAGGGTTGTTCGGTAAATGGTATTTTTTTCAAATTTTTTTTTTTACATACACAAAATTATAATTTATGCAAAGTTGCTTTGACTGCCTGACTAGGGTTATTTACCCCGTTCTAAGACAGTCAAAAAAATATAAAAAACAGCAATCGATATATGGAAACAGTTATAAAAATACAAGACAAAGTAAAAATGGAGTAAAAACATGGTAAAAATGTAGTAAAAACATAGTAAAATTTTAGTAAAAACATAGTAAAAATGTAATAAAATCATAATAAAAATGTAGTAAAAACATAGTAAACATGTAGTAAAAAAAACGTAGCAAAAACATAATGAAAAAAAAGTAATAAATGTAGTGAAAACATAGTAAAAACCATTAAAATATAAAAATATGTTTATAAAAATATTTTGAAACTCAGTAAAATGCGAAATAAAAACAGAATACATTGTAGGAAACTTATTTAAAGTCATAGAAAAAAATGAATGTATGTGTAGCAAAAAACATAGCAAAATACCGAGTAGAAAGTGAAGAAAAAATATTAAAAAATAAAGTAAAAGATGTTATAAAAAAATAAAAATACATAGTTAAAACAAATTTAAAAGTCATGAGGATCTTAAAAATTTAATCAGTAAAAAACAAAAAATATAAATAATAATTTAAATTAAAACATGTGTTGGCCATCGCTTTATTGCCATATTGCACTTGGTTTTCAAGATTTTTTCCCTAATAAGTAGTGAATTAAGCATCTGCAGTAGATATGTACCATGCGTCGCGAACTCGCGTCTCGGCGCTGTGTATTTCCCTACAGCACCTTCATATTGCATACGGACAGAATGTTGATATTGATATTGATACCGATTACCGATGGCGTCCGAGCTGTGCTCTCTCGAGGACTCCATAAAAAATTCACGCACGACCGCACGATGCAGAATGAAACCGTAATGAATGTATTGTGTGTAACATTATTTTGATAACAGAACTGAACGTTATTATTATGTGCGTTAAAGTCTTTATTGAATTCCAAAAAGGTCCACGTCCCTGAAAGTTGTATCGGGAATAAATTATCCGGAACGGCGAAATAAATTGTCAATATTTATATCGGCGACGTTTGAGTTCCGCGGTGAATTGCTAATGTACCATAGCCTATACCCGCTATAAGTGGAATGATTATCATGACTCGGGACTGTGTTTTGCACTACTATAATATAATGACATTCAAACGTAGTTCAGTTCTGATATCTATCCTTTTACTTTTTATACGTAACTCGATTATTACAGCAAAAAATCTCGACGCAATAATTAACGATAACCATTTTTTATACCGATTACGTTATAAGTACCTAGTACCTACCGGGTTCTTAACAATGAGGCTTGTATTATTATTTTTACGCCTTGTTTCGGTCCTGTGACTGCGAAATTTAAAATAGATTGACGGATTACTGATTACCAGTTCATGTCTCGGATTCGTTTCGAAGCAACAACGGCGCGGCGGTAAAACACATCATAGTCACTTATCATTATACTTGTCCCGCCTTGTACGCAGAGATCGTACGCAGAATAATACAAATTGCCATTAGCGATTCAGCAAGGGCAACTGGTTTTATTTCCTGACTCGGTTCTATCGTAACTCTTCGCGTGCAACCGCTGGCTTTGGCAGAATATAAACTGTTGGATTTAAACAAAAATAATACATTTTTTATTTTGTATTTTATCCAAACCCATCCAAATTTAGCCAAGAAAATTATTCGAGATTTGCGCTATTGATAGATAAGTTGCTCTGTTTCGTTGATATTACAAAATATCATCGAATATCCAATTCGCCGAGGGGTTTTGAAATGTCACCTGCTCTTTCAAATGTATCAAATATGACATCTTGCTGTAACATTTTCTGTAATATATTATATTCGTATACGAGATGTTTTGGGGCGCTATGCCTCCCCAATAACCTTCTCACCTCGTGGCATATATTTGTCCTTGACATATCACGATATGCTCTGCCGCGTTTGTACTCCATTTAACATTTAATCCTTCGGTGATACCCTGCGATTCTTCGCTATAGTCTCCTTTTATGTACTACTTTAATATGATATTTACTTCCTTATTTCAAATGGCAGTTTTCCATTTATACTGTTTCAAATGCAACCATAACGTCGCAAGCACAAGTTTGTCATTTAAAAAGCGTCCAACAATGTTTGTGATCTCTCTTTCGCAATCGGCTCGTTCGAAGGTGTGGCGGATCCCCGCGAATAATTTATTTTATAATCTAAGTCAGATGCGCGCTTTGCGGTGTTGATTCTATAAAAACGTGGTATTTAGTCATAAATACTTCGGGGTTTCTTTTCGAATGTTCTGTGGCATTTGAAAGAATAATTTAAGAAAGTATTCAGTGGTTGTGATCACTGATCTCACATGCCCGATGAATTCCTGACATGTTATTCCAGCCTAATACCTTCGTATTTTGTGTTCATCAATCTCTCCCACCTTACGGACTGTTAACACGCGAAGGATGTGTTCGATGGGTGAGAAACCACCACACAGAAGGACTAGCGGTGTAATAATTATTGTTGATTATTTTCTACTTTTCAGTTCCGCATGCTTAGGCTAGATATCGCAAAACATGATCCGTTTGAGTTCTACTTTGCTTTGATGTTCGTATACACGAGTATATATATATTCAATTCTTTAGAGACAATATTTATGCATAGAATATCATTGTGGTTTGGGGAATTTTTTGCAGGAGCACAAATTTGCCCAGATTATACCTATTATTCCAAGATTTCCTGGTAGGTCGCGTAATAATTATCACTTCTCATTACAATATCTTACGTTCCCTGCACTTGACTGAAGTGCACGGCTCATAATCTAACCTCCATTTATTTTATGATCAAGATAAAACTTGGCAGATATAAAGCAGTATGCAACAGAAAAACTATATTATACAAGTCATAAAGCCGCCACAACGTGACGCATAATACTCATGCTTAGTTAATTTTCTTACCATACTTGCTCTGCTTGTATTTTGTATAAAAATGACATAAATTTGCCTTTAAGTAAACAAGACACAAGTTATAAACTTTTTTTAATTCTAAAAGCGTGTGACATTTTTTATCCTTAAACGTCAATCTGACAATATTTACACTAGAAGATTCCTTTGTATGACGCCAATAATACTGTTTGAAAAAACCTTTTCCCTCATTTTAATGTAGGTAGTATTTAACTGCTTTAACTATATACCACATTACTGAATTTAGATAAGAGTGCAATGCGAATCCCCTTTAAAAAATACTCATCATTTTCTGATGAAAACTTTGAATATACAAACACTATCTATCATACCAACATATGGAAAATATTAATTTTTATTTATTTTATTTTTATTAATTGATTAAATAGACTTTTAAAAGGGTGATTAAATGTTCAATGTTCCTAGAGTTTTCATTCTTTTGCTTTTCCAAAAACCTTGAAATAAAAATTCCAAGAAAATCTAATCAGTATGATTTTTAGCTACCAGTTTAATTAATTTTCTTATTTCTTTTTTTACAGACGAAGAAGAATAACCCCAACCATATCAAGAGGCCGATGAACGCGTTTATGGTTTGGTCTCAGATCGAACGCAGGAAAATTTGCGAACACACTCCAGAGATGCACAATGCGGAAATTTCCAAACAGCTTGGCAAACGTTGGAGGACCCTCGATGATTCCGAAAGGCAACCCTTTATTGACGAGGCGGAGAGATTGCGTCAACTACATATGCGTGAATACCCAGACTACAAGTATCGCCCGAGGAAGAAGACGGCCAAACCCGCCACGAAAACAGTGTCTCCAACTAAAAGAGCTGTGCGACCCAAGCCGATCCGCGAGAGAAACGATTCTAATAATAATAGGGGTTTCACGACGGAAACTCCGTTACCACCAATCGAACCATTCATACCACATCCCACGAGTGCTGCAGCCAAGGTGCCGTGTTCTCCTTCGTGCAAAACACCTGATTCACCCGAGTCGGCGTCGTTTTACGAGGATAACACCCTCATCGGAGACGTATCCCTCGGCACTTCTAGCGCGAGCGGTGCTCAGTCCATCGATGAATTCCAATTGGAAGCCACATTTTCGGATGTCTTGGAATTCGAGCAGATGGACTATGAAATCGACGGATTGGAATCTGTAGACTCCAGATCTGGATCTCATCTGCAATTTTTCAGTCCTCCTGAAGTGTCCGTAATACTATCAGAAATAGAACAGGAAGACTGTATCTACTGGACCCGCAATGTCGGCTTCACCTTACCCTGAGCTATCGTAGTGGATTGTGCCGTTTCTTTACCCGGATCTTCGTGAGTCCGCATCTATATTTTTAAAAAGGACGATCTCGCTCTTGTACTGCGGATGGCCACGCCACCGCCAATTGTTGCGAGACGCGTTTATATATTTTTTGCCACATTAGAGTGCCTAGATCCATTTCGATTTCGAAACATTTGGATGTTATGTACAAAGAAAACGTAGTCTTAGATTCGGGCTAACTCTGAGTTAGTCGTGTTGGGTTCGCGGCCAGGGCTCGGGCTACCTCACGATACCTCGGCTTCGTCCGCCCACCTGGGAACTGCTCCGACCGGCTCCGACCGGCTCCGACCGGCTGCGGCTGTAGATGTCGCGGTTCGCAGCGTCGCTTTACTAGAATTCATATATCTGTACCTTTTGAGAATTACAATAATATTATGTGTACACAAGTACAGAGCGCTATTTAAAGTGGTATTGAGAAAGTGAAGTAAGTATGCGACATATCACTGGAGCGGCGAATGTGAGGGCTGCACTAGTAGAGCGGGTGTTCCGATCTCACGTGGTCGGGGCCTACTGGATTCCGACTGAACCCTAGCCCTAATAGTCCAGCCACCACATTACGAGTGCCCTTTTCTTGTTCACTCAAAATACCATTTACGTTCAATCTCATAAGATTTTTTACTTACTACCTACGTACTGTAATTACTTTTTTTACGTTCTATACGATATGAAACTTCATGCTTTATTTAAAATAATATACATCTAGTTTTTTTACAGTGTTTTATTTAAAATTAGTCGAACTAACTTTTACTTCAAGCGTTTACTGTAATATGTCAACTGTTGAAATTATCCTCAAAACTATTTTGCTCATGATTAATCTAAAACTTCAATTTTTCATTCAGCAGTAATTAGCAATTTCTCCTTAATTTGATTAATACAATCCTGCAATAGTGATTTGCTGGGTTTTCAGTTATTGTTTGTTTTGTATTGTATTGATTATTTAATATAACAATGTAAAGAACATTGAAGTTTTGTAATAAATTATCTGATAACAAGGGATTTAAATTATAAAGTACTAATAACAACTGTAACGAGAACATTTCTCAATAGCATTAGATTTAGCGTATCATGTGAAAATACTAATTAATCATATGTGTCTAAATATCTTTTTTAAATGTATACTTTTAAGGATTGCAACCAATGTAGTGTGTGTGAACATTATATTTATGGCAAAGTATATATTTTTATCGGCTTGACGTGGAGTTGGAATAGTGGATTTGTGTGCAAAATAACGGCCTTATCTACCTATATAAATAATTTGAATGTTAGCTTTTTCCGTTTTCCTCTATTACAGATTCCTTACTAGTAAATCTTATGTTATAATATTGTGAACCCGATGCTCTTGAACAAAAAAATAAATAAAGCGAACAAATTTTTAATCAATGTGAGGAAATGTATATTTTGCACTGTTTATTCCTAGATAATGATGGCCATTTTTGTTTCATAACTGACATACTTATTTCATTGATAATATTGATGGTCGTTTCTGCCAAAGCGTAATGTGGTGTTAATCGAACACTAAAATTATTATTTAGCAGAGCGTCGATTGTCTTATAAAAACTTCTTCATATTTTGAATATCTACGTGTCAGAGAAACAAAAATGGTTGCATTTTCCTTAATTATTTATATCTGAAAGTTTGTAAAGTTGTTGTTCCAATAAAAAAACCATTAGAAGATTATAATATATATATATCTATATACTCTATATTTATATTGCAAATCATAACATTGCAGTAGTGTTAGTTCACGTAAATGTGCTTTTGTGTGCCCAATGTGTAAGCCTTCTGAACCTTCCCAGTTAGTTAAGAGTTGGAAATATTTTATAATTACTACTAATAAACTAAATCCTTCAAAGTAGGACTATCCGTTTCCAACGCAGTAATTTATTATGATTATTGCAGACTAAAGAGTAAGATAGATCATCGAATAATGGTTACGTTCGATTGTCATGTGACTAGGTTTCCGGTCAGTATTTGGATGGAAATAGCAATTTAAAATCAGAATTTTGAAGATTTATCTTATTTTTTAAGACGGCGGGGATATTGTTGATCTCATTATATTATTCGCTTATATATCCTTTAATCAAAATACCGACCAAAAATCTTCTGATGCTGATTCGATATTCGAGTAGTGTCTATTTAATTTAACGAGTATAAATATGGAATTTGTGTATTAGTTTCAAATTTGAAAGAATTTGTATGTGTCTATTTAGCTGTTACGATAAATACTACCAGGAACGTCCGTATGCCAATAACGCGTGCTGGACTTAATATTTGCAGATACTTTATTCCGAATTATAGAACGCGTCCAGTGTTGAACGCTTTTGCCTTTAGCTTACTTCGATTCTAATAAATTTGAACGTTGTCGTGAATATGTAATATAAATTTGATTCACCCATTGGAATTAGATTGCACGAGTACTAAAATAATGGCGACATGGGATATTAAAGGTTCGCATGTTGTTAGACGTAGCACTGTTTTAACGCATTATTGTGAAATATGAGAACTCTATTTGAAATTATTATCGAGAAAATGTTATGTGAAATTATATTCACGGGACTGATGTAAAAATTTTAGCTTTTTGTTACGAAGATGAAACATTTTCGGTTTTTTCATAATGTTAACCCGTCGGCATCGCTTTCCTCGCGATCTCTCTCCGCAAGCGTAGGCGGGCGTCGGCGTCGGCGTCGGTAGTGGTCGTTTAGGGCTCGGCTGTAAATCCTCCAGTACCTCGGGCTCCGCTGGGCGCTGGGCGAGATCTCGCATACCGTACAACGATCCTCTCGAGGAATGTTTACAAGGAAAAGTTGTTTCGATATTATAGGTGTCCAGGCGCTAACGGCTGGACGAGTAAAACAGGGGTGTCTATATTTATATTTTGATAATACTACCGTACGAGAGTCTGCAAAGTTCAATTGTTGTTCGTAAAGATGTGTACACGTATTCTTACAATACCGGTGGCCACTGGACCGGACGCGGAAGTCGGATGTTCGGTTCGCCCTCCGAACTCCCCCCTCGTTATTATGGTCGTCTGTAGATTTGGAATACAATGTTACTTATATATCATAGAACTACTATCCGTGTATAATATTGTATTATGGATGTTTTAATCACTAAGTCGCACAATCAACAGCAATCAAAACAAATTTAATATACTTACATACCAATTTTTATTGACTAAGGTGGCATTTGTTATATATATCGAGAATTCGTGGTAATGTTTAGTTTCCTCGATCTTAAATGTAGTCGCTCCGAATTTCTTTAATCAATCTTGTTTTTGTATTATTTAATAAATTTGTACATACGATTGTTTTCATTTCATCGAGAATGGAATTTGTATATTAAATGTTTTGTATATTTCTTTATTGATGAATATTTTAATGGACAAAGTAATACATATTGTTTTTATGTCGTATCTTGTTATTGGGTTACGTAGTTTAGGATGACGCTCCTTCTGGGAGCTTTCAATTTTCAATTTATATTGAGATTTTGTTGAAAAGACATTTACTACAGGTATTTGAGTAGGATTTTTGATTAACAATCGGATCATTTTATAAAAAAATTGCCATAGTCGAAATAACACAATTGTCGCAATTGTGAAACTCAGCACAAATCGTAATTTAGTGAAAATAATGCATATTTTTGTATTCAAAACATAATTATCCATTATAGGTACTTACTTGTAACGAGGTTGATCTACGTGTTTTCAAATGATACGCAATAAGGTTATAAGCATACAAAATATTCATGTTTTATCCAATTATATGTAAGTGTGCGTGACTACATGTGTGGATGGAAAACTGTATCATTTTTAAGTTAAATACGTATCCTTTAATGAATAAACATTATACTCGTGTAACATAATAATTAGCTAACCGTCGTAATAAACTTATCTTCTGAAACCTGACGCAGTGTCATCGGATTACCTACGTCTAGCAGTATTTACTCAAAATGGCCAGTCAACGGAATGAGTGGAAAATCAAACCATTTTATTGTTAATCAAACGAGAAAAAAGGACCCATTTCACATGTGATCAAATGATATTTTTTAATGTTATTGTCGATTTTTCGATGGTTGACTGTGGTCAGATTACCCGCTGTATTATCAAGCAAGACCCGTGGTACTTTCGTAGTTTTCAGATATTATTTCTGATTAAAGACGGGCGTCGTGTCATAGATTCTGAAGAGAAAACCACACAGTAAAAAGTGTCATCTCATAAAATATAACAATTAATGGAAAAACATAATTCTCAGTAATTTTTAAAACACATTAAGTTTACTCGAAGAACATTTATCACTTGTACTATGTCGATTACAAGAACTGATATTTTGATTGCTCACAATTGTATAATAATTAGCAGTTTACCAACTGGCTCCTTTAGTCACGAAAATGGAGAAACAAAACATGCGGTCGTTTACTGTTACAATTATTTACCTACAGAATTACGCAAAATGCATTTCAAACGATCAAAACAATTGTCACATTTCTCCCCGTTTTCAGTAAAATGTGAATGTCGATATTGCGTTACATTATAGAAATATATATACGGGCGTACGTTAAGTAGGAGTAAGCTAGGTCGATAGAAATATGTTATTAAATTACCTACTATTGTATTCGAAAGATTAGCAATATTTTTGCATATATGAAACCTATTAACGTGAAAAAAAAATCGGTTGAAAGAGAAGACATGTATAAAGAGTTTTCACTACAATTATATTGTAAGATTACTGGTTATTGTATAATAAACTGTTTTTTTTTGTAAATCATCCGCTGCCCTTTGTAAAAATTATCCATTATCTTTTGTTATTATTATTATGGTTTATAAATATAAATATGAAAAAATATTAAAAAAATAACTATTAGGTATTATTATACGATAACGTGTACATTTTGTATTGTAGTTTGTTTATAAAATATTACAAATATTATTATATAATATGGTAAAATAAATCATAAAATTTTGGAAAAAACTGTTTTTACATTTATATTCCCACCTGTTCCATATTTTAAAGTATTCAGATTAAAATGAAAAAAATATAGCACTGTTAATAGTTGTGCTATGGAATCGGAAATTCGATACCCGAGGATTGATTAACCGAGTCATGATGGAATATTTCATATTATTACAACAGGGATGGAGAATATTTCTGAGGAGGGTCTATAGACGCCTATGCATTTACAAAGCATATGATCTGTTATTGGCTGGTTTTAGTGATCATTTTACCTATGCATTTTGCTTTAATTCTACCATTGATTTTTTTCAAGAAGGGCTGAAATATTATCTCGTCAAATACAATAAATTATCTTTACAAAAATGTTCTCCGTATTTGTTGTATTAAAAGAAAGTAAGAAAAAACTCTCGGGGGAAAATCCAGTACTTGTCTTTAAACATTTGGACATACTGAAAATATTACAACAACTTTTATTTAGTTATTACTTCTCGCGTCAGAAGGTCGTCACAGAGCTAACGCTGTGCTTACGAATAAAAATATTTTTATTCAGTCCATTACAGATATTTAACTTTAATAAAGGAGATCAGTAATTATACTGATTTGGCTGCTGCATAAGTTTTTCGTTTGTCGGCCTCGTGATGCCGCGGTCAGCGCGTTTGCCTACCGTGCAAGAGGTCTCAGGTTCGATTCCTGACATGGTTGACATGAAATATTTATTTCAATTGATGTTTTCACACTAGAATATTTCATAGTCTCAGGACTGGCTCCTGAAGTGTAAGACTGATTATCTTACCTTTATGAAACAAAATAAAATATCAAGATAAGCTGCGGTTGGTGAACAAAAGTAGTGTCCTATGCACCACTGAAATGCATTTGTCAGTTCACAAAAATAAACATATGGAGAAAAAGTGAATGTTGAAACACAGGCGGATCGGTAAATTTTACGCAGTATGTAAAGTTATCACCTTGACCGGGTAATGAAAACTCATTCCCATTGATTTTTTTATTACATTTATGGCATAAGCCAATCATAACACTTAAGTTAAAAAACACGTATACAAAAAAAGAATAGAAAATACGTGTGGCAGAGATAAACAAGGTCAATAAAAAAGGCATACAGTAAAAAAACACGATCTACATATAAAACTTCGAGCTGAGCCATGCCAATCCTTCTTCATCCCATACTGTCTTAGTGGCGAAGAGATCTACGAAAAGCAGGAAGATCTGTCCCAAAGAACTAAAATTATTATAAGTCGGGTTGTGGTCCTGTGGCTAGTGTCTCCGACTCACGGACCGAAGATCCGTGGCTCGAATCCCACTCTACCCCAACTCGATTCCCATTTTCTGATAGTAAGTTATTTACAACTTATTGAAAATGGCCCTCGAAAAATTTAATATTTGGGTAAATCATAAGAACTCAAATATTTCTTTTTTTTTTAAATAAATAAATACTCGATGTTGAACACATTCTGGACATTAGGGCATTAACACTTAAGTTCCATTTAGAATATTTGATAAATAGTAAATTTTGATTTCTGGTAACGCAATAAATGCTGAACATAGTGGAAATGTACCGAATATGGAATAACTTGGAGAAAAAATCTTATTTGCACAATCTTTGGAAACATAGTTATGTTACTAATGTATTCGAAATATAGAAAAAAACATGAGAATGTCATCAATTTAAACTTATCGTTAAATGAAATAATCGGAAAAACGTACCTTAAAAAAAATGCTCTTAATATGACATACTGGGATTTAATTTTTTTTTGTTTAATAATCACGTACGAAATCGATATTATCGGTTATTATTATTATTATTAGGGATAATACACAATATAGCACCAAAGACGGCAAGCTTTATAGTGGACTCACTCCTTGCCTTTGATTTTGTGCCCTTTTTTCAAAATGTCCATTTTCTTTTGCAAACCTTTAAGTTCTGTTATAAAAGAAGTCTGGAACCTTGATACAACCAAGAAAATATAAATTAATATAGTTTTACTAGATTTCTACATGAGAAACAATATTCGTAATTTTAGTCTGTATTACACATATGAGTCGCCCAGATATCCCATATAAGGAGCAAGAAATAACAAATGTATTCACAGAAAAAACCTACTTGAATTGAATTTAAAAATATCGTAAAAACGAAAAATTACGATTAATATTGCCGTTTGGTAAAAGAGTGATAATGTGGAGAAAAAATATTTAATTTCTAAATAATAATAGCTTACCCACCACATACCGCACACCGCATCTGAGGACATAAGTCTCCTTGGCGGTGCCCACATACACGGAAAATTTGCTCGTTGTCAAACGAGAAAAGCTGCCCGAAGGAGCTCTCTGAAATCTGGTAGCCTTAGAAGAAAGTAATCCAGAAGTACATAATATGTACTTCATTGGATTGAGAAGAGAGGGAAGTGAATTCTTCACTGACTGGGATTAAATTGATTGGACATGATCAATTCGCCGAAATGATTACAAAACTTTTTAAAAGCCTTGACATTCTTTTTAGAAGCCACCAGATCTGTATATCTGACCGGACCTATAACAGGGCCACGGATAGTAGCGAGAAGCTCCATTCGGTAATCATAATAATAATGAAAAAAATAAATATTTTGTGAAATCAAAGGGAAAGACACAAAAACCTAATCACTGCCTCTGACGCTTATGGTGCGTCTGGCATCCACACGTGTAGGTTGTAGGTATTCGCATGTTTTGGTCGGTCGATAGAGAAGTGGGTATGAAAATTTCGGTGAAACCCTTTACACATGAAATCTAAGTAAAAAACACATGATACTCAGGCTATCCTGAACTCCATACAGAAGAAAATTGTGTATCTTATCTAATTTTAAGGAATCTGTTTAAGAGAGTAAAAAAGTAGAGTGATAGAAACGTAATTATCAATTACGTATGCACAAAACATTTGTAATTTTGTACTTGTTTTGTTAACAATTTTTTTCAAAAAAGTTCTTGGCGGACTTATTGCTAAAAGCAATATCTTTCGGCCAACCAAAAAACAGACTGGTCAAAAGGAGAGTTAGTCAAAAGTTTTTACTAAAAAAAAACATAATCTGTCTCAAAAGATACATATCGCTAGCCCAAAGCAACAATGAGATATCTCTGAAAAACATGTCATGAGATAATCGGACTTTGAGGTGTGCAAGGGGTCTGACTGAATTAAATTATGTGAAGTCGATTATGAATACTTCCTGTCACATAGGTTCACTATTTAACTTCAATATTTTATTATTTAAAAACATTAATTTATTAACATATCTGCATGCGTATCTCAATATTAGAAATTTCGGGTTTATCTCAATTTTGCTTTGGGCTAGCGATATGTGAAAAAAACTAATAAATTAAAAATAACAGCGGTTTTCTAATAGGAAGATAATGCTTGCACATTTAAACTTAATATAATTTTAATACTTTATAAATACTCAAAATATTACTCAATTAAGTTCACTTGCGATGGTTTTTGTTGAAAACAATAATCCTTAAAGGTAAGTAGAGTGTCACCAAAAAGAGCCTAAATTAACAACAAATGATTTTAGGAAATCATTATTGTGTAAAATAAGTAGACGTTAAAGGATCACTTGTTGTTAAAATGATTATTTTTTACAACTACCTGAATTGTTTACACATTATTTATTTAGCTATAACAGGAAACAATTTTGAGGAAATAAAAACATGAAAATGAGAAAAAAACAAACCCCAATTTTGAGGTCCATATCCAGACCAGTCAGATATTCGATCGATTCAAGAACCGCAGACAGGAAGTCCGCTGGATCACCATGGTAGCGTCTTGCTGGGCAATCCTCGATGATATCCCTGGATTATCCTAAAAGACCTGACACAACTGGCGCCAAACGATCCCTGCTTAAAGATATCTGGCAATAACCATTAAACTTAAACTGTCCGATGACAGGTTGTCGGTTCAATAATAATTAATAACCAGTAGTTCTCCATCACTGATGAGATGCCTGTCAATTTCGAAACGCTTACCCGAATCATGGTGTCCTTCTCGGTTGTGAAGTTTGTAATGTCTGAGTTCGTTGGCATCATTAATTACCATGCGTAGTATTCTATGAAAACGTGGTCATTTACACCAGCTGTCGTGTGATAGTAAACAATTATTGCACAAACTGCATAATTTTATCGCTTTGTCCGAAGTTCAATAACCCACTCGGAGTCGATAAGAGCTTAATCTTAACTAACTATGTATATTAACTTGAATTTATTTCAGATTCCCACATTAGCTAATTCGGAAAAAGTAACTTCAGGTGAATTTGGTTAAGTTTTCTAATTACTAATGGTTATTCATTAGGTTTTAATTAGGGCTTCCAGTTTCGACACAAGTTGGAGTTTCAAGAATGAGACGAGACTTGAAGACCAAGTCTCGATATTTCTAGACTTTTCGAGACTTCGAGACTATTCGATACTAATGATAATTCGTAAAAATTCTATAAAACTGTTAACACTCGTTAACTTCAAGGTGCTTTGACGAATGACTCGTCAAGTACCTCCGTTTAGTTGCAACAATTCGCGAACAGTACTCTCTTATATTGCAATTCTGAATCGACTTCATGTATTCGGGAATTCTAAAGTTCTAGTTTATGTACTATAAACATTGAGATATTATATATGAGATAACACTCCATACAAATCGGAGCTAAAAAGTCGTCCCCAAAGGAAAGGACTGACCAGCGCAGGGAGCAAGTATTATCACTTCATTTCACGTCTACTTTGACAAGCGAAACAAGTAACACAGTAAAAAGCACGGACTGTTTATATCGGTCTACTCTAATTTCTATTGAGTATGTCACTCCCTTCCGCATACGCGTCATCTTTGTTTATCGTTTCACTATACGCCCGCTTAACTGAACAGGACAGAGACAGGAGATAGCTTCCGACTGGTAATATATAAATAAAACGTTTTTTAACATTAAAATAACTATTTTAAACAAGTATTGATTAATCGCTTTACCAGATCGATTTGTGCAGTATCTTGGCGTACATATAGGTATTTTAGTAATTGCGAGGAGAGAAGGAGTCGGTGAACGTTCGCGACAGACTAAAGTCCGTTCTATCAAAGATATGCCAATTTCAAACGTATTTCATACGCTCATGCTTACTCTAGTTATATACCCCAATAACTATAAATCAACTATATTTCAACATTTAAAAGATGATGAATGGTAATTTTCATTAGTTAGATTATTGTGCTTTCTATGTTTTTACTTTTGTATACCTTTTTGTAACATATATTATTGTGTATTTTCGTGTACACTTTATTAGATGGTAATTTAATGTAATTTAACTTTTATGATGCTTTTTTTTCTCGCTCTGTACATTTAATACGCTTATATTTTGTTCCTTTTAAAAAAACACATTGTGACTTTTAAAAAAGTATTTTTATTTTTACTATTTTATTTTTTATAATCTATATATAAAAGCATGTTCTCTATCTGAAACTGCCATGCAAATGGTATTCATGTAATATAATACTTTTTTTTTTTTTTTTTTCACATTTTATTAAAGTGTTTATATTCAATTAAGTGTGAATTTAAGTGAAGTGAAAGGCACTGCGTGCCGTGTATATTTATAAATTAATAAAAAATACACTAAACTACACCAGAGTATTAATTAAACTTTTTATTAAAATGAAAACAAAACATAATAACCAACTGCACTTATATCATCAAACATACATGAATTTCGATGGCAAAATTAAAATAACATAACAGAAAACTCCTAAATCAACAAAACGTTGAAGGTGAAGTTGGCTAGCAATCAGCAGCCATCATACTCATCATACAGATAGAACTAAGGAAAAACATGATGAATGATGATAAAAAACATGGTTCGGTTTTTTTTAGTACTAAGACGAAAGTACATACGTTGGAATGAAAAAAGTAAATTATAAAACATTATTTATACTTTTATAAAAAATATCACTATCTACTATATTTAGATATAGTTGAATAATTTATAAAGCGCCATTTTCGTAAAAATCACCTAAAGGGCACTGTACAATAAATAAATATTCCAGTACGTCTAGCAGCTACATAGCGCATGGGCGGTTAGGATTCTATTTCCACTATGTTCTCTAGTTATCTGTTTCATAATGAAATTAATCAGTTTTGAAACATTGAACATGGACATTCTTTTGTTTGTTCTTAAGGTAATTATTTAAATAATTCGTTTTTATTAATCGGATGCCATAAAAAGAAAGTTCATATTTTTACATCTCTTCATTAAGAATTGTTAAATTTCTGGGAAAAGTAGCTTGGTAGGTATGGATAAAGTTTCTCTGGATGGAAAAAGACACAAAATTATTTTTTTTTTTTTATCAACAATTTTTAGAGTATGTCCAAATGTTTGTAGATGTGCTGGATTTCCTCCCTAGGAAGTTATGTAGATGACTTTTTGAAAGAGTTGGGGAAATGTAGATGTTAAAACATACACAGAATGGTTAATGTTACTCAGCGTGTAAAGTAGACACTTAAACCAGTCAATGACTAGTCATAAGCCCCGAGCCATAAGTTGGAAGTCATAAGCCTAGAGTTTTATATTCCAATCCATTAAATTTTAATAGCCATTAAATATTAGGAAAGTATTGAAAAAATAATTTTGATTGAAAAATGCCCGTTTTGTGCTAGTTAAGTAGGTAGGTACCAATATTTTAAATGTTTATAAAATTAAAGGTATTTTTAGTGAAAACGCCATAAAATATTAATGAGCCAACACTCGAATTTCATGGTGATAATTATTTTGTGGATATAGTCTTAATTGATAAGAATTAGTGTATCACGGTCCCAAAAGACACACTACCCCATGTCAGCTAGCCCTCGCGTCTTGCTATTAACAGATTACATTCATAAAAAGTTGTTAGGTCGGAAATAGCCAGCCCTTTTTTAATCCATTTAAAAGTGCCACAAATAAATGAAAGACCCTTTTGTTTTGACTTTTCCTTATGAATATTCACAAAACCGGGGGTTTCGTTGGAAGCTCCGTAGGTATAATTCTCCATTCACTCTACCACGTGACGAAACACTCTCCGTGCTTCTCTAGCCGCTATTGAGAAACAGAGAGAGAGTGACAGTAACTAACGCGTAAATTGACGATATTTTAAAGTGAGTTATAGTATATTCGACCGTAAAAGCTGATAACCTTATTGCTGAGAAAGCGAAAGCCGAAGCAGGGGGCAAATGAAAAAATAATACGCCAGCGACCTTTCATCGGGACATCTTTTCGTCCTTTTCCCTCTCCCTCGACGCTGTATTCAAACTTCGCTTAGCGAGTATCTCCGCGCTCTTCTTCCGTCATAAAAATTTACGAGCCATTTCGGAAAATGACTTCTTTTTCTTAACCTCCTTAACGTGTTTAGGTCCGGTATGGAAACTGTTTCAGGTCTTATGGCGTAGAGGTCAATCGCCATTATTATTAAAGTCACGAACTCAATTCTAAAAGGAACACGTTTAAAAGCTAAACACACTCCTTAACAGGTTAATGAGTTTAAGTATACAAATTCAGAAATATGTGACGCAAGTTGGTTTACTTCCGTAAATTATTTAAGGAAATTAAGATATATAATACTTTATTAAAAACCGGAGTGTTCTTTCAAATATGGCTTTAATAAACGCGATGAAACATAAGGCGACCCAAAAAAAAACAAGGGGAGTTTTCGAACAATATTACATTATTTTATTTTATTTCAAGCCAATCACAGAATTTCTAAAGACTGGTCATAAATATTCAATTTACATTTCATTGCAGATACTGTTTTTTTTCGTATTTTTTTAATTTTATTACAACTAACAATTGAATTATGCCCACGTACTAGGGTGAACGAGATTTTCTTGGGTAATTCAATAAAAACTTTCAAGCAAAGCTCTATTAAGTCAATTTTATTGTCTTTTTTTTCATAAATAAAATAATGCTCGTTTCGCAAAATTCAATAATTGTCAACGGTACCTTATTATGACATACACCATTTTACGCGTGTACAAAATTGTTTGTTTTTTCTCGTTTTAATGGAATATGTTCTTCTATGTTAGCACAATTCAATTACTAGATGGGTATGTACGAGTATGTTTATAAATTATGTATATAGAATTAAAAAGATGAGAAATGTAATTTGCAATAATGCCTGTATTTTTTTATAAATTTATAAACATTAACCAATGTAAACAACTGAGTTTACAAATGATTAATGATTATTGTTAATTATAAAATTACAATTTTTCATGTACTAATTAAAGATTTAAACCTAAATGGCCGTAAAACAAATGTAAATAAAACATAATTTATTTATTTATTTAAATTTTTATTCCAGTAAAATGGCTATAAAGTGCAGAGCCAATTCTACCATATGAACATATAAACATGAACATAAATATAAATATAAACAAAAATATAACAATAAACATAAATATAACAATAAACATAAATATAACAATAAACATAAATATAAACATAAAATAAAATTTAAAATAAAATGTATGAAATAATAATAATAATTTATAATAATAAATGATATTTTTTTAAAGTGTTGATAACAACTAACTTAAGTTTGGAAAAAAAACTGCTCACGTGCGGTCATCATAAATGTTATCAATGAATCAATATTATAACGAAAATCAACTTATTTTCCTGACAAATACAAATTATAATCGGTATGAAAGTTGGTGAAGCTAGGATTTGATACCAAAACAGACGCGTTTGGCGTTCTAAATTCTCTCCCTTTTTTTATAAAGAAATATCATGATATTTGTTCTTAATAAAAAATTTATACTCGGTATACAGTAAAAAAGATATCAGGGTTAAATGTGTTAAAAATAGCTGTCAGTAAAAACGCCGCGTCGGCATCACACAACATTAAAGTTGGAAAACTCCTTAGGAATATAAAAACGCCGAAATATTTGTACAAAGTAAACTTTTCCAATAAAAGTATTTTTCAATCGTTCCAGGAAAACTGAAAGCGCATTTCGAATAATTCTTAAGGTTTTTGTAAACATATTAAAGTATGTTTAGTATACTTTGTGCAATATATAATACTAAGAGAAGTGTGGAAATTTAGGCCTAATTAATTGTATCGGGTTGTGGTCCTGTGACTAGTGTCTCGGACTCACGGACCAAAGGTCTGTGGTTCGAATTCCACTCTACCCCAACTCGATTAACATTTTCTTATAGTGAGTTATTTATAACTCATTGAAAATGGCCCTTATAATTAAGTATTTGGGTTAATCATAAGAACGCAAATATTTCTTTTCTTTTAATAAAAAAAATAAAAATTAACAAAGTTTTTGATCTGGCATTGTCTGGTTTAAGTGATCACTTTACCGTAGTTTGTAACATTTACCATTCTGCCAAATGTTTGTGATTTCCACATTTACACTGTTTTGAAAAGTTGTATGGATAAAAGATACCTTTATATTAAAATAACACATTCTCTAAATGATATTGATTTGGAATAATGGTCTCAAATAAAAGATTTGGGTAATTTGCTTAATGAGAATTTTGACAAAAACTTTAAAGTAACTTTTATCTATGTAACTGGCTCGAAAGAATAGTAAATGAAAATTAACGTTTTCTCTTCATTTGTTTGCAAGTTTAGATGCTGGTTCGAAGCGAAGCAATGATGTATTGTACATGTATTTTGTAACTAGCCGCATCTAATATAATTAAATTAAAATAATTTCCGTACTTCTTTTGTTCTTTCCGCAATCGTATTTTTCCTGTAACCAGGGTCGCAATTTGTGAGGCAATGGGCTCCGCAGTAGCGGGCCCCCATTGTGATGTAGATTCTGCCGCAGTTTGTATGCAGCCTACTCGTGATTTAATTGCCATTTACGGCGCATTTATATTCTGGCTTCGTGGCCCTTCCCTAGAGCCGCCCCTGGTGAGGGGCAGGCCGATTTCACAACGCTCGTTCAAATCCACACGACACGTTAAAATGAGGGAGAACGGATTTTTATTGCGTTATATTGTTTTATTTTCATTTATTATGTGGGCACTCTCGGGTGCAAATCTTTCAAAAGGAAATCCAGAGGAGATTAGTTAGAAAAGTCGGTAAGCAATTGTTTACAAATATTAATTAACATTTCTTGTGAGAGAATCAATCAATACCATCATCGTTTCCCTATCCAAACCCCTAGGTGCATAGAGCACTACATTTGTAAAACAAATGCAGATTAGTTCCATCATATGTTACATAAAGGTTAGGTGATCTGTCTTACGCTTAAGGCGGCAGTTCATGCACAATTAAATGTTGTAGTGTACAGCCCCTTTTTATATCAATATTTTACGTCAACTACTAGCAATCGAATTTGGGAGCTCCAGCCATCAAATCGAAAAAAATCAACTGTCTGGATCTTTTTTACACTCATAAATGTATTCTAAATCCGCTTAGACTCACAAACAAATCAATCAATATACGCGTAAAATACAAACTTACTTAAGCATTTACAATGGTATACATGAAAAAATATTGCGCCCATCATGACACCTATCTTATTGAAAACAATCGATCAAGATCAGTACAAATAAGAGGGAATATTTATGCCCGAGGGAGGCATAAAATACACATTTTGTTATAAAATTGGGTAGTAAACGTGATGCGTGGATTTGAAACTGCGATGCTGTTTGGAAAAAATGTGATCATCTATCTTCATATTCTCTATCTTTCCCCCATGAGTGAACCGAAATTAGAAACATGCTCGAAGCCTTGGCAGCTGAAGAAGCGTGGGTATGGCTGACAGGATATAGGATATATCTACCTTGGAAACTGTTTTTCCATACGTTAGATTAGACTGTATTATGCGTTACATGTTTAAAAAATATTATATGACCTTTTATCACTCTCCGACGCTTGAAGGATGAATTATTATTTTTCAAATTTTTATGCGGAATAAAAAATAAAATAATCAATGCTTTTTAACAAAAACGTTAAAAAGAGAAACTTTTCGTCCTGATAAACTATTGTAATAGTTGGTTATTACCAACTAGCACTATTGTGCTCAGACATTTAAATATCTATTTTTTATGCCCAAAGACTTTTATATAAATATTTTAAAATACAATAAAGGGACAGTTTCCCGAAAAAAAATGTTGATTTTTTTTGCGTTTTCGTCAAAATACACAAAATGGGTTAAAAATGTAAGATTTTTACGCATTTTCAACCCATTTTTATAAAAACACATTAATTACTTACTACAACTTTCAACTTACATTTTTTAGATCCCTAAGTGCAGTGATTGTAAATTTTTATTTATTAATTTATTTTTATTTTAAATCTTGAACTAGGGCACACAAAAACATATTTTTATGAGAACTTTAATAATAATACCTTCAGTTCGAGTTTTTATATATTTTTTACTTCAGAAATGTTTTTTCCCATACCATAATATTTTTGCTTTCAAACGCAGTGTATTATCAAACAGAATAAAGAACAAGTCATTTACAAATTGTATTTTAATTTCAAAAAATATTATTACTTCGGTAACACTTCACGATAAATTATTACGAAATATACAAAAACTCTGTTATTAGTGTTTCTACATTTTATTCAACATGTTTAAGAAAACGTATCATGACTGAAGATAGAGAAACTATAATTATTCGGAAAAAATTTAAAAGTGCCTCGAAGTTTTTTTTTAATGAAAATTATATACGACAGGCACCGTGGCTCAGTTGGTTAGACGGCCAACTGTGAAACAATAAGAAAAATTGCCAGAAAATATCAAAGAAAGGTTTTTATCTTATTTGGTCAGGGTGTTGTGGTTTATTTTTCATAAATTCTCTTTCTTATCTGCCACTCCTTTAAACAGAGGCTTAGCGGATTATTCCTTTAAAAAAATATAAAAAAAGCTAGCTAAAGATATTTTTTTTCCTATTTAACTTTGTAGTAGATACATTGACTTATTTATAATGATCATAATTATATTTTTATTTTTTATGTGCGTGAGTGCAACCAAGAATCGAACCCAAAACATCAGAAATAATAGTTACATAATATGTTAACGTGTTATACTACTGATAAGCTTATAAAATATATTATTATATGTCACTTATCAAATTGAATTTTTGATTATTTTTATTATCTATTATTTTTAAGTGAATAAATCACCAGAGGTAAGTTGCACCAGTAACACTTTCACCGCCAGTGGAAGATCGATTTTCAATTTATTCAGACACCACTTCTCGACATAGCGAATAAAGGGTAAGAAGCGTAAAAATGTGTTATTTCTTTCGAGAGGGGAAGGCCCGTATTGAATTTAGTTTACCTAAGCGAGTCTTCTAAGAGGGTCCACGTTTACTAATCGTGTCACTTATTATTACTACCAATCGTGTAAATTATTATTACTACTATTTGTTAACTTTTAAGCATGATAAATAAATATATATTCATATACTAGCGGACCCGCCAGACGTTGTCCTGCCCGAATGTTGGCTTGCCTGCTATTAGCAGGTGCCGGAAACGTTTTTTCGATATTCAAATTTTCGATATGTCAGCGCGTTTGCCTACCATACAAAAAGTCTCGTGTTCGATTCCCGAAATGGTCAATATTTATTTATTAACATACACGGCACGCAGTGCTTTTTACCTTCTAACAATGCATATATAATAAAAAATAAACACTTCATTACAAAGTAAGCAAAAAAATTAATACATAATACTTAGATAACATAAAAAATGATATTCAAAAATTATATTTTTACATTAGAATATTTCATTGTCTCTAGACTGGTACCTGAAGCGTAATATTGAGAGTCCTACCTTTATAAAACTTTTTTTTTTCTACAAGATACCCTACGGTTGGTGTGCAAATGCAATGTCCTCTGCGTCATTATCTGCAAAAAATGAACAATAAATAAATAAGTTACATATCTGACATCATAAGGACTGTAGATATAATCGACGGTCCTTGCAAACTTTGGTCACCACCATCAAGCGGAGGTGATATGGCTGTCTAGGCCAAATATTACGGATGCCTTCCGAGAGCCGTAAAAATGCTTGCCTGCTTTACAGGCATCAGGTGCTCATGGTCCTGGACGTCCACAGCTGACAGTTCTTTGGCAGTTCATATTTTAACTTTGGGACTTGACTTGACTTGGGAGTGCATACCAAATTTGGACGCAAACAGAGAGGCCTGGATAGATTTTGTAAATACCATATGCTCCTGCTTGGGAGCGGACATAGATTAAATAGTTTTTCCCTCCCTGTTGCAACAAATCAAACTAAAATCATTGCTTTCAATTTATCGGCAATGTTCTTATTTGAATACATAAAATATTCACCCTTTTCATTAAAATTTCAAATGTAAAGAAATTATATGACTTTTAAAAATGTTATAGGGCGTACATAAACGGAATCTCTGACAAAGACTTCAAAATATAATCTATGCGAAATTAGAACGATTTCATGTTCTTAAATTTCAAATATAAATAAATAATAATGAAATGTAATGAGACAATAAGAAATATTATTTTGAAGGCGATTTTTTGCTCTCATTTATTGCATGGTCTTTTGATTAGCAATCAAAACTCCTAACAGTAACAAAAAAATATTATGTTTTTGTTTATTTATTTATTTTTGCACCACAACAGGCCAGGATGCCCAATTACAGTGGTGAATTACATCACAGAACACCCAGGCTTGAGAAAAATCACATTTTTATTTTCCGTGTTCTCACCGGGAATCGAACCCGGAACCTTCCGTGCATGAGTCAAGCGTCTTGACCACTACACCACGGAGGCCGCCTTTACCTAGGTACATATGCACCATAAGGTCCGGAAGGTGGAGTGATATTTTAGATTTTTTCTTAAAATAGCGGCTTATCATGTTCTGAACAGATTTGTACAGTATGATTCTATAGCGTAGATCTAGAAGGGCCAATGTCATTTTTCGTCTTTTATTACTAACATTTTGACAACGATCAATGTCAACATAATTGTAAAAAATTAATTAAAAAGTTTTTAAAAATTATATTATAATAAGCGAATAGTATCAAAAAATGGCTTAGGTACATATAGTTTTAAATGCTTGCGTTATTTTAACAAAGTTGTGTTTATGATATTGGGGCTTTTAAATCCAAGTCATGTATTTTTTTTATAAAATGTGTTTTAAAAACCGGGCCTCGGTAAAACTCCGTTCGGAAGCTTAGTCTCGTAATAAGAAGATGTGGACTTCTTTCTACCCCCCGATGGTTTCGCTCCTCTCCCTCCCCCTCGTGACCCTCATTTACAAACAAATATTAAGAGCATCCCCTGAGGACAGGGTTTGTCAATCTGCAGAGATTGTGGAAACCAGGCACGCCACTTTATCGGATTCAAAGTCACTTTTGCTTCGTTCTGAACATACCCGAGAAACAGCGCCCAGGAAAAATACCAGTGATATTTATGATTACAAGAATGTCTATTTAAGTTGTACGTATAAATTTGGAAAAAAAATAAATTCATGAAAGATTTGCGTTTTTATGATTCATCAAAATATTTAAATTTTTAGGTAATTTACAAAGAGTTGTAAATAACTCGCTATAAGAAAATGGGAATCAAGTTGGGGTAGAGTGGGGTTCAAACCTCGGACCTCTGATCCGTGAGTCCGCAACACTAGCTACATTTAACTTGATTTTTATCTTCGAAAAATACCGTGCCATAAGCAAAACTTAACATTAGCATGTTATGTTACTAACTCAATAAAAGCGATAGTTAGTAATATTACTTTTTTTTAAAAAATAGCAATGGCACACAGCACAATAACATACAAAACTTCACTGTACGCGTTAATATTATATGAATAATTCCTCATAAATAATCTTAATCTTCCAATACTTTCAATGAAAACAATGTTTTTTTTTCTTTTTTTTTCATACCGTATTTATATGCTATAAACATGTTAATTATTAAAAAAGGAATGGCCTACGCTCAGACGCTGAAGTTTTTATGGAATTTTTTTCCAAATTATGTTACAGCTTAATTTTAAGATGTATTTTTTTAAGTGTATTTTCGTAATTAAAATTCTATGTAAATACATGTGTGGCGTCTCCGTCATAGACAATCCTCAAGGACCTACCGAGGAGCGAAACCACACAAGCGAACGCAGCTCGTGGAAAAACAAACAAAAAAAATCACCTCATGTTTACTTTTTCCTATAAAAACGAATAATTAAATAGTATAAAAGGGACGGGTTGGGGGACTTCAGATCAGAAGATCCACGGTTCGAACCCCTTTCTATTGGAAGCTTGTTTCCGATTTTCTAATGCGTTCATTTACGATTTTAAGAAAACGGTCCCAAAAATTGAAATAATTTGGATGATCATAAAAGCGAGAATATTTATTTGTGAAAAAAGGTTGCTTCAAAATGAAATGATGCCTCCGTAGATGCAAATGTAATACACCAAGTAAATACGGGTTGGATAAAATAGAAAGCCTCGTCAGGTGTTATGTGCTACCCAAAAATACCGATAAAAACCAAAGGCAACATATAAAAGACGGCCGTTCGTCCCGCTTTGCTTTACGGATCAGAGCGCTGAACCATGAAGAAAAAGCATGAGCAGAAAATTCATACTGCAGAAATGAAGATGTTCAGATGACCCGCAGGTATTGCCAGGATTGACAAGATAAACAATGAATAGGTTAGCGGGTGTTTTGGTATCGTTCCTACTCCGGAGAAACTAAAAGAAACTAGACTCCGATGGTACGGACACGTTACTAGATAGAATGACGATCACGTGGTCAGATTTGCCTGGGATATCCCCATACAAGCGCGAGATTCAGGTCGTCCACAAGCCACCTGGTGGACCAATATTGAGAGAGACCTGGGAGGGAGCAGCTGACTAGTAAGATGACACAAGATAGGAAGAATTGGAGCCGCAGAAGGGCTGACCCTAGATAAACTGGGAAGAGGCAAGGAAAAAGAAGGTTGCTTCAAAATGTTGAGTTATGTATGATTTTTGTGTCCCACACAAACCTATTACACTTATTATTTTTGTTTCACGATAATTATCAAAATACTAACTTTTATTTAAATTAACCAATTGCCCTTATTCGGCATAGTGGTTAAAAAATCAATACTTTAGTAATCTTGACATAATATTAATTTAATACATTACCGTAAACCACCAAGTCCAGTATTCCTAAATAAAAACTAATTAGCCAGATGCTTAATAGACCATTATTTCAATGAATTCATTAAATATTTTTTATTTTATAATGTAGTGAAACATTATTTGTAGCTACATGTTTATAACGTGTGCGTAATAACTCATCAGTAAAATATTTAATAAATAATATTTAAATTTAAGTGCCATGAAAAAACGTAGAAAAATTATAGATTGTCGCAATCGATGACTGTAAAAAAATATATAAGAAAATAGTTCATATTTAAAAATATTAAAAGTTTAACTTTCTTTATTGTACATGAACTTAACATTGAGTGCTGGAGTGACAGTAAGTAACAATTATGTATGTTAGATATATCTATCTAGAAAATTATTTTAAAATGAAATATGTTAAACCAAAATTTTATAAAGGTTTACAAACTACTCCGACATGGTGGAATGACTTTTTTCGTGATACAGTAAGTTAATATAAGATATAGGAGTATAACACAAATTTGCATTCTATATTTATGTCTGAACTAAAAAAAATCTTGATGCATTCAAAAACAAAAAAAATAGCTAGGAAATCATTGCTAGCTTTCTCAGAAAAGGTCATTTTTTATACCCATTGAGACAGCCAACAACTGTATTTACAAATTATAAAATATAAATTGTATACCATAAATATATACGTATATTACTTGTGTGTAAGAACCAAGTTGAAGGTGCTTATTTATAATAAACGATGACATTTTCGGCACTAAAATTAAAATATAATTTTCTGGAAAATACATGAAATTATTGCATATTTAAAAAAATTTTTTTTACGGTTATTTGTGTTGGAGATTTAAAATTGGTTTGAGTTTTTTCACAAAAACTCAGGATACTTTGGTAGGTATCTTTGATAAAAAGAGCCCGAATTAATGGGCTCAAGAGTTTAATTTGTTTGTTTTTTTCTCATTTCTCTTGCGTTGTGCTTCAGCCTAGATCTTAGGAATGGCTATGAAATAAGCATCCCCATCTCTCCAGGACGTGATTGTTCTCGCTAATTCTTCAATTAACAAGCTAATTGCTGCGAAGATGTACGCGGAGAAACTCCAAAGAGTAAAGGAACATTCAGCAGGACGCATTTAGGGACGCAGTAAATCCAAGTATGCTAGCATCGATCCCAAGGAAAAAATCAGTAATTAAATTAATAATATAAGCAATTTAATAATATAAATTTCATACAACATAATTAAAACGAACGAAAAAATCCTTCCACTCAGGATGTTTAAATTGATGGTGGGTAAAAAAGAACGCATGTAATGTTCAAGAAAATACCATCATTTTACCAGTTATGATTTTTTTAATTTGGAGTAGATCTAGAGTTTTTTTTTTCAAAACGATTGAAGGATGTTTCCAAAACGTTCTAATGACTTAGGAATCCGAAATTAGTAATTCTTTAAATTAATAAGTATTACTATAACGAACGATCGCTACCTAGAATTTTCAATTCTTTACCTTGATTATAATAATAATAATTATAGATAACTTATACAGCGCCATTTTCGTAATATAATACCTCAAGGGCGCTTTACAAAGTGATTATATAAAGATATAAATTTAATTTTAACTTAAACTTTTAAATTTAAGAAAAATACTGTACTTTTTCATACTACTTTTCCACCACATGCTAAGAATTTATTAAAATGATTTAGAGAACAAGTGGGTTTCTTCCGAAACATCACTTCACTCTCACAGTTTCAGATTTCTGCTGGGAGAGCATTCCATGCCGTAGGGCCTACGACCGCAAATGCACGTTCGCCGAATTTAGTGCGCTGTTTGCGTAGAGGTATAATAACTTATCCTTTCGACGTTGATGTAACTGATCTAAGTGTAAGACGTCTGTCAGCTAGTTCATCTGGAATGCAGAGTTCCCTTAGATATTCTGGAGCAGAGTTGTGCAGTAACTTATACATAAGCCAACAGAGTTTGTATTCCACCCTCTGTGGAAAACGTAGCCAGTGTAATTCCCGAAGTAGTGGAGTGATATGACTGAATTTAGAGATTCCAAAAATAAGTCTCGCTGCGGCATTTAGTACAGCCTGTAGGCGAGTTATTTTATTCATTGGTAGACCTGCGTAGATACCATTACAATAATCGACTCTGGACACTACAAACGCTTTTATTAATTGACGGGCGGCATCAACTGGCAAATTTTTGCGTATGCATTTAATTTGTCTCAGCTGGTAAAAGCATGAACTTATCGTTCTACTAATTTGAGCGTCAAGAGAAAGGTCAGAATTAAGGATGACTCCCAGTAGTTTAACGGTGGGTAAAGCGGTACTCCTTACATCGGGTAGTGCCGTATCCTGAATCAAATTCTGTCGTCTGGCTGAAGCCATCCAAAGTTGTTCCGTTTTAGATGGATTAAGTGTTAGTCTATTTTCAGCCATCCAGTTTCCTATTTTCTCAATGCATCCATTAATCAAATCAACAAACACAT
Source organism: Micrasema longulum (assembly GCF_059751315.1). Lineage (NCBI taxonomy): Eukaryota > Metazoa > Arthropoda > Insecta > Trichoptera > Brachycentridae > Micrasema > Micrasema longulum. Next base: position 388,986 of record NW_028277385.1, on the reverse strand, counting down.
TTCTCTCGCTCGGTTTACAATAAAAATAAATCTGCGTATCATCTGCATAGCAGTGAGACCACAATCCACACTCTTTGATAATATTTTCTATATCTTTGGTGTACAAGAGATAGAGGAGTGGTCCGAGTACTGATTCTTGGGGTACTCCACTAGACACCTTAAAGTTAGATGAGCTATTACCCTTGAACACAACTGCATATTCTCTTTCATTAAGATATGAACTGAACCACATGTGTGCCTGATCACGGATACCATAAGTTTTTTCCAGACGTTCAAGCAAAATGTTATGGTCTACAGTATCAAATGCAGCACTCATGTCTAAAAGAGCCAACAACAATAGATTACCAGAGTCTACCGCCGTTATAATGTCAGACAGCACTCTTATCACTCCTGTCTCCGTAGAATGAAAACGTTGGCATGCCGATTGCCTTACCTAAAATAATTAATTCTGCTCGATATAATTAACGAGCCTACAAGAAACTATTTGTTCTTATATTTTTGATACGATGGGAAGATTTGAAATAGGGCAAATATTGGAAAGATCTTCCACATCTAATTTTGAACCTTTTAAAAGTGGAGTTACATTCACTTTCTTTATGGCTTTTGGAACAATGCTGTGCTCCATGGAAGTATTGAATAAGTCTGTTAAAAATTGAGCTAATGCGTTAATTCATTTTTTCAAAAGCCATGTTAGAATCGGATCTAGTATGCATTGTTTGTTGGGTAATGCCGCAACAATCCTTTTTAACTCATTTATAGATGTTGGTTCAAATTTACTCAATTTTTGGGAGGCGTCAGCTGAAAAAAACGTTTTTTTCCCTGGACTAGATGCCAGTCTGATTTTTTCGACCTTATTTGTAAAAAAGTTGGCAAAATCAGTAGCAGTAGCGCCTGTATTCGGTGTCTCTGTTATACAGTCACCACGAACAGATTGAAGGCTTTGCCAGAGTTGTTTTGGAGACTTTCTCTGTTCAGTGATTTTCTTGCACCAGAAACTTGATTTTTATCCTTTTATAAATGTCCTGTAAGAGACTTGCATTTCTAACCACATTGATCGGTCTGAAGTTGACAGTGTATTTCTGTATTTACGTTCAAGACGTCTTAACTCTTTTTTTTTGCGTCGACAATTTTCGTCAACCCATGCATCAGATTTCCTTTTTCGAATAATCTTCGTAGTAAGTGGTGCATCTTTGTCTATCAGGTTAGATAGTACCTCATTATACAACCTAACCAATTGATCAACGTCGTTTGAGCGACGGTCAATATTCCCGACCGACCAACGATGTCAAAAGTTCAAAGTTAAAATTTTCTAAATTAATTTTTCTTCATGGCCTTGATGTGAGTGTTTTGTAAATTGCTGTTGGTTTTTGTATGTTAATTTTACAGTGCAATAATCTATGGCCTGAAAGTCCGATGTCTGTAACATGAACTGTGATCTTTTGATCACATTTTCGTCGAATCATAACATCAAGTGTACCTCCCGCATCATGTGTAGGGGTATTTACTTCTTGTGAACATTCAAAATCACTTAAAAGTGCATTAAAACGAATAGATTCTGAGTCCGTCTCACGGTCAAAACAAATATTCAGATCTCCTGTTACAAATGTTATTTCTGTACGAGTGATGGCCCACTCAAGTAAAGATTTTATTTCTGAATAAATTTGCGAGGTGGTGCTTTAGAGCCTGGTCTATGAATTGTAAATAAGGTAAAATGATTGCTGCCTGCGCTAATCCTACAGCCAAAGCATTCAAAAGTTGTGTAAAGTGGAATTTTAATTTTTGCTAGTTTAAGTTGACTTTTGGTATGAACAACAATTCCACCGTGGTTCATCCATGTAACATTATTTTTCCTATTGACATTTTCAATGAACGGTTTCCGTGCCTCTTCGATTACATTTAAACCCTTACTACGGAGCAGTTTTATAGTGACAGAATTGTGATCTTCATGCCAAGTTTCCGTTAACCCAAGAACGTCTAGCTTATGATCGTTTATTATGTTGGGGAAATCATCAATTTTATTTTTGATTGAACGTACATTCCATGTACCAAGTGAAAGAGGACAAGGTGTATCAGCGTTTCTATTTATTTTTACTCGTTTAATAGTTTTTGGTGGATTTTTATCATTAGTTATATATGTGACTTGAGACTTAGAGATCTGATTAATAAAAGCGTTATTTGTGTTATCAACTGTGTTTGTTTTATTATTTTTCAAATTTTTCTTCCCCCACGACGTCCTGTATGTTTTTTAAATGGAATTGCAACTTTTCCTGAAGAAATTAAATTATATTTTATGACTATATTCTATAACATGCTGATCTAAGCGTTCTTTTGCATTTTTGAACTGAAGCAATGAGTCTGTTGTGTAGGCTATCTTAGGTAATAAAGAGACTCCTTTGCACATTTCTTAACTTTAGAGAATAGACAAAATGTTAACAATTTTGTTGACATATCGTAAATCAAGTAAGGGTATTTTGTACTTCCCTCAAGGTTACGAGGTTTCGTCCATGAAATGCACATGTGGTACCCTGCTCTCCTCTGTCCTCTGCTCACGGCCACGTGCTCGGTCCCTTACGCCGAGGCACCGGTGGTTGGAATGTTGTAAAATGTACACTGGCACTAAACTCAACTAAACTAACACTAGCGATTTAATAATTTACTTTAAAATTTAGTCGAAATACGCGGATGTATAAACAAAATGTACTATTTTATTCCATTAAACTAAAGCAAGAATGATAATGAATTATTCAATACAAAATATGGATTTTAAAAAGTTATATTTCTTTGGAAAATGATTGTTTTTTGAGGAGCTAGTAAAATACGTAAGGCCGCTACAGAGCCCCACGACTTTGTAATTATAATATAAACATTAGCAACATTATGGCTGCTTTCAAAGGGGTCACAAGAAAGTACATATTTAATCAAATATTAAATAGGTGAAGCTTTTAAACATGTATTTCTCGTTTTACCATGTTTATTTCAGCCCATTGCTGGTGAAATGACCAATTGACAAATAGCCAAACTCTTTGTAAAAACTCTAAACTGTTTTGATATTTTTAATATTTTAGTGTTTTCTACTTAAAGAACCAGGAAAAAAATATATTTTGGTTATACTGATCACAGAAATGTAATAAAAGCAATTAGTGTATTATTTATTTATTATCTTTATTCGCCCAAGAGGCTTTTTAAAAAATAAAATTAAGCGTTTTATTTTATAACAAGTAAATATGTAGGTACTTATCTAATAAAAAACAAACGCATTATTATTTTTAAAGTATATGGTAACGTTAAGCTTTATAGATAAACATAAGTAAAAATAAAATACTGAATGAAAGTAGGTAGGTACATAATTAAATGTGATTGAAAAAATCATAACAGATTTGGACAAAACAGTGGATTCTACTATTTATTTTTATCATTTTTACTATATTAGACATTTTTCCGTATTTTTTTTTCAGTTTTGTGCACTTATATATTATTCCATCTTACCTAATATTTCCATACTTAAATCATCTCTTTATATTATCAATACTAAATATGCTGTATTACGTAAAAATAAATAAATGCTGCCTACCTCAAAAGGGGTATTTACAATACCTCGTGAGGATAGGCAGTATTTAATATGTTTGCTTATAATTTAATTCTGCATAATTATACTACATCTAATTTTACTTAATTGTACCCGTTTTCGCTGTTTTGTAAACATAACGTATTGGATTATTTACTATAATAAATGCCGAATTTCAGCAGTGAACTAAAATTGACTGAAGTACTCAGTAAGTATTATTTAAGTATAAGCAAGCAAAATAATAGTCAATTTTAGAGCAATTGAATAATGTTAATTATTTTGATTTAATCGCCAAAAGCATTTTTATTCTTAAACTGACAACGGAAAACAAAACATATCAATTTTTCCATTCTCGTTTCCGAGCCGGTGTAGTCTGACGATTGGAGGGAGTAAAGGTAAAACGGTAGACTGCAATTTTATACATCATTATGAGATGTAATATAATAAGAACCCAATAGCTTTCAACTATACCAAAAATCCTATAAATTTGGAGCGAATAATAATAATAATATTTGACTGATTTATATAGCGCCATTTTTGTAAAAAATCACCTCAGGGGCGCTTTACAATTGTAAACCTTAACTTACATTCTAACTAAACTAAAGTGATATATTATATTTCCAGATTTCAAATTGAGGGTATGATAGTCTAAGGAAGTGGGATTTTAGTTGGGATCTGAAACTGACTGGGACTGTCGATGATTCGTAAGTTTGAAGGCAATTGGTTCCAGGCAGAGGTGTCGGCGACGGCAAAAGCACGATCTCCAAATCTAGTGTTTAGGGAGCGTCGGATTTCGGCAAGTTTTCCTCTTCCTAAATCAAATGCTGACCTAAGAGTAGATTTTCTTTGACATGTATTTTCCCTAATACAAAGGTCCGATAGGTATTTTGGAGCCATTTTATGAAGGGATTTGAATACTGTCCAGCAAAGCTTGTATTTTATTCTCTCTCTGGGCTTTTTAACCTGTGCAAATCTCGAAGATGTTGTGAGATGTGAGAATATTTTTTTACTTTCGTAATAAGCCTTGCTGCTGCATTGAAAACAGATTGAAGTTTATTAGTTTGATATTTTGGGAGATTTGCGTATATGCCATTACAGTAATCTAGACGCGAAACGACATAAGCATTTACAAAAGCTTTAGTTGCATCTATAGGAATATTTCTCCGCACGGATTTGCTCTGTCGGAGATGGAAGAAACCAGCACTTACCGTTTTATTGACCTGAGAATGAAGAAAAAGATCTGAATCTAAATGAACACCCAGTAGTTTAGCATTTATACAAGGGGTAAGATCACAACCTGTGATTGAAATTTGAGATCGGTCTAAAAGATGTTGTCGCTTTTTGGTCGCTGTCAATAGAAGCTCAGTTTTAGATGGATCGAGTTTGAGTCTGTTTGATGACATCCAGTTGTTGACGGTTTGGATGCATTTAGACACACGATTTTTTAAATTGTTTATATCTTGAGGAGAGCAGTAAAAATTGATTTGTTGGTCATCCGCATAACAGCGAGAAAAAATGACCGAAACGACCGATCTTGGTATTAAATTCGATGAAAATTTAAACTTCATTAAACATGTACGGAGCATAACAAATAAAAGCATGAAAACTCTGTGATTTCTGTTGCGAACGATCAGAGATTTTGACTCCGTTTATTTAATAAAAAAATTACGTGTTGCTTTAGTCGTAGCCAACTTGCATAAATAATATCGAAAGAGTTCAACATAAATGTTTACGTTTCGTTAATTTTAAATTAGGTATTTTAGTTGATTATATTAATTACTCATACCCAAATAAATATTTAAATGTTCGAACATTAGAAAATAGAAGAAAACTGAATGATTTGTTATTTTTATTTAAAATATTAAATTTAATATTTGGATTGTTCCGAACTGTTACAACTAATTCATTTGCGAGTTCCGGGCCGGGTTATCCGATTTAATAAACTATTATATGTAAATGTATCTACCACAAACTACAGTGCACACTCGCCTATAAGGAGAAATTATACATTTGCAAATGAATACGCAAATGACGTAGATTTTTTTAATATAACACTTTTGAATTTTAAAAGGCAGTGTATCAATTTGCCATCTTAAAATATAAAACCCAAATAATAATACGTTGATTTCAATTGTTTTCCGTTTATTGACTTATATCTGTATTCAAAATTAGTATTTTTCTAACTTCTTTTTATTTTAAGATTATTCTAATATAACCTTTACGAAAAATGCACTTCTGTTCTCTCCACTGCAATATATGTATGTATTTTTATGTATACCCGTATACTTTTTACTAATATGTAATGATGATTATTATTATAAAGTTTATATTTGAAGCACTAACTTTGTGGTTATTCATTATAATAAAATAAATGAAACCACATGTTTTTAACCACTAATTTTTATTTTCCACGTAAACCCCACGTAAACCTTACGTAAACCTTGACGAAGAAGCTTGTTTGCTTTGAAACCGGTAGGTGGAAAATAATAATTGGTGGTTAAAAACCCAGTTGTTTATTTATTTTATGATTATTATTAAATTTTTTTTTCTTACTCTTCTTAATTCATTTTTTTTTTTTGCTACTTTTTTGTATAAAATGCATTTCTGTCTTCATATTTAAAGATGCACTTTTATTCTTTCCACTGCAATATATGTATGTACTATATGTTTAGTATACCCATATATTTTGTACTAATATGTAACGATTATATTTTTAATATTTTTCTTTGTCTTCTAAAAATAGTTTATATTTTTTGCTACTTCTGAGGAAAATACACGTCTGTCCTTATTTGTATATATATATATGTACGTAAAAGATAAAAAAGCCTACAAGGAGTTTGAATAAATAAATTAAAAAACACAAAATGCTATAATACTGTAGGATTTTTTTATATTTGACAGGAGCTTTCTTCCTATATCAGTTGAGTTCAGATGAGTTGATGCGAATTTATTACATGTGGAATAAAACACAGAATTTGGTTACGAAGCTCGACTGTAACGATGACAACTGAATTGAACTGATCTGAACTGGGTAGAAAAATCGGAATATACCCATAAAATTATTTTGTCAAATGTGATTATAAATAAAAGTCATTTTGTGTCAAGTAACATACTAGTAGATAAAAGGAAAATCTTTCAAGAATGATTTTTTTAAATTGTTATTTTTAAAGGAATAACCCGCTAAGCCTCTATTTCAGAAGCTTATCAGCAGGTAGGAAATAAAGGATATGGAAGGAAGCCATGAAAAATACACCACAAAACCCAGACCAATTAAGAAAAAAATATTTCTTGAATTTCTTTCTTGTAACTGGCGAGAATCGAACCTTCGAATTTTAGCTTACCTCCTCCCTCCATCCTCTCTACTTTTTTCATTAATTCTCAAACAAAATAAAATTTTCATAATTTCATCAGTGCATGTTTGTCCTAATCAGTGCATGTGCTTATTAAAATGCATGTCGTGTTGGTTTTATATTTTTGTGCAACAACTATGGTGAAGGTGTAAAGTGGGTTTTGCATGTTGGTTTAATTGGTGTCCTGACGAAGAGACGGGTATGTTTCGAAACCGGTAGACATAGAAAAGTCGGTAAGTGGTTATTAACAAATATTTAATAACATTTATTAAAATTTTTGACCACAAAGTTAATGCTTTAAATATTAATAATACGAAATTTAACATGTTGATGTTTCTATAATGCGGTTGGGTTTTAGTGGTTGAGGTAGATTTAATAAAGACAGTTTTATTTTTATTAGGGGTGTGGAGAATATTTAAATCCTACAACGGGTGGTGAGAATCATTTGCATTTCTCTTGATCAAGAAAGCTGTTATAGTAGATAACGAGGGGCAATTGTCTGACAAAATTGGTTGGCTGATAGTATTTAAGTTCAAGGCATAGAGTTTGTAAATCACCTAAAACCATAAATTTATTAAGTAAAAACCTTTTTTGCTTTTAATTTTCTACTAAATCAATGATGTTTTTTATTTACAACGACAAATAAGTATTTTAAACTCTTACAAAATTGAACTAAGCAGGAGTTGCCGAAATTACTAAACTATTTAGAATGTTTTAAAATTGTTTTTTCATATAAGTTTTATCTTTTCTTGTAAATGTTATTTAATACGAAATTCGAAAACATTATTTCATAATTAAGGAAATATAATGTGTAAGAGACCTACCTACCAACTTAATAAGGCCCGGAGCCTAATAAGGCTCGCCCGATAAGTATTCTCCGACGGAATATAATTTTAAAAACAGTATATACAAACGCATCACACAGAAATGAGGATTAGATTAAGCAATTTCTTTTTAAATAATGTGTATACGTAAATATTTGTGCAAAAATAAATAAGTTGATCTTTATTTGGATCCGGTATCTAATGTTTACATTATTATTAAAATGACCAGCGATCATATTTAGGTTTCAGTACAAACCAATGTTTTGCACTCAGTATTTTTTAGATTGTAATTGTATATACTGTAATTTTATAAACTGCATTTTAATTTAATATACTTGTACGTAATGAAACCAGCCATAGTTCGAATGCTGGGTAAATGCTGTAATTTCAATATTTCATTACAAAAAAGTTCTTCATCACTGTTGTAACATCTATGAATTGAAATTTGTCTAAAGGGTTTCGATAAACAATCTAAATTGAACACTGTATAGTCCTTAGAATACGTTAATCAATCTCCTAAAAAATAGAAGTCATGTTTTCATATAGCGAAACAAGTAAATTTGTAAAAATTGTGGTCCCGTGGTTAATGTCGTGGTTTAGCAGATCAGAGGTCTAAAATATGGATCCTACTTTACCCCAACTTGATTCTTATTTTATAATAGTGAGTAACTTACAACTCATTAAAAATGACCCCAAAATTGAAATATTTGCGTTAATAATAAATAAGGAAATTGCTTTTTTATTAAAATAAAAAAAAATAAAAAAATATATAGGGCTAGCCGCTTATAACATGATTTACTTCTTAAATTTAGTCGATTGAGGAAATGACATCCACAAATTTCTAGAAGATTCTTCCAACTCCTAAGTGTCTTCCCAAGTCAAAAAGTTCACCCAAGTACTGCCAGTAAACTGTCAACGTTAGTCGCTTAGCAATATCTCGGAACGCATAACACAGTCAAAGCTCTCGGGAAGCATTCAAAGTTTATGGTTATACCAAACAGAATTACCTACAAATGACATTATTTGTCACTTGATGTTGCAACGACTAGAATTTTATTTAAAACTTATCTCATGTACATTTACTTTAAAAAAACTATACATATTTCAGTCTTAGTAAAAATAGTTTATGTGCAGTTCATTAGCACGTACATTTATATATTTTTAATTTTATATATTGTTTTATCTTACCCTGTGTATCTGCTATTATTAAATTAATTATGTTAATCTAAATGTCATACTAAATGTATTAAAACCAAACACACCGGAGCTTCTTTAACACGGTTTCGAAAGAACACGGTTTCGAAAGAACACGGTATAAAACTCAGATTAAAAAATTATTTCGATATTTTGTTCGAATCTGGTAAACTCGAAAATTCGGACAGTGAAGACGTACCTACCGACGGCAACAAAAACATCAACAAACCATCACGCCATTTCCCCGTAAGGGTAGGCAGAGAGGATGAAACGTCATATCACTCTATCTTTTATTTTCATTTTGTTTTATTTTATTTATTTATATTTTGGAAAAAAACAACAGTTTTTACATTTATTATATACAAAAAATAAGAATGCATTTAAACGAAAATTGTGAAAATAGTCAAAAAAAAATTTCCACAGTGGTGTATATATTTTATATTTATTTATATTTATATATTTTCACACAGATCTCGCTTCCTCTACGCGCGCCAATTATTCTGACTTCTGACATGTCCATCTGCAAGTATTGGTTGGATTCGGTCATGCCGTGTCTTTGTCGGTCTTCCTCTATTTTTGCATCCATCAACATTTGCAGCGTAAATCTTTTTAGACGTTCTTTCGCCGTCCATTCGCTCTACATGTTCAAACCAACGCAGAGCTTCTTTCTTGATTTTGTCGGTAATGCTTATCTCAGCCTTACATAATTAAGGATGTCGACATTTAAAACTGTGCAATTTCGTTCACTGTAAGTTTGTTCGAATATTATCATTCTCTTTCATGATCATAATGCAACTGCATATACAAACTGCGCAAATTAGTTTGGTAAATTCTGTTCAAAATCTTTGCATATAATTTATTTATTCATTTTATTAATTTTGTACGTCCATAAGGCTTTTACAAACATGAAAGTTATATAAAACATTAGTATATAAACAACATAAAATTAAAAAAATACAATATAAAGAAATTAAAGATAGAACAGTGTTTAGAAGTAAAGCTAGTATAAAAAAAAGAAAATGAGTATATAAACAACATAAATTAAAAAAAATACAATGTAAAAAAATAAAAGATACAAAAAGTGTTAAGAATTATAGTTGGTATAAAAAAAATTAGTGTATAAACAACATAATTTTAAAAAAAAAATACAATTTAAAGAAATAAAATATAGAATTGTGTTTAGAAGTATAGATGGTTTTAAAAATATATATATATATAAGCTGTTGAAGCTAGACATTAAAAAAAAAAAAATAGATAATCAAATAAAATACAAACATATCAAAGAAATGCAATTGAAAGGTTTAAAGGTGTACATAATGTTATAATATACATAATAAAATGAAAGAAGAATAACAACTAAATTATGACACCAAAACTAACAAAACGGGATCAATTAGTTTTTTAATTACATATATTCGTTAAAAGACGCCAATAGTGTTCAAAACAAAGCGCAAAGGTCCCATTTTATTAGATCGTAAATATCCCCTTTCTTTTATCTCTACTGGGATTAAGGTCGATAAGCAATCAGAGCTTACACCATCATACAATTGGGGGTGAAGCTAGATTAGCATACGATTAATTGATTTCCAATTACTCGTACCGAAGCACAAATAATGTTGATTTATAGGCTTTAGATTGTCTGAGAGTCATCCAATGGACTGAGTCTGACGAAGGGTAGACATTTAAATTGGATTATCATAATACAAAAATGGAGTTTAATTGACCGAATGGTTTATTATGGTGGATATATCAACGCCCAGTACTACCCAGTAGGCGCATGTAAAAGTTTATTTTTTTATTTATTTTTTATTTATTATTTATTTAACAATATTTAGAGTTCGTTCAAATTTTAAAAACATTTATTTATTTATTTATGTATTATTTCACGTTTTACATAAAACTTTTTTTTAAATATGAATACCTCACTTGGCACAACCCGTGTCAAGGCATTCATTTACATGATTTAATGTATTATACTTATAGTGTCTAAAAATATATTTATAAAATACATTTAAAATATTTCATATTTACATTTAAATCCACACCGATATATATATATATATATATATACATCATGCGCGGTCCGTTCTTAGAACGCATGGAACCATTGGTTCCCCTACATTTTGGCAAATAATATTTATAAAATACCATTTTTAATAAATTAATTATCCGTCATAATACCTAACATTAAGATTACTATGAACAAATTATGTAATAATAATTTGATTGATAATCGCGATAAATTGAAAAGGAATTTTACTATCGCCTTAAGAAAATATGTTAAAAAGCAACGTAGCCTCCGGCACACCCATTTACCAGCGCTGTCAAGCGCGTACTGATCGGCAAGTACTTGCTACTGGCTGGCTGGGTATCGATTTAAAGAACGATTGCGATGGAAGCGAATTCGAAATTCCTTTCCAGCGCCGTACTGAACGCGCAGTCCGGGCGCAGGCGCAGACTTCAATTCTCACTAGGCAATGGAAGCAATCGAAGCAACAATACATTATTTTCCTTGTGATCCGAACGCAATACCGCACCGCGCCACACAGCACAAAGATGCGATTTTGGTATTTTGGCTCTGGACATAAAAGTTTAATAATTATTTTGTGGTAGAGCAGGAATACAAAATTAAATCTAGAATTTAATTCAAACATTACATCAATATAACGTTGATTTGTTTTAAGAAAAAAGTTTATAATCTACTACATATATTGATTTTTCGGGTTCAAATAATGACCAATCAATTTTAGTTGAAAAGCCATGTTTTTTAACAAGATGATATTTATTTTGGTTTCACTACATTTTAGTCAAATAAAATATAATTCCGCAAAATACTTGGCGGTTTTTTATTTTGAACCTTGAAATAGGGCACATGCAAACATATTCTTATGCTATATAATAACAATACAATGTATTAACAATGTAAATATATTTTATTTAAAATATAATATGGAGTTGCCCAAAATAAACGCCAACTCTATAAATAAGTTATCATGATACAACAACATAGATGGAGAACGACGTATTTGATTTTCTTCAACTTTATGTGAGAGCGGCTTAAAATCTTCAAAACTTTGAAACATGCGTTAAGTTACATATATATTTTTAAACTTGAATTATAAAGCCATTATAAAGCCCCATTTAAAAAAAAGTTAATGACGCAATTTTTGAAAATCCATCGCTGTTCTACGATCGCGAAGAGAGAGAAATACGGAAGTTCAGGCATGTACAGTACTTAAGACCGGTCTTAAGATGCCTTAAGTGTCTACCTTACACATTGTTTAAAATTTATCATTACCATGACTATGTATGTTTGAACATCTTTATTTCGTCGATTTTTCAATTTGCGCAACACAGAATCTCCCCATTATTAATGTGGATGAGATTTTTCTGAATCGTTTGCTTGAAATTCAATATAATTTGAATTCAAATATAAAAAAATAAAAAAAACAACGTGTTTTTAATATACATACATATTCATAGAAAAGGCTAGATTCCCTTTTCTAGGGAGTTATTAAGATTGAAATTAATTGCAACAGGGAGGGAAAATTATGCGAGGAAATTTGGACGTTCAAACATCAGAGTGGTGAATGTTATACAGTTTGTAAAGTAGCTACTTAAACCAGCCAATGATAGGCCGTAAGCCCTGTAAATACCTAGAGCTACACGTTCTCTTCTGAAAAATGTTTTCTGCTGCAAAAAAATCATTGGTTTTTTTATTTTAAAAAAGGGCACCGCATTAGCCTTAAAAACAATTTTAGAATTTTTTTTTGGATGAAATATTTGTAGAAATTCCAGAAAGAGATTTCAAAAAGGATGCTGGCTTACGCGAGGGTTGGTTGGCTAGTTGTTACGGAAGTGTGGAGAACTTTTTTATGGTTGTAAAAGTAATAGTGTTATTATGAATAACAGGGGACGTTCGGACATAAAGTTTTTTTACGATGCGGCTAGCCACTTCGAACATTATATTATACGTTGCGGCTGTTTCACAAATCCTCACAGCATTTAAATTTCCACAATGATATTATTTTTGTACTTACTAATGATTTTTATTGTATCTTCTTTTTTTTCTTCTTATGGCCCATTTCACAGTAAAGGTTTAAGTTTTATCGTGATAATTTTTATTTTTTCCGCTGACACTGAAATTTTATTAAAAACCTGAAATACTTCATTTTCCTATACTGCGTTTTCTTCATAAACATTTTCAGTATTTTCATGCAGATTGAATCTTTTTGTCCAAATGATTTTTTAATATTTTTTATTTATGCCTCCATCTGTGTCCAAAATAAAAAAGACAGTTCAATCTGTAAAATGGAAACAAAACCCGGGAAAATTGTTTTTTACTCGAAAGCTCTTTTAACTGAATTTTCCGAAAAGAGGAATTGAAACATAGATTTTTCTACCTCGTGATGTACTGGTCCGCTAATCTGAGGACTTGGGTCTGATTGGTGAAAGGATTGATCTGAGATATTGGATCAGTGGCCTTTTAGTGCGCAGTTTCACGGTTCCTGGTTCTTCCTGAAACTTTCAACTCATATACCAATGCTGAATCAACTGCTCCACAACTGTATGGCTTATGTTAGGTTTTTGTTGTTTTCATTGTGTGTTTTGTAATATAAATAATATAGATGTATATAAATACCTTGTTTTTAAAACTATTTGAATATTTGTTAATTATGTTTGTTTTTTAAGTGAGTCTTCTTTGTTTATTCTCAAATGTAATAAAAAAAAACTAAATTGTTAAGTGTCCTCGGCACGGGAAACCCCAGGGAGGTCACATTATTTTTATTATTAATTTATAGTTTGTAAGCGAAAAATATGAATAAATAAATAAAAATAAATATATATTGTAAATGATCGGTGATAAACTGCGATGGATTATGGAGTGTTTTGATGAACAATTTGTATGTCGTGTAATTTAATCGTAAGCAAATAATCATGATATCGATTTTTTTGAATTTTATATTTTAAATACATTAATTCAATGAAATCTATCTGAAAGGGCACATGACTATAAGAGATCATATTTAAAGTTCACCAGAATCTCTAAAAAACTTTGAATTTTGGTTGAACAGTAATGTACAATGTATTTTTTTATTTAACACTTTATGTATATACGAATATATATATATATATACAATTTATGTATAAGGGAGAGCATATTGCCTTAAGACAATTTTTCCCCACCTACCCTAACCGTTCAGTTTGAGAAAATTACAAGTACACGAACATATTCTAGGTAATTAATAAGGAATCTTTTAATTTTATGCAAAATTTAAAATAAAAATTCAGTAAAAATCTATACTGTATTCTGAAGAGAGGAGAGTGGATGGAAAGAAAATGTACATAGTTCTATGTTCTTGAAATATGGAGTGTTTATCCCAGCCTTAAACAACTTTTTTTAATCACTAAAAATATGCATTTAAAAATCTATTTTTAAATTAAAGGACATGTCATTCGGTATTTTATTTTTAATACAGGTAAGGGAAGGTTAATTCCGTTTGAAAAATATGTACATACTCGTACTTTGCAGTAAAGCTACCACCGCTGCGCTGTATTAGAGGGTTGTATTCCGTGAAAATTCAATTGAGAAATTTTCGTGTTAGATGAAAGTTTGAATATAAGATTACAACGTCAAACGTTTCGTGTATTCGTGTCAAGCCACCGTCAATCAAAACACCGCACCAAATGCATAAAACAGACGTCGAAAGATTATTCTGTTTATTAATTTATCAATTTCTGTCAATATCTTAGTTTTACTGCGGAACTGCGATTTTCAGATGCTTACTGCGAATCGAACAAGGGAGGGAGACTGTTTGTATTATTTATTCACTAGATGCGACGGCCCAAAATGATTGTCATAAAAACTGATCGTATATCAGCTTAGAAATAAGATCTTTATAGGTTGGATTCAGTTGCTCTGTTTGCTTACGGTTCTCATAAAAGTTGCGTGTCCCCCGTACGCGCTTCTATCGCCTTCCTTTCTCCCCCTTCGACTAAGTCCTCAGAAGCCCCTAACCCCAGTCGATATTAAGGGTTTCCATTAAACTGCAGAACTGCGCATTGAGCGAGCGATGGACTCAATAATTCGGCTATTCTCGCGTTTCCTCCCCGCACTAAATTTCCGTAGAATAAATCACCTACTTATCGAGAGCAATTATCTTTAATTGCAAAATATTGGGCGTAATTAAAATTTTGAAAAGTGTACACGCAAATTGGGCAAGGAAGCGGAACGCGTCTAGCAATTATAAACCTGCGTGCTTCTGGGTACTTACTCGGCGTATTATAAGCTCGTAGAAATGTTGACTTCGCGTATTTAGTCGCGATATCAGCCAATTTGAAGGAGCCAATATATAACTCTCGGTTTCAATGCAAATTAGGGATTCGTTCAATGTTCGGGCCATGCTGGAAATGTCCGCTAGAAACGTGAATTATGATATTTTTCTGCGCCATTCGTCTCCGGGATATTATTTGTTCCTTGTTGCAAATGGATCCGAGTGCAATTATGTCTTTCAGTCATTTAACGGCGCACAACTTCGTCCGTTATTGAAATAGGATTTTCATTCCGCGCCATAAATACGGCAAACGGTTACTATGACTGGAGCGCTCAGTTACTGTCGTTAACGTCAAAGCTTTAAAAGCCCTCAAATGAGCTTTCGGCATTTCCGTTTAAAGAGTAATTGTTATAGCGCGAGTGTTTCCCTTAATAAAGTGGTAAAAGTATTACTTTGTCTTAACAGTCGTAAACTTAATTGCATTAAGATATTTTTTTGTGTCAGTAAAACTGTTTATTGGTCTCCTAAAAAATCACGTATCCATTTATTTTCAGACCGTTTTGCGCGTATTTTACAAATACGACAATTATTTATTTGATTTAAAATACACATATAATATTTAAGTGATACTTCATTTAAATGAAACAAATTATTGTTAGCTTTCATTTTAAGGATAAGAAGACCCGAAGCTTAGCTTACCTACAATTATGAGGTGAATAAATTTGACGAACATCATTTCCCCGTTAGCACCCAATGGTGAATAGGGTGTTTTAATCGCAGCGTAGGAAGTTAAGGTAATCAGTCTTAAGTACGCTTAAAGTGCTAGTCAAGGGACAGTAAAATATGGCAGTTTACAACCAAAGGTAGATAATGCATAAGAATACTATATATATTTCAAGTCCATCCTCCTAGGAATCGAACGGAAAAAATAAACATTTCTTGAAAAATCAAAACTATTATTTTTTACGTTTTTTTTTAAAATCCAGTAAAATTTAATGCCAAAATAACATAAAGCATTTAATTACACATTTTCAATCGAATGAATGTATGTATATACATAACGATTCATCAACACCTTATACTTAATTGGTTGGTTGGAATAAAATGCCATTTGGCAATAATGACAAATTGATGAATAATATAATAAACAATAATTGGTTTTGTCTATTGGTAAAATCGCTTCTGGAACGAAGTGTTGTGATTTTTCATCAACAAGTTGAAGACTGGTTCCTGGTTTTGATAACTTATCGTACTGAGATAGAACCAGAAGTTTGAAGGGGTCAAGTTGTAGTTCGTTCGACCACAAAGGGTAGTAGTCCGTCCGTTTAGTTTCAACGAATTTAGTAATATATCCTTTAATACGGCTTCGTAGTGGAGATGGATAATCAATTCCTTTGAACCATTCCCTTTATGTGGCTGAAGGGTGCCTCCCAAAGTATAGAATTACTTATAATGCACCCCTGCTATCAAACATGATGTGGTCAAAAGCAATCTGCTGGGTATTGGACATTGGTTAATTTTAGCCGATCTATGAGTTTATGTAGGCATCAATATTATGCACTTGCAAACTTGCTATGTACATTGAATAATTTCAAATCTTTGATGTTTGGTGAAAAACAACTCCGCCATTTTGAAAGTAACCATGGCCCCAATAGTTACAATAAAAAGGTATCCTCAAGCGTATGTAAAGAAAAACCGATTTTTCTGAACGAAAATAAGAATATTTTTACGAAAATAAGATTATTTGTAAGAAAGTGTCACAGTCAGAAACCTTTCTAAAAATAAATATAATAGGCGTTAATATTTCATTTAGCTTTAAAAGACAATTAGAGATAACTTTGTTTACCTTGTAATATGGGCTAAGGATGAGTTTAATTAATCTGCTTGTTTTTTAATAAATTTTTATGCACTACAACTTTCAACGGTTTTATTACAGCGGAGTCGGAGTTGGCAAAAACCCATTAATTGTTGTTATTTCACTGGAAATCTAACCAGAAACCTTTGTGTGTGAGATATGCGCCCTCACCATCACACCGCTGGGGTTAAAAAACTGAAATAATATTAAAAATCTGATTTTCACATTTATTTTTGTGACTTTAATGACTCGTTCTCTAAAAATCATTTCATTTTAAGAAAAGTGTCACAACTCAAAAAGTGTTTTGAGAAAATAATGATTTGGTAATATTATCACATATTTCTGTGATTGGAAGACGAAATATGTCCTGGCTCCATAATACACGAGACTGGACTGGCTGACTTTAGGGCTGCGGAAGTGCGGAGCACATTTTACGGCTAGCACAGGGCGGAGAGATCTTTTCCAGATTATCAACGTTGGGGATACCTGACAGGGCACTAAGTGAAGAATAAGATATGTAGGATGTGTTTCTTCATTTATCAGGACATCTGATTGGATTAACAAATAGCTACAATTTAAAAATATATTTATATACGGTTTTAAAAAAACCAGTTCGGGTTATATAAGAAACGAGCGGAATCGACAAAAGGTGGCCTGCCCGAACATTGGCTTGCCTGTTATTACCTTGGAAAAAGATTTTCCATTGATAAGTAGGTACCTAGGTACTTGTTGATGGTTGAATTCCAAAACATAAAATAATTAATTTTCAAATAGTAAATAGTTTTTTTTTTGC
This sequence comes from Micrasema longulum, assembly GCF_059751315.1. Taxonomy (NCBI): domain Eukaryota; kingdom Metazoa; phylum Arthropoda; class Insecta; order Trichoptera; family Brachycentridae; genus Micrasema; species Micrasema longulum. The sequence goes on along the minus strand of NW_028277385.1, from coordinate 371,130 downwards.
AAATGTCAAACTCAGCTCTTCTCACTAACAGGAGTGCACCATATTTATGAATACGATTTTCAAAAATGGTCTGAATGTCAGTGAATATTATTTTTTATATTACCAAAAATCCAGTAAAAAGAAACAAATCGGAAAACATTCTAAGGAAAGAATCTGATAGGGATCCATAAAAAGCGAATCTTGTTTGTAAACATTCAAAACAACACAAAAAACAACATCCTTCCTTTTATTTGTACATGCATTCTCGTCGAATGCAACTCTGGTAGGTCAATGGAAACAATATTAATGTGTCTAACTTTTTTTTACAGATTCGATTAAAAATTTTTAATCTGCGAACACACGCAGTGCAAAGATCTATATTTCGCTAAAAACCGCACTATATCGGTTTTGCCGTTTAGCAGGAGTTCAGTGACATCACACGTACATAATAATTATATAAAGATATTATAAGGTCTATTCATGTTATGTCTCGTCTAGTTAGTGCAGTCATCATGTACTTTTGCAAGTTGATTTTAAATTTATTTCCAGAGTAATTTTTCAAGTGGTAAAGTGTAAGACATAGTAGTGTTATACATAATAGTACTTTTGACTGTCCCACGTTTGTCTTTGCTTTTTTATGTGGTGGTGTTGTTATTGTCGATTGCGTATGTCGTCGTTTTTGGTTAATGCTGTGTCATCGTCTTGTGTGTTTCCAGTGCAATTTTGTACACAACTTTTACCGTCTTGATTTTCATCAAGTATTTCATGTCAAACTGGTGCGTATTTTCGTAAAGTTCAGTCGTAGGAGTCAAGTAGGGTAAGTTGTATTTTAGTTCAATTATTTTATTTGGTTGTCTGTCCATGAGACCTTGGTATGTCACGTGTTCGAGTTCTTTGAGAGAAACGTTGTTTATTTTAATATTCACGTTAAGGTTTTTTTTTATGGTGTATTATATTACAATAAACTGAAACCAGCCAATGACATATCACAAGTCTTCCAGATCAGATAGACTTCCATACATCTGTCCTTAAATGTTCTCCATCTCTGTTGCAATATATTTATCTAGAGAAGGAATTAAATCAAGTCCTTGTCTTCAAGCATTTGAAAAAACTAAAAATATTGTTGGATAATTACATAAATATGTGTAAAAAATATATTATTCTTCTAAAAATATGATGACGTATTTAATTCAGTGATCTTGTGTAATATGTCAATTTTAACATTTATTTATTTATTTAACTTTTTGTACATAATGTTATTTGTACATTGGCGGGCTTATTGCCAAATGGCAATTTCTTCCAACCAACCAATCATTAATGTTAAATTTTTTTTTTTTTATTGTTTCTGAAACGAAATAACAGTTTCGTGAGATGTAATGATAAAAATTAAAAACATGAGGAATTTAAATGTTTTTATGTAAGATACATGTTAAACACATTCCTAAATGATCAAAAACTTCATATGTGGAAGCGTATTAAATTCTCGCTTACATCAAGTATTAGCATATAATGTTACAAGTCTCTAACTAACCTGATACCATTCTTGGTTCATTTTGTAAAGAAAGAGGAACCACATTTTTTTCTAATCATTAAATCGTTACATTGATTCATTTATTTATTCAATTGATTTCTCAAAAACGTTCTCCGACGGTATTCAGAAGCTCGAATATTCGTGACAAATCCAAATCCAAATTCAATTATTAAATTTTATTTAATTACATTTTTTTGTGTCAAATAGACAAATGAAATACAATAGCTCGTCTGATATATAATTATGGGGGATACACATTTTATTCAGTAAAATGCTCTTGAATTCAAAAATAATTATGTTACTCGTTGTGTTCTACCATTTTGATATACCTACATACATGATTGCTGGTTTGAATGGATATTTAGATACAACCTGATAAATCAAAGAATTTATTTTCTATTTTAGTTAGTTTGGAATTTAAAAAAGGAATATTTTTAATTAGGGAGGTTTTGCCTTTTATGGTTTGTAATATCAGGATAATTAATATTTGTTTTTGTTAGTAATATTCATGTTTTTTGTAGATTTTTCTTCTCTTAAAATACTATGGTAAATAATATCTTTGCGCGCGGTGATGCAACATCATGTTACCACTAGTAAAAGACGGAATATTCTAAAGTTCAGACATTTGAAAAAAAAACACGAAGACATACTGTTTCATAATTTATGCAAATAAACATGTAATTAAGCCCTGTTATAGAAAAATAAAATTTAAAAAATCGTAAATACGTCGCTCATATTGCGCGCGAGCGTTCCCATCACTGTCATCAACCGACTGAAGACTGAATCTGTTTTACACAACACCTACCACAGAATGGCGTCTCTTTCTTTCTTGTTTTGAGTTCTATCTTCGCGCACTATCTTATACAGATGTGTTGCTGAACAAGCGGACATTCATTCTTAGCGTTGCAAGGATAAATATTTTTTGTATTAACACCCAGCCTAGTTATACAAATTTTACTTTCCAAATCCGGTGTGAAAATGTGAATTTGAAAATTACAAAAAGTACGAGTTAACCATTAAATTTTTTTAAAAGAGATATATAACGTCTTGTATCCAACGTAGACTAGTGTGACATCACAGCCAAACAAGAGTTAATTAAACTACACAGTGATTTTTTTTTACAGAAATATTAATAAAGTTTCTTGGTAGAGTTTTATTTCGTTGTGCAACCAGCGCTTTCTATGCATTTTCAATTAATAAACCATTCACAAATTTTCAGCTCATAAGCTAAGGACACCAGGTACAAAAAAATATTTATTTATTACATACGCCCGGAGGGTTTTTACGTGACAGGTACAAAACTACAATTAAAGTGTGTCGTGCATAGAATTAAGAATAGTCCAGAAACCGCATACGAGCATCAAACAGAAGGCGACTAAATAACTAATAAATTAGTAGTTTTACGTTTTGACCTATTAGTTTCTTTGTAGAAATCGCTCAGTACGCCCACTCCTAATTTGAATTCAATTATGCCGTGTTGTGTCCTTTTAAAGTGTAAAAATACTGCTACGACCTTAAAGAAACAGGATGGGATGACATTTTATGTTTAATTAGCAAATGAATGTGTGAGTAGCAAATACATAACTTAGAATTTGTTTTTTTTGTCCATTTTTCAGATTGTCGAAAAAATCAAAATGGACATTTTGTTAGTGTTACTAGGGTAGTAAATTTTTTTACCCTACTTTGCTCATCTAATGAGAGAACTAATGAAAATTTGACCACGGATTAAACAACTCTGTGGTGGACATTCGACCGACATTATTTTCAAAACATCAAATATTATTTAACATGATATAAAAATATCCGTTTTATGTCCAAAAAAATTTGTTTTATATTTTAAGTTCAAAGTTCATTAATTCAATGACTCTTATTAAATGACTCTTTACTTATCTACTCTGTTTTGTCAATCAATATTTCCGCGTGCATAATAAAGTTTTAGAGAAATTGACAGATTGCTTTTTTTTTTACCTTACATTGGTGTTATGATTATATTTTTCCCATCGTGCAACATTACGCGGCGACATCACGAATACGCGCGGCGAAAGTGCGGCATAGTAGGGGGGTTTTTGGACACAGTCCGATGTATTCAAATATGATTCTACGCTCCTTTTGGATTCTTCTTAATTCTATGGTTTCATGATATAAAAAGTCAATAAGTATGTCTAAGAAATATGCATCTAATATACAGAAATTAATAAATATATTTTTTGTTATATGTATTCATAAAGATAAAATATATTTCATAAAAAAAGTTGGTAGGTACACATAATCTCAACAGTTTTAGGCAAAAAATTAAGTATTAAGGAGTAGATAAGTAAAATACAAAAATCAAAGTGATTTTTATAGCATTCGAATAATGACAGTTATTTTGATTTTATTGACGAAAGAGGTTATAATCTAAAAACTGACAAAAAAAACGAAACATATCGATTTCTCCATATTTGTTTTCAAGTCGTTGTGGCCTGACGATTCGAAAATTTACAGAATAATTATGTCAGTTTGTGTTGTATTATAATTTTGGCGAGATAAAATACTTACCTGATATTTTTATTTTCCAAATTAAAATAGTGTACGTAAGTATAAGTTGAAAATGTGGTTAACAATTTACCATCCCTTAATTTGCCTACTTACGCGAAAGCTCTCGTATGTCAAATAAAAAAAAACTTAACCATTGAATTGTATCGATATATTTATCGAAATCTTTATTGTAATATCTTAATTACGCTTTACCGTGGACCAACGATTAACCCACCTAACAGACATCTTCATCATCATAAAAAAACGTAGAGCTAATATTGATTCCATATATATGTTCGGCATACTAAATGGTATAATGGTATATTCGATGTTCCATCACTACTGGGATAAGTAAAATTCCATATTCCGATTCATAGGTTGAGAAACAATCAAGTACTGTTCATTGATCAGCATCAGCATCAACCACCCTTGAATCTGTAGCAATTGCACAGAAATTTTTAATCCGAGTAATTTGAAAAAAAAACATTTAGTTATCCAAGTGACTTGCTCTTCAAAGAATTCAGAGTACTGAATATTATCCAACAGTATATATTGAGTACGGTAGTGGTTACACACATAAATAGAGACATTTACCCAAGCGTCAACCACAACCATAATACAAAACACTCTTATAGGGATCTGATACTGATACAAATAATATAATCACTAGATCCTCAACACATAAACAACTTAAACAAATACAAACTAATACCACTTTCAGACAAAGGGATTTTGAGTATTATTCAATTAAAATCTTTAACCTACTTCCACTATCTATTAAAGCAATTAGTAATGAGAAAATGTTTAAAAAGGCTATAAAAAAATGGATAGTGGAGCTAGGTAGAAGTAAAATGGATTGGCTCATTCGCCCATACCAATGCTGAATCAACTGCTCCACAACTGTATGGCTTATGTTAGGTTTTTGTTGTTTTCATTGTGTGTTTTGTAATATAAATAATATAGATGTATTTAAATACCTTGTTTTTAAAACTGTCTGAATATTTGTTAATTATGTTTGTTTTTTAAGTGAGTCTTCTTTGTTTATTCTCAAATGTAATAAAAAAAAACTAAATCTTTAAGTGTCCTCGGCACGGGAAACCCCAGTGAGGTCACATTATTTTTATTATTAATTTATAGTTTGTAAGCGAAAAATATGAATAAATAAAAAATAAAAAATACTAAGTAAAGGGGTCAACACTGTTTTGGCATCGAGACAACACTATTACGTAGGCAAAAAGATCCATAACTTTTTACCAAAATCGTGGAAAGCCGGGAGTGTTGTCAAGTTGCGTAAGGTGTTGACCTCGCTCTTTCATGACATTGGCCGTAGGGAGTCAGAAAAGTTAATACATGCCACGGATTGCAGATTCTTACTGGATGTCGAAAATAAAATATAAAAATAAGGAATAACTTAAAAAAATATATTTATAGATGGCAACCATGAAGTTTCGCGTAAATAAATTGTCTATGTTTTTATGAATGTATGTGTGTGTATGCGCATGGGTGGGTGTATATATGTGTATATATGTGTATGTGTGTATGGATATGTATCAAAATGTGTATACCAATAAGTTTATATTTTATTTGTCTGTGCTCTCTATTGATTTGTTAACTATTATGATATATTTAAATGTAATTGACTAGCTTGAAACAGGGTATGTACCCTTGTTAGCTAGGCAAAGTGAACATAAAATTGTATTTTGATAAAGAGTGTAAATAAATAAATAAAAATAAATTAATAAATAAACCATAATACTTTACCCATGCACAAAAGATTCCGGGTTCGATTCCCGGGCTTGGGCGCTCCGTTCTGTAATTTATCATTGTAATTGAGCTTCTTGGCCTGATGTGGTGCTAAAAATGAAAAAAGTTTTTGATCTTTTAAGAAGAAAATACATAATTTTAATAACTTCTGACGTTTCTATATAACTTTTACTTCTATATAACTTAGAAGTTGCTTTAAACGTACTATCAGGCGTGTCTTAGTAGGTTGACTCAATATGGGAAAATTTACAAATATAGGCAGAATAGGAAATTTTACACAGCGCGTAAAGTGATAACAACCCCTGTAAATTTAAAGACTTCCCCTTAAAACGTTTTTCATCTCCATGTAATTAAAAAGTAAAAAAACACAATTCTCATGTTATTTTATTTTTGTTGCTATTTTTAGCTTTTAAAATAACAGTTTTATGACAATACACGAAAGCGCAGTCTTGTACGTGTTTTTAAACTAAGGGTTGTGAGCAGCCCTTGGCAATGCGTTAATCGATTTCCTTCCCTCACTCTCCTACCCTTACAAATACCCCCTCTTCTCCCCACATTCCAGTAATCTGATAGCGTTGTTTTCAGTAATTATTATTCTGAAAGACGCGACATAAATAATCAGGTATAGTAATTATCGTAAACCGAATTTTCTCATATTAAACTGTAATATATAGCATAATATTAGTATTAATTTTTTTAAGTTTTTTTTCATTTCTATATTTATTAAATTTTTACAATTTACTATATCTAGATAGTTTGAATAGAGTTGTGGCTCCGTGGCTAGTGTTGCGGACTCACGGATCAAAGGTACGAAGTTTGAACCCCAGTCTGCCTCAACTTGTTTCCCATTTTATAATAGTGATTTACTTACCCTTAAATTAAAATATTTGGGTAAATCGGAAAAACGTTTTTTTTATTAATAATTTAGATAAATATTTTTATTTTTAAAAATCCTCTCCGCCCTGGTGTTTTTTTAAAATAAACACAAAATTTAAGATTTATTTTCCACCGTGAAATTGAAAAGCAACGAGTTTGGTTTTTAATTACTAATTAGTGGCCTTAAGCACGTATCTATTTTTATGCTTACGTTGGTATTCGGCAAAACCAAAAAAAACTGCGTTTTTTAGTTTGACAGCCGGTTTATTTATTTAGAAAGGGAATTCCTGTCGTCATTTTAAATGATATTCACAGAAAGTTTTAAATAATAGAGAAATATCACCTTTTTTAAACTATTTTAAGTCATAGAGGCCTATGAAATACAATACAGTGAAAAAAATTTTTTTTTGATAATTATTAGTAGCATTATAAATTTTTTATATATAATTTTGAATTCCCGCAAAAACGGTCATTCCATTGACCACGCCCCTAATACGTCACGATTCATTTTGATTAGTTCTTGGTCATTGATATTTGTTTAGAACATCGAACGAATCTCGAAGAATCTTGAATGATACACAGTGTGTAAAGTAGTCACTTAAACCAGCCAATGACAGTTTAAAATTCCTGAAAATGCCTAGACTTCCATATTTCCTTCTCAAAAATGTTTTCCCTCTCTGTTGAAATAAATTTAAATATGAATAACTCCCTAGCGAAGAAATCCAGCCAGTCTGCAAGCATTTGGACATACTCAAACATTGTAGAATGTTCGTTTAAACTTTTTTTAGTTGTATAACATATAATATTATAATTTTTACGATCATTAACATCTACTTACAGATTACATTAGAAATAATTAATTTATAAATGCGTTTGTATGAAGATTTTGTTTTGTATCTCTGTTATATAAATTACGTTGTGCAAAAGGAAATAAATTATGCACATTACACTCGACTGATAAATAAGAATATCTTTTAAACAGGTAGATAAAAGGAGGTATATTTTAAACTAGATACATGAGGGTATCCTTTGCATTTAAGCAGGTACATGGGGTATCTTTTAAATTTCCTCTGAAAGCAGCGAAGGTTTCCTACGAACGCAAAGTTAGGGGATAAAAATATGGTTATTAGTGTCTTCATTAGCCTAGTATAAGGGTATGTTCATGTTAAAAGGTACTTCACACAAGACGGAGGGTAGAATTAGGATCAATTCTTATCCTAAGAGAAAAAATAATTTCTTATTACCTTGATATCGTGGTACATTATATTCATTAAGATTAACTGCTGCCTCGTTCTGTTATGAGAATACTTAACACAACATAATCTTTATTACAACATTATATTGTTTACTCTTTAGTATTTCGAGTTCTTATCATTTCTGGATATAAATAATAGTGTAATGTGTACAAATCACAACCTATTTACATGAAAATTTCTTCATTAACTCCCCGTTTTCACATTTTCCCCATGAAACAACATTTTAGTAAAATGAAATACTCACTTACAGTTATAAAGATACGTTGTTTTACTGATACGAAGTTTTATTTCGATAAAAAAAGAAATATATCCATTCATCATAATATATTAGGTATGAGCAGCATTTTTTATGTACTGTGGTCATTATTATAAATGGCCTTTACGCGTTTTAAAAAAAAATTAATAAGCAAAAAGTTATGATAGTAACGGAATTTTCCTATCAACGCGCGACGACGGATATATTTTCTACAATGGTGTTAAATACGCATATTTTGAATAGGGAAATATCACGTTTCTTTTTACATTTTTAAAGGAATAAGGATCTATGAAATACTGTAGAGTAAAGATATATTTATTTACTACTTATTAGTACAATTAAAAAATATATTTTATTTAAAATTTTGAATTCCAGTAAGAACAGTATTTGAATTGGCCACGCCCCTAGAACGTCACGATTCTTTTTAAAAAAAATTTGTTCCAAGACATTTTATGATTTTTTTTATGACACTGTCACGAAACCTGACGTCACAATCGTTTTACTAGTGACATATTTTTTTTGTTATTTCTTTTTAAAAATAATAAATTAAAACATTCCTCCACAATATCCGTATTGATTTTAAAAATACAATTAATTATTCTTAATCCGTTTCATATATTTTTATCGGTTTTTGTAGTAAGTGATATTTCCCTATTACCTGAAACGCGGCGTTTCGAGCCCCATGAGCCAAACGGCACGTGAAAGTGAAAGTAAAAGTGCATTCCTCCACATACACGAAACCATCTTAAAGATCTTGGGTTTTCACTAATTTCACTCATACAGAATGGCATTTTTTTTTATCAGTAAACGAGTTACTCTTTTAAAATTTTCAATTTCATACATGTATATATCAATACAACCTTCGGTCAAAGAGGATTGGCCTACTACTCAGTTAAAGTGTACAATCTACTTCCATTATCCATAAGGACAATTATTATGTACTCTCAATATAAAATTGCTATTAAGAAATGGATAGTAAAGATGGGTTGCGCACGGATCGATGAGTGGATCAAGCCAAATAGGTAAAATGTGTGTACTGTTTATGAAATTTGTTCTATTGCTCTGTATAAATTGGTTTTGTTTGTTATGATTATTTTAGTGTATATTGTTTATTATGTTAATGAAAATAAGTTCATTAGATTAATTACGTACCATTATTATTATTATTATGTTAACTTTGTTAAATACTTAATTTAAGGCATGTTTCACATTTTGTAAAATGTTTCCCTCGGCACGGGACACCCCAGTGAGGCAACATTATTATGTTTAAAAAATAGAATACAAACAATGTAAAAGTATAAATAAATAAAAATCGCAATTTTAATTTATTTTTACTCAACTTCTTTTACTGTACCTTAAAACGTGAGTTTTATAAAAGGCCTTTGCCGGATATTGTCATTTATCCTCATGACTATATTGCAAACAAGAATGGTAGCCAAAACTGTATTTACTTATATCACAATACCCTATGCCCATTACAGTAATTTTATTAATGTAATAACATCAAATTGGATTATTATTAACATTATTTTGATATTTCTCAATTCCGACGCCCTTATAATATTGTATCGCAGATATTAAATTTAAATTATTTATTAACTTGCAAATGCAAAAAAAAATCTGGAATATGTGACCTGTTGACAGTTTTTTTCTTTTTTCTTGTTTCTGTTCTCTTCGATGTATTTAAATTACTATGTATGTATGAAAATCTAATTCAATAAAAATAATAAATAAAAGGTTATTGACTTCATTAATTTAATCTAGTCGCAGAGAAAAGTCGGCAAATAGTTATTTACAAATATTTACTAGTATTTTTTAGAACTCAATTTTGTTTTTTGTACTTATGCATTTACTAATATGACAATCAGGCGAGAGTATAAGTCTGAGTCAGGTAAAACTGATAAGATTAAGAAAGGGTACCTGATATAGTTTGGTTGAGTAGAATGATTGGATGACAAAATAATGGTAAAGGCGAGAATAAACAGTAACGTGGGACATGGGCGACCGAGAAAGACATGGCATGATCAGATAAACCAAAATCTTAGGTATGGTCATTTCAAAAGCAGGCAGAACCGAAAGGCATGTATGATAAGATGTAGGCGTGTGGAAGAAGCTATAAATGTATGCCAGGATTGACGTGTGTGGCGGTTTATTCTCCCTGCCTATCTCTACGGGGAAATGGCGTGATGGTAGTAGAAGTTTCTTAAAATATTTTTAATAAAGGAGTTTCGTATTTTTTGCCCAGCTATTTATATACAAGGCTTATTTATTTTCACTGCAAAAAGTATCTCCCTTCTAATTTTTTGACCATAGGGTGAGGATCTGGTGGTGGAACTTACAAGTAGGTAGTAGTAGCAGTACTAAGTTTTTTTCAATTATCTATTCCAATTTTCATATCATGAAGTGCTTCTATTTTTGATACGTCTTTTTTGTAGGTAATCCATTCTTCATTTAAATTATATTGGAAATTCAAAATGATAAAAAGTCAACCCTCCTTGAAATTTAGACATCTCAAGGAACCTATTGCGATATTTAAAACACATTCCCTTGTCACGCTCAAGAAGGTTTTATGTAAATTTATCATAAGAGTGTCATTCTTACACGATTATGATGGCATATGCCTGCGTACTTGGAATATGTAACCAAACGCACAACTTTCTTAACGATCGTGCATAAAAAGTAACACCCTCTGTGTAAGTAGGGGATGGTACCTCTTCATTTCTTTTGATGTTTCCCCCCGTAGGAATGATTTCAGTTTCTCCCTATATAAGGAGGGATTCTTTGATTAAGCGGATTTTGTTTTTAATTATGTTAGTCGTTCTCTGCTTGCGGAAGGAAATCTGAAGACCTTTTTGTGTTCGTGGAGAACAGATAACGCCTTAATTTTGTCTTATCAATGAAATAAGATGAGTGTTTTTCGTTCAAATATTTTTTTTAGTCGCCGACTGTTACATGATAGAAAGTTCTGCCCTTCGGGCTTTGTTTCGTCGGCTCTACGGACTTCAATTCATCGGCCTTTCGGGCCTTGGTTTATGATTTCAGGCACCTAGAAATATCATCCATTTTTACCTCACAAATTATTTTTTACTGCGAAGAGCAAACTAAAATGTAAAAAAAATAATCTATCACTTTAAATGGTGCTACCAAAATCACACAAAATTTATAAATATATTCAATGTCTATGCAAAAAGTTCGATTAGTAATCGATTAAAATCAAATAGAGAAGAATCTATAATTTTGAATAATAACGGTCAGCTATCGCAGACTGTTACATGCTAATAATTTCGGCACTTCGGGCTTCATTAAATCAGCCCTTCGAGTGTTATTGAATCTGTCCTTTTGGCCTCATCAAATCGGCCCTACGGGTTAAGTGAATCTGTTCTCGGTCTGGTCTTATGAAATAGACTTTACGGGCCTCAATTGATTGGCTCATTGGGCCTTGGTTAATTAGGATACCCGATGTGTTTTATAAGTTATACCTACATAATATAAATTGAATCACTACTCATGAATCATTGTGTAAAGTGTCCTTAAAGGATAATATTACAAAAATGTATTTTTATAAGTTATACGAATTAATAATGAAAATATCAATAAAATACTAAGTTTTATTCTTAAAAAATATTATTATAATTATATTATTAAAAAATAAATAAGTTTTATTCTTAAGGATGCTTCCCTATTTTCGCGAAACAAAAATAATACATTTTAACGATTTTAATACAATTATGAATTCATAACTGATCGAAATTGTAAATATTCAAATTAAGAGAATTAAAAAATATTCCCTTTACTCATTTTTAAAATTTGATAGAAAATAATAAATATCTGCAGAATAGTGAACACCTCCGTGGGCAGATAGTAAAAAGAGTAGACACGTATTGCAGAAAAAAAATTAACGATTTTCTAACATTTTAGCTAAACGGTGTTCCATTATAAATAGAGCAATATATACACCCAGAATCGACAAATGAAAGAAGACACTGGAATTGTTTTAAAAAAAAAATATATATACACACATATTTTTTTTCCTTTTGCATTATTAGTGTGAAACGGTGACGCTAGACGGGCCGGGCCGCTTATTCAGAGGGACAATATGATAGAATTGTAAACAATTGTAAATAAATTTTAAGAAATTCCATGGAAAAAGTGTACCAGATATTATTCATAATTATTTTTTTTATTAAGAAAACATATAATTTTTTTTTGAAGACTAGACGATAAGTTTAGGTTTTCAATAAATTTATTTAAAAATAAATATATTATGTGTTTGTTTGGGTAAGCACTATTTACATTCTTTATTTTCTTCAATAATAAGTTTACTATTTTGGAAACGCGATGAAGACTACTTTAAAAAAATTAAATTCAATGGAATAAGGCTGTTAAAAAACTCGTTGCACAAATAACTTTTTATTTTACGATGCACTTCGCAGACTGCCAAAAATCTCAATGAGAGTTTTCTTAAAGTGAATTGTTCACGAATATTTCAATATAGTATAAGCTTATATTTTCGGTTGTTTGTTTGTGTTAGATAGTGCTGCGAATAATCGATTGTAAAAATTAAACGGCCCAATAAGGTTATTAATTCAATGACAAGAGAAATCACTGAAAGTGATAATGTTATAAATATCTTTTACACACTTTTTAAAACATATTTTTAAGATTTTTTTTGTATTCTACGTGGGATTTTTTGTCGTTAATTGATTCTTTATCTCTGTTTATTATCTAGGTATGAGCAATTTTAACAAGGCTGTTAATAGAAACAACAGATCATTTTATATAATTTAACTCTTGTGTGGCTATGATAGAACACAAGTCTACATTTTCACGGATTCGGAAATTAAAATTTGTATAAATACGCTGGATTTTAATATACACAATATCTATCCAAACTTTGCGAAGAAAACATAATATTATACGAATGAAAGTGATGCCAATACCACAATAAATATGTTTTACTGTTTAAGAAAGAGCACAAGAATAAAACTTATTACAGGGAAGAAAGAAATCTTGTTTTTTTTATTTTAATTTCATTTATTAACCCTTACAAATTATAACATGAACTTCACAAAAATAATTTATCATTTTTTATTCATACTCTTTTGTTGATAATAATATTTTTTACACCTTTCGAAAAGTTTGTCTGACTTATTTGTTTAGTTTTGTCTGGTAGTTTATTGTATAATTTCAGTCAGTGATTTATTAGTCTCGATTGTCCTTGTCTGGTTTTGGAATGTTGTATGTCATATTGTTCTGATATTCTTGAATGATATCCATGTCAATTACTATTTTTTACAAGTTTTAGTTCTTTGTCTACAATGGTATCAGAGGTTAACTTGTGAATACATTTTTAAGATTCTAGTTGAAAAAGTTCATTCACATTTAATTGTTCTTTAGTTGGTGTAACATGAGAAAGGATATATACTAGCTTCAATATTTTATTATTTTATGGCCGGTGTTTGTGCAAAAGAGACAAAATCAAAGTAAAAAATTTGATTAAGTCAGTCGGTTATTGGCAGTAGGTGAAAGTGCACGCTAGTTATACGACCGGCGTATGTATTTTAAAAATATTTTTAAAAAATTTACGAAATTGAATTTTTTTTAAATCATGGAAAAGTAGTTATTCAACAGTGCGCCTTTTTGGCTTTTTTAAAAATATTTAGTCGTAAAATAGTATAAATATAATACATCGATTCTGCTTTTTTACTTGAGGCAATACTATTTTACATCACTGGGTGTAAAGGAACTTTGTTGCACAGCCTTTTAATATTTTGTTTATGGTTAAAAAATAACAGAAAGCGTGATCATTTCATTCGCATATTTATATATTTTGGATTTCAATCTGGAGTGAGTCACATATTGCTGGAGGTTGCGATTCTATAAAACGCTGGCAATACTACTGACTACTGACTAGTCCAACTCATTAACGTCCACGTCGCAAACCCTGGACAACGGGATCACATTCATAAGGGGTGATCACAGCAAATAACGAGAAGATGAAAGGCGAGTTTCCGGTGCATCTGAACTAAAACCAATTAAAGATTTTTTTTTTAATTAGGGGAGAATCTCGTATTATAAGTTTTTACTTAAGTTATTCAGAAATCTCACCCAAAATAATACATTTGTATGAGATTTTTCATTGATTAAAAAAAAAACAAAAAACTTTAATGGGCTGTTTTCTAAAGTTGCTCCACGTCTCTTGGAAACTTTTCCCTTTCTAGCGTCGATATACTAAATATTAAACTGGTTAAAACATTCAAACCGTTTTATTTATTAAATCATGTAAAATATAAATAAACTTCCAAGTAAATGCCGAAACAATTATTGACGTTGTTTTTTCTTGATCGGATGTAAATTATTCGATTATATTTTCCAATCGGTTACCCGCTTCCCTAGTGTTCAGTGATCTTATGTCTCGTACGTAGGTACAATAGACAGACAACTTCAACTAAAAGTTCAAAATAAATTACAAAGAACTTTCGAGGAACTTCAAGGTCAATCGATTGCATTGAATACGTGTCTTAAATTTTGTACTATACTGGAACTAAACTTTGTTCAACGAGATCAGACAAAAATAGGTAACTCAATGGGGCGAATACTCGTAAATTATTAACGAAATAAATATTGAAGTCAGGCCATTTACAGGGCTCATATCCAATTACATCTCTCAGTAATCAGTTGTTTATATATTATAATATTTTTTTTAAACACATGTAGAGCCGATTCTACAATATAAAAAAAAACATTTAAAATTTTAATGTAACAAAGTAGAGATAACATACAAAATATGCAAAACATTAATAAAATAAAAAAAGAGATAAAAATTTCCGAAAAAATTTGAACTAAAGTACAAAACAAAAATTTATAAAATAAGATGCCTAGGCCTTGATAGTATTCGTTAGATACGCTTGAATCTGGATACTTAATGTTGAGTCCAGTCCCATTGTAAACGTTCAAATTTCCGCGCATGTGCTAATAGGTTCAAAACGTTGTACTGTTCTACGAGACTCGAAGAGATAAGACCATTCAACTTGTGTAACGCGAAGAAAATACTACTTAAATAACGTATATTATACAATTTTTAATGGCGTATTATTGAAATTTGGCCAAAGTTTAAGAACATCTCGAGTTTCAGGCACTGTCGTAAAGTTTACAGCTTCTCCGTTAGACGCGCCTGCTTCTGTGCTCCATTGGTTCATAGACGATCAACAATTAATTATTTTTATTATAATGGAAAACGGATATACCACCATTTTCGCAATATAATACCTCAAGCGCACTTTTGAAAACTGATTCTATCAAACATGGATTTTAATTGGACATAAAATTAAAGTAAATTTTTTTTAGAAAAACATATTACTTTTTATCACATGCTCAGGATTTATTCAAATGACAATTTTATAACCGGATATAAATTCACAAATACGCAACTGATTAAAATTATAAATTTTATTATGTAAGTAGATATTTACATATATCTACTATCATACCAACTAAAAGTAAGAACATGATTATTTTTTGTCTGTAGGGATACTGATAAAATTCACCACTCGCGCCTGCAATACACTGAAGGGAATGATTAAGGTTTCGTTTGGCAGATGGCCTGGCCGAGAGTATGGATTATATCCCTATACAGAGCTGAAGAGTATCGTTAAAAACCAAGTGGAATGGAGGAAAAGATGCAGGACATTGCTGCCAATCAATCCCCAGGATTGAAACTGAAGATGGCAAAGAATAGAAAACAGCTGGAGAACGTTTTCTGGAAGAGGGCATGGATGTCTAAGCATTTACAAGGCTAATGACATATTATTAGCTGGTTTAAGTGGCCACTTTACACACTGTAACATTTAAAATTCCGCTTATGTTTGAACATTCGTATACATTCAAGTCTTCTTACTTTGAATGTTATTAAGTTAATGTACTAGAACATTTATTGCAGTGAATGCAGGTGAGATTCACCTAACTTAATTATTTTAACTACATTCCTACTCGGCAACGCCTGAAAAAATATTTTTTTCTTTATTTATAAATTTGTTTATTTAACACTTAAAATACATGTACATTTTATATACGTAGGGCGGGCATATTGCCTTAAGGCAATTTCTTCCTACCTAGATAGGTTTAGATAAACCACGTAGTTTAAAACAAAAAAGAAGCGTATGGATATATTTTAGGTATTAAAACGAAATCTTATAATTTCATACGAAATTTGAAACAAAAATAAACTAAAAATCTACACTTTAGTACGAAGAGAGGAGTAGGGATGGGAAAAAAAGTAAAAAAAAAGGAAAAGGGTAAAACTCAAATATTTACAAAGTGACATTTGAGTGAGTTTATTATTCTACAATCGAGCAGCTCCTACTGTGAAAAAGAAGTAAAAAAATCATAGCGGTGAATCGATATGAAATAAATCATATAATACAAAAAATAACCATTTATTCCATTGCCACGAATAACTGAAACGCAGGACTTAAATAACATTTTAAAAAAGGACGTTTTAAGAACAACAAAGAAACAAACGACTTTAACATTTAAATATAAACAGTTATATCAATGCAAAATGTATGCCAAACAAATTAAACGATTTAAATTTTTATTCATCTTCTTTAACCAGTTGGCTTAATATTACGAGTTCGTCAAAATTTTTGTAGTCGAGGACTGGATTTAACTTTCCAGGAGCTATAAAGATCGCAAAACATTTTAGAGTTGGGAACATTAAGAATTGATGCCGTTCTCCACATTTTTTGAAATATATGACAATTTATTTACATATTTAAGCAATCGGTACACTGCGAAGGTTATTTTGCTTAAAGAGCTAAAATAAAATTGAAATAAATGCACGCGCAATCCTTTTATTTCACAAAATGGAGTCGTTTGTGTCATGTTAATCGCTGTAATTGTTAATACATCACCCCACGTCACGGCCGCTGTTAAGAAATTCAGAAATACATACAGCAGCTCTTTATAGAATCGTCCGTTTTTTAAACATGGCATTAACATCAAATTTACGCAAACGATCATCGGCCAAAAATTTAGCAGAATAAAAAAAAAACTTTTTACTTACTACCTACCGTGTAGCTATACCAAAATTCTGGGAGAGTGGTTTTGAGTTAATGGCTTCTTTAACCTCTATCTTACTGTCTCAAAAACATCCGCGCGTTACGGTGCTGTGTAGTCATTACATATGCAAAAAATGCGAGATTTTCTTTAGGAAAAATTACTTATTATTATAATGCGCAATCGCTTCAATAACTAATAATTGAAGTAAAAAATGATAATTTTTAAAATCTAATTGGTAAAAACAAGAAAAAACCATGAACTCATGCTCGCAGCACGGGCTAAAGAACCGCCCCCGACGAAAGTCGGTGAACTACTAACTGGCGTCTCGGAGAAGTACTTAAAAATTTGCTGAACGCGCATGTGACGCGTGTAATTGTCTCTCTCGTTCCGAACATACCCGTATTATCAAGAGTGAGATGTAAAGAGTGTCTGAGACAATTACACATTAGGATTACTCTTTTACTACGTACTGCGAAACATGCATTGGCAAACTTTCTATTATATTGGTGAATTATCTCTGACTTCTAATAAAATGCTTTTTCTGTTCCAAATAAGCAGTAATTATCATTTTTTTTAACTCATAATCAATTATATTTATAAAGGTATCAAGGTTATTAAATGCAATTTGTTTTAGCTACACATCACAGGGAAGAGAGAGTTAAGATGAAACTCCTGAATGATCGAGTGGAGATAGGTCCGCCTAATAGTATACTAGTTGACGCGTTCGCCTTCTATGCTTGATATATCGGGTTCGATTCCCGGTGGGTGGACTAAAAATATCTAAACTAACATTGTGGTTAATAATTATAATAATAATAAGTATGTCCAAATGTTTTCAGACAAGCTGGATTTCCTTCTTAGCGAGTCATTTAGATCTAAGTTTGTTGTAACAGAGAGGGAAACAAAAAAAAACATATTTTAGAAGGGAATGTGGGAATCTAGGCATTTACAAGACTTACGACCTGTCATTCGCTGGTTAGAGTGGCCACTTTACACTGTGTAACTGTGTGTTATTGACCATGTTTTTTCTACTGATCGGTTTCAAAGCTACACGAGTTTAATTATCGTGGTATAATTTATTTATGAATCTTGTCGTATATAGTTTAGTTAAAAAAAAAAATCACTCTCATAAAGATAGACACCTCTTATCTTTACAAGAACAACATTACAAAAAGACTTGACATATATTAGCTCCATACGTTTTATTATTTTTAAGGAATAACCCGCTAAGCCTCTATTAAGAGTCTTGTCAGCAGGTAGGAAAAGGGGATATGGAAGGAGGTTATGAAAAATACACCATAACGCCCAGACCAATTGAGAATAAAATCTTTTATTAATTTTTTTCTTGCAACCGGCGGGAATCGAGCCCGCGACGCCAGTTTCATAGTTGGCCGTCTAACCAACTGCGCCACGACGCTTGTCTGTTTAGATGTAATATTTACACAATGTTAAAATAAAATTTGATAAGATTCACTTGTAAATTTTACCTTGATAAAGAAGCTTGTGAGGTTTTTTAAACCGGCCAGTTGAAAAAAAAAAGTGGCGTTTAACAATTTAACTTTGTTTTTACAAAGTCTTTTTCATTATATTTATTTTAACCAAAAGTTCGTAATAAAAAACTTCTTATCGAGAAAATCCAGCTAGTTTGCAAACATTTGGGCATACTCAAAACGTTTTTGAATCAACTAACTGGTAAAAGTAGAAGTATAAAATTGAAAAATTGTTTTCAGGCGTTGCCTAGTAGGTGAATTGGTTCAGTCGGATGCATCTCACCCACATGATAAAGGTTTCAGCTGTCTTCAGTTTAGTTCACTGCCGAAAATCAGCGTTTATTACTTGCATGATATTATTATTTTATGTATGCAAAACAGTGAAAGTAAAAAAAATATATAAATAAGCAAAATTAAAATATAAGCAAACATATAAAGTACTGTCTAATCTCACTAGGTATAGTAAATACCTGCTCTGAGGTAGACAGCAGTTCTTATTTTTAAATAAAGCATATTTTTTATTCTTATTTATTATGAGTTGAGGAAATGTGGGTGTTTAGACATAGGCAAAATGGTGAATGTTACATAGTGTGTAAAGTGGCCACTTAAACCAGCCAATGACAGGCCATAAGCCCTGTTAATGCCTAGACAAAAATATTTTCCCTCTCTGTTGCAACATAAGTTGGATTAGTAAAATATTTTATTTCAAGGTGAGTTTTCTCTGCAATATTTCATAATCATTGGATTAGCACCTGAATTTACTGTAATGTACTGGAGGATCCAGATACGCTGCATTTGTAGCCCTGATGCAGGTCCTAGTCACCACCAAATGCAGATATGGGGACGATAATAATATATTAATCTTAAGCTATGTCTTAAGCATAATGAATACTTGTAGATCATTCTTGCTTGTCTAAGTTCACCTGATTACTCATCCACATGCCCTAGGTTTGAATTCAGGAGAGTAGTTGGTGTTTTTCTTTAAAATACCCCATAAAATGAATTTGAACGACTTCATAAGGTACATTTTTGGTCTTAGGAAATATGACCACATTTCGGATTATCGTAGGCAACTGAATTGGCTCAAAATTAGACAGCGGAGAGACTATCACTCTCTCTCGCTCCTATATACCTGCATGAAAAATTCCAACGCTAATCAGTTCATGGTTTACCTCTTCGTTTTAATTCTCAAGGCACCCTCTTAATACCCATCCACAATTCCTCTTTCTTCTCTAACTCATATAGTGTCCATACTGTCCATGCGGCTTGACTGTGGAATTATCTCCCATCCACCATCAAAGACGTTACTACATTATCTCTGTTTAAATCACTTCTGAAGAAACATCTCCTTTCTCTTCCTTAATCTCTCCTCCTTTCCTTTTTCTTCTTTCCTCTTTTTTCCTTTTTCCATTGAGTAATAGTTTTGAATTAAGGTAATTTATAAACAAATACGTTTATTAATATTTTTATATATCTTTATCTTTTTAATATTTTTTTTTCTATTCAATATTTTCTTTAACTTGAATTATAAAAAATAAACTTTTATTTTATGGGTTGGTTGGAAGAAATTGCCATTTGGCAATAAGCCCGCCAATGTACAAATAACATTATGTACAAAAAGTTAAATAAATAAAAAATAAAAAAATTAAGCGTCTACACAAATAATAAAAGAAGATAGGTAACAGACTGGATTAAAGACAATACGGAAGAAGGAACCACAAAAATTATATTTGTTTACTTAGAGTTTAGTCTTTATCTTTTTGTTTAACCTGTCTAAATGTTTACTTATTTAACGCGTACCATGCTTAATGATTACAAAGCAGGCTCCCAAGAACAGGCATCTATTCATGCTAATATGAAGCCTGGTTTAATAATTAAAAAATATCATTGGTTTCGTTCATATGTAAAACCACCGCAAGGGCGCTGTACTATAATATCCCAATATATCTTGCAGATACGGAGCGCATAGGCGGTAGGGATTCTAGTTCATTCGTTACCTACAATTAGGGCCTTACTTATAAATCAGGTATAAAGTTAAGCTTGAGAGTAGTGGTAGAATAATGATGGTTTAGCAAAAAGTATTACTTATAAACCTCGCATAGAGTTAAACTCGGTTTAAATCTGGGATAGCGACCATAGAAACTTATACCTGCACATTATGTAGTATAACGCTGGAATAAGCACGCGATCTGTCAAAAGTCATATTTTTCGGTAATTAAAATGGATAGTTTATCAGTTTTTTTTTTCAATTTAACAATTTCGAAGCCCTGCGACCTTCTCAATGCGATCCAAGTGATTTTTAGTTATTTGTTTCAATAATATCTGAAATGTTATTTGTTTTGATGTGTTTTAATTAATTGTGATAAAAATAGAAACATAAATAAACTATAGAATTCGTTTTTAACCTCTTCTCTTTTTTGTAATTTTGATTTCTTTTTCTTACGGTTTTATACATGTTCTCGCTTACACTGACAGTAGTCTCGATTTGACTTTAACGTTTGTTTGTGTTGTTATAAAAGTTACTACGCACACACACATATTGGTGTTGCCTGTTTAAAAAAATCAAGCATGAAATAACCTGTGAATTGTTATTCTAGGTAATACATATTTTCATAAGTAAGCTTTTTTTTATATCGGTTATAAAAAGTTAAGCCGGGTTCAGTTATTTCTCAATATAAACCTTGTATAAGTTGATCTAATAAGTAAGGCCCTTAATTTAACTTATCATCAATTCAAGTAACGGAATATATTTCCTTTCATCAACGTAAAATCAAATAATATATGTATCAGTGACGTGCGGCGACATTTAAACATACATAAGCATTTTTTAACCACTTTTATTGTGGGCGCTTCCCTACGTACACTGTATTAGTCAACTTAATGCAATGAAAATCAATCATCTGTTTCATGAAAGTAAGGTGATAATCCTCACGCTTCAGGTACCAGTCCAGAAATATGAATTATCGTATTAAAGACTCACTTTTTTTAGTTAATATGTCATGTCAACCTTTCCAGGAATCATTGTAGGTGAACACGCCAACTACTACACAACGAGGTGGACTTATTTTTACTTGATACCCTTATTTAGAATTTTTACCTGAGGGCAGCTATCGTTTCGAAAACTCTTGTCTAATATTCATATAGAGATATTTATTTTTTTTATTTCCTCTCTCCACAGATAAGAGTATTATTTGTCCCTGGGAGAAACCATAATAAGATACGGAATCACCGCTTGGGGACATTCCTGTGCAACAAACATTTAATATGTACAAAATGTTCAAAATGCACTTGTCAAATTGATTGCACCCAATTATGTATACAATCAGAGAAATAATACTCCATTCATGTATAATAAATTAAATGTTTTACCAGTTAAGAATGGAGCAAAATTATTATCCAACAGATGTTCAGCTCGCTATATCGCTATATAAAAATAAATTAGAACACATCCATTAGAACACATCCATCCATAGGCCATCAACAGATTTACATCTGTTGATGGCCAAAATTTAAAAATAAATATGGGCAACGTACCTTGGATTATATTGTTCCAAAAATATTTATTATGTTGCCACTTGACATGAAAACATGTCACAATAAAAATAAAATTATGTTTTTATTACGTAAGTGGTTTGATGATAGAACGTTCCTTTATTGATTTATTATTTATGTAAAACATTTTTTTTCTTTCATTGAATACATTTTTGATATTTTCTTAGGTTGACCTTTTCTTTTATTTCTTTCTTATTTTATTTACATTTTTAAGATCTTAATTTTAAAAGGTGCTTTTCAAACAAACAAACAAACCATCACGCCGTTTCCCCGTAAGGGTAGGCAGAGAGGATAGAACGCCACAACACTCTATCTTTGCATACAGATCTCGCTTCCTCTACATTCATACATCTTCTCATGCACGCGCGCCGATTATTCCGACTTTTGTCCATCTTTAAGTATTTGTTGGATTTAGTCATCTTTCTCGGTCTTCCTCTATTTCTGCATCCATCAACATTCGCATTGTAAATATTCTTAGCCGTTCTCTCGCTGTCCATTCGTTCTACATGTCCAAACCAGCGCAGAGCTCCTTTCTTGATTTTGTCGATAATGCTTGTCTCGTAAGGTACTTTTAATATTCTTATTCTTTTTATTTTTCTGTCGATGTGAATTGAAATTTTCGATTTACTTTGTTTTATTTTTTATCTTGTTTTGATAACATTTATGAGCTTACACTATGTATATATGTGTTTAACTTTTTTTCTACATTTAAAATGTATTCAAGTAAATGGCTATTCTTTCATTTTAATTGTATTTTGTACTCTATTTTCTTACTTTTCAAAAAATATTTCTTTAAACCATTTTTATCTGGTTTTGTTGAGTTTTTTCTTTTCTGTCTTCTTTATTATATTTTTCAAAGCATCAGAAACAAAATAATATTTGTTCATTATTTTATACGTATACAGAATTATGTATGTACTCTTTTATTTGATTATTAATCAAAACTAATGTCTGAGCACCCGATGACAAATTATTATTGAATAGTTTATCGGGACAAAATTTATTTTAATAATTTGTTTTCTTTATAATGTAATCATATTGTAATAAAGTGTATATTTTATTGAATAAAGACTACGAATACAACCGTATTCTCAATTCGCCTGGACAAAGAAAATTGCTAACGTTTATCTAATTATTGTTATTTTCCACCATTTAACAACGTTAATGCCAAATAGATATTTGAAATAATAAATTGGATAGTTAATAAGTAAACACATAAAAAAAACAAATAATCAACACAGAATTATCAAAATTGTAGAACGGGTTATTTTTGCAATGATGACATTAGTAATAATTTAAACTGCGCGCGTTGAGATTTACTGCGTTAGGCCGCAAATAATTAATTGAATCATCTATGTTGAGCGAAAAAGCAAGGAATATTTGTTTTGTTTACTCATACCACTAATAGCAAACCAATATTGAATAACCTTCTCCACAAACGTATAGTTTATGGTATGTTTTTGTTCTTTTATTATGCGTTTTATAATACAAATAATATAGGTATACATAAATTAAATATAAACATCAATACTTACGTTGTGTTTAAAAATTTTAATATTTTGTTTTTTCTCTCTATATTTAATATTCTTTGTATATTCTCAAATGTAAAAAAAAGAAAAATGTGTATTGTTTAGTGTTCTCCCCCCAGTGAGGTCAAATTGTTTGTATTATCAATTATGGTTTATATAAGGGTGTAAAAATCGATGTCATGTACTTGAGTCACCTCAAGTTTGCAGATGACATAGTGGTCATAGTAAAGACATGGACGGACTAGGCGAAATTATTATGGAACGACATGAGGCTTCAAAAAGGATTGGTTTGGAAATGAATATTTATAAAACAAAGATTATGAGTCCAACAGGGATAAGCATTTTCATTAACAATCATAAAATCGATGTGGTTGATGAATACATATATCTAAGACACAACGTCAAACTTGGTAAAAATAACCAGACAGTAGAGTTACCAAGAAAAAAAAGGCTAAGTTGAGCTCCTTTCTGCAAAGTAAAATATATATTCTTGAAAATAAAGAAGTCCCTATATGCTTAAAAATACAAATATATGAGTCATGCATACTATCGGTGACAACACACGTACTAAAAACCATGTCCGTAACACAAAAAAAGTAGCCAGAAATTAAAATGCACGCAACGATTCATGGGAAGACAGATGCTCGGTGTATGTCTAAGAGACAGAGTAAGAAATTAATCAATTAGGCGCCGAACCAGAGTCGTGGATATCATGGATCATGCAGGAAAATTGGATGGCAGGAGGCAGGACACTTGGCGAGGCAAAATGATGGCAAGTGGACACTCAGAATAATAAAAAGGAGACAATAGGCAAAAAAAAGAATTGTTAAAAGGCCACATAAAAGATGGGTCGATGACATCGCCTCTGTTGCCGGTTAAATATGGATGATGAAAGCGGGTGATATGAAGACGTTTGAATAACTAAATACTACTTATTTTAAAATTTGCTTCTAAAGGAGCAAAAAACGCCTAATCAGGGTATGCATGTTTGTGATAATCCTTCGCAGGGTGCGTGCGTCTGTGTATACTCTCTTTTTAAACACTAAAAGCAATGCGAGGCTTGCTTTCAGCGTTCGCTCATTAGCTGACCAAAATACGAAACTAACTCATGTTGAAAAACAACTGGCGTGATATTTAAAACGGTTAGACGAGTTAGTTTGATATTTTAATTCGATAGATTTTCAAATGTTTTTAGGCAAGCAATACCTACATTGCCTTTTTAAACTGATCGTCACTGGAATGTATATATGTACAGTAAACGAAACCTTGGGTTATTTGTGACTTGAGCGTAAATAATCCTATAGAAGTGTTTCCGAACATGAGTTTTCGATGAAATGTGTGTACGTTTTGTGTCTTGTACAGAGATAAAATAAATCCAAACGCTCGCCTTCGCTCCTGTTCTCAAAAAAGCGAATTCTCAAACCAGAATAGCCCAGACATTTCCTTGTTCTGATGCATTTATTTTAGCAGGATTTCTCCTGAGAGCACGTTGCAGATATGTAGGACACGTGGACCGTCCATCGGACGGAAATAATTGGACATGCCATTGTAACGCAAACACAGTTCAAGGAGAATATTTTTGGGCAGACTGCTCCGATCTTTCTAATAAGAAGATAATAAGAGTAATATTTGTACCATCTTCGGTGTAAATTACTCACAATGGGAAGTTAACATTTATCTTCAATTTTATCTACTGAGTAAAATTAAGTTTTCTGTATGAAATGTAGAATATGCATACAATATTTTCTTCTAAAAATGTTAAATTATAGGTTACCGACAAAGATACTTTAAATGTTCATGCAAATATACTCATTTTTTGACACAAGTGTCGGTTTTTCTCTATAGACAGTCGAAGATAATTCTGTTAAATTCCCTTTATAATCGGGCCCAGATACTGCCATTTTAAAGAATACTGTGGCTGGGCAATTGACTGCACATTCACATATTTTTACAATCAATCTATACAATACGAAAGCACATTAACAAGAATAATATAAAGTGTCTTCTTGTAAAGCCTGTGTTGTTATTAAAATGAAAACTATAATAAATTAAAAAATATTTTACCAATTTTCATTTATTTAGTTCAATATATATTTATTTAAAACATATATAAAACGCATACAAATAAAATTTTGGGAAGCAACTTATAACAAATACCTAATACAAAACTTTTGTTTACTTATCAGCACGTTTTATATAAAATTTAAGTATGTATTTAAACTGTTTATGGCTTTTAGAGAACTGTCCAGCTGACTATACATACATTATAATCATCAATGTTCGCTTTGCGGACCTAATATTGCATAAGGCGCTGTATTAGTACACCAATCGCAGCGTATTTTGATCATTTTTGTTACATGAAGGTAATAAATTATTGTAATAAATTATTGTAAATAAAATATTGTAGAGTGAAATCATCCTTTAAAGAAATTTTCATATCAACCAAGTCGGGAATCGAACCCGAGACCTCTTGCATGGTAGGCAAACGCGCTGAAGATTATTCACATACAATACCCCTATGATATGATAATTTCCTGTTATTTTTATTTATATTCGAAACGCGGTGATACATTTTATATTACTATTAATTTGGCGCGATCTAGATATTGTATTTTTTTTTACAAATTTGAATAAATAAAATAAAACACATAAAAAAATTAAATATTTTTTACATAATATATTGTAAACCATACATCAAAATATTTATTAAGATACACACTGTTAAACATTCACCATTCAGCCTATATTTGAATATCTATATTCCTTCAATTCTTTCATCTGTTGATGTTTGCGAAGTTTAAGAGCTAAAACCTTTATTCATGCGGGTGAGATTCATCTGATTGAATTGTTTCACCAACATACTAGGCAAAGTCTGATAGTAGAACGCCTATAGGCAGAATGGTGATTGTTACACAGTGTGTAAAGTGGCCATTTAAACCAGCAAATGACAGGTCATAAGCCTTGTAGATTCCTAGACTTCTATATTACCTGCTCTTAATTGTTCTTCATGTCCGTTGCAATATGTTTATATTAACAACTCCCCAGGGAGTTGAATCCAGTCCTTGTCTACAAAAATTAGGACAAACTAAAATATTGTAGATATATTTATTAACATTTTGTATTTTATATTACCTCGCCAAACAGAAAAGCTAGCTCTTTTTTTGATGTGGTATTTCGTTTAGTTTTTTTAAAAGTATTTTACTTTTGTTTAAATAAGTATAATTTTTGTAAATTTGTCAATGTTAAATAACATATAAAATTATGTAATATGTAATTAAGTGTAATATGAACGTAGTTATGCAAAAATAATGATATAAAAATGAAACTTAGAAAATAGCAATTTTGTGAAAAGAGTGAATCATCAAATCTAAACAGCAGTTGGAATGTTTTTGACTTTAAAAAATGATAAACAAAAGTTTTTTTTTATATTACTAACAATAATCTAATTATGTATTTGACCAGTTTCAATGATGTTCAAAAAACCATAAGATTTTTCTAGAAATGTGGGTGTTTTCTGCAAATTAAGAAATGCTTTTTTTGTGATCGTCACCATTTTCAGAAGGTGATTAATACAGTTTTTTGTACGAAAGCGGTCTGGCTGTTTTTAGCAAAACATAGAATTGACCTTCCTGCACCCGGTAACATCAATATCTTATTTTTTCAACATTGTGGACTGGCTGCTTTCTGCATGACAGACGTCTTACGCTTAGATCAGTTACATCCACGTCGAAAGTAAAAGTTATTATACCTCTACGCAAACAGCGCACTAAATTCGGCGAACGTGCATTTGCGGTCGCAGGCCCATGGCATGGAATGCTCTCCCAGCAGAAATCCGAAACTGTGAGAGTGAAGTGATGTTTCTGAAGAAACTTAAAACCCACTTGTTCTCTAAATCATTTGAATAAATTCTTAGCATGTAGTGACAAAGTACATAATTTTTCTTAAATTAAAAAGTTAAAATTAAATTTATATCTTTATAATCACTTTGTAAAGCGCCCTTTAGGTATTATATTACGAAAATGGCGCTGTATAAGTTATCCATAATTATTATTATTACGTTCATATGTTCATCCCTATTAGTTTTTCCTTAAACAAATTAATCGAACACAAAACTAATTTGTTCCCTTATATTTAGAAGCGTTATTGAGCTAATGCACTACCGTCAAAATATGCAGTAATGGAGACGGTAGGATGCATTCTGCAGACTGCGCGTGGGTTTTGACCGTCTGTAACTCTCGTCGGTTTATCCTCCTTAAATAATTCAACTTTCCAGAAATTTGGCTCGGAATCCAATGACAGAAGGGGCTTCGGCCCAAGGTCAAGGACATATCAAATTCGATGTGTAATCGATCATTCTGGAGCCGATGAACTCAGGCGGCCGAATCAGTTTTATATAAACATGATTAATATTCAAATATACATACATATGAAGGGTATAGGATACAAAGCATGAATGTCAAAAAGGAAATTATATAATATATTCGAAGGGCGGATTCGTCGAAGACATTTACTTTTGGAATAGAAAATTCTTGATAAAAGACGAGTGATACTGTATTCCAGATATTTGGAATATCCAGCGACCGGTTTCATCGCTTTCGCGACATCTAAGAGACTAGTATTTTGTTTTAGAAATTCAATGAATGAATTTATAATTAAGATAACAGTCTCGAAGATGTCACGAAAGCGATGAAAACAGTCACTAGATATTCCAAATTTGTGGATTAAAGTATCACTCGTCTTATATTTCTATAATAAAAGGGTGAATTCAAGAGATTTTAATGTCAAAAAAACATTGTGGAGCAATTTTTAATGTTGCCGCTGATTTATAAAACTATCCACAAAATAAAACTTAGTTGCTAATTCATGATCGAATCATAATGATGAACTTCAGCCCAACGGGTAATTGGATACAATAAATGTTTTCTTGCGCGCGGCAAAAATTGGAGTGTTAAATTGTACGACAAGGCGTCCTGAAAATGCTCTAAAAAAATAATAAAAAACATTTTGATAAAAACGAACAACTTCCATCGACGTCACTGGTTCATATATATCAACCAATGATGAGAGAGTTATGAAAGATTTCCGGTTTGCTTGCCGTAAATGGACCAATGGGCAGAACTGATCGAGAACAAGCAATATTTATTTCAGATATACAATATTTATTTCAGAAGTACAAAACTTTAAACAATCATAAAGCTGATAATACAATTTATAAAAATGGAAAAAAAAAACGTTATCTCATTTTATTAGTCTATTGACAAATAAAAAAAATCACTGAACTTCTACACTGCAGGAGGGTGTTTCTCAGTTTTTAGTAAGTAAGCCGTATTATTGCGTTTGAAGATAATTAACTTTTTCTTTATCAAGGTTTTTCAAATTCTCTTTTGCTAATCCTCAACGGTACAATAGCCATGCATCTTTGTCCACTAGAGCTACATTTTATTAAGCGTCAATTTGGGTTTTTATTCGACCATCACCATTTTTAGTTATATCTCAAATGTTACCTTTTTAAGTTTTTAAACCCCTTGAGCATTAAAATAAACTTAAAAATATAAATGAGCTGGCTTAGTTTAAATAACTTATACTGTTTTATACAGGGTCTTTTAGTGACAGACCTGGAAACTTCATAGGAACCTTCAATCTTAAAAATAATTTGAAAATGGAAAAATTATTTATATCTAGGACAAGCATCCCTTCTACAAACCCTTAACTCTTCCCTACCCAACCACTTTCCTATTCCGCGTCCGATGCGTACCGTTTTTTTGATCAAATACGTTTTAATATTATTATTTTTATTATTTTTTGAAATACAATTCCCCCAATAAATCATTGAGATATTTTTATATGTACGTACATCATAAAAAAATGCTCGTCTAAAGTTTTGCGATAAGGCCCTAAAAACCGTCAGATGCAATTATTAGTTTAAAAAACATAAAAGTTAACATTCAACATGTAACAAAAATGATCCAAAAACGCTGCGGTTGGAGTAACGATGCAGTCTCCTATGCACCATTAGGTGCGAAGAAGGAATTATGATGATGAAGATGGTGATATATTTACTATCCTGCACATTATAACAATCCATGTTTTTCAATTTGTTTCGTATTTTGAACTATCATATTCTTCTCTCTAAAATGTTGTCAGTCTCAGATTCTATATACATAATTCTTTATAAATTAAAAAAAATGCAGTACTAATCTTCAGAGATTCGGTCATACACGAAATATTTAAATCACTTATTTTGCGCTTTCCCTCTCAGAAAAATCTCATGCATAAATTTTAGACCGGGTCTAAAAAACAAAATTGTTCAAAAATGTTTTCTGAACATTTAATGATTTCCTAAGGCTTCGGATGAGGTAAGATTTCATTTTGAAATTATTGTTTTTCTTCCCTCATTTTTCTTTTCCATTTTTGTTTTTTAAGGGTGAAGATTTAATTATTTCTGTCTGCATTAAATCCGCCTAACATAATCTCGCCCCAAGCATTATGTGCAATAGGTAGGAATTTTAAATTAGGGAATATTTTTGCTTCGTCTGTTTGAGGAAATTAATAATATGATTCAATTTCACATTTTATTTGTACATATCGTAGATTTTTAAAAAACTGACATCATGTTTAACATTTCACATTAATTAGTTAGCCATTAAAAAAATATAATGAAAAAAAAAATATTTTTAATGCTTGAAAAAATTTTCCTCTTCAGGTAATTTAGTTTTGATAATACCAAAGATATGTCAGTTAATATTTAAATATATATAATCACTAACCTTCTTTTTTCCGGCTTCAGGACGAACCCATCTCTTCGACAATCAATTTTTATCCCAAACTAATTGATTTTTTAAGTATTAAAGTACTCTGCAATTTGTGCAGATATCAGGAATTTGTCAGTGCCAAAGTGCTTAACAGACGACGACATTTGCTTTTTTTTCGGCTCAATTTGTGTTTGCATTATTTTTTAAAACTATTTATGTATAAATGAATGTACGAGTGAACAAAAATAGAACGTATACCAAGATAGAAAAAGTTGTTTTTTTTCTCAATTAATATGCAGATTTAATAAATAAAATAGCATTAAACTAAAATTTATGTGAAAAGATCAATCATCTGAATCTTGTATGGTAAAATGTACAGAATTTTACTATCTTCGTTTAATTTTACAACACGTCACCAACAATTGAAAATTGGTTGTATTGACTTATTTCGGTTGTTTCGGAACAACATTTTGAACGAATTTCAACATTCAACTTGTAATATATGTTTTTTCGTGTGCTAATGCAGTGCCCTATGCACCGTTGGGTGCAAAAAAGGAATTGTGTGTGTGTATGTATTTTTTATTTTATTCATACAAATACATATTATATTACAAAAAATAAATTGGTTTAAAATTTTTACTTTTTTCAAATATAACAAAATGTAACTAATTGTAAAAATATAACTTTAAAATAAAAATAAACCAAAACAAACTATTGAAAAATACAAATTTAAGTAGTTCTGAAAGATGTTTATTATAAAACAATTTCTAATAATACAGTTATTGAAAAAAAAGTTATTATAGTGTATCACGTGTGTATTGAAATTTTCGTAAATACGATAAGAAAATGGTGTATTATCGTAAACAGTTTAACGGAAATATGAAAGAAAAATAAAATTCTTTGAATTCGGAGTATTACACCTTTGTAGTTTAGGAAAATGTATGTTCGAGACTTCAAAAGTGTTATTTAGTCCTGTGTATGGCACCAACGTAGTATGTATGTGTTAGCAGAAATTGTAAGGTAACGTCCACTAAATGTAAAGTACTCCCCCAGACAGAACAAATAGAACAAGCTCCCGGTATTCGGTTTAATTTATAACAAACATTCGTTTCTCGGGACAAACGGACACTTTGAAACATTTTCGCTGGTTAAAGATGGTGTTACTCACACACTGGAGTGACGTCACACAAGATCTTTCTCGAAGGATGTAGGGGCGGATGCAAAAAGGGGCAAAGAAGTCCACGGCCATTGAAATATTTATAAAGATACAATAATTTATTTATTAAAAGCATTGTACATTCATTTATTAGCGACAGAGACACAGTTTATAGCGAAACAATCAGGAACGACCCATGCCTGTGAACTTGTCCCTTCACATGAAAATTCGTGTTGAGTCGGGGCACTTGTTTTGCATTCATAAACATACATACACATATTTATATATGTACATATATATTCGCATATACATATTCATATTATACTTTATGCAAATAGTATTGTAACAATAATAACATTGTTCGTTTTATTTTTAGATGGGAGTTTTTCATTTTTTGCTTGATGATAAAATACCTACTAATTATTCGTTTATTAAAATAACATACTTAATACAATCAAGTATATTACGTTATATGTTCCAAAGAATTTTGACAAAATAAGGGCAGATGGTTTGTTAAAAATTCAAAACAAATAAAAACATAAAGAAATATATTCACATGATCAAAAAGCAGAAAAAATAATGAAGTTGAAAATAATCTTTAAACCGAAACACTTTAACTTTTTGAATTAAAAGGTAGTTTGATATTAATTTAAAACATATTTGATCACCGCTTCTTTATTTTAATAAAAAAAATATTTTTCCATTACGAACTGATAAAAATATCATAAAACCACGACAGATGTGTATTGAGAGACAGCTAGTATGCTTCATTAATAAGACACATATTTATTCTCACAGAAATACAGCTTATTTCTTTCAGTTACTAAATTCCGGCTAACTAATGTCATATAATACATTTAATTAAAATACGAACAAATAAACTACTATTTTACTTTGTTGTGCACTCTTCAATTCCCACATAATTTATTATTTTAAGAACAGGTAACATAATATAAAACAATTCGTCGCGTCTCTCGCCAAACATTGTTCGACTCAAATTCTTGTATTTTTGTATCGAATTACTTTTCACGACCTCAATACATACTGATTAAAATACATAACTTTGTGACCTTATTATCCCTCGATGCCTCTAAACCACGGATGACTATAGATTTGAAATATAAATCTTACAAAATTAGTTAGAATAAACATGTATTATTTCACATTCCAGACGCATAATTCTGATCCGAATTAGACTCTTTGTTGTGACGCAAAAACATCAAAACAAACAAAGTATCGCGTTGTTATGGCTAAATAAGCAATGATTCTACAAAAGGTTAATTGTATAATCCGACAATGATTTGATTCCTTATTATATTTATTAGAATTTATGTTTTTTATTTACATATATTAATACTGATGTCTGAAACCCGTTAACGAACTGCTAAATGAGTTTTTTGTATTTTATTGTATCGTATAAAAATAGTTTTGTTTGTATTTTTGTTTGTAGAAAACTATAATTGTTCTAAAAAATATTTTTGTATTCTAGGCAAAATATGACTAATGTTTTTTTTTTACCACAAAATTTTACGGTGTTTAAACTGATTCCTAAAGCAAGAGATATATCATATTTGATTGACCCTGGGTAATTAATTTAAACCTTTGACCCCGCATGTATGTTGAAATGAACACTAACTTCTAGTTTTTAATTTTTCCCCAATAAATAAAATAATTAAGTCCGGGTTTTGTTTTCTTATTATTGGTAATCTTTTTTATGGTGTCCAATTTTTTCCCGCTGGGTTGTTACACGTAATCCCGTTTAAAATGGCATTTACATTTGACAGCTGAACTTTCGTTAGAGCACCTGATTCTTCCTTTTATTAATTGCATTATTTAAGGTCAAATGACAACTACTAGCCTGTCACCAAATACGTTTTAATTGATCTATTTTTTCGAAATGTTTTCATCGCATCGAAAATTTTCAAATATTTTTTTATTAAAAAAATTTTGTTCAGATTTCAAAGGGTTAATAGAAGTCTGAGAAAATCACATCCACATAATCACGAAAAATACATTAATTTGTGTTAATGCCTTTCTTTTAATATTTGAGAAAATTATATCTGCCTTTTTAAACATAATGTTTAAATTTTGGTTAAAAGAAATTTTTTTATTTTCTAATGTTAAAGTCTGTTGTAATAATTTTCATCTCCTAATCTAATGGAAAACATGCTTACCTACATTGCAAGAGGTCTCGGGTTCCATACCCGACATAGTTGACATGAAATACTACTTTAAACGGGTATTTTCACAGTACTTTCATAGTTCCTAGACAGGCACCTGAAGTATTTTTATTAACATGAAGTTCATCTTACTTACATCTAAAAAATAATTGAGATACGCTGCTGTTGATGTATCAATACAGTGCTCTACGCACCATTACATGTGGATGTAGAAATGACAATGAATGTTATTAAAAATAATTAAAATTACGCCTGAAAATTATTATTTATCTTATTGTTATGTATTGTGAACCGATATTTTTTTTTGCATAAATAGTATGTAGGGGAGACTGAGGAGAGTTGAAACAATGTCAATTTCGAGAAATCTATGATCGATGGCGAACTAGTAACATTGCGCATTTATTGTTTTTTCGACGTGCCACTTGATAGAGTCGGCAACAGCAGTCTACAGAGAGCGGTTTAATACTTCATGTAACCTCTTCGGGAATGCAACCCGAAAACTCTTGCACGGTAGGAAAGCGCGCTGACCACTACACCACGAGGCCGACAAGGTTTTTTATGAAACTATGAATTTACTGCTTGACAAGTTTGGCGAAAACATTATTGTATTTTAAGAAATGGACCAGTTATTTGGTCGCCCACGATCCTGTGATTTGTCGCCACTGGATTTTTTCATATTAAACGTACCGTTGATAAAATTCACAATGAAATAAAAGGCACACATTGAATCAGTAAATTTGTTAATTTTTAGTGTTTTTTGGTTTGTTGTTATGGTATACATATATAACTTATATGTAACAGTTTTTTGATTCGGCTTCGTGGTGTAGTGGTCAGCACGTTTGTCTACCATGCAAAAGGGGTCTCAGGTTCGACTTAAGACATGGTTGACATGAAATATTTATTTAAAAACGTGTTTTTATACTAGAATATTTCATAGTCCCTGGACTGGTACATGAAGCGTAAGGTTGATCATCTTAACTTCATGAAACAAAAATTATCAAGATACACTGCAATTGGTGTATTGATGCAGTGCTCTATGCACTATTAGGTGCGAAAAGAGAATGATGAAGAAACAGTTTTTTAATGTACGCTATAGGAACTTTAACTAATTCACTATACTAGAAAAGAGATAACAAAATTGCAAACATGAAATATTGTAGAACTTCACGTAATAAACCACAAGATGCTCCCGAGTACAGCCAAACGTAATCCGACACATCGCGACCGTAGGGTTCGGCTAAGCCGAAGTTTCAGCCACTTTTAGCACAAAACCGAAACCTCAGCCAAAACTAACTATTTAATATGATGATATGAACGATAAATAAAAAAAAGCTTAGATTTGATAACCAAAAGGATAAAAAGACAGACAAAAAATTGTAATAAATATAATGAAAACAAAATCTTTCCTAAATTAAACAACTCAAAATTCGTAATGTGAATTTCGTAATTATCTCTTTGGATCTTAACTGGGTTTTGGGAAAAAACGGTTTCGCCTCATTACACTAAAATCGCCGTAACGAAAAACTTTTGAGCCCGATGTAGCTTTTTGAAAGCCTATATAACTCGGGCCATTCAAAAATTCAAGGGGAACCGACTGTATTTGAAAAAGCTTTTTAGAGGGATCTTTCGCAGATAGTTTCTTCTTGCTTCCGTCATTAGGATTTTTCCTCCCCAAGGATATTGAATTTAATGGAATAGAATTAGACGGGATAGTAGATTGATAAAAGCAAAGTACTGGCATTATTTTTACATTGCTAGATTATTAAGCCAAATTGCAACTTGGCACTTGAAGTGTAAAAGCTTACAAAGCTTTCAGAGAGATTCCCTTTTATTAAGTGATCGAGACGTACAAAATACGTATGAATTATATGTTTAACGTTTTAA
The DNA here is from genome assembly GCF_059751315.1 of Micrasema longulum. NCBI lineage: Eukaryota > Metazoa > Arthropoda > Insecta > Trichoptera > Brachycentridae > Micrasema > Micrasema longulum. Next base: position 335,348 of record NW_028277385.1, on the reverse strand, counting down.
CATACTTTGTGAAAAAACTTTCTCTAGTCTCTGCGTGGTAACCTGAGGTTACCTTACGTCATCCTTAGGTAACCAGAGGTTAGAAAATGATCACTTGATAATTACCGTATCTTTTTACATCCTATTAAAAGTATGTACGAGTTTTATTTAACGATTTGATTAAATTGCATCTCTTTCTCTTAAATGCATGTTTTTTTACATTTTTTTGAGTTTATCCAAATGTTTGTAGCTAAAAGACTAGATTTCACCTCCCAGGGTGTCATTAAGATTAACAAATTAACTTAGGATTAATTAACCATCCATACTTCTTAAATTTTGATCGAAAAAATTAATGTTGTTCTACCATAGGCAAAATGGAATATTACACAGTGTGTAAAGCCGCCACTTAAACCAGTCAATGACAGTTCATAAACCCTGTAAATGTCTAGTCTTCCATATTCCCTTCTCTAGAGTGTTTTTTATTTGTCTCAGGATACTAGATTTTTTGTCATTTTCAAATTATCTAATGTTCCTAAATCTGCGATAGGTATATTTTTTTACATGTGTGAAGATTTTTTTGAAGAATAGCAAAAGGTCCTAGTAATATTTATAGTAGTTGCCGAGACATTGATTAAGTTCAATTTGCAACGTTGCACTATGGAAAATGGTAGAAAGACGGCACATACTATAAGTGATTTTTAGCAATTTTACTAATAACATATTTTAATATAGTTTTGAAATAGTTTTAGAGTCAAACTATAAAATAAAAGCAGAATATTCATACATATTTTTCTTCTAAACATTTCAATTATAGGATACAAAAGAAGATACTTTAAATGTTAATGAAAATATACTCATTTTCGTACAAAAATATCGGTTTTTCTTTATGGACAGTCAAAAATAGTTTTGTAAACTTTCCACTGTAATCAAAGCCCTGGTCTGGACTGATACCATTTATCATATTTCCTCGTATGTAACAACAGTGATTTGGATAAACTGCAATTGGAGTACTAATTCAGCGCCCTATGCACCTGTGGGTGTGGAAAAAAAATTATAAGAAAAATACGTAAGTATCTCTTTTTCACACAAATGTTTGCCCGTGAATTGTTATTTACCCTCTTTTTTTATTAAATTAAATAATTTGAATACGGAAATGCAGTATTAATTAATTATGAGATGCATCTAGTACGGTAACGACGTGCTTATAGTACGTCAGTGATATTTCTGTACCTTAGTAACAACAATTTAACTTAACTTTACTTAACAAACAGTGTAATGACATATAATTTCTAAGACTGCAGTATTAAATTCAAAGTAACCCACAAGATCGTGACCCGACAAGTATCGGCACAGCAGCTGACGGTGCATCTACAGAAAAAATACCATAAAGATAGAATAATGGGGAGTGTAGTACCAAAATTGTATAACTTCATACCTAGTAAAAATCGAAAAGAAAAAACTTCGATACATTTAAACAACTCATAAAAAATTTATTAAAAAAAACAAGTTAATCTTAAGGGCGCACATAAATATTTTCACTTTTTTTTATTAAACTCTGTACCTACCCTTTATAAAAAAAAAAAAAAAACAGAATGTTACCCGCAGACAAGCTTCGGCTCTGCAGGAACAACAATATAATTATATTAGTTATTTTACTGTTAAAATAAATAAATTAAAAAAAACATTATTTTACAGCTTTTTATAGGTTGAAGATATCTCATTCTTACATAAATATTATTTGTTGAAATTTAAGTTTATGGTATTTTTATCAAAAATAAAAGATTAACGATTGTTAATATCGTAATAGTATTTATCGTATCACGATTAAAAATAGATTTGCCTATCTTTTCCAAAACCAAAATTAGCAATCACTATGGTTATGTTTATTAATCACGCGACCTCGGAGCTGTACAATGTTTGAATGCAAATAATGGGTCACTATTTGGTGACAGCTCTCCTTGAAATAGCTATAAACTATTCGTAATATTCAACTATGGCAAGTGAGTATAATAGTGAAGATTTCATATTCCTGTCTCTAGTTCACGACGCGTGTTTAGACTTGCGTCGAGATGAGACCACATTTTTATACTGGTCAAGTCTTAGCTTATACAGACGTGACACAACTTGACCAAGGACCTAACTTGAATTAAAATACGAGTACATGTTATTTTTGATATTTGTAGCACTAACTTTGTGGTTTATTATTATATTTTAGAGGTGTAAATAAAATAACTCTGTTTTTTTAACTACTTTTTATTCACCCAACCGACTAGTTTCGTCAACTACACGCTGCTCTCTTCAGGTTTTTATAATAACTAAATTTTAGTTATTACATATATTAAGTCGTTTCCTAGTATGTATGTGAAATAAATCGATCAGAATATCACTCAATTAAATAAAGGTTTTAGTTATTTAACTTTGAAGGAATACAGATGTTCAAACATAGGCATAATGGTCAAAGTTTCACAGTGTGTCTTAAACCAGTCAATAATTGGTCATAAGCACGGTAAATGCCCAGACTTCCATATCCCGTCTTTAAAATATTTTTCATTTATGTTGTAATATATTAAGATCCCATGGAAATGTCACGAAATACTATTTGTGTATAAGTCTGAAACAAAAAAAAACAAATGTTCGTATTTCAACGCTAAATTTGTTCAGGGTTTTTCGTTTTTTCGGTTAAAATTGGGAGCTTTTTTTCAATTAAACAATGCATAAAAAAGGCTTCATGGCGCGCAACTGTAAATTTCAGACCAAAGCAATATTAGTTTTAGGGCGGCATACCTAATCTAGCTCGTAGTGCCTGCTTACTCGTACTACGTATAGATCTAAGGGTGTGTAGAGCCCTTCTTATATACGGGCTAGTGATGAACGCAACCATTTATAATAATCGAATTTTTTTTTTGATTATTCGGATAAATGAGAGCTACGTTTGTCTTTTTAAAAAACAGAAAAATAAAAAATGAGGTTATTATAGGTTTCCACAAGTTAAAATAAAAGTAAAATAAAAAAAAAATAGTATAAAATAAATACTAAAACATTTAAGTTTGTTAGTGAAAATTCTTGATGGAAGTTCATTGTAATTTATTATATAAATAAAAGACGAGTGATACTTTAATCCACAAATTTGGAATATCCAGTGACCGGTTTTATCGCTTTCGGGAATTAAAACTACTTTCGGGCGTCTCTAACATTAGTAGGTAGATTATTCTACAGTCAAACAGCTACAACTGTAAAAGAGTAAGGAGTAAGGAGTTTTTTTAGTATTTTGAGATAGTTGGTTAAGTACACAATAGTTAAGAGTTGTAATTGGAAATTTTACTGTTGAAAAACAAATAATAAGAGTATGAAGAAATACTGAAAGGAATAAAAAAATACTACTCGTCTAAGCTAGCATCTTTTTTTCCATATCTAATATTATCCATGACTGTCCTAAATTAAATTTGCTTTGGGTTGTGGTCTCGTGGCTAGTATTGCCGATGCGCAAATCAGGATGTTCTATATTCGAACCCCGCTGTACCAAAGTTTATTTTTTAATTTTTAACCCCCTCGGTTGTCAACCTCATTCACTATAATTTTTTTAAACAAATGTAGCAAAAATGCAAAAATAAATTTGAACAAAATCGAGAATATAAGGAATCAAAGAAATTTTAAAAGCTCTCATTAAATTTCTCACTGAACTTTTGTAAATTTGTCATTTTCTAATTAACATGCTTAGTGCATTTATTTTCCTTATTCTGGTTTCCCAGAATAAGAGTTTTAAATTAGAACCGAGACCATACTTTGAACGGGAAAATAACGTAGTAAAACAAACTAAATAAACAACTCAAAACTTTTGAACATTTAAAAATTGACCCAATTCAATATTGCACTCAAAGAACGAAAGAAAAAACGATGTCTGTCAAATACTCTTTAAACCGGTTACGAAATGTTAAGTTATTTTCATTATTCGATTACTTGAATTACTTATACGGGTCTAGTGGGTGGCGCGATTATACCTAGCTGATATGTTTACGGTTATAGTCGGTACTGAGATGTTATCTCGGTCTCTCGTTTAGGAAGAACGCGAGCGAATTCTCCCAAAGCCCGCCCTTGCTAATAGTTCAACCAGCCTACAGGGCAAACTTTGTACAAACTAGAAGCGTTTACGAGTGGTTTTGTACGACATCACGCGATTAAAATAAACACATCATACAAATAATCACAACCTTTTGATTAAAACTTTGTTTTTTTTCCACTGAAAGCATTTTTGGGGTTGCTTTACCAATTCCAAAAGATGATTCTTCTTCTTCTTTGTCGAGCTTAACCCAAGAAAGATAACTATAGTTTATATTACATTAAAGATAATCAAACGTCGATTTGACGTGTGTGTTTGAGTGCACATATTTTGGATTGTGTAAGTAGAAATGAATCACTATGAATGTCCCTGTCTTATGGATAAAATTAAAAATATGATGGTATATGTAAAAAAAATTCAGAAAAATCTTGAATCAGAAAGATCTCTTCTTCAGACTTGCAATTTTAATTAAAAGCTTTTTAAAATCATATTTTGGTAATCTTTTTAATATGAGGCACGTAAGTAAAAAAATATTCATATTTATTTTGCCTTTTAACCCTAGAAAAACCATCATGTTCTAAAGTACGTAAAGATAACCATACGTCACTTCGACAAGTGGTAGGTATTCATGTAGGTGTTATTATAAAATTGACTGAATTTTTTTATTAATATGTGTTGCTTTATTAGTGTTTTTTTTACAGATTTATAATATTTCTATGACCAAGTATTTTCTTTTAAAAATATTTTTATAGCTTGTTTTATAATTTTTAAACTGTGTAGCTTTTTTTTACTTCTTAATTTGTAAATAAGTGTTTAGTAATAATTTGTTTTAAATACTATATTTTACTTATAATTCCGCTGACATGTATGTGTTTTATTGTAAATGCAACTAATATGTAAAAAGCACGAAGTGCCGTTTATTTCAATAAATAAAATAAAAATCATTAACATCATCTTTACTATACACTGCGCAAATATTGCGAGCAGCTTTATAACTTCGATTGAATGCGAACAGAAGAGGTGTCGAAAATAATCAGTTTCATCTACTTGACAGTCCATTTTAAAGCCTTGTATTAAAATAAAATAATTCATGCAACGTTAAAGCAAATACAATATCTTGTGGAGCTGAAAATTTTCTTTCGAATGATGTGTAACCTATCGCTAACCCAGTATTTTTCTGATACACCTATTTAAAAAACTCAATAGTTGCCATATTTGGGCCATAGCAGGGGCGAATAGGCCAAATGAGCGATTATGCACAGCTTGCCATTATGTTTGACTTTCGATAATGATTTTTTATAATAACCATGCTTATGAGAAAATAAATAAAATAATTGTAAGTTATTCACCACCACAATTTATATCTTCCTACAAAAAAATATTTACGAAATGCGATCAGCGCCCAGCCCGTTCCCTGTGAACGATGAAACTAGCCGATTACCTCAGCCTACTATTCCATACAAAACAGTACACTTTATTTTACATCTTCAACCCAAGCCAGGTTTTTAAGCACTTTTTAAGCTTGCGGATTACAAATATTATTTGAAGATTCTCTATTTGGAAACTAGTATTTCGAATACTTATTAGGAAGGACTATTTTTCCTTGATAGGATACCATTGACATATTGTTTTGTATCACATAGGCGTTCGTACTGGCCGTTTTCGGCATAACTAATTTTAGAAGGAATCGGCCAGTGCTTAGTGTTGACATTTAAATCATAATGGAAATATCTGTTGAATGTCATTGTGGTATTTTTTAATAAACTGTATTGTATTAAAATACAGTAGAATGAAGCTACCTATATCGCGTGGTTAATAATAATAGTTGATTTTCACTGAACCTTAAAATGAAAAATGAGCGGTTTTTTTATTCGATGAAAACGAATGATCTGACATTTTTTAGTGTTTAAGTACATTTTATTTTCTTTACACCACTCATCTAGAGAATTGAGGTTCTGTTGAATGGAAAGGCAATCTTCAAAGGTCTTTATCACCCTATATATTTTAAGGTCATCCGCAAAAAATAAAAATATTACGTCATTAAAATTTTTTGTAATATCGTTAATAAAAAGTAAAAAAAGCACCGGCCCAAATGAGAACCTTGAGGTACACCACTGGTAGCCTTAAAGAAATAAGAAGAAAAAGACCTTAGTTTAACAAATTATTGCCTATCTTGATTAATTTTGTTTTTTAAGCTAAAAAATACAATGTCCAGAGGAAGATGAAAATGATTTTGAGGAAGCAAATGATTTTGGAGAAGCTCTGCAAGAAGGAAGAAGTTTGCTTAACATCAACGGATCAATCGGCAGAACTGACCGAGCAGGAGCGGAAGGGAACTTGAGACGTCACACGCAGAGAAGTTTTACATAACTTTTAAAAATACGATTAACTAAAATAAAAAAATAAAATTTGGCTTAGTTTAATAGTCTACAAACAAATAAAAAAATAACAAACACCACTGAATTACCTCATTGGTCTTTAATACATAGTATATTTCTACGGTTAATATAATATATTACAAATCGTTAGTGTACAAAGGAAACTCACAAACATTGAACTTCTAGCGATTCTCCTTGACTTAAATAATCATATCTGTACTCATCGTCGATTAATGAAATTTAATTAATATTAGTATCAAAGATGTTTGCCCTTGTGATAGTAACACGGATTAAAAATTAAGCACATATTGAATTACTGAGATGAATCACATATTAATCAACTTACTTCACAACATGGTTATTTAATCACCGTCATATCCTTATCAGCAAATGATGATGCATATATTATTTGTTAAATGAAGGTAAGGCGATCCGTCGAATGCTTTAAATGCCAATCCAGGGACAGTAAAATAACAATGTGGTCCAAAATCAATATTTTATATCAACATTTCAAATTAATCATGACAGGAATCAAACCCGTAACTTTAAGGCGGTAGTCTGGTAAAACGCGCGCAAAAAAAAATATAACAACCAGAATTATCCTCTTTAATTTTTTTTATATATTTCTACATAAAAAGGTTTTAGCTAAAATATTTTAATAAATAAAAAATTTTGAAGTAAAAGAAATAAAGGTAAATGTCACAAAAATGTATGTGATTTAAAATGGTTGTATTTCTTTTCAAAAACAAAAAAATAAGATTTTGCTGCGGCCTTTTTCGTGTTATATTTACTATCTTCAAATAATTTTAACAAATCTTAGTTCAATACTTAGTCTTTACTAAGATCCCAGGTACCTAAGTCAAGTCTAAATTTGAAATGGCGTAATCTGCTGGTTTAAAGGTAATTATATTTTCGTTACATAAAACTATTAAGTATATATTTTTAAAAGAAATACCCTTAAAAATATTGTTTTTTATCTAATTTAGGTTTTTTTATTATTGCGTGATTAAAAAAAAACATTCGTTTTAATATAGCAAAATACAGCCTTAAGAATGGTAGGCAAATGCGCCAAGCATTTCTCTACGAGGTGGACTTAAATGCAGAATATTCACTCGATTCCCCTTTTTAGAATTTAACCTAAGAGTAGCCAACGAGTCGAAAACATCAGCCAAGATTCTGTTCTACTCGTATTTTGTACATAACTGATAACTAGTTTTACTCCACACACTTAATTGTATTCCTCATCCACCTGGACACAGACAAAATTATTAGGTTGAGTGTTGTCTATTGTGTATTGTGTGTAAGTTATTTTAACACGGTGTGCATTTGAAAGGATAATGAACATTATTTGGACATGCGTTCTATCTTAATAACTCGTTAAAATCGTTTCAGAGTGCAATCAATAAGTCGGGCTCAGTAGAATCTTGTAAATCTCTCAACAGAGAGAGAGATCTTAAGATATGTAAATGTAAAGTTGCTCATTGCTTAACACTTTCAAGTCCGATTAAATCTGGGATCGTTACAAATAATGACTTTTGTTTTTAAGGACATAAACGATTTTAAAAACAGCGGACGACGAAGTTGACAGTAAAACGGTTAAATATGTATGAGAATGTCTTTACAAGAATTATTTATTTAATGAGCGATTTAAGTTTCAAGACGAAACAAGCTTTTTACAAACATTAATTTAGTCCGTTACCAATGTGACTTTTTTATTTAGGTCTCAAATTAAATATGAATTTTTATGATAAATTAAATAACTCCTAAAAAATCTTTTGGTTGAATAAGTTAAAGTCGTTTTTTTCGTGTCTATAAATAAGCTGCTATTTTTGACACGATCAAAAATTGCTTCTAAAGTTGATTTTGATTTTATTTTTGGCATAGGTATTAAGAACGATGATGCTGCTTTTAAAAATTAAAATTAAAAAATTTTTAAATGCTACTAAAATGAAATTTATCTTTCACGAACAACACCCATATTTTTTTATTCATATCATAATAAAAATTTCATGATGGTACAATATTAAATGTAAATTTATTAATGTAATACTGAAAAAAAAAACTAAAATCCTTTAAAAAATAAATATTAATAAACACACTTTTAGTCCTCCTGATATTTTAGAAAAATGCAAAAGAAATGGTACCTTCCGACACAGAAACTTTCATTCTGATACCCTCTCTGTATGGAAAACGGGACAGCGAAACGTCAACTTTGTCGATTTCATTTTGCCAAAATCAGTCCATCGTGTAGTTCTCTTTTTTTAACTGTATTAGGGAGCCATTTTCGTGAGAGTGAGAGAAAGACAATGTTCAAATACCTTTTTTTCAAAATTCTTAACTACCGCATACCCTCTTAATGTTCAAATTAATAAATGTGTATAAATTAATCACTTAAACCAGCCAACGGTGGTCAGCCCTGTTAGTACCTAGATCTCCACATTTCCTGTCGAAATATTTATATTGTATTACATATTATATTATATTATTATTATTGGTATTATATGAACTTATTTTTTTGATTCACAACTGTATTTGTACGAACAATCACCTTATATTATTTTACGGGCGTATTTCGGCTCTTAAGGCATAATCCGCTATGAGTCGAGGTTAAGATTAATTTACACGTTATAATAAAATACAATATAATTTAAATGTATAACACTTATTTTTACAAATGCAATAATCAAAAAAGAATAATAGAAGAAAATAAATAAGAGAATATACCAAAAAATTTAATATTCAGTAAATAATAAACTGTATATTAAAAATATATATATTATCCATTTTCTTTCCTTAGTTCCTTCTTTCTCCTTTCATACTCATTATGTGATTTCACATTCCTCATCCTTTAAATTGCACAACAAAATGTTCTTTTTAAAAGTTAGTATGTGCAAGCTTTATCTCCCAATCAAAAAAACGGCTGAAATTTTTGATAAATAATGATAAAATTTTTTGATAAATTGTTAATAACGTAATTGATTGCCCAGAAATTGTTAGAGGCATTTCATATCGAGTCCCTGTCTGAAGAAATCGTCAATCTGTACTCTTCGACATTCCTAGCTCAATAACTAATTATTTGAAAAATAGCACTCTATGAAGGATACAGATTACCTATAATGACAGTTTTAGTGACATCGACATACTACAGTGTAAATACCATATTTTTATCAGATCAGTTAAAGACATTTTAAATTTATCTCCCGCTTGACTTTTATCTTTTATTTTGATTTTTAATTTTGTCTTTCAATTTTTACTTTTAAATTTTAATTCTTAATTTTAAATTTTAATTTAAACTTTCAACTTAATTTTAATTTAAACTTTTCATTTTAATTTTAACTTTTGCTTTTAATTTTAACCATTTGATTTCAACTCTTAATTTATACTTATCTACATCTACTACCTGCATTGAATAATATATTGTTGGTTGTGATTTTTTAGAATTAAATTTAAATGTTCATGGAAGCAGAGAGAGAGAGAGAGAGGAAAGTAGAGTAGCTTTACAATGTCTTCTCATTTTTATGAACTTTTAATGTAATATTTTTATTTTTACTTTTTTAGAATTAAATTATTTTTCCCTTCTCCTCCTGCATTCATTAGTGTGAAATCTGTAATTGGTCTTACTTTTTTGTTGTTCTTTTGTACCTTGTTTTATATAAAGACTGTATGATTTCATTAATACACAAATAAATAAATAAATAGTTTTTTTACGTATGTATCTTTTTTATGTATATTTTAGTTTTTTTGACCATTTCTTCTATGTTTGAACATTTAAATTTCCTTGACTCTTCTATCTGTTGACCTTTGTGAAGTAAATGAACTGAAAACTATATGGATAGTAGTGAGATAATTTTGGTAGAATTTTTATCTTTTCGGCGACGCCCGAAAATACTTTATAAACTCATTTTATTTCTTATATCAGTTAGTTTTAACTTTAGTTTGCACAGTAAATGCCTAGCCACGGGACCATAGCACGATTCAAATAATAAAGGTAAACTGAACAAAATATGTTTTAATGATAATTTTATTAATATTATAATTTAAATTAAGCGAGTACTCTCAGGTAAAAATCCTGAAAAAGGAAATCAACTATCAATCGATTAGTCGGTCTCATAGTGTAATGGTAATTGTGTTTGCCAGTCATTAAAAAAAGTATTCTAAAACAATAAATATCGATCCACCGTATTGTATTTTATCATACGGTGTAGATTTTTGCGTGGTGTGAAATGGGCCAATAACGCGATATCACGCAGTGGGCTCGCGGTTTGCACGTGCACAGCGGTCCAGTCTCTGTGAATGTACGGTAGACGTTCATATTTCCTTTCTTTCAAATATTCCCTCTCTGTTGCGACAAATTCTAATCTAGCAGCCAGCAGGCCACATGGCGATGGTATCTACCTACTGTCTACAAAAGCTGCTCTTCGGACATCTATCTCCCTTGAAACAGTGTTTGATTTATTTAGTTTTTTATTGCTTACTTCTTGGCATGAACACTTGACCAATTTACTACTATGCTCTATTTTTTATAAATTTATTGATATTGTTTTAAGTTTGCTGGAATTCCACTCGTCCATGTGCTTTGTAGCTGCACGATAATTGGTTATCTAGCTTTTATATATCAACTTTAAAATACCTTAATTTTGTAAATGGGGTCTAGAATTCCAATCGTCTATGCGCTTAGTAGCTGCAAGACGTGTTGTAATCTTACTCCTTTTTATTATTTTTATTTTCGATTTTTTTAAATATCATTAATACACTAAATTTGTTTGTCAATTTTTAAAATGTGTAAATGGGGGATAAATTTCTAACTGTCTATGCGCTCTGTAGCTGCAAGACGTCCTGTAATCTAGCTCCTATCTGTTATAATTTTTGATTGATCTTAATTGAAAACGAGGAACTAAAATCCCAACCGTCCATGCACTCTGTAGCTGCAAGACGTACTGGGAAATTTATTAATTTTACAGCGCCCTTGAGGTGATTTTCACAAAAATTGCGCCATATAAATTATCCAACTATTTATATATATATATATAAAAATATAAGTATAAAAATATATATATAAATAAATATATATATATATATATATCGAGTAAAAAAGTAAGTAAAAAATAAGTCAGTTTTTCAATATTTTTTAAGATCAGCCGGTTTTGAGGGGTTAAGGCTGTAAATGGATACAACAGCAAATAAAGGGACATAAACACCTACTAGAGAAGTACTGTAGCTGCCAAGGCACTATTAACTTGGCAACTTAAGTCATATAAATGTAGAAAATTCTGGAAGACGATTTTAATACGAGTAAAGTAGCAAGTATTCCATTTGTTCTGTTAGGTTTTCCGGGTAATTATGTAAACAGATATTTAACGTCGGGAAAAAATAGCTTTATGTAGATTTATAGAAACACTTCACTTGATTACGACCTGCTTGCAAATAAGGATTCATTGGAAACGAATTTGCCAGAAATAAGCGGGACTTCCTCAACGAATATAATGCTAGCGTGTTGTTGTCATTATTTTAAATGACATAGTTTTCACTATTCAATAAGGAAGTTTAGTGGTTTTTTTTATTTGTTAATAGACTATCAAACGAAGACCATTTTTTCATTTATTTATCATGTTATCAGCGCTATGTTTTTTTTAAGTTTTGCATTTCTGAAATCACTCCGCATGTGACGTTTCATGTTCTCTTCCGCTACTTCTCGGTCAGATCTACCAATAGGTCCGTTGACAGTAAGTAAGCCGGAAATCTTCCACACCTCTTTTATCATTGGTCATATGAAATAGTGACCTCTATCAAAGAAGTTCGTTTTTATAAAAATATGTTTTTTTAATATTTTTTTTCGTGCATTTTCAAGAAACTTTGCCGTATAACCGAATGCTCTATTTTTTACATTGTTTATGTCCAATTTCCCATAGGGCAAAAATTTTTCATTTTGATCGCAGACCCGCAGAACATTTTGCTTAGATATTTGATATACCTGTAATTTTTGTGTGGTTTTGGTAGCATGATTTGAGAGAGAGATTCTTCTTTATTACATTTCGATTGCTCCGAACAACAAATAATAAATTGTGTGTATGTATCTGAAAGCCCGAAAGCCTCATGAACCGAGGCCCGGAGGGCCAATTATATGAGGCGTGAAAGGCTGTATTTTATATCATGTGATAGCTGGCAATTGCCGACTATTTTTGAAAATATACTGGTCCCAGTTTGCTTAAAAAAACAGTTCTATGAATCGTTAATATTGCCGGTGACGATATACAAACTATCAACCATGTCTGTGACACAAAAAAGTAGTCAGAAAGTAAAATGCACGCATCGATCCTTGGAAATACAGATGCCCGGTATATTTCTAAGAGACATTATGTGAAATGAAGAAATAAGGCGCTTAACCGGAGTCATAGATGAGATGGATAGTTCAGTAAAATTAAAATGGCGGTGGGCAGGACACTTGGCGAGGCAAAATGATGGCAGGTGGACACCCAGAATTATAAAGTGGAGATTATGGACAAACAAAAAAAGTGTTGCAAGGCCACAAACAAGATGGGTCGATGACATTACCTCTATAGCCGGTAAAACATGAATGATAAAAGCAGGTGATAAAAAGGAATGGAGACGTTTGGAAGAGGCCTTTATCCAGAAGTGAAGATAAGAAGGCCAAAGAAAAAGAAGAAGCAAAGGAAATGAACTGTTTACTGCAAGTAAAAACTAGTTTATCATTTTTATCATTATCATTTTCATTTTTATTTTATACTTCTACAAAATACAGGTACAAGGTGGTATTATCGGTGGTGATTTGTATTTTTTGTCTTATTTGGCATATTTTTTTACAGCTGTTGTATGAGTAGGCCGAAACAACCTGTTTTCATTTTATTAATGCAACTCATTTTGTCCGTTTTGACGAAACTGCAAGTACTTTTACATTTTACAGTACCTACAAACATTTTTGGTTGTAGCCATTAGTAACATACTTCATTTAACATTATAATACGTACGCACTTAATAAATTAATATAAAAGATGAGAGTGTTTAATTAGGTAAATACAATAAAATGTTTCAATTACCGTGTAAAACACATGCAACCTAGAAAAGTAAGTAGAATAAAACAAACTTATTTTTAATTGCAATAAAGTAATGCCCGTAACAATAGACGTGCTATGTTATCGCACCTGTTAATACAAGGACGTGTTCTGTGTTACTTACTGTTTACTGTTTACTGTTCACTGTTCACGTGTATAAAGTTGTAAACTAATGTGAACGGATATTATAATATGTAATATTCGCGTGTGTACCAACTAGGCCAAATGCAGTGACCGTAAAAATACTAACTTCATACGTCTCTGACCTTCTCAGCGTCCCTGATCTCCCGATAACAGATACGAGATGCCTTCATTCTTAATATTTCCTTTATTTAAACAAACTGGTGTAAAGGGTACTGAATTACGACATACATACGCATCAATCTATCAATTTATTAGGATTGTTTAAGTAAGCATATTGATCATAACACTAACTCAACAACAAGTAATATTCACCATTTTCCACTTTGAGTAATAGAGTCTTTATTCAATAAAATACACATATTATTACAACATTAATACGTTAGTACAAAATTTTATTATTATTTTATTTTATTTTTACATCTGAGTATGTTAACTTTTGATAATTTTACAAATTGACTTAATTTTTTTTAACTTTAATTTAAATTTTTAATCAACTTCTATTTTTGTTTTTTTTTCCTTCTCTTTTTTGTACTTTAATTGATAACCTTAAATATAATTACTTTATAATATGGAAACTTCGCTGGTCCATTAGATTTAAGTCTAACTGTGTAAAATATAAAACTTTGTAACTGTACTGTACGTTTTCCAAATAAAACAAAATAAAAATAAATAAATAAATAAATTATAATATTTTGTAGTTTGTCATCGGGTGCTCAGACATTAGTTTTAATTAAGATCAAAATAAAGGTTAAAGAGTACACACATAATATTATACGCATATAGAATAATGAACATATTTTATTTTAATTTTGATGTCTTAAAAAAATATATTAAGGAAATAGACAAAAAGAAAAAAAAAAACTCAACAAAACCAGATAAAATGTTTTAAAATATTTTTAATAAAGAAGAAACAAAAATACAATTAAATTAAAGAATAAACATGTTCTTGAATATATTTGAAACTTAAACGTGGAAAAAAGGATAAAATTAAATTTGAAAAAACAAAAACATTTTTATGATTATAAAATAAATAAAACAACTCTGTTTTTAACCACTATTTTTTTTTCCACCTACCGGTTTCAAAGCAAACAAGCTTCTTCGTCAAGGTTTACGTAACTAACTTTATATTTTAATGATTAATGTGATTTTATCATCATCGTCAAACCATGTGAACCTGATGGTGCATAGACCACAGAATTGCTCAAGTAAATTTATTTATTTATTTATTATTTATTTATTATCATTATATTACATACACAAAATTATAATTTATGTAAAGTTGCTTTGACTGTCTAACTAGGGTTATTTACCCCGTTCTAAAACAGTCAAAAAATATAAAAAACAGTAATCAATTTATAGAAACAGTTATAAAGATACAGGACAAAGTGAAAAACAAAGTAAAAAATGGAGTAAAAACATGGTAAAAAATGTAGTAAAAACATAGTAAAATGTAATAAAAACATAGTAAAATTGTAGTAAAATCATAGTAAAAATGTAGTAAAAACATAGTAAAAATGTAGTAAAAAAAACGTAGCAAAAAAATAAATTATAAAAACAAAGTAATAAATGCAGTGAAAACATAGTAAAAAAAACTATGAAAACATGTCTATAAAAATATTTTGAAACTCAGTAAAATGCGAAATAAAAACAGAATACATAGTAAGAAACATTTTTAAAGTCATAATAAAAAAATGAATGTATGTTGTATAGAAAAAAGCATATTTAAAGAAAGAAAAAAAAAAACAGCATATTAAAAAATAAAGTAAAAGATGTAATAAAAGATAAAATAAATGCAATATATCTCTCCATCCAGAAACATCTCCTTTCTCTTCCTTAATCTCTCCTCCTTTCCTTTTTCCTCTTTCCTCTTTCCTCTTTTTTCCTTTTTCCCATTGAGTAATAGTTTCGATTTAAGGTAATTTATAAACAAATACGTTTATTTCTATTTTTATATATCTTTAAATTTTTAATCTTTTTTTTCTATTGAATATGTTCTGTAACTTGAATAATAAAAATAAAACTTTTATTTTATTGGTTGGTTGGAAGAAATTGCCATTTGGCAATAAGCCCGCCAATGTACAAATAAAATTAAGTACAAAAAGGTAAATAAATAAATAAAAATAAATATCTCGATCATAAGTTTTAATATTCTCGTACAAAATAATATCTAAAAATAAAGTTGCCCATGATATTCTTGCTAAGATTAACCTCAATTTATCTCACCGATTTTGCGCACCAATAGCGTCATTGCTGTAGGAAATTTTAAAACCAACGTCGGATATTTTTCCCTTCCGCTAAGGACCCTCGGAACAGTTAAAAAAAATTATATATATATTATATATTTTTTATGTCAATCTATTAGGGCTATTATAAGCCTGTTGATTGGCTTAAAACATTTTAAAAATTAATTTATATTCATTTTACGCCAATCGACCATTAGTGTAGTTTCAGCACGTTTGGTTACCATGCAAGAGTTCTCGGGTTCGATTCCCGACATGGTTGAAATGACATATTTATTTAAGGGGTGTATTCACATTAGAATATTTCGTAGTCCCTTCTTAATGTAACAAAAAATTATCGAGATACGCTGCGTTTGGTGTACTAACGCAGTGCCTATGCACCATTAAAAATGAAGTAAGAAAAAAAGGGTAAATGAAATCATAGGTAATAAAAACATAAAAAATACAATAAATAATCTAAAAAAATAAAATAAAACTATAACGGTATAAATCTAGCATTAAAATTAAATTAGTACACACTAAAAATATTTTTAAAAAGGGACTAACTGTATTGTGGCAAAACAGCTCTGTAACTCAAAAAGGTTTTAAATATGTCCAAATGTTTGTAGACATAGTAGATTTCCTCCCTAAGGAGTTATTTATATCTTAATTTGTTGCAATGGAGAGGGAAAAGATTTTGAAAAGGGATTATGAAAGTCTAGGCATATACAGGGCTTACGACCTATCATTGGCTGATTTAAGTGGCTATTTTAGTTTAGTTGATTAAACTTACTGGTATAAGAAGTATAAAAAATGGGAAATTGTTTTCAGGCGTTGCCTAGAAGGAGAATCGGTTCAGCTGGATGAATCTCATCCACACGATAAAGGTTGCAAATCTTTTACTTCACAAACGTCAACAGATGGAAAAGTTATGGAAATATGGATGTTCAAACATAGGCAGAATGGTGAATGCTACGCAATGTGTAAAGTGGCCACCCAAACTAGCCAATGACAGGTCATAAGCTTAGACTTCCATATTCCCTTTTCAAATGTTTACCTCTCTGTAATTTAGATCTAACTCAGTGACTGTTTAATTGGAATTTTTTCATTCAAAAAGGGTTTTTGAATTTACTGTAAACTTAAAGGCATCTGATGATGACAGTTGACAAGTTTGTATTGTATAGAAAAGAACCCAAGTAATTACAAATTACATGCAGGTTTCATTTTGTTACGTGCTATTGGGCCTGTGTTTACTACCGCGTAATTCTGGGCACACCATCATAAATCGTATAGTAATATAAGGTAACTCTTGCTAAAACCGCGCCTTATTAAAAACTAAACTTTTATATTTTTAGTTAATGTCGTAAATGTAACTTTCCAAAAAGAGACTAGTGCTCTTGTGCTCGGGGAGTGACAAAGAATGAAAATAGTATGCTGTTTTTACTCGGTTTTAAAAAAAAAATAAAAATTTACTTTGAATTTTTTTACTGAAATATTAGTTTTAATAGTTTTTGGTTCATTAGGGAAATGATTGTATTTTTTTTTCCTAGGAAAACAAAACTATTTTGACCAGTACATGTATGAATTTAAAGAATTTTGAAATCATTTTGGTATCTGAGTGCCTTGTTCATCTCAAATTTGTTTATTTGTTCTTCTTTGTTAATTTGTACAATAGAATTTATTTTGCAAATAGTGCCTACTGTATGAACTTTGAACAATTGATATAGATTTTCCGTATTGAATGTTTCTTTAAAATTACTTTAAAAATTGATATTTGTACCATTTTAAGACGGTTAAATATTTGGCATATGCACCACCCCATCCGACAATACCATATTGTAATTAAGATTGTACAATTGAGTAATAAGCTATTTTAATATTATGAATACTTAAAATATGCCTTAACATAAATCTTTTTGTTTTACCATAGTTTCCCTTTTCATACTATGTGCTGCATAGACTAAATGCACCAAATGCAGCGTATTTTGATCATCTGTTACATGATGGTAAGGTGATCGATTTTACACTTCAGGGGTACTGGCAACTGGTGATGGGACAGTGAAATATTGCTGTGAGCTTTGAGAATAAATGTTTCAACTGTGCCAGGAATCCCAGGACCTAAAAAGTGATAAACTATACTATTAGGTGGACATGCGTACCTCCTATATTTATTGTGCTATAATTTAATTTGTACAGTTAATATAAGGTTTCAGATGAAAATCAAGATGTAATATGGATTCAGATCCTCATCATACACTTCATTCAATTTCTGCACCTAATGGTGTATAGGGCGCTGCGTAAGTACACAAACTGCAGCGTATCTTGATCATTTTGTTACACGAAGGTGATTATTCTTACATTTCAGGTGCCAATTACAGGACATGAGAAATATTTTAATTTTCAAACATTTGAAAAATTGATTTTTCAAATCAAATATGTCGGGAATCGAACTCCACAAGCGAAAACCTCTACTTGCGAAATTTTTAAGGACGCTGTATCTAAAAGTTAAAGTAAATAATCCAATAGCAAAAATATAAAGCATACATTTTTTTTACGTACGAGGTGTGGTTCAGAAAATAACGGTATTTTTTTAATTTCGCAGGGAGAGTCCGATTGCCAATTTGGAGGCGTCCGAGCCAACAAATTGGGGCGTCAGGGTTGTTCGTCATCTTCAACGTCTTCACGGCCATCTTGAAAACGCTCATACCACTCTTGTTTTACTCATAGCAGACTCAACATAGGCCTTTGTTAAAATTTCACACACTTTGATACACTTTATTTAAATTTTTACACAAAATTTGGTAAAAATTCTTTGATCCATTTTTTTAACAAACGAAAATCGCCGAGCTGATAACAAAAGGTCTAATCTAAGCGGCTGCTACAGACAAAGTTAACAATGAATACAGCTGAAAATTTTAGCATACTTCAGGGGCATGTATACCAAAATTATAAAAAAAATTGACAATCGGACTCTCCAAACCCGCGAAATTTACAAATTCGCGTTATTTTCTAAACACACCTCGTAAGCTCAAATATTCCCAAAATTTATGTTTAAATCACTAACTATGCGGTTATTTACTATAAAATTAAAACAAAAATACTTAATTTTCTAACACTTGTTATATTGCCCATAGTTTTGTGAGTAACTAAGGGCCTTTTAAGCAAACAATAATAACACTAATAAAACAAATTTTCGATAGTAAAATAGTTAAATTATAGGTGGTGTTCAAAAATAAATCGAGTTTAAAGTGTTTTTATTTCATTTTTATCAATAATTCATGTTAACTATCAGTGTCTATCTCGATGCACAGGAGCTTGTTTATTTTTTAAATTGGTACAGCAAAAAAACTCAAATCTTAATACTGTGTGTGTGTACATATAGCCAAAATAAAATATGAGATTACAAAAGAAAATATTCAAAACAAATTTATAAAATACTGAACCGGTATTTTTTATGTATCAACTCTCACTGCCTCCACCTACCATGAAATCACTTCTCTACAATACCGCAGAGTGTGTGCGGACCAACTTCTGCTTCACAAAATTATGACAGGAATAGTTGACTGTACAGAACTACTTAGTTTAAACAATACATGTGCCAGCCAGGATTTGTAGAAGGTACCACCTGTTTCATGTACCAATAAGTAAAACATCGTATGTTAAAAATGTTTTTTTTCGTAAGACTTTTTCAGTGTACAATACAAAATTTGAAGATATAGATTACACAAACATCACTCTGTCAGATTTAAAATTTACACTAAAAATGCATTATGTAACTTAGTAGACATTATAATAATAAATATGTACATCTCCCTTCCCCTCCTTATCCTCTCTTCAAGCATCCTTGTCCTAATCCCGCCCAATTTACAATAACTTACTGTTCTTAAAAAAAAAAAATCTTTGATTATTCAAAAATATTTACGAGTACATGAAAATAACATTTTTATATGTATAAACTCATATGTATTTATTTAATATGTAGTATATTTTCTTTACTAACTTTGTATACTTTGTGGAAATATGTTATTAGTTCTAAATGTATAAAATATATATGTTTGTTAACTATAAATATGTATATAGAACTGTTGATTTCCCAAATTAAATAAAATAAAATAATAAGTTGTAAAGAGTAAAAAAAAAAAATTTGGAAAATATATTTAATCTGACTACTTTTAAAAGTGCTTTCGTGTCATAATATAAAAAGTCCAAATTCAACATTGATACATGGATGCTTAGTTTTTATAAGATAAAACTGTTATTCGGTCCATAATAACTATAAAAATGCTAATATTGTTTGCTTATTAGTACGGGGCGATATAAGGCGCCCATATCGTAACTAATAAAAATTCAGAATAAGGTCGTTCCCAGGGAAGTGTTATGATAATACGCCCAAGGCTGGCCATCATAAGAGCGGTATTAGTAATGATGATACTCCACCCACTCGTGTTATTGTATGCAAATGGGTGCATTCTCAATTAAATGCATTAGTCAAGCATTGAGCGTGTCTAGTGAAGACAACCACGCGTACGCAATTACTCTCGAATTATCGGCGAAAGTTATTTGATGTGATATTTCATCACATCTTTCAAGGGTCCGATTTTGGTCTTGAGCTTTCCACAAATGTTAAGAAAACATCTCTTTGATTCTGTAACACGAGCCTCTAGAACGCGGTACGAATAATCTGATTTGAATTAATTATGAGTTTCTTATAGCGCGGTTTCCATATAGCAAGGTAGAAATTAATCGCTTTATAGGAGAGTTGACTGAATAAATAAACAAACATTTGGACATACTCGTAATATTGTAAAGTTGAGTTAAGCTAGGGTTTCTTAGGACAGCGGTGCCCGTATTTTAACGGCCGTGGTGAACGGTGATGCGGTGGACAGCCGTCGTAACGGTGACTAGAGTGTGGTTTCCTAGGAAAACGGTGTTATCAACACCAGTTAACTCCGTTTCCCTAGGAAACCACTCTCTAGTTGACGTTACGACGGCTGTCCACCGCATCACCGTTCACTACGGCCGTTAAGATGCGGGCACTGCTGCCCTAGGAAACCCTAGCTTTATTGAATATTCGTCAAAATGGATAAAATAGGCAGCTTAACACTATTTTTCGTTTTGATTTTAATAAAAAGCTGACAATTACTTTGTACTAAATCTTTTTTTTATGCAATTGGCCCTCCGCATAATAAACTTATAATCAAAATGTTGGACCCAGGGAATAACCCTAGCAAAACTCATAAAACATATTTTTCAGGAGAGCAATTACACATGCACCCGCGCTACCCGTAATTTGACATTTATTCGCAAACCGGGTTGTGGTCCCGTGGCTAGTGTCACGGATTCACGGATTATAGGTACAAAGATTCGTACCCCATTCTATCTTAACATGATTTCCGTTTTCTAATTTAAAATTCAGTTATTTAAAAAAAATATTTTTTGCCCACAAAATGAAAATATTTGAACAATTTATAAGACCGCGCATAATTATTTTTTTAGAAAAAAAGGCACAACTGAAAGTTCACTCCCTTCTAACTAACTAAACTAGATAGTTTTAAATGTTTTTTGGAAAAAAAACAATGAGATAATAAACATTGTGCCCTTAGTATTTCTCGAATTTGAATTAAAGAATATAGTACATTGACATTTTTGCTGTTAAGGACACAAACATAAATATAGATTGTTTGGATATGACATGATATTGCAAGAAGATTTCTGGATACTCAACTCAAAAACGACAATATCCGACTGTCACTATCTTATTATGATAATAACAACTCAGGTTTGATGTGATATTTTTGATCAATTTATTTTTTTTATTTTTTTTAACACTTTACATACATACTCGTATAAGGGCAGCTATATTGCCCTTAGACGTTTTTTTCCTACCTAACCACACCGTTTGATTGAAGTAAATAAGTAGTAGAGGAAATGTATCGATTATGGCATACTTCCCTAATATGAGATGACTGTGTTTCTCAAAAACTAAGCAAAAACGTCCCCTATAACCCAGAAAACCCACATCCCTACCAAACTACCAATACATGAAGGTACACTCCCGGATTCCAGACGCATAAAAAGTGTCAGTGACAGAAATTATGTTTTTGTATTTTTCTGATTTTATATAGGTACGTGTAAGTTTTACTTTATTATTTTTCAGTACCTTTTCTGCAAAATTATTAATCTGTTACTGAACGGCAGTATTATAGTCTTAATTTTGTGTTGTCATGATGTTTTTAAGATACATTGAAGCAGTTTTCTCTTTGCGGATACATTTTTGTATATTGATTTTGTTTCCTAATATGGGACATCTTAGAATCTGAGAAACTCTCATGTTAAGTCTCTCTTGTGTGTCTGAAATTAAAAATATTGTTTCTATTACGAAATTCAAGAAGAATTAAATTTATTCATATTTTGCTGGTTGTATCCAGGTTCCAGACTTTTTAAAAAACAAAACTGAAAGACTTGCCGTAATCGGTGCTTTATTTAGTTTTCGGGGGCGATAACACCAACGTCAAATGTGATTATTGCATGCAAAATTAAAAAATCTTGGTATTCTTTTTACAATAGGCCAGGAAGCCCAATTACAGTAGTGAATTCATCACAGAACATCCAGGCTTGAGAAAAATCACATTCTAATTTTTGTGTTCTCACCGGGAATCGAACGCGGAACCTTTCGTGCGTGAGTTAAGCGTCTTGACCACTACACCACGGAGGCCGCTGGGTATATCATATTAGGAGCACTTTTTTCGAAAAAACGTTTTATTTTTTGTTTAAACTGATGATATTTGCACGTTTTTTTTATGTCTCAATGACATTTTATATTACATAACTTTGTTGTCGACGATTTATATGTGTATAAAATTGTTTTCTTAAGCTATTCCATATTTGGTACATCTCTATATGTGAACATCTTGTAGGCGTGAATCTTATTAATTTTTATTTTATTAATAAAAAAAAATCTATAGACATATTCATGTATGTATTTTTAATTAAAATGTAACCAATACCAATGTATGTTTTGATAATTAAGATGCAGCCTAACTGGCACAGTGTATTATTTTATACCACAAAACGCCTTACATAAAAACAATAAAGATAATGATGTATTTTGAGACATCTTTACCGACCGTTCACGTTCGTTGTATTCTTGATCGAATGTGTACGTAGGTAGATATTTAAAATTAATACGCTTATTCAGATGCGATAGGTTGTTTTTTATTTTATTGATTAGGTACGTATAATATCCAA
Source organism: Micrasema longulum (assembly GCF_059751315.1). Lineage (NCBI taxonomy): Eukaryota > Metazoa > Arthropoda > Insecta > Trichoptera > Brachycentridae > Micrasema > Micrasema longulum. The sequence continues at coordinate 312,253 of NW_028277385.1, read as the reverse complement.
GGCATCATTAAGGCCATTGTTTGTTTTAGATTAATGTTTATATGCGATTGTTTGGTGCGTGGCTTCTCCGAACTACGGTGATTAATCCTACGGTGTATATATTTTATTTTATTAAGTTGAAAGATAATCATTATTTATAAGGAATGTTTTCTCATTTGTTCCACGTTTCCTTCTGGGAAGAGGTTCATCGATCAGATATGCCTAGTTAGATATTACGTCCAATTAAACAGATAATATGAAGTGATAATTTAACAATTACAGTTATAAATAAGTTTAAAAAAATTGAATCTTTTGTGTTTAAGACACTATGCATTTATTAAAATTTAAAGTATTAATTTTGTGTTCGAGCATTTCAACAAATGTTGGCAAATATTTGTATAACCACTTACCGACTTTTCCATGTCCACCGGTATCGAAACGCACCCGTCTCTTCGTCAGAACAAAAATTTCACTAACGTACAAATCCCACCATACATCTTTACCTGATATTTCAAGTATTATTAAGTATACTTTCAGTATATTTATTTCAGTTTAGTAATGTTATTTTAAAGGAAATAAGATGTCTGCAATAGTTTAAAAATAATAGAATTTAAACGCATATAATTATACTCTGAGATATTTAATAAATATTCTGTAAAATAAAATATGGTATTTTTTGTTGTAATTAAAAAAGGAAATGAAAAATATTAAAAAAAAACACAAAAATATTCCTTATTATTAAAGGGCTACAAAATAAATAGAAAAAAAGGTTCATATCTTTAGTTTGAATCCAAGAAAGTGCATGATTTTTAAAAGAAGGAAAATTTTGAAAGTTCGTAATCAATGAAATATTATCAGTAAAAAAATAATTAAAAATTTTTGGGCCTATAAAATATGCATGTCTCTGTGCGAGCCTCGTTTTACAATGTGGTATTTCTAACACACGATTCCTTCTTTGACTTGATCTATTTAAATTACTTGTAAATAAATTTTAGTTCTTAAATACATATTTTAAACATTGAAAACAATATATTTGTCTTAGATCTAAAAGATATATTTCTAAGCTTCCATTTCTGTCTTTATAGTTATCCATTTGTGGAATGGAACAGTGTCTGCCTTTTTTTTTTAATTAACGGCACTCTGATGAATTGGATTTGTTTCGCAGAACACCAAATAAAAATTAATAAAACATATAATATGCCTATAAATATGAATAAAGGAAATCGGAGTGAAGGCAAGGCCATCTTTTTCATAAGGGCTCGTGGGGGACAAGCACAGGGCCCCCGGCCTGATGGAGGCATCGAAATTCTAAAAGGGCCTTTTTGAAAAAGCCCCAACCTCCGTGTGCCCAAGGGCCTTTGCATGGCTTAAGACGACCTTGAGTGTAGGTAACATATATTTTTTAAAAAAAACATGAGTCTAAACTGTAATCAGCTAATCTTAAATTGGGATTATCTACCAACGGATCGGAACCACGCAAGAGATCTTGGGTTCAATTCCTGACACAAAATATTGTTTACACTTTTTTTTACACTTTAATATTTCATTGTCCCTGGACTGGTACCTGAAGCGTAAGATCATCTTACTTTAGTAAAATGATCAGAATACGCTGCGGTTGGTGTACAAATACAGTGCCCCATTAGGTGCTTAAAAGGAATGTTCATTAGAATTTATATTGTAATACTCATATTATTGTTGTGATCGTAAAACAACGACGGATGTGCAAAAAATGCGACATTGACTTATTTTTAACTGATCTTGAAAAGGTTTTATATTTCATTTATTAACCCAAGTATTAAAGGACATGTGACATGGAGTCAAAAAAATAAATTTATACGCTCTCCCGTAAATTTAAAAAAATCACATGCGTCATTGTTCCACGATCATGACTGTATGTAAAAAATCATCGTAGTAATTATGTATTGAAAACTACATATTCCATACTCCATTCCATTGATTTATCGTCTTTAAGTCAATTTAAATTTTAAAAAAACTTTTTTACTCTTCAACTGTATGAAAGCATAACTTTTGGAACGCTGCGCTGGTCTGATCTTAAAAGGTTTTATAAAGGCTTTATATTGCATTCATTAACCCAAGTATCAAAGGACAAGTGACATAGTGTCAAAAAAATTAAACCGCTTTCCTGTAAAGTTGAAGAAAATCACATGCGTCGTTGTTCCACAATCATGACGGTATGTAAAAAGTCATCGTATTAATTATATATTAAAAACGACGTATTCCATACGTGCAATGTAATATATAATTTGTCTTTAAGTCGTTTTAAATGAAAGAAAATACTTTTTTTTCCATTAAAAATGTATGAAAGTATAACTTTTGGAACGCTGTCACTGATACGTTACAATGATAAGTTAGTTTAAGTTACTTTTTGAATAAATGCGCAATTTACATAAATTAGTATTTACATAAGACATTAGACCTGTCATGTATGTAGTTTGTAAAATATCATTTGGTAGAAGTAAAAACTAAGATAACACAGTAAACTGTCATGTTTGGTAAGCGATGCATTAAACTCGGGTCTGGGGAGTAGTTTCCAGCCTATCAATGCTAAGCAGAGGAGGATTTCGGTAAAATGTTGGGTAAAAGCCGTCTTTCATGGATCGGAATTCTAAACATAATTCTTTGAAGCTAATATTTAGCTCTTATCAGGAGACAGTTAGTATTATTCCTAGGGCATTCAATATACATTGCAACAATACCAACAAATCAATGATTTATGATTTTTGCTATTTCGAATATACCGCGCTATCTTTATTTTTATTATTTTTCTACTTAAGTATGTTAAGTATTAAAATCTCGAAGTTATTATACAGAACATTTATAAAACAACTGTGTAATATATATAGTTATATTGTTATTATATTATTTAAACTTATACTTAAACTTAAACAATTGTCACGAAGTTTTTATTTTTATAAGTTTATATTTGTAAAAATAAAATAAAGTGTTCAGTAGACTCAAATCAGTGATTGATTTCTAAGTATAAGTTTAAATATGGAGTTCTACAAAATAAACACCAAATCAATCAATATTATATTATTTCATAATTTTGTAATAGAACACTGTATGTTAATTGTATTTATGATTATGTTTATAAAAGGCATTTGTGCCATGTATACATTAATAAATTTAAAACAAGATTTTATCAGAAAGTTTGTAGACGAAGACTATATTTACCCCCAGGGAAGTTATCAAGATTAAAATCGGTACCTCAGAGGCAGACGAATGCAAATCCAAACGTCAAATGTTCAACAAGAGCCTAAAGAATCTACTTTCTCCAAGTGATTTCTAATAATTCATAGAATTTATTTGTATTTTCAGTATCTTAATACATTTGATCTTTTATTAAAAGAATTACACTTTTTCAAAATGAATGGACATGATCATAAACTGGATACGAAAATCGAAATGTCATTTCATCAAATTCTGGATTTGCATCCGTCTGCCTCTGAGGTACAGAAATATTACAATAAAGATTGAGAACCTAATAGAGAAAACTTGAGTATCAGGTAAGGATTTTGGTAAAATGTTTCGGTAAAGGCATTGATCCATATGTAAACACTAAAAACCCACAGCACTAAGCACTCGTCTCGTGTTTCCTTCAACCTGAGTTCCGGAACCTTGTAGTCGGAAAACGAGAAACAGCGTAAAAAGGCGTGACATCATCATCATCATCACTCCCTTTCCGCACCTAATGGTGTATAGGGCACTGCATTGGTACACCAATCACAGCTTATCTTGATCAGTCGTACGCTTCAGGTGCCAGTCCAGGGACTATGAAATATTTTTGTTTAAAAAAAAAACTTTTTTAAATAAATATTTAATGCAAACCATCTCATGAATCGAACCCTAGACCTCTTGCATGTTGGCAAACGCGCTAACCACTAAACCAGAAGACCGATTAACGCCTAGGAAGGCTCGACATACAGCTTTGAATTCACAGTAAACTGGCACAGACAGTAAGTAATTTTTACTCTTTTACGTGTTTTGCACGGAAATGTACACGAGACAAAGCTGATTTTTCGGAACATCATTTAAAAAAAATCGTCCTATGAAGTATCTTCTCTATTTAATTATACCTTAGTGGGTAAAGGCCATATAAGCGGATTTAATTAATTTAGAGCATGAAATCTTGTAGCTAATTTTACAAAATAATATTTTACGTTTATTTTTGTCAAGGAGTTATTAAGATTAAAAAATTACACCGGAGATGGAGAACACTTTAGAGGTGGATTTAAGAAAATTAGTTCCAGAACTTTGTTAGTCAAAAGTTCAAAGTAGTTCGTTTTTATTAAACACATTTTTAAGAATTTTTTCATTCATTTTCGAGAAACTCGCCATATAATTAAATACCTTAATTTTCACCGAGTGCAAATTATTCATTTTTTACCCAAATTCCTATAGCACTGAACTTCTCCATTGTTACATAATATTTGTATGCGCGCTTCGCATTCAATTTTTTTTTAAAAATATTCGGCTCAAGATTAGCACGTGCTATACAATAAAATTTACAACCTCCAAAAAACCAGCCCATGACAGGTCATAAGCCCTGTAGATGCCTAGAATTATATATCACCTTCTCTTAAATGTTCTTCATCTCTGTTGTAATATGTTAAACTTACTAGAGTTTAAACAATCTCTTTAAATACCAAACTCATTAGCTTTCTGATCCGTATAATACAGCTTTAAGTTTATATAGGCACACGCCTAGTTGCCTGTCTTGAATAGAAGCCTAGTGAAACAGTTATCGCTTGGTCTGATCATACAAGCTCCAAGCTCAAGTCTTGGGGTGAGATATACGGGAAGGAAGTTCGCTCAGAACAGGGGGTAACAATCTTTGGTGTTAGTAACATTGAACAAAAAACGTAAATTATCTTAAAAATTACACATCAACATAAAATCATAATGATTTTCCTTTTCGTACCTAATGGTTCATAAGGCATTCATATTGTATTATTTTTTTACGAAATGATGTTCACTTTTTTTAGATCTTGTGTGGCTGTGGTGTAACACGCGTGTTTATAGGAAACAATACTTTATTTATATATTTATATATATATCTTTTATTTATTTAATTAATGAAGATATTTTTTTTGTAATCATCAAGAGTATATTTTCACACCGGATTTGGAAAGTTAAATTTGTATTAATATGCAGGATTTGATTTTAAAATATATTTGTCCTTGCTATGCGAAGAACAATCAACAGATCTCGGGTTCAATTGCCGACATGGTTGATATGAAATATTAAAAAAATAAAATATATATAATATTTCATAATCCCTGGACATGATGCGTAAAACTAATCACCTTACCTTCATGTGACAAAAGATCAGAACAGATCTCGGGTTCAATTCCCGACATGGTTGATATGAAATATTAAAAAAAATAAAATATATATAATATTTCATAATCCCTGGACATGATGCGTAAAACTAATCACCTTACCTTCATGTGACAAAATTGATGAAGATACGCTGCCATTGTTGAACCAATCCAGTACCCTATATACCATTATGTGCGAAAAGAGAATGATGATGATATGTAGATACATTGTTTTTTTCTTGATTTCATATATTTATTTTAAATGACGTGTTTGTTTAGTTAAAATAAATATAAAAAAATCAAAGACAAACAATTTTCAAATCATTGTTTCTTGCAATCTAAGAATAACTTATTATTTCGATAAAAAATCCAAATTCACATTTTATTTCAATTTCAATCTTGTTGGTAATCTATCTTGTGTTGTAGTTGGAACGTGTGGACACCCAAACACACTAAGTCCCATTGAGAAATGTGGAAATCTAGCCATTTAGAGGGCTTATAAAGTGTCAGCTGGTTTAAGTGATCACTTTACAAAATGTGTAACATTTACCACTTTGGCCAATGTTTGTGATTTTCGTATCTACACAATTTTCAGATGTTTAACTAATAGTTAAGTTAACTTAGTTTATATTTAGTCCAAGCAGACATTCTTTGAACTTTAAATATCTGTTGAGATATATATATATATATATATATATATATATATATATATATATATATATATATATATATATATATATATATAATTAAGTTATTTTCTAAGTCACTGTTGAGATATTTGTATCTTTAAATACTGGAGAGAGTTCAATTCTTGTTTTAGTCTACAAGCATTTGGAAGAACTAAATATTGAAATCTCTCTAATGATTGGTCTCATGGTGTAGTAGTCAGCGCGTTTGTCTACCATGCAAGTGGTTTCGGGTTCTATTTTTGACTTAGTTTTTACGAAATACTTTTTCATTATGTGTATTTAAACCAGGATATTTTATAGTCCCTGGACTGGATCTTGAAGCGTAAGGTGTCTTACATAAATGGATTGTCTCATTCGCCCAAATCAATATTGAATCAACAGCTCCACAAATGTATAGTTTATGTTATGTTTTTGATCTTTTATTGCACTTTTTAAAATATAAATAATATAAGTGTACATAAATTAAATATTAACTTAAATACGTAGTGTTTAAAATTGTCTAAACATTTTGTTGATTATCTTTGTATATTGTCTTTTTTGTTTATTCTCACATGAAAAAATATTTTTAAAAAGTATCTTGTTAAGTGTCCTCGGCACGAATAACCCCAGTGAGATCACATTATTTTGATTCATCATCATCATCAGTGGCGCTGCAGCCCGTTGTGGGCCCTGGCCTCCTTCAGAATTTGTCTCCATTCGTCCCTGCACCCCGCGGCTCTTCTCCAGTTCGTCAGGCCAATCGCTCTTGTGTCACTTTCCACATTATCCAGCCATCTTAATTTTGGTCTGCCTCTGCCTCGTTTGCCTTTCGGAGTGGTATAAATAATATTTTTTGGGATGCGGTTATCATTCATTCTGTGTACATGGCCCAACCATTGTAATCTTCTTATTTCGATGAATTTTGCAATGTTGGGTTCGCCATACAGTGCCTATAATTCATGATTAAACCGTCTCCTCCACACTCCGTTTTGGTTGACTGCACCAAATATCTTCCTAAGTATTTTTCTTTCGAATACTAATACATAACCCAGCATTCGGCACCATATGTAATAACCGGTCTGAGGAGAGTTTTGTAAATAATAATCTTAGTTTTTCTCGTGAGCAATTTGGATCCCAGATGTTTAAACAAGCCATAATAACATCTGTTTGCTGCTGATAGCCGTGTTCTAATCTCGGTACTATAATTGTTATCATTAGTCATTACAGTACCTAAATATTTAAAGGAATTGACATTGTCCTTGAGGTGTGACCCAACGTCAATTGCCTGTTGTACATAGTTTATTTGTGACTTTCTTGCAAACATATATTTAGTCTTAGATGTATTAATTTTAAGACCCATGTCATTTGCAGCTATTTCAAGCTTTAAGAAATCATCTTTTAATCCCGGGACAGTTCTGGAGATTAAGTCTAGGTCATCTGCATAGGCTAATATCTGGGTGGTCTTTCTAAAAATAGTTCCTGTTGTTTCTACTCCTGCATCTCTTATGGATTTTTCAAGAGCAATATTAAACAACAGGCATGCCAGTGCATCACCTTGCCTTAGGCCGTTGTACGTCTGGAATGGATCTGACTTGCTGTTTTGAACCTTCACCAAGCATTGTGTTTTAGACATTGTCATCTTAGTGATTCTTATTAGCTTTTTAGAAATCCCCAATTCCACCATTGCCTCGTACAGTTTCGACCTTTTGATACTGTCATATGCCGCTTTGAAGTCAATAAACATGTGGTGGGTCTCATCGTTATATTCCAACATTTTTCCAGTATGATCCTCAATGCAAATATTTGGTTAGTTGTTGATCTATCTGGTCTGAATCCACTTTGGTATTGTCCTACTATATTTTCGACATGTGGGAAAAGTCTTTTAAATAAAAATGCAGCAAAGACTTTGTAAGCTGTGTCCAGCAGTGTTATACCTCTGTAATTATCACAATTCATAGCATCTCCCTTTTTGTGCAGGGGGCATATAACACCGATGTTCCAGTGGTCTGGCATCGTTTCCGTTTCCCATATTTTAATAATCAAATCATGTAGTTTTGTGCAAACATCACTTCCACCATATCTGAGCAGTTCTCCAGGGATGTTATTATGCCCAGGTGATTTATTGTTTTTTAAAACATTTTATTGAGTTACATATTTCATCCAATGTGGGTGGTGTTTCAGTATTATTGTCTTCACCCAATTCTACATCTACTGTATTACCTATTGTGTCAGAGGTTATATTAAGCAGCTCATCAAAATGTTGCATCCAGCGTTTTAGAATATCTGTTTTGTCATTAATAATTTCACCATTTTTTCATCTGCATGCGACAAGTCTTGGTTTAAATTCCTTTCTCTGTTCATTGATGCTTTTGTAAAATTTCCTTGTTTCGGCTTGTGATCTCGTTGTTTCAAGTTCACGTATCTGTCCTTGTTCGTATCGTCTCTTTTTCACTTTATGCACCCTTTTCTCCTCTCTTCCCCTCTGTTTATATTCCTCTTCTGCACCTCTCATCAATATTTTGATTATTAATATTTTTTATTATGGAAAAAAAATGTAACAAAAATTATCAAGGTACGCTGCGATCGGTGTACCAATGCAGTGCCATATGCACCATTAGGTACGGAAGGGAAAAGATGATGATAATTATATGGTATTTAATAATGTCTTTCTTAAAAAGATATTAAATTTTTTACATCGATTAGGTACCAATGATTTTGTACCCCTCAAATATTTTAAGCACGTGTTTTAGGTGAAACACTTTATTTTGAATTTTCACTCATTTTATCACGTGCCAGGAGCTGTGTCATGGAACAAGATAAAGTAACAGGTTTGTTTTTATCAGATTTTATATAAAATCATAAATTCTGCTCCCGATGCGATTAAATCAAAATTAACTTTTTTTGTACACATAATTTTCCATAAACGGTTTTATAATGAAGGCATAAACAATGTTTATGTTCATAAACAGGCAGTTCGAAAATAAACTGAGTGTATTGAGTATATTTAAACAAAGTGGTACGTAGTTAACCTAAAATGTTTTAAAAACAGTTTCATGCGTCCGCTATCACCTAATCTAACTGTAAAAGTTTGTCGTTAGTATGTTGAGTAAAATACTTTTACATTATTCACGAAAACCTACTTGTTTAAGTTAATCACATGGTTTAAATATTTTTTTGAATGCCATTATTTAAATTAAACTCCTTCATTATTTTACGATTAAAAAAATAATAATATTTTAAAATTATTAAATTAATAATATTTAATTTTTTAAAAGTTACTTAATTTTAGAACTCCGCCATCTTTCGTTAATTATATAAGAGTAGCTTTTACCCGCGGTTTCGCTCGCAAGGAATAAAATTAGTTTTGTCGTTTATCAGTAAGACTTTTACAAATGGAATAATATACTTTCAGATTTAGAACGTAGCTTGTATCGATTGCCGTTCCTCCAACTATCGCCACGACGATCCGTTAGTCTATAGCGACGTAGCATCGTTATTCTGTTCATGAATCAAAAATCCTAATACAATAAAAAAAAAAAAAAAACGAAAAGCATACCAATCGAACCACAGATAAAGCGGCTTAATAGAGATGTATTAAATACTGCAAAAATCTATAAAAAAATATATTTAATGGATTTAACACTTTATGTTCATAGGTGAATTTTACAAAAATGGCGCCATATAAATTATCGAAATATATATATATACACAATTTATATACATATGAGGGCGGGCATATTGCCTTAAGTCAATTTCTTCCCACCTACCAAATCACACGGATATTGTGGAGAAATGTTTTCATGCATAACCTTAAAAAAACAAATTATTCAAAAAATTTGTTTCTACAAAAACGCGACTTGTTTGGCCTTCATAATTGGAACGTCAAAACTGATGACGATGTTCTTGTTAAATTTAAACGTTCACAGATTTGAAAATTTACCGGAATCGTAAAGTACTAATTAGCGGCGTGGCCAATCCAAAATTTTAAATAATTTTTATGCTACTTTTTCTCTCGACAGTATTTCAAAGGTATTTCATAGATTTCAATGAATTTAAAATTTGAAAAAAAATGTGAAATTTCCTTATTATAGAAATTTTAATAATTGAGTTAAAATATCTTTAAATATTATTGCTCATTGCTGAAATATCATATACTTTTTTACTGTACTTTTTAAAATTCAGGATAAATAAGAAGTAACCTTATTTACGTCTCACCTCTTCGGCTATCCCTCTTTAAAAAAATATGACAAACGCCGCTCCGTTTAGACCTGAAGAAAACACAAACGAACACACTTTCGCATTTATAATATGAGTATAGTAGCTTAGTTTTATACATTTGAGTAAAAAGGTCATAAAAGTTGATTTTAAGGCGAGACTTATTATTTTTAAAGGTAAAAAGATAATTAGAAGAAATAAAAGCAAAGAAACTATATTATTTACAACATTCCTAAATGAGATAAAGAGTCGAGACTAATAAACTAGGGATTAAAATCATAAAAAAAACTACTAAATAAAACTCAACAAAAGATTCAGAAAACCTTTACAAAAGACGCCAAAAATATTATCATTAACTATAGAATGTTAATTTAAAAAAGGAAAATGATTTTGCTAAGTAAATGTAATCCGTAAAGGTTTATATATAAATATATTTCAAATAAAAACAGATAAGAAAATAAATTTACATTCACAAAACTAAATATGAGATATTTGAATTTAATTTTAAAAAACAATGAACCTTTTTTTTAATAATAATGTATTATGATAAATGTAAACTTTTTTTTCTATTTTGTTTGACAGTGTTAGCATTTTTGCAAGAGGGTTAAATGTTATTACTCAAAAATTGAATATAAAAGGTGATCTAACATGCCAATTGAGAACGTACGATGACTTTTTTCTAAAATTCACTTTATTTTAAGAATAAAGTCACTGCTAACTTAAAATGCATTTCATTGAACTTAAAAGCTTATCACGCATTTATTTTCAAGATAAAACTAAGTCTTTTGATACAAAGTAAGTGAAAAATCTATAATCTAGCTATTAAAAAAAAACAGATTTAATATTATTATTTCATTCTGACCACAATAAGCCAGGAGGCTCAATAACAGCAGTAAACCCAGGCCTAAAAAAATCTTTTTTTTTGTGTTCTCACCCGGAATAAAATATATTAAATACACGTACGCAATGGAAATTAGTTTGAGTTCACAGGAAAAAAATATTTATTGAAAAATTCATATCACAGTTGAATTTAAAAGTATATTTTAAAATTTAGTTTAATTTTTGTCTCCCGAGTTTCATATTTTTTTTTACTGACTTAATGGTGAAATTATTAAAATGGTTACGCGTTACAATAAAATACTGAATTCTATAAAATTAATTCAGTGTCGTGTAGTGATACCAAAAAAACATGTAGCGAAAAAAATTCGGGCTAGCAAAGGGACGACAGGTCTATAAGGGGTGTTTTATTAGTATGATATTATATACAAGTAAGTGGTGAGTTATTTTTTATGAACCTCATTGCATTTTATGTAATAGCGGAAAGGGGAGTTAGTTCCATCTAACGACAGATGCATTGAGGCGTCGCCGTGGCTTAATACTGTCCGAAATATCCTAATAAGCATAAAGGCTAACTTTATGGAACTTTTGCACTGCGATATGCCGCTAACAAAGCGATTCTTATTTTTAAATTAGACATAAGATAAAGAAATGGTCTTAGAAGATCGGGTTTATATTTTAATATGAGATTTAACGTCTTTACTAATCACTAACGAAGACACTCAATTATTACATATTTATTTTGTAGCCATTACAAAATTAAACAAACCGTCCTAAGTGCCTATTGCATTTCAAAAGAAAAGTGCTGAAAAATAACCAGTCCACTTTAACGGTGGCCTCCGTGGTGTAGTTGTAAAATGGTTGAGTCATGCACGGAAGGTTCCGGGTTCGATTCCCGATAAATACGAAAATTTAAGTGTGACTTTTCTCAAGCCTGGGTCCTGTAATTCACCACTGTAATTGGAACTCCTGGTCTGTCGTGGTGTAAAAAAAATATTTTTAAAAATTCGGGTTAATTAAGACACATAGAAACAATGTTTTTTTTATTTTTTTTTTTAATTATTTGAAAATTTATTTATAAACCCTTCCGGATTATTACATTCATTTTACAAAAATAATATAAACATTTTTTATTCATACTCCGTTGTTCAAAATAATATTTTGAACATCTTTTGAAAAGTTTGTCTGAGTCTTTTGTTTAGTTTTGTCTGGTAGTTTATTGTATAATTTTAGTCCCTGGTTTATTGGTCTCGACTGCTCTTGTCTCGTTTAAGAAGGTTGTTTTCTAATATTCTCGTAATGTGTCTATGTTTAGTACATTTTTTTTTTAAAGTTTAATTTCTTCGTCTGCAATAACATCAGTGGCTTATTTTTAATGATTCTAGTTGAAAAAGTTACATACCTAGGTACAGTTTACCAGGAAGGTGCAGAAATAGAGTAAAAATTAATTGAATAGTTTTTAAAAAACGACATGGGAAAATAGAAAAGGAACAGGGAAAAAAAAATAGTTAAAGGAAGTAGATATAAAACAAAATAAAAATAAATCTTCGTTAATATCAAAAAATTTAAAGAATGTCTCTATCGCAATGTGATTTTCATATGTTTTAAAAATAATATTTATATCACTTAAAAGGTCGATCATATTAAAATTCATGTTATATGACGAATATGCTCGATTTATGTCATTTTATACCCAAAATTTATCGTTGCAGCGATGTTAAACAAAGGTATGGGTATTCTAAATTGTAAAAGAGATAATAGTTCAGGAGAATATATTTCTTTATTCAAAATTTCTTATAAATATACCTACCACGAAATCTTAAAAAATTCGTAAAATCGTTAAACGAACGGTTTATTGCCTTAATGTTATTTACTTTTTTTAAATTTTTTTTATTGAAAATTTTTTTTTTACAAAATACATTTTTGAAATACAAAGTAGGTAAATATACAGAACATCTTATATATAACGTTTCTACCTCTCTAATAAAGTAGATACTTGTGTTTAGAGAGGGAGTTCGTTTCACATTTTTTTTTTTTTTATAAACAAAGTAAATTAAAATTAAAATTAAAAACAAACAAGGTAAATTAAAAATAAAAAATAAACATTCTTTGGTATGGAGTCTAGGAAGGGGTGAGTCTTAAATGTTTTTTAATTTAAGTTTTAAAAGTTTGAAATTTTTTTATAGATTTTAAGTTTTCCGGAAGTTTATTAAAGTTTTTTTTACCTATGTACGTATAATGGTTTAACGCTGCTGTTGTTTTACATCTGTGCAAAATTAAATCATTAGAAAATCTAGAGTTACTTGAATTTTGCACTTCAATTGTGTTTTCTTTAAAAGTTTGTAAGATAGAAGCTTTATTAAAAATTTCTTCAATTGTTGGTATATTAAGTTCTTCGAATACTAGTTTTGATGGGTAAGTTCTGGGCTTTTTAAGAATTATTTTTGCAATCTTTTTTTGAATAATAGAGAGTGATTTTAAGTTTGTCCTATAAGCTCCTCCCCAGCCTATAATTTCATACTGCAGAATATATTATATTTCCGCTATTTAAAATAAATCCAGTATTTTTTAATATTCATATTCTAACTTCATACAAAAATCGTGTTTAGTCTAGGATTACAAATGAGTTCATTTATTTTAAACTTATTGATATGAGTTAATGGATAAAACAATTAAAGATTAAATACATTAAAAATTTAATCAACATTTTAATTCTAGGACGTTTTCATTTTTTTGTAAACAATTAACGAATTTAAAAACGCTTAATAATTGTAGTAAAACTAGGTTCGAACATCAAATCTTTGATCGGAAGTTTGCGACATTACCACGAGATTACAACCATTTTATTACCTTTTTCCACATCTTAAAACATGCAGCATACGTATTTACTAATCCTCAGTTAAAACATTGGAAAAATTGTGAATATTACACAGTGTGTTATGTGGCCACTTAAACAAGACAATGTCAGGTTACAAACCCGTTTAAATTCTAGACCACCATATTTGCTTCTCAAAAATGTTAACTTTCTGTGTTCCAATAAATATTAATTGAGTTTTTATTTATTTAAATGGGTACGTATTTAAATTTTTATTTCATTTTTTTACCACGATGAAATATAAGAGTGAGATTCAAACCAAAAACCAATGATCTGTGAGTCCACACACTACCATGAGACCACAACCCTGTCATATCCATATATATATATATTTTTAGTTGAAATGTTTTTTTTTTATTTATCTTAAAATAGTACAAACATAATAAATGAATTTTATTCATACTTTTACTTTGTTTTTATTCTTTTTTTATACAGAATAATGTTCCCTCGCTGGGGGTCCCGTGCCGAGGGAAACATTTTACAAAAATGTAAAACATGCCTAAGATAATAATATTTAACAAAGTTATGAAATATATATAACAAAGTAAAAAAAAATTACAAAATAAGAAAATTAAAAAAAACGTAATTAAACCAATTAACCTAATTATAATTAACATTATAAACAAAACAAAAAACAAAAATATTATTAAAAAACATAACCAATTTATATGGACTAATAAATAAAATTCAAAAACAGTGCATACATTTTACATATTTGGCTTGATCCACTCATCGATCCGTGCGCAACTCACCTCCACTATCCATTTCTTTATAACCATTTTATATTTTGAGATTTTGAGTAGATTGTACACTTTAACCGAGTATTAGGTCAATCCTCTTTGACCGAAGGCTGTATTTATTTTAATTTTTTTTTGCAGCATCAGGGTGGATTATAATTGATTTAAGCTTAACTGTACCATTTTTCACTTAACATTTTGGAGTTTTTGGATACAACGGTATATAACGGGTGGTAATATTTATTTAAGCTTCTCAGATTGTTCAGTTGCATTAAAAGGGGCACACTGAACACCATTGCATATAAATACAGTACATAGGTACCGTAGCACGTTGCATTAAAGCGAAATCCGACGCTAAACGATGCAGTTCTCAGCCGTATAATGCGATATTAGACGTCAACGTTATATTCAGACGCTCAAAAGTGTCGCGTGCTTAGATCCCAGGAACGGGGGTCGTAAAACATGAGCGTCGCGACGTCTTCCGGAGGGCGTCCAAAACCCTTTCACAATTATATTTAAGATTCGTATTTTGGAACGTTTTTTTTCCGCTTATCTGCACTCAAAATGGATTAAAACTAACACGTAATTTCCTATATGATAATAATATACCGTCCAAATGATGGTAACGGCAATGTTGTCTGAAAAATTTCCTAGAAAACTTTACAATAACCCAGGGAAAAAATCTGGGCAGATAATTATTGATCTTTTATAAGCATTTGATTATAATATGAATTATTTAGATTTTTAGACTTTCATTGGGTTATAGGTGGTATCAATTCAGATACTAAACGCTGAAATGAGGTAAAAAAGTCTGTAAAAATTTAAGTATAATGAGAAAACCATTTATTTAGTAAGTACATATATTTAGTAAGTACATATATTTAGTTAAGACTAATATTTATCAGACTTGTTGTTAGTAAAAAATACACATTGTTTTTATTAAATACGAGTAGGTATATGTATTAGTTCAATATATTGAAATTATTGTAATTCTGAAATCTTCCGGAGATGAATTTGATTAGACCCACTAGTATTGTATATTATCGCTTGAGTGAAAAGTATTTTTTATTTATAAGTCATTTTCCTTAACTAAACTGTTTGCATAACTTTATCATACGTTTTTTCATTATTCAGAGCATTTTGCGACCCTAAAATAATATTTTAAATCTACATAAATTACTCAAAACGCGACATTTAAAACTGGGTCTAAAATTTCCAACACCGCCACGCACATATTTTGACCAAACGGACTTAAAGAGCTAATGTAAATCAAAAATATGCTGAGCAAAGCACACAAAAGATGATCATCGACCATATTTTTATCTATTAAAGGATGATAATTAAATAAAATTTCATAAATCATTCACTTCCGCACCTATGGTGTATAGGGAACTGCACTGATACATCGACGGCAGCGTATCTTGATCATTTTTGTTACGTACAGGTAAAATGATTAGTCATACGCCTAAATTGTCATTATCATCATTCTTTTTCTGCACCTAATAATGCATGCATCATTTTTGTCCCATAAAGGTAAGATTATCAGTCTTCCGCTTCAAGTACCAGTCCAGGGACTATGAAATGTTCTAGTGTTAAAACACCCCTTTAAATAAATATTCAACCATATCAGGAATCAAATCCGAGACTTCTTGAGTGGTAAGCAAACGCGCTGACCATTACATTACGAGGCCGACTAAATAAATTATAAAAATTGAATAAATTGTCAGTCCAGAAACGAAGTAAATACACCTTTGCAAATAAATATTTACTGGCAATCATGTCGGAAATCCAACCCCAGACTTCTTGCACGGTAGGCAAACGCTCTGACCAGAAGGTGGATAATACAGATACCCAATAAATCTAACAACTGCATCATAACTAAAATAGTATATTGACATGCAATCTTTTCGTGTTAAATATTGAATTTACAGAATGTTATTTATCATTTCATACATATATCTACAAATTTATATTGTAAGCAACAACAGCTTTTTTCTATGTATCATTTGTAATATTTTCAAAAGCACCAAGTCACTATACCTAAGAAATAATTATTATTCACAAACGTGTATTTAAATGATAAAAAGTAGCAATAAATTCATAGCATGTGGTTCGTTTATTGTAATAGTCAAACGCTTGAATTAATTGAGAACCAAGTTTGAACCAAGAACCAATTATTCAAGAAATTCTTTTTACACAAAGAGTACCAAATAATAGGCAAATTTATGGAAAGTTAGATTAAGATATTTATGTGATTGTTAAAGCACAGTTGTATTGAATGAATGAAATTATTTTTCAAATATATTAACCGTCCGCATAAATTTAGGTGAAAAATATTTTTGGTGACTAAAATAATTCCGATTTTTTTATTGTAAGAGTTTGAACAAGTTACGAGGACATAAAAAATACTGAGAAGCAAATGCCACCAAACTCATTGGAAAAATGATCAATTTAAAGGACTAATAATAATAAAACGAATAATCACATGCATTGAAAGAATTATATTTTTGTCTCGTTTAAAATAAATGTTGTCAAAAATAAAATTTACACTTATTAACAAAATAATACATGCTCGTCGGCTAGTAAAGTGACTACACTCAGAAAAAAGTAAATAATGCAAAAGATTTTTTTCGAAATGTGTATTACTTTGTATGTATATAATATTTAGTGAATTATTGAAATACAAAAAAAAGGAATCTAGTAATTGCGAAATATAAAGGTTTTCAAGTCAAGCAAATTTGAATTGTTTCGAGATGATTTGAGAAATGCGAAAGCTAGTTTTAATTGTCAATATGATTAAAACATACTTTCTACTTTACTCATATTCATACAATGTTTGCTTACAAGATATTCACGTGGTTTATTAGCTTATTAGACAATGACAGGTCTAATCAAATCAACAGGTCTATGAAATCTCTTTCAAAATGATTTATATCTCACTGAAATCTCTTTAAAAACTGATTTATCTATTTAATGTTAATAAATATTAGTATCTAACTACTTATCAACTTTTTATGTCCACCGGTTTCGAGACGTACCCGTTTCTTCGTCAGGACACTAAAATGCAAATATTAACATACACTTTCACCTTTACGATCCCCGTAGTATATACAGTGTGTTTACGAAAAAATACAAAAAAATATATTCAGAGTAAAAAGGGTGCAAAGACCACCATGTCCAAACACGTACGTACAGTGGTTAAATACAAATTTTAACTACCGTTCATTAAAATATTTGACTACAAAGCTAATGCTTTGAAGGTGAAAATTATGTTATATATCTCTTTGATATTTTTTTCAAAACGGCTCTGTATTTTTTAAAAACTTATTTCATAGTGGTTCTGTATTTTTTTGAAATCTCCTTTAAAACGGTCATTTATATCCAAATTTAATTTAAAACTATACATCTCTTAACGGTTCTATATCTCTTTCTGAACATTTATAAATGTCTTTGACATTTCTTATAAAACAGATCTATGCATCTTTGAAATCTTTTCATAAAGGTTATATATGCTCGTATATATTTACATTTGTTTTTCCACAATATACATAAGAGGTTAAAATATAAATAATAATTACATAGCAATGAAATACATATTAACAGTAAAAATAGTCAACAAAAGTTTGAATACTCACAAAGGCATGGCCTCTTCGTAAGTATACAAGAAATGTTTATGAACTTTTGCTCCTATAATAAATAAGACAGGTATAATATTTTTTGTAATATAAGAAAGAGAAAATAAAATATTCGGTTAAAGATAAAAGGGTACTTTTTTTAATTTTAAAGTAATTAAAAAAGGAAATAAAAATATTTTTAAACAAATCATAAAAATATTCCTTATTTAATAAAAGGGCAACAAAATGTATCATAGAAAAAAAGAGTTAATACCTTTAGTTTAAATCCAGGAAAGTGCGTGTTTTTTAAAAGAATGAAAATTTCGAAAGTTTGGGATCAATGAAATATTATCAGTACAAAAATAATTTAAAAAAATTGGGCCTATAAAGTATTCATGTCTCTGTGCTAGCCTCATATATACGAGTATATCTATGAAATATATTGAAATATCCCAAATCTGATAAAGATACTCTTAATTGATTTAGTTAAAAATGCAAGCCACTGGGTTAAATGACAAATAATTAGGGGGAAAACACGTTACTCCGTTTGGTTGTTTTTCAGAAATTATTTGCCAAAGTAGGGTTGGAAGAAATTCAGTTCCCCTGACCATTCTCCTGTTAAACGTCTCAGACGGTATTCTCGCTGAGTTTGTTTCCGCGATCTACGCTCAGGGCTTAATTTTCTGTTCTAAGTCCCGTTCTTTAATCGTTGTTTTTCCTGAAAGATAATTTAAAAGAAACCCAAAAACTTATGAGAGCGTAAAAATTAAAATTTATGATATTATGCTGAACAAAAATTTTACTTGCTACAAATTAAAAATGCTCTACGAGGCGGATTTATCAACATTTAAATTTTTACGTGAGAGTAGCCATCGAGTAGAAAACACTAGTCCAATTAACACATATAACTGTGTTCTTCACACCCCGGACGCAGACCTCAGGAAATCATAGTATGTAAAAAACTATTTTTTTGAAATTTAAATTTATTGAAATAAACGCCACTTAGTGCCTTTTACATATTTGTTTTTAGTACAACAATATAACAATAATATAATTTTAAAGGTGTGCGTACCTATATTATGTGTTAAGGTGTGCTTACCTATATTACGCATAAAACAGCACACACAATCATGGTCTAATAATAAAGATAATTCAAATTTTGACAATTATTTAATAGAAAATAAACATTCCTATGATTTAAAAAATAATGTAAAAATAATTCATGTTGCACCTAAAGGCTAAAAACTTGACAAACTAGAAATTCTCGAAATTATTAGATTAAAAAATAAACCCGACGTAGAATTACTCAATAGACAGATAACACAGGTGCATTCTCCATTGCTTTACCCATTGTAATATATTTTTACTAATGACTTTTTACCCTTTGTTTTTCAAAAATTATAATTGACAAAAATCACACCCACGAAGGATAGGCCACTAAAAATGAAATACTGAAACTCATTAAAATAGCATTATATTAACTCATCAGTTAACCCGAATTTTTTTTTATAATAATCCTTAAGATAAAAATAACTTTATTTAATTTACTTTTACATAATTTTAAATTATCTATCCTTACCTCTGTTTTGTATAAATACATTGAACTCCTTAATAAAGACACCAGTCTCGAAGATGTCGTGAAAGCGATGAAACCGGTCACTAGATATTCCAAATTTGTGGATTAAAGTATCACTCGTCTTATTTTTATATAATAAATTATGTTATTTATTATTTGTATTTACTATGTAGTGCAGTTTTTGTATTGATGTATAAGCAAGCCGACGGCAGGCGCTCTATTGCTAGTACGGTATTATAGCGGTCTTGTCATGTAAAATTGTAACAATAATCTTAAATGTATGTTACTAGTGAAATGTTCGCAATTTATAACTTGATATTATCATTGAGATATAATATATAGATATAACACTCCACATAATTCCGAGCTGAAAAGTCGTCCCCAAAGGAAATGAATGACCAGCGGAGGGAACAAGTATCGTCACGTCATATCACGTCGACGTTAACAAGCGAAACAAGTAGTACAGTAAAAAGCACGGACTGTTAACATCGGTCTGCTGTAAGTTCTATTCAGTATGTCGCTCCTTTCTGCATACGCGTCACCTTTGTTTATCGTTTCACTATACGCCCGACTAACTGGGCAGGACAGTGACAGGAGATAGCCTACGACTGGTAACACACCCTTCTCAAATCAACTATCTTTGTCACTCACCTATACCGCGTATACACAGAGTAGGAAATAATTGTACCTCTCATATCAACATTTTTAACTCGAGTCTCTGTGATTTCAAATAATCTCTTTATATATATTTTGTGATATTCTATAGTAAAGATTAACGAATTATTTGCAAAAGCTACTTATAAATGCTAACGATCTGATGTTAACTCATTTTATATTAAAAAATACCGACTTTTTTATATTCTTTGTATGCTGACATACATACATGTACATATGTATTTTTCTTGTGATTTTTAATTTCCCTTTTCTACCCATGTTTTAGTATTGTTATTTAATTTTTGAATATCAAACTAACTTATGAAATCAACAATGTTTCAGTATGTCCGAATGCTTGTAGACTGGCTGGATTTCCTCCCTAGGGAGTTATTTACATTTAAACTTATTGCAACAGAGAGGGAAAACATTTTTGAGAAGGGGATATGGAAGTCTAGTCTAGTCTACTAATGTTACACAGTGTGTAAAGTGGAGTGCGCTAGAAAATGGGAAGGACGGGTAGGTAGGTATAGAATAGGTTGAGAATCGGTCCAAACATAAGTGGAGTTGAGTAATAACATATAAGTAAAATATATTATTTAAAACAAATAATACTAAAGAACAAAAACAACAATAACAAACCATCACGTCGTTTCCCCGTAAGGGTAGGCAGAGAGGATAGAACGCCACAACACTCTATCTTTGCATACGGATCTCGCTTCCTCTACATTCGTACATATTCTCTTGCACGCGCGCCGATTGTTCCGACTTTTGACATGTCCATCTTCAAGTATTTGTTGGATTTGGTCATGCCATGTATTTCTCGGTCTTCCTCCATTTCTACATCCATCAACATTCACATTGTAAATATTCTTAGCGGTTATTTCGCCGTCCATTCGTTCTACATGTCCAAACCAGCGCAGAGCTCCTTTCTTGATTTTGTCGATAATGCTTAAATAATGTACGGATCTCAACATTTGTGCATCTATCGTACATAGTTTTCCCACACATTAGCCTGAGAGATCGCATTTTGACAGCATTCAGCCTATTTTCATCCCTGTTTTTTCAAGTCCATACTTCGCTCCCATACATCATTGCGAACTGCCAATTTTGCCTCAAGAATTAAGAAGTCTGAAAAAAAAAACAGCTTTAAAAATACTGATGAAGATAAAAATTTGGTTATGGAAATATTTTGAACGAGTAAAAAAATGTATGCCTTCTTGTGCTGAATTATGTACCTTTACAATCTCCCTTTTTACCTGGCTGTGGAGAAAATACAATACTCCAAATATGTTAAACCACATTATTTTGCAGTTTTATTATTGTTTATATATCTAAATACTTTTACAAATACGCTTACTTACTTGTTTAAACCTTTTTTAATATTTTGGTTCAGCTTCCACTCAACAGCATTTTGCAGCTGCCCGGACAGAGAAAAGCACGTAGGGTTAAAATCTTCCTGATTTACGCATTCATCGTCTCTTAAAGCATTGAAATTTTCTCGCTGATGGCGACGATAAAAATATGTAAAACAAATTTAAAATTAAATTAAATTCTCTTAAATTTTCTTGATTCGGCTTAACATCAAGTAGCTTTGATTGAAAACATTGGCCAAAACTTGCTTTGGAGAAAATTGTACCGCAAAGGCATTTACCAACACGCCGCTTGTTGTTTGAAACCTAACGCTCGGTGCTTAAGAATCCTAACACACATAAAAGAAAGAATACCTTCTAATACGGGTTTCAACTGTTCTACAGATAAACGTCGTTTGCGCTTTTAGTTTTGCAATAAGGTACCCAAAATATCCAAACCTCCCCTGTTTTTAAAGCTTACTCCTCACTGTTTCAAATATTATCAGTAAAATATTATATTTAATTTTTTAATCTTAAAAAATGAGGAATACTCAAATACGATTTTTTTTTACTATTTCATAAAAGTCGTAAATAACTAGTGCTAATGAATATCTATTTATCTTTATACAATCGATACACATTTTGTATTCTTATGTATTATTATATTCATTATTGAAAGTTTTTTACAATACACGGTATTTCAGGTCCAAACAGCAAAACTTCAGTGGAACCCCGATGATAAACCATACAAAAAACTTTATATTTTTTTTATACTAAAATAAATTATTATTTTCCCGCTACCCAGCCACTTTCTTAGTCTGCGTCCGGTGCGTATTGATTTATTTGTCAAATACGTTTTTAATATTTTCTAATTAACAAATAATATTTTCCTAAAAATTCCACATAAAAATGTTTCTCTGAAGTTTTGCGGTATGGCCCTGAAAAAATGTGTAGAGGTAACCCCATTGATTGCGATCCCGGCGAGTGCAAATTTGTTCGTGTGTGCGAAACGCAATATTTAACGAAACGCAATGTAGCGACTAAAGCCCGAGTGTACAATGCGCACAATTATACAATAAAAATACCAAATTTAAAATCTTTGGGGTCATTTAAATCTAAAAATGGAAGAGAAGTTTTTAAAGCAAGCAAGAGTTGGTGTGGTCGGTTTAAAAAACAATCAAACTTGCATTACCTTAAAATGATTGGCGAATTGGATAGTGCAGACATAGAATAAGCTGCAAAATATCCGACGGAGTTCCGTGAAAAATCTCCCGTGGATCGCAAAATTTCGCTTATCGGGGCAATGTCTAGAACGTTTCCCGACCAGAATTATATGTAAAATATTCCTTTATTTTTTATGTTCAAATGACATTATGTATTCTTAGAATAAATGTATGATTATATTATTTAAATTTAACTTTTTAACTAATTGTTCTTGACTCTTTTTGTTAAGATAGTTATTTATTTATAATTCAGTAGATTTAGTTTTTTTTTATAAAGATCTTTCAAAATCGGCATAGTTATACTTATAAATTCAAACACAAAAAATCTCGTCCTTAGAACAGGCTGACCCATGTTAGATTGAGACTAACATAAAAAGACTCTCGTTTTAATGTTCAAATGCTCTGGTAATACATTCCCTGGTAGTAAATATGCAATACATTTGAAAAAAAAAGTTACATGAGTTAAATAACAACGTGCTGAGTTTTGTTATGATTAAAAATTAACGTTTATCTTATAATTTTTATTTTTGTATTTTTAAGAAATAATGTTTTATTTTTTTTAATTTTATTTATTATTGCATACAATATTACATTTTTGTTATTTTTTAAAACATTTAAAAAAAAAAAAATTTTTTTTTTACAGAACTCACCAAGCCAATTAATGTGGGTTGTCGGTAAAGATCCTATACATTAAAATATATGATAACACTACATAGTTGTATTATAATAATTACTACTAACTTAAATAGAAGGAGCGAAAAAAAAGTACATTTAATTTATGTTTTCAAATAATATTTAGAAAAATGCAAAAAAAAGTAAAATGATATCGCGATTATAAGATAAAAAATAAATACAAAACTGGAGTACCAAAATTTAAAACAGAAGTGTGTACATGTTTAATAGGCACAAAGCATTTTATTATTAGTTCACATTAGTTTTTAACATAACTATATCCATTTCCATTTCCATATCCAAAGCCAAACTTAAAAAAAAAAAAAATTTTGGATATGTATGCAGGTACAATAGAATTCATTACAAATTATATTTTTTTCAATTTACATGCTTTTAATAATAATATAACTATTTTATAATAAGAGTTAACATAAACAGACCGACTCTATTTAGTCGAGCGATATGTAATAATCACTCGAACCCTAAAACACCTTCCAAAAAACGCCCAGATAGATAATAATTACCTACCTACTACATTGTGTTTAAAGTTGGGAAAGTTACAGAAATTTCTTGTTGTTATTATGTGGAAGTAGTTATTTAGTAATGCGCCTTAATAAATAAAACAAACAGTTTATCAATAACGGTGTACGTAAAAGTAATCACTAATTTCTAGTAATTGACCACGCTGTGTAAGATAAGGTATTCCAAATTAATGCATGTTTTATGATTAATTACGGCCCTGTGTATATTTTATTGGCCATTAACGCGCCTGTAACGACGTTCAACTTGGACTCGATCGCAAGATATTACAATAAAACCGATTCCAGATCGTATCTTCGTCCCAGTCTCGCATTAACTAAGAAACTCTGAGTGAACGAGAAAGGCATACAATATAAGTTGCAATTCATTCGGTAAGTATCGGTTACTATTATCCTAATTTCATACCCTAGATCAGGGGTCTACAAACTTCGGCCCGTGAGCACCACCAATCTCGCCCGCCTCAGTTTATTTAGATTACATTGTATAATTAAAACTTAATCAAGTAAATCATACAAAAAAAATCGTTTCAAACTGATATACATAATGTAATGGAATATTTCTAATGTAATTATTGATATCAAATTTATCCTAAAAATTAACAATAAGTTACATACTCGTATTTAATTTTAATATGATTTATTTAGGAATAACAGTTTTTACACTAAAATAAAAAAAACATACAACACACATCCAGTTAACGTTTCTCACAAATATAATAAGATAACATGTTACACAGTAAAGAGAAAAAATAATCATTACATATATAATTCCTCTGTACGAGTGATGTCACTGAAGTCCTTCTAAACGGCTTAACCGATTTGCGTGCGGTTTTCAGAGAAATATAGATCTTTGCGCGGTGCCTGTTCGTAGATATTCAAATCTTCAATCTAATGTGTGAAAAAGAAGTAAAGAGCATAAATGTTTTATTCATCGATCTACCAGGGTTGCACTCGAGGATAATGCATTTAAAAACAAATGGAAGGATGTTGTTTTTTTGAGTATGAAAAAGTTTGTTTTTTAATGTTTACAAATAGCATTTGTTTTTTGTGAATCTCAATCAGATTTTTTCCTTAAACTCTTTATTATTTCTACCCATTTATTTCTTTTTACTGGATTTTTGGTAATACTAAAATAATATGAAATTTAATAAATTTTTAAAAATCGTATTCTTACATAAGTACACCCCTCTGTGGCCCTAAAGTAAACAAATTTGGAGACCACTGCCCTAGATTACGAACTGTCGATTTTATCAGCCTAGAAAAATAAACAAATGCATGTGTATTTATTTTTATACAGGACTGAAGTAATAAGCCTTTGCCTTCGGGCGTTGGTTCTTATGATTCAGTATGGTTTTAAGTTCGTTTTTCATTCGACACGGAAGTAAATTCATTTATCATAATTACTATGATACCTATAACAGTATTTTTGATAATTTTATTGGTCGTAAAGTTAGTAGGTACATAACAGTTAAAATTGTGTATTTTTAGATCTAATTACATACAGTGCGCCATTGGCGGATCGAAACAAGTATTTGATTACAGTCTTGTTCGTGCAGAGATATCGGGAATTTATCGTCAATTGATACCGAAGGAAAGAATATTAAGTCAGTCAGCGTGCATTACCGCCAAACTACAATTGAACGTAGTTATGCAGAAAGCAGCATAATTTTGAAAAAAAAAGATATATTGATGTTATCTATATCTAGATATGATTTGTAAGGTCAATTTTATTTTCTGCTAAAAACAGCCAGACCGCTTTCATACAAAAAAACTGTATTAATCACAATCTGAAAATTATGTCGATCACAAAAGTGGCATTTTTCAATTTGCAGAAAACACCCACAGGACTACTTATATCTTACATTCCTTTAAAAACCATTAAAACTGGTAAAATACAAAATTAGATTCTTGTTCGTAAAATAAATAAAAACTGATGTATTTATTATAAAGTTTATATTTGAAGCACTACTTTTGTGGTTATTCAATATAAGAAAATAAATAAAACAACTTTGTTTTTAACCACTAATTTTTATTTTTCACCGACCGGTTTCAAAGCAAACGAGTTTCTTTGTCAAGGTTTACGTAAATTAGAGAAAAAAGCTTGTTTGCTTTGAAACCGGTCGGTGAAAAATAAAAATTCGTGGTTAAAAACAAAGTTGTTTTATTTATTTTATTATAATGTATTTATTGTTTTTCATTTGTCGACGTCAAAAACATTCCAACTGTTGTGTAGATTTGGGTATTAACTCTTTTCACAAAAGTGCTTTATCTCAGTTTCACCTTTCTATGGCTGGCTGTTTTCTGCATAACTAGGTTCAATTTTGGCTAAAATGATATTTTCTTATTGGTTAAATTTTAACTCATATTAATTATTCCCTAAACAAACGATACGCGTAAGATCAATAGAACGTAGTTCTGTAGAAAGCAATTTTTGAAATTTTTGAAAAAATTAGATTTTGGTAGACCACAACAGAGACGAAGAACCATTTAGAGAAGGCAATATAGAAGTCCAGGTATCTACAGGGCTTATGACCTGCCATTGGCTGGTTTAAGTGGCCACTTCACACACTGTGTAACATTCACCGTTCTGCCCATATTTGAACATTTATATTCCTTCAATTATTTTACCTGTTCATGTTTGTAAAGTCAAAGAGCTAAAAGGTTTATTTATGTGGGTGAGATTCATGTGATTGAATTATTTTTTCGTCTCCTGGAAAAAGTTGATTTTGTAAAATGGTGGCAATGCACGCCGACCGACGTAATGCGCGGCTGACAAGACGAATAGGTTTTTGAAAATTGTTTTTATGTCACTCTCTCGCAAATGCCTCCCCGATATTTTTTTTACTGTGTGAAAAAGATAACAGCACGTCGAACTGATTATGCCTAAGTAAAATGGGCAAAATCGACAAAATCGTCGATTCGCTCTCCCATTTTCCACACCCCAGAACTGAACCGATTTGGTCGCTTTTTTAAAAAATACATAGTACTAAAATGAAATATTCTGTGTCAATATTTTATACATAGGTTCTTCAAACATTCTTATTGTATTTGTTTACAGTACGTCTGAAGACGGCAATTAAAACTAAGCGGTTTTTAGGGTTTTTGGGTGGTCCTATCTCTCATAAAAAACAATTTTTCAAAAAAGCAAAACAACATAAACACGCCGATATTAAATATCTATAGTGTATAAATATATCATCGTTCTAGTGCCATAATCCAGGGAGAAAATGCGGGAATACTTTTGTATGAAGAAAAGTCAGACCGTTTTTCGTCTTCATGTTTTACTGATTAATATTTATCAAAAATAAGTATTAATACAGAGTATACTTATTAAATACATTTGCATATTAAGTGATAACATTGAAGTAGATACTTCACAAATGCATGGTTTAAAAAATCATTATATATTTTCTCATGTTATGAAATGTTCTGTCGATACATATTTTTATAATAAATAATTCATTTTTATGTAATTATAGTCGTGACCCGACGGTTAAAAAATGTTTTTAAATGGTTTATAAAGATTTTAATCATAGCTCACATTACCGAAAAAAGCCTACTTTAAAATCACGAAAAAACACTAAGTGAAATAATATGCGGGTGATACAATCTTGTTTAGTGGTTGAGTGGGTGCTATCGCCGCCCACCATATAAAGGTCAGAGGTTCAAATCTCGGCCCATCACATAAATATTGAGAAACACCGATATAAATTTATGATTATATGAACACTTTAAAAGGTAGATAACACGTTTAATTATTTTGTGAAAGAAGTCTACATAAATATAAATGAACTTCCATGCGTGTTTTGCATATTTAATACTGTTAACAAAATTTAAATCTACGTTAACGTTAAAAGAAAACAAAAAATGTGTTTTTTTTTTGTTTTAACTTTTTATTCATTATTTTTTAAAACTTGTTTGTGTTATATACACTTAGGTTCATATCGCGAGGTAATTACTAAAACTAGGTAACTTTAATATCAGCATTTGTGAGTTACCCATTATAAATTGAGATTTTGAAGTTACCTAATTTTAAATGCTATTCTTAAAACTGTTTATTGCGAAACAGTTTCGCATATCGAAAATCGTGGTGAACGACGGGAGTAGAGGGTTGTGTCATAAAAAAAAAAAAATTTCTGAGTTTCTCCTTTCTTCAATAAATATGTATGAATGTTGATGGATGCAGAAAACGAGGAAGACCGAGAAAGACATGGCACGATCAAGTCCATCAAATACTTGGTGAAGATGGAGATGTCAAAAGGAGGATCAATCGGCGTGCGTGCATGAGAAGATGTATGAATGTAGAGGAAGCGAGGTCTGTATGCCAAGATAGTGTTATGGCGTTTTATCCTCTCTGCCTACCCCTACGGGGAAACGGCGTGATGGTTTGTTTGTTTTGTTTGTTTGTTTGAATGTATGTTAATTTAATAAAAAAAATAAAAAAACTGTTTTAAAACCTATTTTTTTTTTATCGAATTCTGTAGATCGCTAGATTGCTCCCAAAATCAGCAGGGTTAGCAACGCTGTTTGGTGTACCAGTATTTTGGTTCATTAATGAGAGAATGATGATGATGGTGTAATTATAATATGTATTTGTAATGTGTAATAAGAACTTAAGTAAAAGTTTCACGTGCACACATCAACAATAACACATTTACATGTATATTGAGTTACATACTCGCACTCACAACAGCATCTCATTATCTTACACGTGTTGTAGCCAAGTGTAATTATTAAGTGCAGTAATAGATAATTCTGCATTAACAATACAATATAAAACTTCATTATAAAACATTTTACCTATTTAGACACATGACTGCATCACTGATAACATTTATTATAATTCCAAACTGTGTTCTGCGGCGCACAAGAGCTCTACGAAGCCTGAATAGGGTTTTAAAAAAATGGATAATTCTTTACGAAAACAGATCTTTCGCAACATTATCCCAAAACTATTATATTAATAATGATTTCTGGATTCGGTATCCATTTTTCGTGACTTGTAAATTAGGTTTTAGGATAAGTGATTATGAAAATGTAATTGATTTAATAAGTGACTCTTATTTGAAACGAAAATACAATGATTAAATTGATATCAGGGTGAGTTTGTCAAAAGAGTGAACCAATGTGTCAAAAGTTATCTAACTATATAACTAATGTTAGTTAGGTAAAATAATTTGTGATAACCTGTTAGTATAATTTATTGTAATAACTCTTTTATAAATTTTATATTCATAATAAGAAAAAAATCATTAATGGCTAATCTTGTCTTGTTTCGAAAACATGCATCTCAAATTACCACCCTTTTGGGAAAAATAAGATTTGATTTGTTAGCTCCACGTTTAGTATTTAGTAAACATTGATAAAAAAATAAAATAGGAACTAATTCATTATTTGTGTAAACCTTAAAGAAGAAGCTTGTTTGTTTTGAAACCGGTTAGTGGAAAAAAATACTTAAATATAAAATTATTTTATTTATTTTTAAATATTATTATAGATTTTAATAAAGCTAGTTAATTTAAAATTTATAAATACAAACTTTTTTGTGCATGTTGTGTTCACATATAATTGATGAAATATCTAATTGTATCCAAGTGTGATTATTATACCAATGTATTGTTTGTTGTTTGTGAACCACAATAAATAAAACAAATAAATTTATGCGAAGGGGGGTTTTTAAATTATTATACAACAACAATATTTTGAGTTTGTCCAATTTTTGTAGACAAGGACTGGATTCAACTCCCTGGGGAGCTATTTATATTAACATATTACAACAGAGATGAAGAAAATTTAAGAGAAGGTAATATAGAAGTCAAGGCATCTACAGAGCTTATGACCTGTTAATGGCAAACATCAACAGATGAAAGAATTGAAGGAATATAGATGTTAAAATATGGGCAGAATGGTGAATGTTACACAGTGTGTAAAGTGGCCACATAAACCAGCTATTGACAGGTTATAAGCCCTGTAGATGACTAGACTTCTATATTACCTTCTCTTAAATGTTCTTCATCTCTGTTGTAATATGTTAATGATACAACAATGTTTAAGTGCAGAAATAGGCTAGATGCCACAACTGATATAGGAATTTAACCGACCAACTGCCTGAGATCAAAAAGATTTTTGACTCAAGAACTCAAAATCATCGGAGTAATCAAATAATTAATGTTTTAACAATATTTTTTGTACTAACCCAACTTAAACCCAACCCAACCCAAAAATATATGCAAAGTGTTTCGCTAAAAAACTCATATTTGTAAAATGTTCCGTTGAAAAAATATTTAAGGAAATCCTGTGTTGAATTATGCAGATCGTGATTTTGCAATTATTATTATTTATTTATATAGAGACACATTTAATTATTTTTTTAATAACGTATCTCTAACTTTATTATGTCAAGAGCCCTGCGTTGAGTTGGGATATAATAAAATAGAAAGTGGAAGTATGCATATTACTAAAGAAAACTACGAATAAAAAATATTACATAAACATAACTTTCAATAATCATCTGGCCAACACGCCTTATAATAGCGTATATAAATCAGCAGTCTCCTGCATTGGTCTCTTCCCTTAGACAAAACCCACACTTGTACACTTCTCCCGAAAATGGCCTTCGTTTAGATGGCTTAATACAACTGCATCTTGGTCCGATTGCAATCAAATGTGCGTCATTTAAAGTTAAGTCACTTTTTAAACACTAAAATGATATATGGTTATTTTTCAATGAAACTACAGCCCTCATATCGGGCCATCAACATTTGCCTTACTTTTGTCATCCACTGCACTCTCCAGAATACATATATAGTAGCAATCATAACCACAGACGTTTGGTTCTGAGAATTATAAATGGTTTATTGTACTTTTAAGCCTAAAAAATAAAGTCAAATTACATTATTGAATAGGTTATTTGAGAAACCCCATTAGTCAGTCAGTCAAAAAACTTTTCAAAAAACCAGTTTTTTAATTAATTTCGAATGAAATGTATCTAAAAGTAATGTAATAACTATATGTAATGTATTTAAATTCAAATGTATAAAAATTTATCTTTAAAAAAATCAAAGTCTCAACCACCAAAAATCTGGCAAGTGGGGTTTCTTAAATGATCGATTCAAATTTTAGGGAGTTCTAGGAAGGATCGTTATTAGTAAAGGGTTGTCAGTCGCCAGATTTGGTGAATCTGAGCATAATGCAATTTCATTTTATCTATCCATCGCAGCCACGGCCTATTGACCTTTCTTTTTCTTCTAGGGCCGCGATTACAATAAAAAAATAAGGACATCTTACCTTCACCATGATGTCATAGTTGAAGACAAAATTTCCCGACCGACATTCTATCTTCAAGTTTTGGGTAGGTGCATGGTACGTACCGGTGGGTCTAGTACACCACGGTACGCATATCTACCTACATATTAAAAGTGCCAAGAAGTCCCACCGAGCAATTTTTTCTTAAATTACAATTCATTTCATTTTAATCGTTCTGAGGTGGCTATTATTTTTCTTAAAGCCCCATTTGAAATACGAGAGAGAAATACTTGAATTTTAAATTCTGACATAACTGTCAGTTTTGAATCTGATTGGCTAGATGCTGTGGCTAGATGCTGCCCTATTGACACGTAAGAGCATCTGGCGAAATCTAGAAAGTATAAATAATGAAATAATAATAATTGATTTAAAATAAGATGTTATGTTTATTGTAATAATGTAGATTTTTATGTAGATCAGTATTTTATACCAATTTAAATAATTCTCATTATCCAGAAAATGTAATATTAACCATTTAAAGTAGGTCAATAAAATAAAATAATATTCATCTCAAGCATTTACTTTTAAAACACGGAAGTTTTGTTAAAACATTTTAATTGATTTAAATTATACAGTAAAAATACGTTAGAAAACTAGAAAGGTAGAAATTTAAACTGCTCGTTGTAGAAATAAATATAATTAATATCTTTTGAAGGAAACAATAAATACCAAACACAAATTAATATTAATCAGTAAAGGGAAAAGTTTGTCTCTGGCATAACAAAAATAATATTTTTGGTATATTCCTAAGTACGAGTTATTCTCATCATGTTAGTGTGTATGAATAATATAATTATGTATGTATAAAGCATACCTAATTTACATTTTGAAGGGTAGTACTGTAAGATACATATGTAAATTACGTTTTGATTTTAATTTGAATAAATAAACACAATTAATTTCAGATATTCGACTAAGCTACCAGTTTTTTTTCTTCATTTAAAATCGCCCTGATCACGAACATTTTACTGCTTACAAATGGTAGCCCTTTTTACACGTTTTTTTTAATTATATGGATTATGTAAATTGGCTGTATTTTATCGTCTGATGAATATGAAATTCAACATTTTGATGACATTATAAATAACGTTGGACGTCGGTGCGTTTATGGCGGAACATTAATTATATACACGCACGGAAAGAAATGCATAAAAATTACTTTCTACCAGAAACTAAACTTAAAAAGTTAATTAATCATCCAAGGTACTAATGTTTTCTCGTTGTAATTTGAATATCAATGATTTGATTAAAAAGCAATGTTTTCTTAAGCTGGTTTACTGATGATAATTCATACATCAAAAGTTAATGCATAATCTGGGGCGCGATTATAAATGTCTTGATCGGTAATCATATATTTAAGGCAGCTACGTATACCATTGTATCCCACAAAATAACAAACTTTATTGTTAACAGTACATTCAATCTCATAGCACTTAAAACCTTCTTGGGTTATCTCCGATCACCGGACTACGCAGTTTTTATTAGGCCATAGAAAATTTACTAACAAATTATTTGTTTTTAATATTGTTGATTCATGTTTGTGCTGCTGCGGATATCCTAATCAGTCTTCTGAACACATCATGTGGTCTGGTGCATTTCCCCCTCTCTACGATTATCGAATGGAGCTTCACGCTACTATCCATAGTCCTGTTATAGGTCTTGTCAGATAAACAGATATAGTGTCTTCCAAAAAGAATTTCAAGGCTATAAATTTTTTTTGTAATTATTTCGGCGAATTGATCATTTCCAATCAGTTTAATCCCAGTTAGTGAATAATTCACTTCCCTCTTTTTTCAATGAAATGAAGTGCATGATGTTCTTCTGGATAACATTTTTTTGGCTCAAAGATGCCTGGGCTACCAGATTACAGAGAGCTCGTTCAGGCAGCTTTTCTCGTTCGGCAACGAGCAGTTTTTCCGTGTATTTGGGCACTTTATTAAAAATTTTAATATCTCTTAAAACAAAATAAATCCCTTATAATGTTTAATTTATTGTGAACATGCGCCGTTTAATGTTTTGCAAACATGTGCCTTAAACTATCAACACAAACGACTGCGTTGAGTGGAGGCGAACGTGTCGCTGCCGATTGTATGTATCAATTACAATTCATTACGCCGTCAGGGCGAACGTGGTCCCGTGTATGGGTTTCGTTGGTTTTAAAAACACAAATGTTTTAAAGTTTATTAGAAATAAAAACGATCGTCCAGAAATAAGTATTCAAGAGGTCAAAAAGTGTGACAGAAAAAAAACTTAATTTGAGTTCTCGACATGGAAAAAAATAAGACTTTAATGCTAATTATTAAAATTTGTTTAAAATTATCGTATGTAATACATACGATTATTTACGTTGTTTTTTAATCGAAAAAAGTATGGTATGTAGAACATAGGTCATTTCATGCGTTTAAAAAATAAACCAATATATTTTAAGCTGTACATATGGTCATTTGAATTAATGCAGAACGCAAGTAAAAAACCTCAAGTACTACTGTACACGATCTTTTTATTTTATTTGAACTGATTAGGATTCCACGTAAAAAATCGTTACATCGAAATCTCAAAAAGTGATGATTGTAGAAATAATGTTCAAATGTCATTTGAAAATAAAGAATTTTTGTAAAGTGTAATTCAAAATTTAAATTAATAGTTTTAGAATTGTAACTTAGGTGAACAAAAACACTTTCAAACAGGTTTCCTGAAAAGTTGATGTTTTCAACATACGATAGTTTACGCAGTTGCCATAGATATTATGCAAGTATATCGTCCCATAGAAATGAGTCTCCAACTATGTATCTAAATTAGGGAGTGTTTAAATGTTTTCTATGTTTTTGTATATTATTCATAGTTTTCAATTTCAGATTTTAAAATAAAAGGTTTCTAATAAAAGGAACTAAAAAAAACATTTATTACTATAAAAACATTTTTTTTTAATAATGAAAATACTTCATTAAAGCAATAAAATGTTTTTCTCCGTGTCTGGGCAGATAAAAAAATACTTCTCTGTGGGTGAAATAGAGCTAGAACCCCGGACGAGCGGTTTCGAATCGGTGGCCACTCTGGTAAAAATCTGGAAAAAGAAATTAAGTAAATATATACACCGCCTCGTAGTTCAGTGATTGGGGCATTCGCCTCTATGTCTGAGGTCGTAGGTTCGACTCCTGACAGGGTGGACTTGAAATATTTATTTTCATAGATTAGCACCTAAAGCGTAAGATTAATCACCTTACCCTCAACGTAACAAAATTGATCTAATTACGATGCAATCGGAGTACCAATGCAGTTCAAGGCAGCCTCCGTGGTGTAGTGGTCAAGACGCTTTACTCACACGCGGAAGGTTCCAGGCTCACTGGACATCTTGACTTGTTGTGGTGCAAAAAAATAGAAAAAAAATAATGCAGTATCTTATGGACCACTGGGTGCGAACACGATAAAAAATAAAATATAAGAACTTAAAAGTAAAATAAATGTATGTTGTTTGTCAGACAAATGTAAATATGAATTGATTCTATGACTAGGTGATTTTAAGACTTTGTTAAAGCGTAGGACTATGTAAATAAATTCTCGAGATTAACATTAGATGCTAACATTAAAAACATTACTCGCAAAAGAGTATATAAAACTTTAATTGTTTGACGTAAAGTAGGAGTAAAACTGTAAAAACATGGAAAAAAAAACTTGAACAAAGACCCTTTGTGTAAAAACTGTAAAAACCCATTGATGATAATAACGTTAACCCTTTGAGCCTACACATCTTATGTAAATCGGTAAAAACCCGCAAAAAGAAATATGTTTTAATTTATTTTCATTATATCTAGTGCGAAATAAACAAGCGTTCCTGCATCATCTGGTTTTCCAAGTAAAATAGATTAGTTATAATTTATAATGATTTTGTAACCTATACCTTGAAGGCGTTTACATGCTATTTGCTTTTCTAATCAAAGTGGAATCATTGCGTGATCACATCTTCATTGTTGTACCAGTTTATCGTTTCTGAATACAAAGTGTTCACAACTTTCTTGATTCATTTTCAAAGATAAATTATAAAGGTTCCTTCTTATATCACGTAGCTGATTACTATAGTGAAAGGCGTTGCTTATCTGTAGAGATTTACTCTCGAAAAATAAGGATTTAAATCAGGAGGGCTCTAAAACTGCAGGGACTCGCAAAAATAGGGACCGCTGAACACGACTGTTGTTTCGGGAGATAGGCTAGCAAAAGAGCAGTAAGAGAACGAAATACTTATTCCACTCCCTTCCTTCGTGTAAATCAAAATATGGATCCAATGCACTGGAACTTATCCACAAAATGAAATCTTTAAATAGGCACAACTGACTGATGGGAAAAATCCTTCCCCTATTTTATTGGGATTATTTTTTGTTACTTGCATGCAAAATGATAGGTTTCACGTGCCAGTTCAGGGAATATTGAAGATTTTATTGTACTTTATTTTATATTGTTTTTTACTCGTGATTAAAATAAGGGTAAGAAAGAGCGTGCAATTAATATAAAAATACGATATCCCGACCCTAGTCTTCATCAATACTTCTAGCTATGTATATACGTAAAAATAAATTAATTTAAATTTGTCTTATTTTATCCAGAAACTACGTAACAAATAAAAAAAAAATACAATGATTTTTCATTTTCCGTGTGCCATCTAGGCCAACAAGACAAAATCTTCTGTTTTTACACTAAAAACGCGTCAACAAACTATTTTAAACAATCTACAATACCTAGAATATGCGACTAATATAATAATATATTTACCGAGGCTGATATTTTTTGTGACAATGTATGTAAATTTAGGTAAAAAATTATAGAAATTTTGAGAGAAGCAGATATTTAACTTTATTGTTATTATTTTATACATATTTTTTCATTTCGTTTCTTTTACATTTACAATATTTGAGTTTGTCCAAATTTTCGTAGACAAAAAACTGGATTTCACCCACTCGGGGGTCATTAAGATTAACAAATTACAACAGGGATGGAGAATAAAGTGGCCACTTAAACCAGCCAATGACAGGTCATAAGCCCTGTAAATGCCTTGACTTTCAAATTCCCTTATTTAAGGTATTCTCCATCCCTGTTTTAATTTGTTAATTTTTTACATTTATTATATTGAACATAATTTAAATTATTGTATTAAGTGTAAACAATTTTTTTGGTGTGTGCATTAGTTTCTTATACAAATAAACAAAGAAATTGGCAATCATATATGTGTACAAACTGTTTGTTTACCTAATAAAATAAATAAATAAATTTTAACCATGGCAAACCCGAGACCTTTTGTATGGTAGATAAACACGATAACTGCGAGACTGCGCGACAGACACAAAAATAATTAAACTAGGCTGATGTGTGACATTTTACGATCAATGTTGCTATGTCACAATTTCAACTTACCTCCTGAACTCTGATCAAAATGTAGCAACTTCACGTGGGTGGCAATACCGTTTCCTAATGTAATAAGGTATTGACCGTCTGCGCCGCCGCAACTGCTTGTGATTTTGTATCGCCGCGTGATCGGTTATAAGATATTAGAGTGATCGCAATGGTAATTTTTGAACTCTTGCACCGCACAATTGCGTATTAGTTATTTAATTGTACAAATCCATCGTGTCGTTGCACGCGACTATTTATGTGACATGAACCCCATCTGAAACATCATCCCAGCTAGTGTTGAGTCACTCGTATAAGAGGCATTGCAAACGTCACATACACGAACGCAGCATGTCCGGCCGCTACAAAAATACGTTTGTACCACATCAAACGCTTTTTATACTTCATTTATTTATTTATATATACGCCCAATGGGCATTTTTATGGACACATTTATACATAGAAAATTATTATAACAAAATTAGATAGACTCAATGGTTTATAGTAGACTTTGTGGGAGTGGAAGCGGGAGAGAGGTGTTTATAATTGAATTTGATTCAGTGATCGTTTGAAAGAAGACAACTTGCTATCGAAGAAATCAAGACTGGTATGTTTGTTGGCAGACCTGAGAATTCTGGGCATAGGGGAATGAAAACCATAGTTAGTTCAATGGTTATCGGTATGAAAGAGTAAGTTTTGTCTGAGGTTTCTTGTTGGGATATTTAATTTTATTGAGCTCAGTAGTTCAGGCGCATCAAAGAGTAAGTTGAGAATTTTAAATAGGACTATACGGTCGGATTTATTTCGACGATCTTGAAGAGAAGATATATTCAAGGAAGTTTCTAACTCATTATACGTATATAGGTCTCTGGATAAACCCAACCTCCAGCCTATCTTTCTTAAAAAACGATGTTGAACTGATTCAATATTCTTGATGTGAACATCATTATATGGAGACCAGATAACAGAGGAATACTCTAGGTGTGGGCGAACTAGGAAACAGAAGAGAGTTTTGAGGGTATTGATATTTTTGAAGTCAGATGTGCTTCTGTTAATAAACCCAAGATGTTTTAAGGATTTATTGATAAAACGAGAATTTCAGAAAAATATCATATACAACATTCTAAAACGAAAAAAAGACAATCGAGACGAATAAACCATGGACTGAAATTATACAATAATCTACCAGACAAAACTTAACAAAAGACTCAGACAACCTTTACAAAAAATGTTCAAAATATTATTATTGGCATTAGAATATGAATTTTAAAAGTAAAAATATTTTGTTAAATGTATGTAACCCGTAAGGGTTTATCAATGAAAAATTTAAATAAAAAAAATAAAAAAAACATTATTTAAGTCTCGCGCGCATTTAACACATCAATGACACATACGTACACTGCGACATTTGTGTTTTATGAGTGGTGTGTGGGTTTGTGCGTTGCATTTCATGTTGCGTGTATGCCGTTTATTTAACGGGCCGATACATTTGTGTCCGTGTGACGTTTGCTGACATCGTTGGGAACATGCTTCATAATTAATGTTCTTAATATTACGAAAACCCGCGGAAATGCGCCTCGCACTTATTTAACAATTAATAATAAAAAATACACTTGCGCATAATATGTACTTACGCTAAATTATTTATTTATGGTGGTGATTGTCGATGATCTTTACTGTGGTCATTTTCAAGCATAGTTAGTGGGCTGGCATTGTACTGGCTGCACAATATGTTTTAATCAAGCACTATACTATTAAGCGTCCAAGCAATAAGTAAACAACATTTATTTAACTGAACACGAAGCCGAAGCCGAACGTTTCCGAAAATATTCGGCTGACCGAGTTGCTAACACTAATGTCTCTGATTGCAGATTGGTTGCTAATTATCATGTGTTACATCGGCCTCACCGGTACGTTTGTCGGAGACAGTATCTCACATCTTACCCCCCTACCCGCGACCGCAACCTCCAGATTGTAGTCATTCATTCGCGTCAAAACTCACCTCATTTGAGGTGGTACATTTCAATACCTCAATTCAATATTTGAGTATCTCATACAAACTCATTCTAAAATCGTGTCCGATCCAACATTTATCCCAGGGAGTCTGACTCCGAGAGCATTTGATCAATAAGGTGGAGAACGCCAGTATAAGGTGAGTGTATGCTGTCATTCTGTCTTTTTCTTCTTTTTCTTCATGGTACTGTCCCAACTCATTGCCTAGGTTGTTGGCCTCATTGTTGGGCTGTTGGCTCTTCTCATTCACACTCTGTATATTATTCGGTTCTGGGTGTCACTTTCATGCAGGCCGTTTCTCTGCTGGATTTCGAAGCATTGATTTATCCAGGAGTTTTTTGGTCTTCCCATGGATTTTTGTCGGGGAAGATCCATAAATATTGCCATATTTACTGTATATCGTCATTTTGTATTGGTTTTAAATTTTTTAATTGATGTAAACTAATTGACAGGTTTTTAAATAAACTCGTATGGATTGGTATATGAACACTTTGTTAAATGAATATATAAAAGAACGAAGCAAAGAAAAAAAAAATTGTGAACAACATAATATAAGAAAAATATTTACATAAAGAAATAATTGTTATCTCAGAGACACAAAAAACAAGACATTATTGCCTGTCGGTAAGTTTCATCTTTCAAAAAGTGAGCTAATTATTTCTCTTCTGTATATATTTGCTGTAGAAATTCATAAATCGAGCAACCTTTGGATACTTCATTGTAAAGACTAAGCATTTTTGGCATTGGTGAAAAGAAGCTAGTTTTGGTTCTGTAATTTCCCACAGCAAATAAAGTGTGAGTACAAGAGACGCGATTTGGAACATTGATGTTAATTTGAGATAAAACATCTTGAGCATCCATCTTACCAGATAAAATTTTATGTTAAACTATTAATGATGTTAATGTTGTCTTAAATTCCAGGCGAAAAATATGAAAATATTCCAGTCTATCGAAGTAATTATCTTAGGTATTGATAAAATTGTTTCGATAAGTTGTTGTTTATAGAATTTTGCGTTTCATAGATTCAATTTGCGTTTTATAGATATCGTAGATGGGAGACCATATTATAAAATTAAACTCACCTAACCTAACCTAACCTAACCTAACCTAACCTAACCTAACCCGTGATTTATAAAGAGTAATTGCAACAACTGGGATTTTTAATGGTTTTGATGACCGTAGAATTAATCCGCAAGTTTTGGAAGATTTATTTGTCGTATCGTCGATATGATGATCATATTTAAATCTGGAATCTAATATGATGCCAATATATCTTAATTTTGAAACATTTTCTAATGTATTATTGACGATTTTGTATGTGTAATTAGTTTTTATTATTTTATTAGTGAATCGAAAAGATACGTATTTATCTTTATTGAAGTAAAGGTCATTGTCGTTGCATGTGACTAATGTATCAAGATCCTTTTGTAAATTATGGCAGTCTTAATTTTTCTCTATGGTTTTTTAAGATTTACAGGTGGTCAGCAAACAAAAGGAGTAAAGAGAATTTAACGTTTGTTGCAATGTCGTTAGTAAATATCAGAAAAAGTAGCGGGCCGAGATCCGTGTTGTATTTCCGAAGTTACGTAATTGGGATCACCAGAAAATCAGCAGCACCAATATGTGATCTTTGCTTTGATAGATTAATAGTAGAAGTAATAGATTTTTATTGATTTTGTCGAAAGCTTAACATAAGTCTGTTAATCTGCTTGGAATTTTTTGCCCTCATTGTTGCTGATTAATTGTTTAATTTTAGCGAATGTTCATCTTGTAAAGTGAATTTTTGTACGTGTGGAAATAATATGTCGTAAATGAGCGATTCAAAAATTTTACTGAGACGAAATAGTTTGGCAATCGGCCTATAATTTTTTTAAGTCTTCTTTGACACTTTTTTTGAAGAAATGAGATATATGCGTAAGTTTCCAAAACAATGGAAAGATTCCAGTTTCAATTGTTTTATTATAAATAATATAGAATGCTGTACTTAAGAATTTGAAGCAGCTATTGATGAAATGGGGAGAAATTTTTTCTATGGTATTAGCTCCTATTGCGTCATATTGGAAGAAAGTGTAAGAATTATGAGATAAATTAATTACCGGTTCAATGTATTCAGAGAATATTGCGCTAATTTTTCTATCTCCAGTTGTGATTTTTTTTTGTAAGATTGTATACTCTGACAGTAGTTCAATGTACATTATTTGCTTAGGTATGTTGGAGTTGTTTTATGACTATTTTTAACGAATCGAAATTAGCTACCTGTGTTTTTATATTACAGTTCCGAGCATTGTTAAAGACGCAATTTAAAACCAAAACATATAAACCAGCGAACCAGCGACCTTTCGGCACCTATCGGTCATCCGTTAGATGGCACGATCATAAATAGATACTTTTTTTCGAAAAAATTGAGTAGAAGATTTCTCTCGTACACGAAGGTATTTGTTACCTGTTGTAAAGCAAGATACAAATGTGAACAAAAAAAAAAACAATGAACGCATTACTGTGTGTCAGAATTCTTTAATTCATTTTTGATTGCCGACAAATTGAATTATAAAAATAGCCTCTCAGAACAGAACATCCATTATATAAACCAGCCTTGTGATTGAAATTTATGGTGAAGCAAGGCGCAAAAAAGGTTTTTTGTTCTAAATCATGGGGTTATAATGCAAAACTGATTACTTCAATTTCAATGTCTTACAATAATAGGAGATCTTTTAACTTTTTAAAAGAAATAGATACTTAAAAAATATAACACCGTATTTTTCTTTGATTTGTAATTTTGATGTTATATTTCAATTATTTTTGGGAAAATATTTTTGATGAGGCAATATGGAAGTCCAGGTATTTAAAAGACTTATGACCTGTCGTTGGCTGGTTTAAGTGGCCCAATGACGGGTCATAAGCCCTGTAAATGCGTAGACTTCTAGATTACCTTCTCAAAAATGTTTTCCCTCTCTGTTGCAATAAAGTGAGATCTTAATAACTCCCTAAGGAGGAAATCCAGCCTGTCTGCTAACATTTGGACATACCTAAAACATTGTTTTATAATATTTTACCTAAATCTTCATTTCAGCATAGACTGTTTCACTTTCAAATATACACGGTTTTTCAGGGCCAGACTGCAAAACTGTAAAGGAACAGTCCTGATGGTAAGCTTTAAAAAAAATCCTATCAAAAATTTTACAAAAAGTCATTTAAAAAAAAAAAAAGAACCTGAAATGGAGTAATTTTTTTATTTCTCGAATTAGCATGGGTTCCGCTAACCCCTATTTGACCAACGAAGCGATACGCACCAGACGATAACAAGGGAAGCGGCTGGGTAGGAGAGGGGTAGGAGTTCGTGGAGGGAATGCTTGTCCGAGAAATAAAGGTACTACTTTTTGCGATTTCATTTTTTTTTTAAATTACTTTTTGGAAAAAAAATATTAGGATTTTTTTAAAGCCTACGGTGAGGAATGTTCCTCTGAAGTTACGCGGCCTGGCCCTGAAAAACTGTGTATAGGACCAACCTGGCAATTGTTATGCCTGTGGAAGGGCTATCTTTATGCTGAACAATATTACTTCGGACATTGTCATTTTTTACGTCTCTGAGGGAGTTTTTCGTTACACGATTCTCTTACTTATTTTTATATTCATAAATTTCATAAAAAAGACATGATTTTGTAAATTTCATAACATATCTACTTTTACACATCTAGTAAATGTTATCACTGTAACTCTCTAAAAAAAGAGACCAACTCTTGTGCTTGGAGAGTGACTTACACTGTTTTAGTTGTTTATTTATAAAAGTTTATATAATTTTAAATACGAGTACAGAAAAAAAAAAAAAAAACATAAGATATATAAAGAAAAAACCATAAAACCATAAAACAATTACACATTCATTCTAATAAATATTTAATGTTTTTTTTACTCTAGTTCAAAAAATTTCTTTAGATTAACTTTAAATTTATTTATTGATATATGATTTTTAATAGTTTTTAGTTCATTAGGAAGATTATTATAATTTTTTACACCTTTGAAGAGAAAACTATTTTGACCATGATATGTATGGAATTTAGGTATTTTAATATTATGTTGGTATCTGAGTGACTTATTCATTTCAAATTCTTTTATTTTTTATATATTTTACTTTTTTAACATCTCTGGATTATTTATACCTATGTGTTATTTTTATATATACCTAATTTTACCTTTTTATTTCCATTATTTATATGTGAATAAATTAAGATATTCCATTTTGTAATGAACTAAATAAAATAGAAATTTAATTTTGCTATAATTAGTTTTTTTTCAAAATATTTATTTTCACATTTTTTTATAAATCATAAAATTAACAAACGTCATTACGTCTATATTCTCAATTTCACAATTAAATTAAGGTTTTTTTTTAGCCAATAATTATGTTATCTAGAAAATCACGTTATTTATGAACCTTGTTTATATAAATATAAATGGCTTGATTATTTATTTAGTAAATAAATTCTGATATTCATCATGAACAGCTTACGTATGTCAGTTGGATTATTATAAATATTTACGTAAACTAGATAAATTATTTAAAAAAGATTTATTTACAAACTAAATGAGGTTATTATTATTAGGTCATCGAATGTATCACCGTGTGGTTAGATAATTTTTTGTGGTTTAATTGATAGTAATAATACATAATAATTGTAAAATTACTGTCATTATGAAAACATTAGTTTTTTTCCGGTACAAATCGAGGATATTTGTGGCATTTTTTATATATGCCGCATAATTTTAATGACGTAAATAAACACGAATTTAAATATGTATTACTTCCTAAAACATATTTAAATAAAAAACACAGCAAATGCAAGTATTCATTAATTCTTGAAAGGTTGTGCTTCAAAATTCCTTTACACGCGATTTTATAACATCGCGTTACCTCTGCAAAAGACTATATTATATACTATGTAGAATATTCTGATGTTCAGACGTTAGAAGAAAAAAATGTACTGACAAACTGTTAAAGAATTCCTTTTCCATAATTTACATAAATAATGAAACTTTTAAAATACATATTTATTTATTTTAATTTTTTATTTTTTATTATTTTACATATTTATTACATGAACAATTTTGCATCGGGCTGTGGTCCCATGGGGTTTCGGACTCACGGCTCAAAGATCCGTGATTCAAATGCCACTCACCCCAACTTGAAAATGAAATATTTGGGTAATTTGTAAGAACGCAAATATATCTTTTTCTTTGAAAATTTATAAAAAAAATTTAAAATGAAATAAATATAGGCAGCAAAATAAATTAAATATTCTAAACACGCCTGCCATTTTACTAACTCGCTCTCCCGCCCAATGCCTTTAACCGACTAATTGAACGATTTACTTATTTTGATTTTGTCTCTTTTATACGAACACCGGCCACAGAACAGCGTCTCTGTCTTCCTTGTTATAAGTTCTATTCTCGTGCTCTTGCTTATGTGCATGGTAAGGATAAATATTTTTCGTTTTAAAATCCAGCATATTTATACAAATTTTACTTCCCAATTCTGACGTGATAATGTCAATTTGAAGATTACAAAAAATACAACTTCATAATTTAAATAAATAAATGAGATTATATCACGTATTGTGTCCTATGTGGACTCGTGTTACATCAAAGCCAGACAAGAGTGATTAAATG
The DNA here is from genome assembly GCF_059751315.1 of Micrasema longulum. Lineage (NCBI taxonomy): Eukaryota > Metazoa > Arthropoda > Insecta > Trichoptera > Brachycentridae > Micrasema > Micrasema longulum. Next base: position 267,612 of record NW_028277385.1, on the reverse strand, counting down.
GTAAATCTCTGTTTTCTTCATAACTTGACAGTCAGCATTATATGGAATATTATTATATTTTAAGTTAATATATTTCACAATAAACAGTGGTGATTTAAATCAAGCATAATTTTAATTGAATAAAAATGATATTTTATAAGAGAATGATGCATGTGTAATTTGTTGTTTAGTAAACTTTATAGATAAAATTTATAAAAAATTATGTTATTATTAATTTTAAAAATCATTTCTAGTTTGTCTTTTAAATATATTTCGACTTTCAACTCAGTTTCAAATAGACGTAATAAACCTATGTAAAGAAACGTGTTAGAAAATTGGAATTATATTAAAGTGGAGACTAATCTTAGACTTCTTATCTTATGGTTGTCAGACTAAAGCGGGTCCTAATCCCGGCTCTTAAGTAATAATTTATGCAACGCTAAAATATTAGGAGTGATATTGAAAGTCAAACATCGCCGAAAATATGAATTTGTGTGAAGTGATCACTAAACCAACCGGTGTCAGGTAGTAATTACTTTTCTAAAAGTTTCTTCGTCTTTCTTGAAATAGGATGAGAGTTTCATTAAATTTAAAATTGGATTTGTCTTTGAAAGCCATAAACCAAATACTCGTGCGCTTTTGACTATTGAAAAAAAGGTTGCGCATTTGACGCTTCGTTTTAAGTCAATTCGTTTTTTTTTAAGCCATAACATGACGTAATCTACTAAGCAATATTTAAAATTTATATAGACATTTTAGCAAGGGTCAATTACCTCAAAACTACTTGAGCTAACTTATATTCTTATAATACCTACGGAGCAGGAAATTTAATGGTCCGAACAATTGCCCGCAACGAATTTTTTACTTATCACTCTAAAGATGAATAAAAATATCTTATAATAAGAAATTAAGTAGAAATTATTCAGATCGATTTATTAACATACTCCAATAAAAAGGCCATTTACTTCTTATTTTTCCACGTCAGATACTATGTAACAAACGCAATTATTTTTTTTATTTCTGAAGCTAAATTTGGACTTTTATGTAAGTCTTTCTAGGATCAAACAATCGATAAAAAATACTTATTTGCCTGTGATTAAGACATTTTTAAAAGAACCATTCATTTTTAAACTTGCTCAAATACAACTGCTTATAGTCTGTACACAACATTTTTTATTTTGCATGTGATATTTTTTATGTGTTTATTTTATCTTATACTAGGTACCAACTGTAGTTTTTTTTTTTTCAAAAATGTGACAACGCCAGTTTGAAAAAAAATTACAATTCTTTACTTTTAAAACCGTATTTTTTCGCTTTACATACCTGCAGTTTTTTTTTTTATAATTGTATTATTTTGTACATAAATATTGATGTGTTATAAATTATTATTTTTTATCTTTTATCTTTCTTTGTTACGCTGAGTAATTTTTTTTTTACATTGCAACTTGCTTTTTTGTTCGATCACGTCTTTAAAAAATATATATTATCTTTTTTTTTCATTATTACTTACCTACCAAGTAAAAACGTATTTTAATTATAACAACAACAAACCATCACGCTGTTTCCCTGTAAGGGGAGGCAGAGAGGATAGAACGCCACAACACTATATGTTTGCATACAGATCTCGCTTCCTCTACATTCATACATCTTCTCATGCACGCGAGCTTATCATTCCAACTTTTGACATGTCCATCTTCAAGTATTTGTTAGATTTGGTCATGCCATGTCTTTCTCGGTCTTCCTCTATTTCTGCATTAATCAACATTCGCATTGTAAATATTCTTAGCCATTCATTTTACATGTCCAAACCAGCGCAGAGCAAACCTTAATTATTATATTTGTAAATGCCCTTTGGACGTATTGTGAAATAAATAACCTTTTCTTCATTCTTTTAAGGGTACGGCATTGGTACACCAACGGCGGCGCATTTTGATATTTTCTGTCACATGAAGGTAAATTAATCAGTCTTACGTTTCAGGTACCAGTCCAAGTACTATGAAATTTTCTAGCAAAAAAAACACTTTTTTAAAATAAATGTTTCATGTCAACCATGTCGAGAATCAAACCCGAGACCTCTCGCATGGTAGACAAACGCATTGCTGTGAAATTAAATAAATAAAATAAAAAAAATCGACAGTATGTTGTCTCGGTGTCGTTATTTTCTTCAAGTTTAATTTTTCTTATCATAAAAATATAGAATTTTATTTGAATGTAATTAAATGGGCTGAATGAGCCCGCGAGTAAATTAACTCTTGTGTGGCTGTGATGTCACACTAGCCAACATAGGACACAAGACTTGATATATATCTCTTATTTTTTTAAGTGATTAAAACGTATTTTTGTAATCTTCAAATGGACATTTTAACACCCGATTTGGAAAGTAAAATTTGTATAACTATGCTAAATGAAAATACAAAAAATATTTTACCTTGCTACGCGAAGAATGAATGTCCGCTAATTCAGCAACACATTTATACAGATATCTTATACAAGAGAGAGCACGAAGATAGAAGTCATAACAAGGAAGACAGATACGCTGTTCTGCGGCGGGTTTGTCGTCTAAAACAGATTTAGTCTTCAGTCGGTTGTGACAATGATGGGGGACGCACGCGCGTAACATGAGCGGTGTATTTGTGATATTTAGTTTATTTTGCTATAACAGGGCTGAATTACATGTTTTTTCTTATAAATTATGGAAAAAGAATTATTAATGGTTACTATCTATTTTTTCATTTTTTCAATTGTCTGAACTTTAGAATATTCCGACTTTTACGAGTGGTAACACGATGTTACATCACCGCGCGCAAAGAGATTATTTACCACAGTCTATTAAAAACTAATAAATAAATAAGATTGTAATAACTCGCGTACACAAAACAGCTGTGTTATCACAATAATTATGACTCACCTCGCTATTAATCGGGCGATGATCTCCGTACATTATCAATCATGCCCCATCGAACCACGATGGTCGTTGTATTGCCTTTCACGGAATAAATCCAAATAGTAAATTGGTATTTATTACGTTATACGATGACCTAAGCAGTGCTAATCTAACTTGCTCAGATCCGGCTATGAATCCTGAACGCGTTTTTTGCCCGCAAATTTGTGTCTAAAGTCGGTTAACCGCTCGAGTGTATGGAGTATGGAGTATGGAGTGCGGATTGCCATGTGCCAAGTCGCCAGCGGATGTTTTGACTGAGTAATTGAAAAAAAATACATGTATTTAATTTAAAATTATTTAAATATGGAGGCGTTTGATTATATCTATCGCAAACAGGCTCTCCACACTGAGGTCATTTTTAAAATGGTTTTCTATCTATTTTATTAGTTATTTGATAGTCACTATGATTAACAGATAGGTAATTTCCATGCCAGATTTATCGATGAATATCAAAGCAATTTTTCTTAAAAAATTTACTATTTTACCGACAGTCGTTATGGTTTAAAAATTGGAAAATTGTTTTCAGGCGTTGCCTAGTATGTGAAGTAATTCAGTCAGATGAATCTCTTCACAACAATAAAGGTTTCAGCTCTTTAACTTCACGAAAATCAACTAATAGAAGAATTGAAGAAATACGGATGTTCGAACGTAGGCAAAGTGGTGAATGTTACACTGTGTGTAAAGTGGCCACTTAAAACCAGCTAATGACAGGTCATTAGCCCTGTAAATGCCTAGACCTTTATTCTCCCTTATTTAAGGTATTCTTCATCCCTGTTGTAATTTGTTAGTCGCTATGTTGGTTTAGATCTGAGTAAAAAACATGTAAAATCTTAAATATCACACGCTTTTACTTTTGAAATTTGCATCATATCTTGTAATAAATCTCTAACGGTTCGATTGACATATTTAAATAAATATCTTTATTGCGACGCTCAGATTCTTTTTTATTTACTTGTAAATTTCAAATAGTTTTTTTTGAAAACTGTGATACCGTGGTTTTGTTTTTTCTACATCGATAAGTTAGACATTGTTTGAAAATACATTTGGCTTGAAGCTTCTACAATATTTATCTTAAATCCTAATGACAATATTTGTATTGAAATATGGAATAATAAAAAAAATAACAAATTTGAGTAAAAAACTTTCGTGTATATTGGATAATATAAGGAATTACAAGCAGTACTATTAAAAAACGCGTTACTTCGTTGTATCTGTTTTAGTCAGTGGTTGAATAATATTTTTTTATCTCTTAATTTACCACATTTACTTATTTGATTTTTTTTTTAGTCCCTGGGTCCTGAATCGTAAAGTCTTCACCTTACCACGCATAAAAAAAAGATACTCTTCCGATAGTGTATCAATGTTCAGTGCGAAAACAGAATGATGATAATGCTAATGGTTGTTAAATAATTCAATTAAAATAAGTCGATTCGATGCTCAGGGGATTTTTTAGAATATTGCATTCATAACGATTCAATATAAATAGAGTCTAATTACTTTTTTTCTCTTGCAATAATTGTATAAGTTGGTTTTATGTTTCAAAATGGTTTTCTTTTTTGTTTTGTCATTTCTTGTTGTATATAATTCCTCTGTCCATGTGATGTCACTGTACTCCTTCTAAACGGCTTAACCGATTTACGTGCGGTTTTCGGAGAAATATAGATCTTTGCGCTGTGCGCGTTCGTAGATATTAAAATCTACAATCTAATATGTTAAAAAGAAGTAAGGGGCATAAATGTTATATTCGTCAATCTACCAGGGTTGCATTCAAGGAGAATGCATTTACAAAAAAATGGAAAGATGTTGTTTTTTTGTGTATAAAAAAAGTTTGTTTTTGAATGTATACAAACAGCATTTGTTTTTATGGATCTTTATCAGATCTTTTCCTTAAATTCCTTATAACTTCTACCCATCTATCTTTTTACTAAAATAATATTAAATTGAATACATTTTTAAAAATCGTTTTCCTACAGAAGTACACCCCTCTGTTGATGAGAAGTCCGGAGTTTGACGTTTGCAGAAATATTATATTTGAAAAACATATTTATTTTATGTTTTGGAATTCAATCATAAACACCTAGGTACCCACTTAAATTCAATATTTGAATCTTATCAATTTTTATTTTTGGAATTTAATCACAAACAAGTACCTAGGTACCTACTTATAAATGAAAAGTCTTTTTTCAAGCTAATAGCAGGCAAGCCAACGTTCGGGCCGGACAACGTCTGTCGGGTTCGCTAGTTTATGTAAATATTTCGTTAAAATAATTTTGTATTTTTGTTACTATTATTATAATTTTATCATTTTTGTTATTAAAGCATTTTTAAAAAATATTTTATGTTCAATATATATGTCAAAGAAAATTTATGTCATTTATGTAAAAATAAATAAGATCTGCCCAAACTTCAAATACGCGGTTGCTGCACGGAAAGATTCTTTTGACGATAATGTCCCTATATGAAAATTAACGATAAATAGAAAAATCATTTGAATTTGTCACAAAAACATTTATGAGGTAGGTAAAATAATTAAAAATATTTTTTTATTATCAGCATTGTCAGTAATTCTAATTTTTTATTATTTGTTTATTTATTTGACACTTTATAGACATATATATATATATATATACATATAAGGGCGGGCATATTGCCTTAAGGCAATTTCTTCATACCTACCCAAACCGTTCAGTTTGAAAAAATTATAAATACATGGATATATTGAATCATACAATTTTATACAAAAAATAAAAACAAAGATTAACAAAATAAAAATATATTTTAAAAAAATAACACTATGACATGAAGAGAGGAGAAAGGATAGGAAGGAAAGAAGAAGGATAAAAGAACAAAATATTTATATAGTGACATTTTAATCTTGACTTAAATGTAAATAAAAAAAGGTAACATTAGTGGTAGATTATTCCACAATTGATCGGCGACTACTGTGAAAGAGGAGGCAAGAAAATTAGAGCGATGACAGGGTATTAAAAGGGTTCTCTCGTTACTAGAACGAAGAGATAGTCCGTGTTGTGAAAAAGGTTGGATGAGCTCTCTCAGATAAACAGGCGAAGTGGGATTATTAAAAATATTGCGAAGATGTGATAGAATTATAATTGAGATCAATCAAAAATTTCTAGAAACTTTGTGTACGGATTTTAAAGAAATAAAAAATGCTGTAATCACTCACAAGTTTTTTTGCCATTACTCGCACAAAATAAACGCGGGTACAAGACACAAAATACAATACAGGCACAAATACATATACATATAAACATAATGCATTATAATGGGGTTATAAAGTGTAAACTGATGAGTGCTACCAGGTTTCTTCGCTACTGCTTCAAGCCTCGAATTTCGGGGGCCTTAACTTTATGTCTCCATAAACATAACGGAACAGCCATGTAATGTTGATACGGGGCTGTAAAGCTCGTAAGCTTTGAGTTTGGCTACAGTATTGGTAGGAACAAAAGTGATCGAAATAATTAACGCTTTTTTTTTATTTCGTTTGTTTGCTAATGAAAATAGCACTGCATGTAAAATGATAATACAAAATAATATTATGTTATCTATCCTAGTTTGGAAGATTCTTCAGTCAATTTATTGTATTGTGTTTTCATATCATCTTAATTTTCATTTTAGCATCTATTGGTGCCTAGAGCAATACATTGACACTCTAATTGCAGCGTAAATAAATCATTCTTGTTACGTAGAAAGTACGGTGATCAGAATTATTTTCAAGGAATCAGTCGAGCTACTGTAAAATATCGCAGAGTAAAACCACTACTAACCCATGATAGATAACCTACGTCGAGTCCCGACTTAATACGGAATTTGCCAACAAGTCGGGACATAAAAAACATGTAATTGTGTCTATGTAAAATTGTGTATTTTGTGCATTAAATAAAAAAAACAAAAAAATCAAGGTAATCGATTTTGAAACATCGATATGATTCACTCGTATATGGCGCTACTGCCCTTGCCGTTCCTGCCAACTCAGTCGACCGGGTCTCCTGCAAGCTTTGTGCGCATATTGCCTGCAAGCTATGTACTCATATTGCGACTATGAGGATGGAGAATATCAGTAATTTGCCATACAAAAAAAAATCAACAGGATTTGCACTCTCTTTTTTTTTCATCTGAAACTTTCAGTAACTTTTTTTCCGGATTTATTTTTTTCTGCTTAATTTTATGTGCTGATTGCTAAATACTATCTGCTATCTGCTAGACTTTCATAGATAATATTTTCACAAAAGTCAACAGATGAAAGAGTTGAGGAAATGTGGATGTTCAAACATAGGCTGAATAGTGAATGTTACAGTGTGTAAAGTGGCCACTTAAACCGGCTAAGGACAGGTCATAAGCCCTGTAAATACCTGGACTCCTATATTCCCTTCTCAAAAATGTTTTTCCTCTCTGTTGCAACAAATTTAAACAATGTAATTGTATCTCTTGGATGTTTGTGGAGTAAACAACGAACAATTAAAATTAGCATCTACAAATAGCATATTTTAACGCTAATTATATTTCCTTGCGAATCCACAATGCTGATGTTAATTATCTCGTCATTGAATTAGTACCCAGAAGCAAGAGAGCATTGTTTTTATTTACGAAACAACCTATTTGAACTGTAAATGGATGATTCTGTGTCGTTCTGGCTTTAAGATCACGAGGTCAAAAGATAAATGGTTATTCCTTTTGGTTAAGTTTTATGTAGGTGTAAATTGTTCAGAATTGATTGTATATTGTATGCTGCCCTTCGTAAGATGTTTAAAGACTTATTATCATTATGATTTTTACTGTGGTTTGATTTCAGTGCTAAAAAATAATGTTTAAAAGAAAACGTTTATCGTAATATGTTAAAAAAAACATTGGATTTATATTCCCTTCGAAATCGAGTTTATGCCATTTAAAAAATAGTAATAAGTGATAGTTTCATATTGAAAATATTATTGATCACAAAACCGACATTTTTCAATTGGCGTAAAACACCAGCAGCACTAGAAAAATCTTACGGTATAAATGCTGATAGGAAGATTATTGCCTTCAGAAATCTAGTTCTCTTAAATAAATTAAAGTAGATAAATACCGAGTTAATTTGATTTTATAAAGTCATTAGTTTAAATATACATGTAACAATAAAAATGTTTTAATACAGAATGTAATCTCATACATTTAAAGTTTGAATAAAATATCATTCGATGTAAGATCTGGTTGTTTTCCTAAAAATGCATATTTTAGGTTGTGTGGTCTGTCAGCCTTTTTTCAAAATCACCAAATTTCCTTCAAAACATAATTATTTTATTTTGGGTTATTATATCAAATTAAATAAAAGATTATTTACAATTAAGTACCTTTATTTATGTATAAAATAACAATACATTATGACACAACATACATCAGTTTGACTATGGCAGGCTGTTTTCTGCAAAATGCATATCTTGGGTCGTATGGTCAGCCAGACTTTAAAAATCATTCAAACTGGTCAAATACATAGTTAAATTATATTTTGTTTTGTGAAAAAAATGAATGTATGCATTTTTTATTATTTGTCACAGTAAAAAACATTTCTAATATTGTGTTGATTTATTATTTTTGAACCTTTTACATTTTTCAATTTTTTTGGTGTGTGCATGAGTTTTTCACACTAATATACAAAGAAATTGGCAATATATGTGTACATACTGTTTGTTTACCTAATAAAATAAATAATTACAATAAAACTATTTTACAAATAGTTTCATATTAAAAATTAACAAAAACATTGAAAAAAGTATACAATAGTAAACAGTGCTTGTAAAAAAAAAGAAACATTACATCTATAACAAACATAAACATTTACTTTTTTTAAATAAAAAGAAGAAGTTTTAGAAAAAAAAAAGAAAATAAAAAAAATGCTTTAAAAATAAAGTTTACATCATGGTTTATATAAATATTAATACTAAACAATAATAATTTTTTAAAATAATTAAAACAGAAGAGTTACGAGTTCAAACAAAAGTAAAGAACTAATCATTCTTTGAATTTTCAATTAGTAATTCTTGTTCCAAACCCGCTGACTTGATAATCAGCGGTGAGCTATAAAATAAATCTTAATCACCACTGTATTGGTTTGCAAGTCGCTGCATGCGAATAATTGGCGAATTCAATAAATAATAAGTACCATGATGATGACTGTAAAACAAAAAAAACTAATCATGTTGGTCTATGTGGAATACGAAAGTTTATTAAAGTCAACAATTTTGGGCAAACTATTTTATAATTTATGGAGCTGAACCCATGCTTTGCTTTTGCTAGATTTGAGTACGTACTCGTATTTATATTTATATTAAATGAACACAATCGAAAATTTGATATCAATACTCATCGTATTTAGTTAAAATTACATATGGACTCGTACATTAATAATTTTTTGTTTCAGATTACGTAAATTGTTAGGATATGCGGTGACAGGGTATTTTGATAAATCGGTGATTCAACATTATTTTCCTGTTACTGTCTTAAGATGCCTCCCCGATATTATGTAAAAAAGACAATTGCATTTCGGGCCTTTTATGCCCAATTAAAATTAACAAAATCAACGTTTTGCTGTCATGAAAAAATATGATGTAACTTTTCGTTGATAAGTAGGAACCTAGGTACTTTATAATTCTAGTTTATAATTCAATTCCCAATCTGAAATTAATTAATATTTAAATATTGAATTTAAGTAGGTAACTAAGTACTTGTTTATGTTTCATTTCGAAATAATTCACTTTCTAATATATAATTCTTTTGGCAAATGTCAAACTGTGTTCTTCTGTCCAACATGGGTACACTTAATTAAGAAATGCGATAGTCAAAAATGAATCGAATGTCAGTTAATATTATTTGAGTATTACCAAAAATCCAATAAAAAGTAATAAATGAGTAAAAATTATTATGAATCCAAGGAAATAATCTGATTGGGATTCATAAAAAACGAATGTTTTTTAGAAACATTCAAAAGCATGCTTTTTTATGCACCGAAAAATACCATCTTCCCAATTTTTATTAAATGCATTCTCGTCGAATGCATTCCTGGTGATGGATAAAAAAACATTAACCCTTCTATTTTTTAACTTTTGAAGATTTTAATAACTTCAAATATGCTGGTGGCAAATATCTACATTTCGCTGAAAACCGCACGTAAATCGGTCCAGTAGTTGTTAAGTTTATCGAGGGCGCACATACAAACATTGCTTTTTATATATCGTGGGTAAACTGGCAATAAACGTTAACTCGAAAATTTGCGGATTTAACTTAATGATGCAGTTTTGTAAAGTTTTTAACGCTTTACAAACTGGCAAAATACACTTAGTTATATTAAATTGCATATATCTGAAGTTTCAAAAATAAATTTAAGGTTAAGTCGTATACCGGGTATTTTATTCAGGATTAAAGCTTTAAATAACTGAATATTTACTTAATATAAAATTAAGAGACGGAAAAAATAAAAACATGTTCTTAAATAAGCACTCAACATTTTACTTTCTTTAAATAAGATATAAAAGAGTAAAATTGGAATAAAACTTAAATGATTGAATTCTCAAAGCAGGGATTTGAGAGTTAAAAGTTTTTTGCCAGAATACCCAAGATATCGCTTGCTTCGAAAAGTAGCGTGGATGCTTGGACTAGAGAGAGGTAATTATTTTTATGCTGATATAGAGTCAATGTTCAATATTTCTAGTCAACAAAAACGTAGAACTAATATTGACTCTATATATATGTTCAGCATACTAAATGGTAAAATCGAAGTTCCATCATTACTGAAATAAATTAAATTTAATATTCCAACTCGTAGGTTGAGAAATAATGTAGTACTGTTTTTGATCAGCATAGAACGAACTATTGCCTTAATTCTCCAATGACCCGTCTTTGTCGTATTGTTAACTCAATACAAGATCTGGAATTTTTTGGTTTAAGTTTACAACGATTTAAACGAGCTCTAAATAAATAGTCCAGATCTTGTCTTGATGTCCCTTATGTTTGTCAATGCTTCTTTTAATTTGTTTTAAATGTTTTAAACTATTCTTTTATTGTAATATTTAAACCATATAAATTGTAAACATGGACAATGTCCGTTAATAAATAAATAAATATAAACCCAGATAATTTATAAATAAACAAGAGGGCATATATTGTCTTCCTGCTCGACAATAATGGTAAATTTAAATTTGTCATCAGAGATTTATAATTTATTTTTACCACAAGTACACCTAATTTAAATTAAAAACTTTCTTTGTACTCGTTCAAGATCATATAAGTTGCAGTAATAAGCGGGACTCCAAACTGCAGATGCATACTTTAGCTGTGATCTTACAACAGGACAAAATAAAATTAGGATTGTTTCAATATTTTGAAAATGCTAAGTGTTACGTACAAAAAAAACCTTACATTTGCATTGCCTTATCGGAGTTAATTTACATTGATGTGAGAAAGATTTGATTGTACACTCTTTTCACACAGTTCTATTATCTCAGTTTCACTTTTCTGTGGCTGACTGCTTTCTGCATAATTACATTAAATTATTTTTAATTAAATTTTAACAACACTATTTTGAGTTTGTCCAAATTTTTGTAGACAAGGACTGGATTCAACTCCCTGGGGAGCTGTTTATATTAATATATTACAACAGAGATGAAGTACATTTAAGAGAAGGTAATTTAGAAGTCTAGGCATCTACAGGGCTTATGACCTAACATTTTCAGGCGTTGCCTAGCATGTAGGTGAAATAATTCAATTAGATGAATCTCACCCGCATAAATAAAGGTTTCAGCTCTTTAACTTCACAAACATCAACAGATGAAAGAATTGAAGGAATATAGATGTTCAAATATAGGCAGAATGGTGAATGTTACACAGTGTGTAAAGTGGCCACTTAAACCAGCCATTGACAGGTCATAAGCCCTGTAGATGCCTAGACTTCTAAATTACCTTATCTTAAATGTTATTCATCTCTGCTGTAATATGCTAATGAAATTTTAATTTTTAATAAAACTATTTGAAAGTGGGTAAATTGGAGTAAAGGTAAATTATTAAAGGGGGTGTGTAGAAATGTAATATGTTATATGCAAGTTAATTTTTGTTATTGTGACAGGTTCGTTCTAATTAAAATAATAAAGGTACTTCTGAACATATATATAGGTGTTACGAACTAACATAATGTCGATGTTTATGTATTAATTAAAGGAAAAAAGAATTTACGCGCACGAGAAGAAAATTAAAGTAATGACATTGAACCATGCAATGCAATTTTTTTTTTACTTGGAAAACCCATGTGTCGTAATATCAGTGTAATAAACACGTTTGTTAATTATAAAAAAAAAATGCGTAAATTACGTTTTTTACTTTATTAAAATAATTGAACATGTAAAATACTTAGAACCAACAATAGCTAGACAATTGACTTGGAAAATTCATATCATCAATTAAATTAGCAAAGTGACGACATTATCGAGTCTTTTTTTTTAAATTTAAAAATTTTGTTCGAAAAACATTAAAAAAATCTAATGCAGGAAGCCTACGTAAAAACTGAAATGTGTTATTTGTAACTACTATGGGAATAAAAATGACATAAACAGACTACAAAGACAGCAAAATAAAATATTAAAGTAAGTATATGACCTTCCATATTTAACAACAACTAGAAAACTTTTTAAACAAACTAAGCAATTAAATATAACTGAACTTTTTCAACTAGAATAATTCAAAATTAGCCACCGATGTTATTGTAGATGAAGAACTTAAACTTTGTTCTAAACATAGACTTAATACGAGAATATCAGAAAAATATCATAAACAACCTTCTTAAACGAGACAAGGGCGGCAGTTGAGACCAATAAACCAGGGACTGAAACTAAACAATAAACTACAAGGCAAAACTAAACAAAAGACTCAGACAAACTTTTCAAAAGATGTAAAAAATATTATTATCAATAACAGGAAATGATTATTTATTATTTTTGTAAAATGAATGAAATAATCCGTAAGGGTTAATAAATACATTTTTTAATAAAAAAAATTAAAAATATTTCAGTGCTTTTTAAAAAAAAAAATTGTCAGTTGACTATTAATATTAAACAAAGCCAAAAAATATATTTTAATAAATCGTTTTATCAGGTCTAAGATATTTTAAAGTTTTGTATTTCTGAAATAACTCCGCGTGTGATGTCAGAGGTTCTTCTGTCAGTTCTCCCGATTGGTTCGTTAAAAGTAAGCCAACTGGATATCCTTCATAGCTTTCATATCTTTGGTTGGTTCGTATAAACCAGTGACGACGTTTAAAGTAGTGAATTTTTATTAAAATAATTTATATTATTTTTTTCGTACATTTTCAAGAAACTTTGCCAAACAATTGAATGCTCTAATTTTTGCCGCGCGCAAGAAAACACTGTTTGTATCCAATTTCCCGTAGGGCTTCCTCATTATACTTATTTGAAAGGAGAGTGAGTGCCGGGAATAGGTAACCATGCACTTAAATTTGGCAAATAAATATTTGTCGCAGAAGACAAAATCAGTATTTCGCAATGGAGCCCGGTGTCGAACCTTATTTGTTGTGGAGGCGAAGTATTAAATTGGAAAAGCAAGGATGAAAGTAGGCTGAATGGTGTCGAAATGTGATATTTTAGGCGAGACGTAAAACTTCGTACGATAGGTGCACACTTCACTGCACACTTGTCGAAATTATTGCACTAAGTAAGGTTATGATAACCACTATCGACAAAAATCAAGAAATAGTGCCATGTTGATTTGGACATGTAGAGCCGAAAAACGACTGTTAAGCTTTAGGAAGCAAATGTTGTTGGATTCAGAAAACAAAGTTAACCGAGAAAGACATGGCGTATAATCCAACAAATAATTTCTAGGTCCTAGTGTGTTAGTCACAAAATAGTAAAAATGAGATTTAAACGTCACTCGACTAAAATTTGGTAAGGTATATAAAATTAGATAATATTATTGGATAAAAATCTACTTTTAATATATATATTTTTAAATACAAGTGAATTGAATAACAAATGAAACAATAATGATAACGAATTTAAACCACGCCTAAAACATTACTACATTAAATGATTCTGAGGATATACCTCATAATCCTTAACTCGTATGTATTTTAATGTTTTTTAAAAAAAAAAATTTTTCATCTCCATTTTTTGGTTCCTGTTTCTATTTTCTTTCATACGTATTATCTGATTACACATTCCTTTTCCTTTAAAATGTATGGTATAATGTACTTTTTTAGTTCATATTTGCAAGCTTTATCTCTCAATTAAAAAACAACGTTTTAATTAATTAGGTTTTTTGTATATATTTTCGTTTTTTAATAAAAAAAAATTACCAACTCTTCTTTTCACCAGTCTGTTTTTTGATTGGCTAGGACATATTGTATTTAGAACTTAGTCCGCTAAAGTACTCATTCTTTGTACTTGAAGTTTTGAATAAATAAATAATGTGACGCGTTTCGTCTTGTTAGAACATTATCAAACTACTTTTAAAAAAGTAGAATTAAATCCAATAAAAATATTTTATTTTGGATACCTGACTAAATTTTATTATGGAATTCTACCAATTAACTGCATACAAAATAAATAAGTCACTTGACTAGATATTTTTAAACTTTCGATGAAAGTAGTTCGTTAATTTCAGAGATTAATCTTCTTAATAAAAAACGCGGTTTGACTTTTCTTCATTCAAACGTGTTCTCGTATTTTCTTCGTAGATTATGGCACCAGAGCAGTGATATAACACAATGTTATTATTTAATATTGACGTGTCTCTATTTTTTTTTACTTTAACTTTTCGATAAATTGTTTCTCTTAGAAGCATGGACCAAACTCAAAAAAGCGCTAAGTTTTATCAGCCGTCTTTGAATATACCGTAGCCAAATTTTTTTTAAACAAAAAAAAGGACTGACAGAAAATTTCATTGTAATACTCTTTTTTTTAAATAAAATAAAATCGGGACAGCGAAATGTCGATATTAGTCAGGCATAATCAGTCCGACGTGCAGTTCTGTATTTTTCATAGGGAGAGAGGCATTTACGAGAGATTGACAGAAAAACAATATTCAAATACCTTTTCATTAAAATTGTCTAAGCCACGTATCTTCTTAACGTTTAAAGTAGTCAAAAATATTTCATATACACTTTGCATATTCTAATCTGAATTCTAATTTAATCTTCTAAAAAAATGTTGTTGAATTGAAGTATAAAAAAAAAGTAGTTACGTTTTTTTCAATAAGTATATTGTTTACTATCAAATGTTGCTAAATATTAGAAAATTTTATAAATAAGCAAATAAAAAACAGGATGAAAAACTACATTAAGTGCACCTATAGCTTCTCGTGAGACAAAAATCACGTTGACCGGTGTTATATTACAAACAATTATAAAAACATTTGACCAGAAAACATTCTAATACGTATGATTTTTTGTACGTAATTAATTATGATAAAAACAACATTAAACTCAGTATTTATCTTAATGCGCAAGGTCGACGAGATTAAACTAGCAATATTATTTTTATAAAAACCTCACGTTTCAAATGACAATAAATAATGTAATTAAAAATACGACTTTGATAAACCGTTGAAATTGTTAGAACATACTAGATGTTTATATCGCTTGACCCATTTCAACTGGAAACTATTCAACAACTTATATTGTCATTTTTCGCCCCCAGACAATGAAATATGCGCAATAATAAATAAAATATTATCACGCACTGTTTATTTATTTTTTCAATTTTTGTTTAATATTCGCGAATTGGCAAATTTATTACTAAATGTCAATTTTGTACACATAATAAAATAAAAGGGGATATTTTTTATTCCGGTTTCACTGTGTTTATTTTTCGTTCATTTACATTAAAAATTATTTTTATTTTTATTATTTATTAAAAGAAAACAACAGCCATTATAACAAAAAAGAAATATTTACAAACAAACAAAAATTGTAGGCCAATTATAGTTTTCTATACATTACTAAATACAATGTCAAAAACAGACGAAAAAATAACGCACCTTTAAAAAGCCACTCCGCCACACCAATCAATCATTCCACACCTAAAAAATAAATAAAATATCACAATAATAATGAAATGATAAAAAAATAAAAGAAAAAGTTTTTTGTTTGCTCGGAGTTAAAAATCCTTTCGCCGGCGGATCCATACGGAGTAACCCCAGATGAGCCCTCCCTCGTTTCTTCTTTCAAACAAATTAATTCATTACAATACCAAAGAGTACAAAAAAAAAAAAAAAACTGTTATTATCTTTACATGGTTTAAGTTATTGGAATTTAGACTGTCAGTTGCCAATTTTAAAATTATTTATGAATTTTCTTTTGATTTCATTTATTAGTTTTTTACGAAATTCAAGAAAATACTTTTTTATCATTGTTTTAATTTTATTATGACTAATAAAAGATTTTAAATCATTCAATTTTTGTGATATTTATAACAATACAGGGTGTTCTTTAAACCCTGTTACATCTAAAACCACGCTGATCAGAATGGGCAAGAAGACATATAAGCATAGTTTAAAAAATATTTAGAACAAAGAAAATTTAAAAAAATTAAATATAAAAAAAACCAAATGGTTTCTAACTTCTGCAGGGGGAAGCGAGGGGGGAGCAATCGTGCGGTTGGCGGTGTATCAGACTCCCTCCTCCCCCCGCCTCGTTTCTCCCCTTTGTAAGCAACCATTTGTTTTTTTAAATATTTTATTTTTAAGATTTTAGTCGTTCTAAAAATTTATTTTAATGTGCCAATATGTCTTCTTGCTCATACTGATCATCGTGGTTTCGTAATACAATAAACTATTATTATAGTGTATATGTACAGAGTATATATGTAATACATGTAGCTTTAGATCAGGTATTTTCTCTTTGTATTGAAAGTACGCACTCTATTCTTTTGCTAATAAACACCATATTTCGGCACTGAACTGAACTATGTTACTATACAAAAAAAAGGAAAAGTTTTTTTTTCTATTTTTTCTATTCAGCTTTAACTTTTTAAAACCTAAAAGGTTGTATAATAAGTATTTTAAAGTCTATTCGTGTTGTGTTTCGTCTAGTTAGTGCAGTCATCATGTGATTTTTTAGGTTGATGTTAAATTTGTCGCCAAGGTAATTTTTTAAGGCATCAGTGACCTGATGTCAGTCAGTGTAATGTTTAAGTCCGTTTAATAGTATTTTTGGCAGTATTTTTTTGCCCTGGATTAGAACACAATATTTGTTTTGTCTGAAATGTAACTATTACAGGAATAACAGATATATTTATCATCCGTATGTCAGTGATATATATTAATAAAATTATATCGATACTAGCAATGGGAAAAAGGGGATAAAAAAAAAGGAAAAAAGAGGGCTGTTTAAGACGGGATACTTAAAAATGTTTCTTCAGATGTAATTTAAACAAAACTGCTGTAGAAACATCTTTGATGGAGAATGGGAGATGATTCTACAACCGAGCCGTATGGCTATATGGATGGGAATGAGGAAGTTATAAAAATGTTTTCTTGCACGGCGAAGTTTTTCCAAAATGTATGAAAAAATATATGACAATGTTTTTATTGAACCACTTTGAATGACGTCACGAATTCGCGAGAATCAACCAATGATAGGGTATTGTGATAGATTTTTGGTTTACGGGTAGCCAATTACCAATCAGCAGAGTTCGCCATAGAGAACTTATGACGTCACAGGCGGAGTTATATCAACATTTCAAAACTCAAAAAAATCATAGCGCTGATAGTTTGATAGTCTATAAATAAGTTTTTTTTAAAAAACCACCAAACTTTCTCACTAAGAGAGTGCTTTGAAAATGATCTGATGATATAACTTTTTTTTCGGCTCTTTCGGGATCTTGACTATGTAGGCAGAAACTTTACATAGGTCAATTGATCTCCACAAAAATAAACTATAAAAGATATAAATAAAAAACCTGTCTAGGTATATAAATAGCAATCATTAGAAGTAATGTTAGATATTATTAGCTATTATAAAAAAAAAATTTGGCACTGGCTTATATTTTTTAGGCTAGATCTGGTTTTTCCGTTTTCTTGGTATTTTTTAAATAAAAAATATATCAACTAAATCAGTGTTTTTAAACCTGCGGGTCGAGACCCCATGGAAGTGTGTATATTGTCTTCTCCCTCTACGCACAATTCACCTGTGTGAAGCATAGTCTATCTCGCTTAAATCACGGTTTTAGCAGATATGTTATTTTTCACACTAATTCAGGGTAAAAGATTGTGCAAAACAGAATATGTACGGTGACGTTTACTCATGCGTAGACAAGACGAGAAAATCGTCCCCGAGTTGATCTCGCTAGATCTTTAGGCGCTTGTATTAAATATAATGATGTACGAGTATAGTGATGCAATGAATTTTTGTTTCTTTGTATAACATTTATTATTACTTTTACTATCAATTACATATTTATTTAAACATATTTTTATACAAGGAACCGCTTCTGCTATATAAAGTTGCTAGCTATCTCACAAAGTATTAGATATATCAACATATTGAGATAGCTAGCAATGACGTTGTTATTAATTATTGAATTCTGAATGTGCTAAGTTACTACTAATCACAGGACAAAAGTCCTGTGAATTTAAATATAGAATCACCTCCAATTGATTGGCTTTTTTTATAAATTAAATATTAATTAGATGATGCGTGTGTAGTTTAATGCGTTATCTTAAAATGGAATATTACTTGCCAGTAATAATTGACCTCAAATTGGACTAACGTTTTAGATAACTGAGCTAAATTAATTATATGCCAAAGTGGGTCAAATCATTTGATAATTTTTTTCATTTATAAATGATTATTTTTTCAATATGGCATGCTGAATAAAATAAAAATATTTACAAAGTAATCAATTTATACTGTATATTTTATTATTTATTGAGTTGTTTTGTCGTTAATAAAGAATTTTATTGAAACTGTATCGGAAATTGAAAAATGATTCAGTATTATTTTTCGAAAGATAAATACATCGTACATTTAGTATATTTTTAATACTAAAAAATATACATGTACTCATTAAAAATACGTTATTTGAATTTATAAAAATAAACATAATTTATTATTGTATTTCAAAACTTATTTCATTTACATAATACTACTTGCATGTATCACAATATATATTATAATGATTAATAAAGAGTTATTATTACGGAAAATACAAAATAAAATATTTGCCAGAAAGAAAGTAATTGTAAAAAGTAAAAAACAAAAATGAAACATGGACTATAAATAATAAAAATCAGGTTAAATTTAAGAAATGATAAGCAGAATCAAAACATGTGTGCGTATAAAAATATATAGTATTTACGAAAAACATAAATAGAAAGTCAAACTGGATATTAAACAAAAAGGCGGTCGCAGTGCAATTGTCCGGAGTCAGGACACTTGTTTCGCGTACGGGGGTTCCCGGTTCGATTCCCGCTGAGATCACATTACCAACAAATCTAAAACAGCAACAATAGTGCATAGGAGACGGCATTTTTTAGTCATGCAACGTACCTAGATCAGCTGTTCAGGATGGTAAGTGAAATATTGCACAAATATCATACATTTTTTTCTTGTTGGCTGTTCCAAAAATCGAACCCGAAACCTTAAGCACGGGAGGCGAACGGACTAACCACTGCACTACCAGGCAAACATTACAGCATTTTTTTCACGATTTCCCTTTTCAGGAGTAGCCATTTAGTCAAAAACAGTCGTCTAGGATTCTAGTTCCTGACCAAGTGTTTTCAGGAGTACCCATTTATTCAAAAACACTCGCCCAGAACTGCATTCTTCATCCGCATGGATATAAAGAATATTTAATTTGACTAGTCTCAATTTTTTTTATCATTATTTTATTTGCATTTTACGAGAAGGAACGCCAAAATTAAAACGACCTGTTCGAAAAAATTCTCATCATTATGCTTGGAAAATTTATTTTCGTGACTGTCTTAATGTTCTCATTTTAGAAAAGAAGTAAAAAATAAAATAAAAAAACAAACAAACAAACAAACAAACCACCACGCCATTTCCTCGTCAGGTAAGCAGATAGAATAGAAAGCTTTATCACTCTGTCTTTATTTTTATTTTATTTATTTTATTTATTTATTCACACTTATTATCAAAATACAATTCCATATTCACTTTGCCCAGCTAACAAGGGTACATACCCCGTTCCAAGCTAGGCAATTACATTTTAATATATTATAATACTTAACAAATTAATATAGAGCACAGACAAACACAATATATACTTATTCGGATACACATTTTGATTCATATACATACAGACATACACATATATACACACATGTATATATAAATATACACATATATACATATGTACATACACACACACGTACATACACGCATGCGCATACACATACATACATTCATAAAAACATAGACAATTTATTTATGTGAAACTTCATGGTTGTCATCTATAAATATATATTTTTTAAATTATTCTTTATTTTTTATATTTTATTTTTGACATCCAGTAAGGTTCTCCAATCCGTGGCATGCATCAACTTTTCTGACTCCCTACGACCAATGTCATGAAAGAGCGAGGTCAACACCTTCCGTAACTTGACAACACTCCCGTCTTTCCACGATTCTGGCAAAAGGTTATGGACCTTTTTGCCTACGTTATAGTGTTGTCTCGATGCCAGAACAGTGTTGACCCCTTCACTTAGTATCAGATCCCTATTAGAGTATCTTGTGTTATGGTTGTGGTTGACGCTTGGGTAAATGTCTCTCTTTATGTGTGTAACCACTACCGTTCTCAATATATACTGTTGAATAATATTCAGTACTCTGAATTCTTTGAAGAGCAAGTCACTTGGATATCGAAATGTTTTTTTTAAGATGACTCGGATTAAAGATTTCTGTGCAATTGCTACAGGTTCAAGGGCGGTTTTTGTGCAAGCTCCCCAACCAATTAGACCGTAAGTCAACACAGAATTTGCCAGTGCATGGTATAGGTGTTTCAAGTCCGGGACTTTAAGTATATTTCTAAGTGGGATGAAAAAATGTATTAAGCGCTTAATTTTTGCAGTTATAGTTTCAATTTGTTCATTCCATCTCAAATACTGGTCTATAATTATTCCAAGATATTTTATACTTTGAACACTACTCAGTTTTTTGCAGTTGCAATTTACCATCACTGAACAATTATGTAGTTGAAGTTCGTGAATTTCATTAGGTTGCCCGGCGGAAGTTGCACTAAAACGTATGAACTTTGTTTTATCCGAATTTAAAGTCAACAAGTTTTCGTCTAGCCATTTTTTAATATAACTTAAGTCATTACTTGCTTTTTTATGAGTTTCTGACCAAGTTGATGCGCTATAAATTATAGCTGTATCATCTGCAAATGAAATGATTTGTCCAAGTGATGGCTTGTTACAAAGTTCGTTAATATATATCAAGAACAGCAGTGGTCCCAAAGTGCTCCCTTGTGGAACACCAAATGAGAGCTGAGCAGGTTCGCTCAAGTCACTACCCACTTTCACCTTCTGAAATCTTCCACTTACATAGCTGTTTAACCATTTATATAACTGCCCTTGGATTCCTATATTATGTAACCTTTTAAATAGAATTTTATGTGAAATAGTGTCAAAAGCTTTAGCCAGGTCCAGAAAAATAGCCAAGCATTTTTCCCTATTGTCTAGATGTTTAGCTATTGTTTCAGTCAATTTAGCTATTGCGTTTTCAGTACCCATGCCTGTCCGAAATCCATATTGGTTTTCTGAGAGTAAATTATTTTTTTCTAAATAGTTATTAAGTTTTAGTTTGACAATTTTTTCAATAATTTTAGAAACAGTATTGAGCAAGGAGATTGGTCTGTAGTTTTTAATATGTTTACTGTCACCATTTTTATAAATTGGTATTACAGTCGATTCTTTCAAATGTTTAGGAAAAATTCCTATATTAAAACTAAGATTAAATATGAATGCTAATGGTTTTGCTATATATGTTTTAATTGATTTTATAACAATTGAATTTATTTTATCTGGACCCGTAGCTGTGCTCAGTTTCAAGGAGTCTATAGTTTTTATTATTTCAATAGGTGTTGTTGTAATTTCTTCAATTTTATGTGCTGAAGCAAGAGATAGTATATTATAAGCCAGGGTGTCTTCGCATACATACTTTGCTTTCTTTACACTCACATATCTTCTCATTCACGCTCGCGGATTATTCCGACTTTTAATACGTCCATCTTCAAGGATTTGTTGAATTCGGCCGTGCCATGTCTTTTTCGGACTTTTTTGATTTCTGCATCCATCAACATTCACATCATAAATCCCTATAGTCGTTCTTACGCCATCCATTCGCTCTACATGTCTAAACCAATGCACCACTTATTTCTTAATTTAGTCGATAATGTGATCAGTCTTACATAATGCACGAATCTCAATATTTGTACACCTTTCATATATAGTTTTATTACACATTCTCCCGAGAGATTGAATTATAACAAACGTTTCAGTATTGAGATTTTTTATTGTAGTTATTAAAAAGCCATGTAATCATAAGTTTTAATAAGAAAATAGTCGCACTCGCAACTTTTAGAGAAAATATTATACAATTACAGATTTAATCTAAGAAAAATTCTACAAATTCACTACTTTTGCGATCCAAACGACAACATTTGAAATGCGAAATTTTGTCAGAAATTTAAAATTGTCGCAAAACGACGATATAAAACAATATTTCGGTTTTTAATTTAAAATGCAAATGGCGAGAATCGAACCTGCGACACCAGTTTCACAGATGGCCGTCAAATCAAATCCACCACGGTGCCTTTTCGATAAACTTTTTTATTTTTTATTTATTTCTAGTTGGGTACGGGTCCCCAGCGGGGTGCCTCAAGGATCTCTTCTGGGACCTTTGCTCTTCATATTTTTTGTTAATGACATTGATAAATGCTTTACCTCTTCGCGTTTGCTTTGTTTTGCCGACGACATGAAAATTTTTGCAACAATCAAGACCCCAGCTGACGTCTTTGATCTGCAGTCAGATCTCGACCGTCTCGAGGATTACTGCAACTCCAACTGCTTGGACCTTAATCCTTCTAAGTGTTCAGTTATTACATTTAGTCGCAAAGTATAATTTTTACGTACCAACTATGTGCTTAAGGGTCAAAACCTCCAACGCTCATTATGTGTAAAGGATCTAGGTGTCTTCCATGATAGTAAATTACTTTTTGTACAAATTACATGTTGACAGCATCATAAAAAAGTCATCGCGTGCGCTTGGCTTTGTTATGCGTAGCTCTACGTCGTTCACTACGGCAAAGACACTTAAAATCCTTTACTGTACATTAGTGCGAAGCAACTTAGAATATGCATCACAAATATGGAATCCTATGTACAATGTGCAGATATCACGAATTGAAAATATTCAAAAAAAAATCGTAAAGTTCATGTGTTTCCGGTTGAAACTTGAGTTTAAATCTGACCAGTATATTCATATATGTCAAAAACATCACTTATTGCCTCTGCAAAAACGTCGTGAAATAGCGGATATAATTTATTTACTTAAAATTGCATCTGGTTCAATTGACTGTCCTGAACTACTTTGCAAACTTTCTATCAATGTTCCTTCCAAAGTTTTAAGAAATAACCCTCTTTTTCACATACCACTTGTTTCATCTAATTATAGGCAAAATTCATATTTATGGCGAACTTTTAATAATTTTAATGTAATAAAAAAATCATTTAAAATAAATATATCATTTAACATAGATTTATTTGCAAATAATCTTAATGGCGTACGGCGTTTGCTTTCAAAATAACTCGTAGTATTTTTTATTTTCTTTTAAATTTACATTTAATTACTATTCATTTTATGTTCGAGAATCTTTTTTAACTTACTGTGATGCTACTTGTGAAAACCTGTAATTGGCTTATTTGTTATTTGTTTTGTTATATAAATATGAGATAATTATAGCTGTTGGTTATCCAAATAAATAAAATAAATAAACAAAATAAAATTAAAAAAATAACTAATATTGATGAGTTTTTACCTTGAAGATTGCTAACAAATAAATAAATTATCCAGGCACTGAAATTATACAATAAACTACCAGACAAAACTAAATATAAGACTCAGACAACTTTTACAAAAGATGTTTCAAATATTGTCACTAACATTAAAATATGAATTTAAAAATAAAAAAATATTTTGTAATATGAATTTAATCCGTAAGGGTAATAATAAATAGGGCCATAAATAATATCATTATCAATGTTCCACACAGCATTTGGCAAAACTAAAGTGCAAGGTTAATTTTTCTGCCAAACTGTTTCATTTGCTTCCTCATAAAATTAAATGAATTGATAACAAACAATATTTCAAAAGAGAAATCAAAATCTGGCTGAAGGAAATTAGGATAGAAGAAATGAAATAATATTTGAGCCATGTAAAGTCTTCCTCATAACAGGTTTCCCTTATAAAGAGGACTCTTAAATTGATTTTGATTATAAAATATTTAAAAATATGTGAAGCTCCTAATATAAAGTATATAATTTGATGCGTCATTTATGTTTTAAAATATGGAGGAAAATTTTTCGTTAGCGATAGTTTTTATATCAGTTTCAGCGATAAATTCAATTGTTTCTGGTGAATAATCATAGTTCACAAATTAATTTCAACCAAAAAATATCTGAATATCAAACGAGCACTCCGTAATACACAACGCACACATTTTTCATGGAAAATTTAACAGTCCGGAAAAAAAGGTGAGGCCCCTAATTATCAATATTAAACCGTATAATTACATTCAGTAATTCCTGTAATTTACTCCTCTCTATAGACATAATGTCGAACCGCGAATACGGTTCCCAGTAATAATTAACGATTCACTCCGGAATATTTTTTTCTTGGAAAAACAGTCAACACGTTTTTGCCGTGTTCTAATTGAGGAAACTCTCAAATAAAATGTACTTAATAATATAGAGCATTATTCAATCACTCCCGTGGCAGCAAAACGTTATTATTCTGTACTTATGTCAATAATTAAGTAGCGTGTATGAAACTACAATATTTTATTGTTCCTTGATGGCCACCTAAAGCGTAGGACTGATCACCTTACCTTCATGTAACGGATGATCAAAATACGCTGCATTTGGTTTAAAATACAGTCCTCAATGCATCTCTAGGTGCAAAAGGGGGAACGATGATGATGTTTGAAGAGGCCTTTATCAAATCCACCTACATAGCACTGCATTGGAACTCCAATCGCATTGTTTATCGATCAATAGCAATACGAAGGTAAGACGATGACCAAGTTTTTGAAGGATCGAGAGTATCGAGTTATTAAATGTAACTGGAAATGCGGCATTCAAAAAAAGCTGGGAGTGGGGTTAGGAATTGCAGACCCTGCATTCAACAGTTAAATCGTTGTCTGGAGATCGAATATTCGCTCGCTGAAAACCAAAAGCCTCCAATATGACACCTGCATCTTTTTTTCGATATATTAAAACAATGTGTTTTTGCTCAAGCTTCTGTAATTAGTACGAATAATTCTTTTCATTTCACTTTTAATCACATTGATGGAGTATTTATTCATTCATTTCAACACCTATAAAGCTTTGTACATAATTTAAATACAGTATTACAAGAAATAAATTAAAGATGTATACATGAGTAAACCCTTTTTTTTTACCTAATTGTATGAAAAAAAAAGCTGAAACATACTAAAGAAAATCTTTATATGTTAATAATTTTTTTTAAATATCGTTTTGAATTCAAATAATAACTGTCACACTAACACATAAAAAAATAAAAAATAATAGCGGACCCAACAGACGTTGTCCTGCCCAAACGTTGGCTTGTTTGCTATTAACTTGGAAAAAAAAATCATTGATAAGTAGGTGCCTAGGTACTTGTTAATGATTCAATTCCAAAACTAAAAATTATTAATAATCAAATATTGAATTTCAGTTGGTACCTAGGTACTTGTTTGTGGCTGAATTCCAAAACACAAAATAATTAATTTTCAAACATAGAATTCTTTTTGCAAATGTCATACTCAGCTCTTCTCACCAACAGTGGTGCACTTTATTCATAAAAGTGATTTTCAAAAATGCATTTAATATTATTTAAGTATTACCAAAAATCCAGTAAAAATAAATTATTGGGAAGAAATTTTAAGGAATGTAAGGAAAGAATCTGTTTGGAATCCATAAAAAGCGAAGGTTTTTTGTGAACATAAAAAAAAACAACTATTTTAAAAACAAAAAACGACATCCATCCATTTTTTTGTATATGCATTCTCATCGAATGCAACCATGGTAGGTTAATGAAAAAAAGATTTATGCTTCTAACTTTTTCTTTTATGCTTAGCTTCTAACGAACACGCGCAGCGCAAAGATCTACATTTCGTTGCAAACCGCACGTAAATCGGTTAAGCCGTTCAGGAGGACACGTATAGAAGAATAATATATATTAAAATGGGTAATTACTCAAGAAATCAGATATATATACATTTTTTTACCTCGTGTTTCGGTTATTTATTGCTTTTCTTATGCATAGAAAGCTTTTTTTCCTAGTATATGCAGGGTGTGTGCAAAAAATTAAAAACCTATCAGAAGCAATGAAATATGAAGCTACTGCGGAAAAATACGTTGACTTTTTGAAGACCTCTGTAATAAAAAAAATACAAAATAATGAAGGACCGGACCTAGACCTGAAAAAAAAAATTGTACAATATATATATATATATACACAGGTGTTCTTTAAACCCTGTCACATCCGAAACTACGAAAATGGCAAACAAAATTGAAATATTTGGGTAAATTATGAAACCTAGTATTTCTATAAAAAAAAACATTGCCAAAAATGTTTCTTGTAATATCTATATTAAAGGATATTGTGTTTTACAATGTTTTTAAATAATTAAAATTTAAAGTTTAGTATGTTTACGGATTGTAACTGAATATTAAAGATGACATAGATTACTTTGCCTTTTCAGGTAATCAAATAAATAACCATTTTCCTTGAAATTAAAAGGAAATATTTTTTCTTGGACCCACATTTAAACCACAAACCACGAAACGGCGGATATTACTCAGGGTTCAATAAACAGACAGTTTATTATCTTTTCTGAGGAATCTTATATGATGCGCTACAAAAATTGCATTTGTCATAATTTGAAAAAAACGTTCCGCTTTTTGTGTGGGCGCGTAGCTACATTAAAAATGCTCAATTTAATAAATTAATATGACGTAGGTATAATACATATTTTAAATAATATCAACTGAATACTATTAGTTTGTTGGGATACTGTAAATAAGTATGTCTAAGGATCTTCTTTCTTCTTCTTATTGTACATCCACTTCTAAGTGGTGCATGTGGACATCACCAGGAGACTATCGCTAGCCAGCACTCTCGCTATAAATATATATAAATAATCTTTACATTCGTTTGAAAATGCCCTAATAAGGCGAAACAATTGTCACGAAGTTTTTATTTTTATATGTTTATATTTGTAAAAATAAAATAAAGTGTTCAGTAGACTCAAATCAGTGTTTGATTTCTAATTATAAGTTTTGATATTATATTCCCACCTTGAGCAAGTTGATTCAATTTTACCTTGTTATAATTATAATGATTAAGTTTAAAGTGAATTAGATACTTTTGTATTTTGTAGCTATAAAATAAAGTTTTACTTAATTGTGTTATTTCATTTTATCACTCATAAAAATTGAATTTATAAGTAAGTTATTAACTTGTTCAAACAGCTTAATGTTGGAAATTTAGGATACAAAGGAATATAAAATCAACAATATGTTTGAACGGAGCAAACATTCTAATGTATGTACTAAAGTCTGTCCGTTATTATTTAACTTAATATTTGTAATTGAAAAAGTTGCCTTGTAAGATATAAACAAGTATCTAATTCTCAAATATTTTCAGGAAAATATTTAGGAAGTTATAAAAATTACGCTTTCGTTTCTTGAAATCAGAAACAAACGAACAAAAATAAGAAAGTTACTTATAAAACAATTTGTTAAGCATTTGAAAAAGGTTAACAATTTAAAAACTAGATTATAGAACTACTTATATAATGTGCTAAAAAAAAGTATGTAAATATTATAAAAAGCCAAATAAAATATGTGGATTCTTTTATATTGGTCGTTTTGAAATCTGAAAAATAAGAATGAAAACAAGTATTTATTCGTTAGTAAATATATCATTAGATTCGTTAAAATCTATTCTAGGTATTATAATGTACTGTGTCTGAACATTGCACAATTTGTGAGACCGGAAAATTTCTGTAAAAACATTACAAAAGAAGAACACAAGAACAATCGTCCTCTTTTCCACGCCGACAGCATCGAAGCTCTAAAATGTGACATAAAAACCTTAATTGTAAATAATTTCTTCTATTATACATTCGGTGAAAAATATATTTTATGCAGTTAATACCAGTCGTGTATCATTAAAAAAATATATCAAAAGAAACTATTTATATGTTCTCAATTGCGTCACTTGAAGAAAAAAATTGCTATTTATCAAATCTTTTAAGAGCAACGTATGCCTATGACTTTATGCCCTCAAGTCCAGAATGTGTAGACAAGTTAATTCGTCGCACAACTTGAAGTTATTTGGAATAGATCTTACCGCTTTTCGGAGATCTCTACTAACTCCACTAACACAAAATCGGATAACGATAAATTGGCACGGCTTGGCTAGAAGACTTACAATTAAAAAAATATTATATAGTTCGCGTTTTTATAAGTACTGTAATCTTATTTTACGGTCATTGTTTGTCTTTGCTTCATATATGTACTGTTTTTTCAGTTTCTTGCATACGTTTTTCTATTTAAGTTTTGTAATTGGCTTGAGCTGTATATTAAATAAATCAAATATAATAACTGTGACTGAATATTACGAAATCCTGATAATCTAACACCGGATCATATCCCAACAGTGGTGACTCCGACATGATGACGACGCTTTATAAACAACGCAGTTAAATGAATCCACATGTTTTGGATTTGTTTCAAACAAATATATCAATAGTTTGAATGTAACAAGTACAACGTTAACACGTATTATAAATTTATTATTTTCTAGCTCAATTTTCTAACCCAATTGAATGGCCATAAAATCCAACAATCCTCTTCGTTGATTTTATTACGTAATTTTCGCGATAGGATACATCTTCCCCGATCGCCTGTTTACCCTTGAAGCGTCAGATAAATCCAGATTTATTGCCAATCAGAGTGAAGTTTGAATTTTTAAAATAAACACTTCGTAAGAGAGCTAAACGTTTTTAC
Organism: Micrasema longulum; assembly: GCF_059751315.1. Lineage (NCBI taxonomy): Eukaryota > Metazoa > Arthropoda > Insecta > Trichoptera > Brachycentridae > Micrasema > Micrasema longulum. The sequence goes on along the minus strand of NW_028277385.1, from coordinate 238,370 downwards.
GATCGTTTTATGGTTGACTTTAGAGGGGCCATTTTATACTGCATGGCCTATCCCATATTACATTCGGATTTATTACTTATTACTGAAAAAACATCCATCTTTACGACAGTATTTCAATACGACGATAGCGGTAGTATTTATTTGTTAATGTCACACGTGTCACTGAACAAACACATTTCAAATTATTAAAAACAAATACTGTCCCGATCTTTTGTAGTATTTTCTTTTTTATTAAAGCTATTTTACTTACTTTCGCCCATATGTAGCCAACATTTGCACACATGTAGCCAAACGCCTATCACGAGTGACTAGATTCATATGTATTGGTATTGTATTTTATGATTAATTATCATTCTACCGACACATCTCACAAACCACACACTACATCTCACACTCCACAGGTCAAAACTTAAAAACCGCATTCTCATTCCATTTTGTACTCATTTATTAGGAAATTTACTTGAACCTATATATTGTGTTGTGTATGTAATTGGTGCTATCATTTCTTATTTATATAATTGTCTGTCAATTAATAAAAAACGTAGCAATTTGTGCACAGCTGTAAAATAAATAAGTAAATGATATTTTAAAAACCAATTTCATAGTAAGTTTAAAATATTTTAAGCATAAAAAATTACTCTTATTAATGTTAGAACATACTATTGTATCTTGTTCCTGGGCCTCTATAATGATATAAAGATGAGAGTTATCCTTAATCTATTTTATATTAAGTCAAATTAAATTACAGATTATTCTTATTTTTATTCTTAGTGGCAGGGGTCAATGCTTTACAAGCTCTTGACGTCACTGCGACCTGTGAACATCTATTGTGACGGGTCACCTTGAATAGTTCTCGCCCTCCAAGCCCAGGTCTATAAAGCGCCTGGCTATTGTGTGGAAGGCGAGAGTCTACATTTTGCTAAATCTCCCCTTGCAAGCCCTGATCCGCAAAGTATCGGGCTTTTAGGTTGGGGGCGAGCTCTTTAACATCCTCAGGTTTAACCTGTGGCCCCCCGAGGATGAGGCTCCATTTATAATGTAAAGCATCACATTCACATATAATGTGTATAAGTTACCGATCATATGTAAGAAATAATTAAATTATATTTTTTAAACAGAAAAGTGGAACTAACTTTACATACAGTTGAAGATAGTTCTGTAAACTTCTCACTGTGATACGAGCCCAGTGCGATAAAATGTGATAATATTATTGATTGGTGGCCTCCGAGGTGCAGCGGTTAAGACGTTTGACTCACACATGGAAGGTTCCGGGTTTGATACCCGATTCGATTACAAATGTGGTTTATCTCAACCAGGGTATTCTGTGCTGTTATTCACCGTTGTAATTGGGTCTTCTGGCCAGTTATGATGTTTTTTTTTTTTTTATAATAATGACTAAAAAACAATTAGAGTAGTTTTATAACAACAGTATTTTACAGTACTCATCTAGATCGCCATTAAAAACGTATAACTAAAGATTTTATAGATTGCGATTGATGTAGTTACTTTTGCTTCTTTCAAAAGGAGATCATTTAATTAATATTGGCATATAACAATAGATTTTTTCGCATTAGTTGCAAATCAACATCACATTTGAGCATTAACTGCATAGGGCATCGTATTGACACTCTAACTGAAACGTGTCTTTATCATTTTTTTAAATGGAAAGTGAAGTGATCAGTCTTACGCTTTAGGTGCCAGTCAAAGAACATGGAAATATTGTAGTGTGGAACCACCTTTAAAACCAATATTTCGCTTCCATCTTGCCAGGAATTGAACCCAATACCTTAACAATGGTAAGCGAATGCGCCAACCACTACACAACAAGAAAGATTTATTTCCACTAGATTTCCCATTTCAAGATTTTTACCTGATAGGCGCCATCGAGTCAAAAATGCGTCCAGGTTTTTATTATTTTTCCCTCTTCTTATCTTTCCTCTCCCCGATGGAGGTTGGAAATCATCACAGCCATTTTCACTTTGTTGGCAGCCGCCTTGAACAAGGACTGAGTTCTGCAATGGTACCTGTCAGTCACGCAAGTTCCTTAACCAAGAGATGCGCCTTCTACCTGCACTGCGTCTTTCTTAGATCCTTCCCTGTAGAATATTTTTCACATGCCCAAAGTACTCAAGTTATCTTTTCTTTATAGTCTTCAGTACCCCCTTTATCTTTTTTCATTCGTCAGAAAATGTCATAATTTCGGACTCTGTTCACCTGGGAAATTTTTAATATCTTCCTGTAGCGCTTCGATTTTAAGACTAGAACTTTATTGAACGGACGAATTTTAACATAAAAAATAGAAATAGTAATTAAATCATATTCAAGTTTTATACGAAATAATTAAAAACAAAGTAATTACTTAGTCCATTTAGTTTTGCCAGCAAAGTAATGTACCTTATAATATTTATGAAAATCGTAAAAATGGAAATTTTTTTCTTTAAAAACACAGTTATCGTGGAATTAAAATCTTGGAATTTGCGTGCTATTTCGTTTTTGCGTTTTGTCTGAAAACATTTTCAGTCGGCATTTGTTAATTAACGCGCCGAAAATAAGATCTTTAAAAGCTGATTCTTTATTTTAAAGCGACTGACAAAAACACACCCAAGTTCAAAATTGTTTTAAGGAAAATTGAAAAAAGATTACAAGTTGATAAATCTTTAATTTTAATTACACTTAAAAAAAACACTTTCCGCTCTGAATAAATTAAGGAATTAATTAAAGTTGTACGTTCGAAAGTAATTGTTTTGACCTAAAGAAGATTTTTTACAATCTTCTGAAAAAGTCTCAACACTTATGAACAAGAACAAAAGTGTATTTAATTATAAAAGTTTAATTAGTAATCAAGAATTACGCTTTCGTTTTAAATAATTATTTTGTTTACAATTTCTTGTTTTTAATATTACACCTACGAGTTGATTGAAGAAGTTGGTTGTTTTAAATTTTGTTTTATTTGGCAATGTTTTGTAAAAAGGGGACGAGTAAGATAAATTACTGTGTGAGGGCGATATAAAAAATACAGGTCCGATGGGTAATCTCAGGTAAAAATCCCGAAAAAAGAAATCTAGTGTGATTATTAGGCCTCGTGGTGCACTGGCTAGTGTGTTTGTCTGCCATGCTGAGGTCTCAAGTATGATTAGTTATTGTTTTAATTTAACTTACTTTCCAAAATGACCCATGTATTTTATTGTACAAAAATAAACCGTTGAAAAAATACGTATTAAGAAGTGGATACAATGAATAATTTTGGAAGAATCCATTAAAATTTTTAAGTCATAGCTTAAGTCGTATTTTTTTCTTTCATAAAATGTATATTCACACATTGTTATTAATCAAGCAGGAAAAAAGAGAAAATTTTGTTATCTTTTTATTAATGTCAAAATATTGTTCGATATCTTTATTCAATTACTTGAGTGGGTATGTGTTTAGTATAAAACCGCAATATTCAATATTATTCCTGGCCGATTACATTTGTTTCCCATCCTTCGTTTAACCCACCCTTACAGTACCTACCTTACATCAAGATAGAAGAAATACAAAAAAAGCACATTTGAATTTGAAAAAAAACCAACAATATTATATATAAAATTGTATAAAAATTCTTAGATTCGTCGCGGGTCATTGTAAAAGTTATCATAAATTGTTATCATAATTCATACTGAACTTTTATCATCCAGTGCTCGAATTGAAGAACATCTTCATGGCATCAAAGGTGGTTTAATTTTTGTGTACCTTTCTTTTTTTCAAATGTTACCTTTTACAAAACTGAAAGAAATGAGTTTTTTCGCTACAGTTCGCTGTTCAGTATGTTAACATTTACAGTATTTTAACATTTACAGTATGTATATTTGCTAAGAATATAAATTTCTCGATGCACTATCAAGGTGTGAAGTTGCCAGAAATCTATTATTAGGCCATAATTTATGGTGTCGCATGTCGTGACTACACAACGCTTCTCACAGTAATGGTTGTAATTAGCAGCCGAAGACGGCCGAGGATGGCGAGAATCGCAATCAAAAAGGTCATCAACCGTAGGCGAGATATTGCGTGCTGTAATTCTGGCTAAACTGAGGTCAAAATGCTAATATGTATTCATTTAATAGCGTAAAATTAAAGAAATATAAACGACATGTACCTTTACCCGAGTAGTTTGAAGATCTTATTACCATAAGGAATACATTTTTTTTCCAAAAAAAAATTTGACTTAGAAAATGAAGGTTGGTTCTAAACCCCCCAATACAGTAACTCATTTCTTAGATCAGTAAATATACGCTTGGTAAGGTTGAATAAGGTGGATTGATTGGTATTGTTTTATTGTATATAAAAAACAACAATTTATTGAATGGCAGGCAAACGCACTAACCAGTGAATACCTTGAGACCAGCCTATCTCCTATACCACTAAGTGAATAAAAATATTACAATGACAAATCAACCCACCCTAATGTTACCATGTCATATAAATTTGTACGACTGGACTAGCGTGAAATTGGCCATAGATTTCTCTTAAAACTTAAAACTCTTTGTGAATAAATGTTTTTTTTATTTTTTTTATTTTTTTGTTAAATGTCAACTAATTGCTCATCCCATCTCACCACAGGACTTTTAGTCCCATGGAGTCGGGACTTGTGTCTCAAATAATGTGTAATAAACAACATGTATGTAAATAAATACATATGTTTCGCGCCTGATAAATAACAACGTTACAACGCAAGATTGACGTTTTTGATTTAAATATAGAGAAATGTTTCTGAATTTATTTTCTATCCTATCTTTATTGACAGAATTCCTAAAAATATAATTGTGGCTTCAAAAGCAAAAATGTCAGTGTCATGCAATAATTTTTCACTAAAATTTTAGAAATAATAGTGGCACGATGATCATTTTGCCATTTTTATCTCTGAAAATATTTTAAACTTATGGTACTACGATACTAGTAAGCGAACAGTTGTGCCAGTTTTTTGCAAATGTGCCCATGCTGGTTTATTGATGGCGCGGGTATGTTTTTAACTGCCCTGAAATCGAGTGAACATAAGTTCGGCTCGTAGTGTAGTGACTAGCGTTTTCAACTTCATGAAATATTTGTTTAACTGGTGATATAACGCTGCAATATTTCAATATCCCTGGACTGACTCTTAAAGCGTTAGGTAGATCACATTACCTTTTTTGGAAACTCATCCGCCGATGAGAAAAGACTTGTTGTAATCTTATTCCTATTTAAGACGTCCTGTGGTGGTATTCTGGATCTTTTATATCCCCTAGAGAGTTATTAATTTGAAGATTTTTAATTTTTCAATGCGACGAAACTTTGCTATATTTAATGGCCACACTGATGATTCAACGGCAAATGGTGTATAAAAGATCTTGAAAAACGGAAACAAAACTCATGCGGTTTGGTCAATTCAATCTAATTACGTGTTTTTGGTCATGCTTAAGGTCAGAATATTGTTCGAAATGAAAATCATCATGTTTCATTTCACGTGTTCATATTTTTTTACGTTAAATCATTAGTGTGGACATATCTTCTTCTTCTTGTAGTGCCTTGCCGGGTCCTCCCGACGTTGGCGATCACTACGACGAAAGCATATGTATCTGTCCTGCGCTCCTTTTATATTTTGCAGCCAAGATGACTGCTTATTGAAGTACTCACCGTAGTGATTTCCGGGAAAAGATGACCAGAGTGGTTTCCCGTTGCCTTTTTTGGTGGATTTTTCTGTCGGGGTTACCTTTTTTTAGCTGGTTAGTTTTGGTTTTGAGGCGCTAAAAACTCGCCTTTCATCCTCTCGTTATCTGCTATGATCCCACCGCTATGAGTGTGATCCCATTGCCTAGGGTTCGTGACGTGGACGCTAAAGAGTTGGACCAGTCAGTAGTGCTGCCGATGGAATGCAACTGGGCGTTTGCAGCATTTTATAGAATGCATCTTCCAGCAAGATGTGACTCGCTGCGACCCTACTGACAATTCAAACCCCAGTGTGGACATATATTAAACAAAAATTAGTGGTATGGAAAAAATAAATATCCCTAAATAACCACTCTCTAGAGGTCTACTTTACTCTTCATAATTGCACCCCTGGGCTCCGATTACAATGGGAAGATAACATTTATCTTCACTTTAACTACAAACTAATATTAAGTTTTCTGTATGAAAAGCAGAATATGAATACATTTTTTTTCTTTTAAACGTGTTCAATTAAAGGTTACCGATGAAAATACTTTAAATATTCATGCAAATATACTCATTTTTGTACACAAACATTGATTTTTTCTTTATAGATTTTTCTTTATAACTCTGTTAACTTCCTATTGTTATCCGGGCCGGGTGGTATTCTGAACGCAAAAACGCGTGTAAGAAACGCATTTTTCACGCGGATTTACGTACTTAATACACTGCAATAGAGCGATCTCTTCACGCGCAATTCCATTGAGAATACCAGCCCTGGGATTTTTATTTATTGTGCAGCACCCTTGACGTGATTTTCACAGAATCAGCGCTTTATATATTATCCCACTTTAATAATAATTTCAATCATTTAGCATTTGAGCGTGATACGCTGTATTTGGTGTACAAATACGGTGCCCTGCGCACTCGTCAACTCTAGAGCGACTTTATTGAGGAGTGATAGGTGTGACTTTGAAACGCGTAAAACGCATACCTCTTACGCCGAATACTGCCGAATACACTGGCTATCAATATTATGCGCTCCGGCCGAAAGTCTAGCGGCTAAACTCCAGCCGGATAATCAGTATCTGGTAGAATTACAATCCGTTTAATCACTGTTTTTTACAATGAACTCGTTAGCACTAAATGCCGGCGTTTATTAAATATTATGTTGAATCTTGAAGTTCTACAAAGTTGAACAATCGGCAATTAATATATTACATCCCCTCTTTGGACTCTAGTGGAAAATCTTTCTAGTCGAGGGATTAAAAATTTAATAGTAGTCAAGTTCCATTAGCAGTCTCGTCGCAAGTAGGGAGGTACTAAAATCTAGGGTGACTATACTTATAAAAATATTTAACAGATTTTGGTTAATAGGAATAGAGTTTTTCCTTAAAAAAGCATCCAAATTGAACGAAATTTTTCGTTGGAAGTTTACAACAATTAATTTTTTTTTCATTCTTATGATGTGTTTTTTAAGTCGTGCCAAATAAAACTTCATATATTTATTCTCGTAATAACCACATTTAGAAATGTCAATCAACAAAACAAGTCATTTGTATCTTTCAACAAATTCTAATAATGAAAAATATTATATTACTTGAGTAAAAACATTTATAATTATTGTGAGCTAACCGGGAATCGAACCCAATATCCTTCGTGCGTGATTAATATAATTTTCTTATGTATCACACCACATGACTGCCAAATATACGTAATAAGTTGTGATCTCAGAGCGTTTTAAATCAATTAATATATTATATAAAAGCAGTGGCGTGTTATTTTCTAAAAATAATGGTCATCCTACAAATGGACACCAATTCCAGTAAAGCACCTCATTACCAATAGTTTATTGACTCTCTCAACTTAAGTTCCATTCAAAAGGCTTAGTTGCCAATAGTTTTTGAGTGGATATGGTTTGAGAACTATAAATCAGTAATTAACTTTACTATTATTAGATTGCTCTGGGTATCTGAAACTGATTGCAAATCTAAAACTGGTTTAGCCTTGATTTTAAAATGAATCTAACGACAAAAAATATTAAAAATATATTTTAATTCGATCAAGGGCAATACTGGCAATTCTACAATACCTGATAGCTTCTTTAAAAAAATTATCAAGCTTTGTTTTTGCTCTCATGTGTTTTCTATGTTACACGTAGGGCCGTCAATTTATTATTTGCCAAAGAAATTAAATGACTGATTACAAAATCCATTAAATGAAATGTTTTTTTGCATTGCGAAAATAACTTTTGTTGGACCCTCAAAAAAATATGTATTTTATCATTGTGGATAACTTAAACAGTGCCATCTTCATGACGTAATTCATCAAGGGTGCTTTACAAGTACATAATAATTGACTATATTATGTGTTACGAATAATGTATACAGCGCATCTTAGATCCTGATTAACCAAAGGCCGATTTAATGCCGCCGAGAGGACAGATTGTTCAGTTCGGTGCCGAAAATATGCGTTTATTGTAGTAAATCGTTGATGGGCAGGTATAACTGCATTTTTGTTCATTTTGTGATTTATGTGCAAAAATTTCTCTAGACTCATTTCTGTCTCATCTTTAATGGTTCAAATAGTATATCTGAAATATTTCTGTTTTTTTTATTAATGGCTTAAATTTTGTAACACAACTAAAAATTTCCTTGAATAATAACCCTTTTTACAAAATATGAGTTCTGTAGCTAAATAATTGGAATCATAATAACGTTTTTTTGCTCCTCTGAAAAGTTGCACTTTTGCAGTTTTGTCTCATGTTTGCCCATCTAAGAAACAATACAATGTGTTCTGGTTGTAAAACATTTAAAAAGGGTACAAATAAGTACAACTAGATTTCGTACAATTATGTAAAATTAAACTATTAGCAATTATATTAGATACTGCCTATCCTCACTGGGTATTGTAAATGCCTGTTCTGAAGTAGGAATCGTTTATTTATTTTTATAAAATACAGCATATTTAGTTTTACTAATGTGTAGTATTTTTTAATAGAGATGATTTTAATATGGAAATCTTAATAAAAGATGGAATAATACTAAAAAAATTGAAATTCTTACATCTTATGAAACTGAAAAAAATATATGGAAAAAATTGCAAGAAGGTAGGTAAACACCGATAAAAAATTATTTGAATTAGTGACAAAATAACGTTTTTTTAAATATGACATACTGACAAAAAAATAATGAATCACACACAAACTCTTAACTACTGCTCCTTCTCATTTTTAAAAGCCACTCTTTTGTATGAATTTTATATTTGTTTTTAGCTAAGCATAATATATCTTATGGGAGTATATTGTTTACACGAGGACCTATATAAGAGTTATATTAGAGCCCGTAGTAAGCATTTAAGCATTAGTTAATATTTTTTGTTTATATCAAATAATGTTACGCCGTACGTATGAATTATCTTGCATAATTTAATAAAATACAAATAAAAACAATAATATATCACTAACATCCGTTGTTTAATATCCTGCTGTAGATAAATAGTGCCTTCTCCGTAAATACGTAGATTGTGAACAAATATTTAGTGTTTTATTTCTTTCGTTTTTATATCAATGTCATTTCACATGTAAAAAATAATCATACTGTTTATCTTCAAACCACTTCAAAGCAAAATTTGACCGAGCCGATCGATAGAAAATACACATAAAGCATAATATGGCATAATATCCGGTTGTAAAAATGATTGTTAGTACTACGCACGTAAAAATTATTTAATAAAAAAATATGTAACAATACAATAAATCTGTCATCACCATTTTTCTATTCGCACTTAATGGTGCATAGGGCACTGTATTGGTACACTAACTGCAGCGGGTCTTAATCATTTTTTGTTACGTGAAGGTATAAAGGCATTTCAAATAAAAAATAAGTGAAAATAAGTCTGATGCCTCATGGTGACAAAAAGTAATGCTGCAAGAGTGCGCTGTACCAGCTCTTCGAAGCGGAATATTACTACTCGGTTTCTCTGTTCAGGATGTTTACTTTCTAGTAGCTATTGACTCGAAAACACTTGTTCAGTGTTCGGTTTCTATTGCACTTAGAATTATATTTTGTATGCACCCTAAATGTCAAACCATGGCCGCCAAAATATCGTAACGTAGAAAAAAAATATTTTACAGGCTAATATTTTTACCTCCTTTAGGGGTTCGAACTGTCAGTAGGGTCGCAGTGAGTCACATCTTGCTGGAGGATGCAATTCTATAAAATAATGCAAGCGCCCAGTTCCATTCCATCGGCAGCGCTACTGACTAATTCAATTCGTTAGCGTCTACGTCGCGAACCCTGGGCAATGAGATCACACTCACAGCGGTGTGATCACAGCAGATAACGAGAAGATTTAGGGCGAGTTTTTGGCGCTTCAAAACCAAAACCAACCAGCTAAGGAAAGGTAATTTTGACAGAAAAATCCACCAGAGAAGGCAACGGAAAACCACGCTGGTCATCTTTTCCCAGGAATCACTTCGACGAGTACATCAGTAAGCAGTCGTCCTGGCTGCAAAATATAAACGTAGCGCAGAAAAGATACATATGTTTTCGTTGTAGTGATCGCCAACATCGGGGGGACCTGGCAAGGCACTAGAAGAAGATGAATTTTTTCACACTTTAAACTTTCGATGAAATGGTATTTGAACATTGTTTTTCTGTCACTCTCCCTTCAAATGCCTCCCCGATACAGTGCAAAAACGACAACTGCACGACGGATTGATAATATCTATCAAAAATCGACGTTTCGCTGTCCCGTTTTCCGTACCTCAAAACTGAAACGAATTTTAAGAGATAGTATCAGAATGATATTTTTATTATCGGTACCTTTCCTTATTTAAAAAATATTATAAATAATATTTCTGGATACTTTTATGGGTTTTGGATGGTCCTAGCTCACACAAAAAAAAATATCAAAAAAGTAAAACTACTGATATACGCCAATAGTGAATTTTCCTGGTGTGTAATATCACTACTCTAGTGCCATCATGCAGGGGGAAAATACGGAAATATATTCTTACGAGAAAAGCCAGACCGCGTTTCCTCTTAATTAATTAAGTGGGTATTATTAATTTAATCTAAACAAAATTTGCTTCTCAAAGCATATTTCTTAATAATTGAAGTCAAAATATTCTCCTTTATTAAATAGTTTTTTTTGTTTATGATGTTTTGGAGATTATAGCTCGATGTGCAATCTAAAAGCCTTTTCAGTTGGTTTAATTATATATTTCTCAATTTGATATTTTGTTAAAACGGTCTTATGGTTTTATAAAATAAAGAAAAATCTCTCGCAGAATAGCACTCTAAAACAGATCCTTCAAAATGCCTCAAATGACATGATTAGCAAAGTTTTTGTCCGTGTTAATGATTATAATACACGAAGGGTGGGATGGTTGAAGCTAAGGGATCATTAGCCTAACCAACCCCATGATAAGGGATGACGCGTGACGCGTTGAAGTTAAACCCTTTGTGGAAATATTGTTGAAAAAATGTGTTACGAAAACTGTATTTTAGCAACTATTTTAATCCCTTTCTGAATGGATTCCGTAGGGTGGTTAATTCTATGTTTCAAAATATACATAATTATTATTCTAAAATGCAAAAAAAATATTTAAAAACGTATCTTTTTTGAAAATACCATTAACTCAACTGCTTTTTTAAAATGAAATTATGCAAAAAATTTCGTTATGGATGGCCATTTTTAACGAGTTGTATATAACTCACTGTTTCATGGAAATTAAGTTGTGGTAGAGTGGGTTTTGAAATCTCGGCCTCTGATTTTGAAGTCCGCGACACTAGCCACGGGACCACAACCCGGTTATTACGTCATCATGACCATACTCACATCCGCACCACATTGTACATATAACACTGCGTACGCTAAATGCAGCATTTTTATATTATCAATTACATGAAGTTGCTGTGTTAAACTTTATTGAATAAAAATTACTTTGTTTCTGGAACCTCAAGCTTTGTAGGCGGAAATAGCAGTTTTCGACATTCGACGATCGTCAAGCTGCGATGCCTAATGACGAATCTACCATCAATCGTCAAATTTCGGGAGTCACTAATAGTACTAGATGTGGTCTATTTTCCACTATCATTTTCACGTAGATCTACGAGCCACCGTATATTTTCGACAGTAAATTTGACGATCGTCACGTGTCGGCGACATATTATATCGAGTGTGTTTTAAGACAAATTAATGTATTGTCTACTACACTACTCGGTGGATTTATTTATGCTTGATTTCCTTTTCCAGAATTTTACCTGGAAGACTTTGAGTCGAAAACACTCGTCTAGGATTCCGGATTCATTTCACACCCATTCATGGGTTAAATTTTTGTTTCCACATTCAAATCATGGTTGAAATGTCATTATTGGAATATTTGATTTTTTTATTTCTTTTCCTTCTCTCCCCTTTAAACATAAATAATTTTATTTAAAACTCATTACAAGAAAAATATTTTTACTATGCAAAATATTATGAAATTATGCAGTTTAATTAATATAACGTAACCACCGGATATTGAGCTACTATCCGGTATCCGACCGGATAGTCAACATATGCCGGATACCGGATAGTCAAAGGATATCCGTTACATTTTTAGTAATTTTCCTTTTCTTGTATTTTGAAGTTGATACGCTTAATCCTTGTTATGTGTCGTAAGGATTGAGTTATATATGTTTAAACTGTACATAAATCAATGAACCAATTATCATATACTTTATCCTCCCGGACTGAAAAAAACTAAGTATTTTGAATTGAAGATTTTCCCAAACATTTCGTTTTTTTGTCTTGCACTCATTAAAATAGGTACTCTGTATTTATGTCAGTTAATAGATATAATTTGGTAATGTGGGAACGCAGCTGACCAGCATTAGTCCTGTATAATGGATACTTAGAGCTCCGCGCTAGCACTGGTCACTGAACGAACGCACTACTAAAGAGATTATCTTTTCTATCTTATTATTTCTCTTGCTCTGGGGTATCATTATGCTTAGGTTATACAGGGCCAAATTTCCAGCTGAAAAAAACATTTTTTAAATTTTGTAGTTGCAAGACGTGCGATGTTTTATGTACAGCGCCCGTAACGTTATTTTTACGAGTTTCACTGTATAATTCACCCGTAGTTTATTAAAATTAATTGTATTCAGCACTATAATACAATAGAGGTACAAAAATACATTACAGGCATATTGTGAGTTCAAGATTTGCCAGGCCTATATTATGGCCTGTAGGTAAAAGTATTTTTAAAAACCCAAATAATTACACTGTTTATTAAATATGAATACTGCTAGCTTCACGATAGCGAGCAAGAAAAACAATTGAAAAATGACGTACTTCATTATTTAAATCAGGTTGTGGTCCTGTGGCTAGTGTCTCGGACTCACGGATCAAAGGTCCGTGATTCAAATCCCACTCTACCCTAACTTGATTCCATTTTCTAGTAGTGAGTTATTTACAACTCGTTGAAAATGGCCCTCAAAAAGAAATATTTGGGTAAATCGTAAGAACGCAAATAATTCTTTTAAAAAAAATAAAATAAAAATATACATCCTATACTTATATACTTTTAAAAAACTGTGGATAGTAATTCCTTTACGCGTGGTCCTGTAAAATCGTGTTACTACAAAGAAAAAACGGAATATTCTCAAGTTTAGATATTAGAAAAAAAAACATAGGGACCTACTGTTTAATAATTCTTTTTCCTAAATTTATAAAAATTAAATCATAATTTAGCCCCGTTTAAGCAAAATAATTTAAAAATCATAATTATTCCTGTCATAATACATGCGTGCATCCCCCATACCTGTCAATGACCGACTGAATCTGTTTCACACATACACCAGCTACAGAACAGCGCGTCTGTCTTCCTTGTTATGAGTTATATTTTTGTGCTCTCTCTTATACACATGGATTTCTGTTGCGGCGTCACATTCATTATTCGCGTAGCAAGATAGATATTTTTAATTTAACAACATCAAACATCAATAATGGCTTTCGTTATTTTAAATGACATTTCAATAATTTTTTTAAAATGTCGTGTTATGGTCAATATGAATGGTAAAATGGTAATTTTTCATGCTCTTTCAAAGCAAAAAACTCATATCAAATCATTTACCTAATATTCATAAAACTTGTATTTTTTACCGATGTGAAATAGTGAGGTTGAATTAAGAACGTAACCCATCATACCCTTAAAAATATATTTCAACAATTATTAGTTCATGGTTGATTTAGTTGATTAGTTCATAGTTGAGTTTTATGTGTTTTTATTATGTTTAATATGTCTTTGATGTTATTACCTCTACGTATTCAGCACGCTCTTAATTTCATTAAGACTCTTGTAGTGTTCATTGTCCATGTGGCTCGATTGAGGAATGTATGGAGTCATCTCTCATCCACTATCAACCATGTTTCTAGTTAGTATCTCTGTTTTTAAGAAAAAAATTCTTTATCTCCCTAAATACCCTCTTCTCCTCTCTTTTTAATCCCCCTTTTCATTAAAAACTAGTATCGATATTGATTCATTTATATATTTTGCCGCCAAATAGTTTAATCAGCCACTCAATGGAACCGCTAAGTTTACTATTCATCAAATGCTAGCATTCAATTGAATGGCTGACGGATGCTTAGCCAAAATGTTTAAAGCACCGTTTAACGAAAGGGCTGAACGTCGCCTAGCCTTTTTAATTTTAATACAACAAATATTAAGGTTTCATTCTTTATTTTATTTTGAAAAGGAATTTTGGTTAGGTTAAGATAGGTTGGGTAAAGTAACCTAACCTGGAGGTTTTTGGCTCATCCAATTCCACTGGGCTAGTTTTTAACCATGGCTGGTTACGTGTTGGCACACGTCGAACATTGAGGTATCTGAATTCATTCAACAAACGACCTAGACATTAAATTTAATGCCGGCATTAATTGACGAACTGATTTAAGAATTTGGCGGTGATATATACACATTTTGCAAATTTTATTTTTGTATCGATTTTGTTTTATTATTTTTTCGTAAATTTTAAAATTGTAAATATATATATATTTTTTTTAAACAAAAACCTTAATTAGCATAAATAAACAATTAACAATACTTTCAGTATAAAACTTGCCAAAAAAGAGTCTGGCTCTTGTGTTTGGTAAGTTTACAAAATAACATAAAAAAGAAATAAAAAATGCAAAACAAAATAATAATAGAATGAATAAAAAATCAAACAATTTAAAAAAAATTGATAAAATATAACACTAAAAAATATTAAAATAAAAACACAAAATTTATAAATTTATAAACATATAACACTGTTTATTTTATTCGTTGGTTAGAAGAAATTAACATTCAGCAATAAGCGCGTTAATGTACAAATATGCATCTACAAGGAGTTAAATAAAAAATAAATGTTTCCACATATTTATTTATAGCAAGTGAATAATTTTTAAATCCTTCATTTTCATAAGTTTTATTTGAGGCACTGAAACGATTAGGGATAATCCCTATATATTACTAGTACGGCTCTGGGCTTTCATCACTCTAGGATTTATCCGTTTGCAAACAGCTGACTCATTCAAAGGGCTGTTTCAGGGCTTAGGAAGACTTAGCAGTAGAATTATCATTTGTTTTGCGTAATGTTTGATAACGTTTCTAACACAAATATAACTCGAAATAGGGCGGTAATCTTACCCGGTCATAAAACGGACCAGGTATCGTTTTGAAAGTACGAACTGTTTGCACACCTAAGGTTTATTGTGCATACTAAGAGATTGTAAAGAAAAAAAATAAAACCACAAGCGTATCAGGTGAGGATAATAAAAATGACAGTGTTTATAACTTACATAATATCTTAAATATGTACCTATCTGTTACTCAGGGCCCTTTGACTTAGCTTTTTTACATTTAACTAGTACCTACTTATCAACTTATGCATATTATGTATATTTCTGATAAATATTTCGTAAATTTGCCAAGAAAACCAAATACAACGAAATATTAAAATAAAATTATTTAACGCATTTAAAAAATAATATTTCACGTCCACCTTGCCAATAATCGAATCCAGGACTTAAAAAAAGGAGGCGAACACGCAAAACCACTGCTTTAAGGGCCAAACGTTTCTCCACTCGATTTCCCCTTTGAGGATTTTTATTAGAAAAAATCATTTAACGTCATTATAAAATTATTTATAATTAAATATATTATATAATGTCAACAAATTTGTGTATTAATTCATCGTACCTATAAATAATAGATGTTTTGGTTATATGGTCAACAACGAAATCCTAAAATGTGGTTCGAACTGTCAGTAAGATCAAAGTGAGTCACATCTTGCTGGAGGGTGTGGTTCTATAAAATGCTGCGAACGCCCAGTTGCATTCCACCGGCATCACTACTGAATAGTCTAATTCGTTAACATCCACGCCGTGAATCCTGGACAATTGGATCACACTCATAACGGTGTGATCTCAGCAGATAACTGGAAAGCGGAAGGCGAGTTTTTAGCGCCTCCAAACGAGAACCAACCAGCTGAGGGAAGGTAACCTTAACAGAAAAATTCACCAGAGAAGGCAACAGGAAACACTATGGTCATATTTTCCTAGAAAAATCTCAAATCGCATCAATGAACAGTTGTTTTGGATGAGGAATATAAAAGTTGACAAGACAGGAATGCTTTCGCTGCAGTGATCGCTTACGTCACCGTCGGAAGGACCTGACAAGGTACCGGAGGAAGAAGAAAATGGTTAAATTCCAGTTTTAAGAGTATAAATATTTTGACGGACTAAAAATATTAATGTCATTTTTTAAAACTTTATTCCATTACAAAAACAAGTGTATGATTGAATGCATGTGGATGCATGGGAGCTCCTACCCAGTTGGTGGTAGACAGAAGAAGCGATGTTGAGGGTTGATGTGTATTTAATACATGATGAAATAATAAAATACTGAAGAAAGTAACTGCATACACGTTTTATGTTGAATCAATGAGCATTAACAGGACTACATGTTGGAGCTCTCTGTATGAACTGCATATCGTAACTACATATTGTAACTGAGGGTGTTATCACTTATATATTGTCCAGTGTTCATTTTGTTTCCAGATGAAATTTTGAGGTCGTGTACTAATTTCGTGTTTCTCAGGAATTTTACATTTGCTCGTATCAGCAGTTTTTTTAAATTTATTTAAAATGTATTTTTATTAATATTATAAAGTAACGCCTAGTAGGAAAAGATCCGTTCTAAGGCAGACTTATGTATTTGTTTAGTTTTTTAATAGTCAATTGACTGTTTTCATAATTATTTTTTTACAAACAGAAAATGTGTGATTTCGTTTCTCCGTGTACTTAATACGACAGCAGGTATTGACAAAGATAATTAATTGCAGGGTGACTCCAACAAATGTCTATATGTTTTTAGACACCACTGGATTCAATAAACTAGGGATTATATATTATTTCAAGCTTATCTAAAAATATGTTTAATGGTGATTGGGTATCTAGTTAAAAAGAAAATATGTAAATCTGGAAATTTACCGGGCTTGTTATTTGTTATTAGTTTGTTAAACTATCGATATCCATGTTTCCTCAATTTTTCCATCTACGGTAATAACTTATTGTTTGAGTTTCTCTAATTTTATGATTTTCATGTCCGTATATTTTTTATAATTTATTCGCAAAATAAACCTCTCTCTTTATGACCATTCTAAGCTGTAAGTACCTTTGCTTCGGCGTAAAATGTAAAGCTGGGTCTTAATGCATATTTAATATGGGGAGGGAGGAATGGAGTTGAAAATTTCTAGGCGACTGGACAAGACTGGCTTTGAGGGCTTTTTTTTCCATTTTCATTTTCGCATTGTCTTTGGACGAACCTCTTTTAAAAGAGAGTATTATGTTTCAATTTGAAGTTTAAATACACATTTAAAAGAATTCAAAATTGTTTTCAATTTTTCGTATGCACAGTCAGGGTAGTTAATTACAAATCTGCATAATTAAAAAGGTTTATAAATAAAATTCTGCATACACGATAGCACGCAAACTTGCATTAGAAGTTTATTAAATAATTAAATTCATTTGAAATAAATCTTTCATTTGTTATTGAATTAGAAACAGTATTAGGAATTGGTATATTGAACGTGCCGACCATTACACTGCCATGCCGTCGTAATTAAAAATATAGCTCTTGACAAAAACCACAAAATGATTGAAATATTTTGATTGATTTGGAATATAGCAATGAGCAGTGAAAAAATATTTCAGAAAAAAAAACAGTATAATGTTTTTTAAAACTATTATTAAACATTTTATTTTTCCACCACAACAGGCCTTTAGATCCAATTACGGTGGCGAATTACAGCACAGTACACCCAGGCTTGAGAAAAATCACATTTATTTTTTGTATTCTCACCAGAAATTGAAACCATAACCTTTCCTATGTGAGTCAAGTGTTTTAACCACTACACCACGGAGGCCGTCAAATTTTTTTTTATGCAATAAAACAATATCTAGAGATTCATAAGAGAAAAACTCAGTACAGATATAACACACACAGAAGTTTTATGCTTAAGAAACAATAAACAAACTATGTTTATACATATAACTTATTTGTTTTTTTTTAATCTGCATAAACTTGAAAAATACTAAACAGTATCGTATCTCAAAATATGAATTTTGCAAATAACTGCCTTTTTGGATTGGCAAGATATTTGTTTTAAATGTGTTTTTACACTATTTTATTTCACTGGCACCTAAAGCGTAAGACTGATCACTATACCTTCCTAAAACAGATGATGAAGGTACACTGCATTTGGTAATATACATACATCCTTTCAAACTTTCTCGCAGGAACTATCCTCAGGGTAATGTATTGTGTAGAAAAGATCTTCTGTAAAATGTGAGACTGATTATTATATATTTATGTAATAAATGAAGAGGTAGACGGCAATCGTTTTATCAATGCAGTGCCCTAAGTACCATCAATTGTGAAAAAATGTTTGATGACTTCAGATGCTGTGATTTTGGTGGAGGTATCCATATATTTTAGTATTTAAAAGCTCAGTAAAAGTTCTGACGAGAAACGGTATATAAACGGTAACTTAATGAAGTCACTGAAATTAAATATTTAGGTGTAATGTTGGATTCAAAACTTACATTTTACCAAAACGCTAAGATGGTAATAAATAAGATTGCAAAAAAAATATCAATTTTGGGAACGATCAGAAGATTTATTGATAAGGACTCTTGCAAAACTATTTACAAAGCAATTATTGAACCACACGTTAACTGCTGTTGTAGCATTTTATTTTTATCAAACAAAGAAAACATAGATAAACTAACTGTATTACAAAATAAAGCCTTTCGAATCATTTTGAAAAAAAACAGATACACGAGGGCAAAGTCGATGGTAAATGAAATGAAATTATTAACATATAAACAAAGAATATTTTTCAATACAATGATATTTGTTCATAAAATTATAAACTCTAATAAAAAAAACAGAATTTTGGAAAAAAAATGAACCAACATGAACACGATCACAATACTAGAGAAAAGAAAAAAATTAGACTTCCATTTAGGAAAAAGGCAAAGTCACAAAATTCAATTTTTTTTAAAGCAATTAAAAAGTATTACGAAATGGAAAAAAATATTTATGAAGGAAAAAACATATCAAAATTTAAAATAATGGTCAAGACATATGTGATAAACAACTTATAAATTAAATATATTTGCAATGTTATTATTAGAACACACATAACAATATGTATGATATGTGTGCCCTACTTTAAGATTTAAATAAAAAAATAAATATTGAATATTCAAATTTGGCCGGCCCTTTTATTGATATAAAGTAAAAATAAACGAAACGCCCGCCCGCCCTAGCAATCACTTGCCAACATTTGATTTCATTGTTTTAAAATGATAAATATTTGCAGTCCATAGTGGCTTGCGGTTAGCTGGATTATACATAAGTCACTCAACGGACACTTAGAAATCATACAAATTTCTATGTACATAATTTGTCACAAAGAGAAAATGGGTCGAAATGAAAAAAGGTACTTAGGTTTTACATCTATTTTACATGTAATTTTCTAACATTTGCTGGTGACCGAGTCATAATTTTTAAAGTAAAAATCTGTAACCAAGAATTAAACTTATCACAAAGCTAGTAGGAATGAAAAAAGGCTAGCTAGACAGTAACTTATATTTTGTATATGTTGGGTTATTTTTTCATCGGGGTATAGAACTAGAGTAAACATGAGCGTTCAAAATATGTTCCCTCAACCTGCGGCCAATTGGCATAATGTTTGATAGAACGGTCTTTAGTCTGTTGCGAGCGTTCACCGGCTACTTTTCTCCTCCCAATGACTAAAATGCCTATATGTACGTTAAAGTACTGCACAAATCGATCTGGAAAAACGATGGTTAACTTTTCACCGGTAAGTAATGTTTTTATCGTAATCAATACTTTTTGTTAAATAGCTATTTTAATGTTAAAAAACGTTTTATTTATATGTAACCAGTTGTAAGCTATCTCCTGTCTCTGTTAGTCAGGCGTATAGTGAAACGTGTAGTGAAACAAGTGCAGTGATGTGTATGCGGAAGGGAGCGATATACTGAAGAGAACTTACTGAATACTGATGGAAACAGTCCGTGCTTTTTACCATACTACTTGTTTTGCTTGTCAAAGTCGACTTTTTGTAATATTTATTTAAAAATATATTTTATTAAATTTAACTTCGTTTCCTGAAATACACGATTTTTTATTTCTTTATTTAACATCTTAGACATAATTTTAAATTGAACATTGGTGGATTTATTGCCAAATGGCAATTTCTTCCAACCATCTAATGATGATGATTTCACTAAATAGAGGTATTATTTAGTCATTTAGCTTCTTTTTTTTTTTTTTTTTGTTTCATTGATCAAAATTTTTTATTTTTTAAGTACTAATGTTGTGTTAATTTTTTAATTGTTATTATCTAGTTATTCTCAACTTTACTGTGTTATATTTATATTTAGTACATAAGATTTTCTCATGGTTATTGCTATCTTCATTTAGAAATGTTATGTTTCTTTTTAACTTTTGTATTATATGTTAACTAA
Source organism: Micrasema longulum (assembly GCF_059751315.1). Lineage (NCBI taxonomy): Eukaryota > Metazoa > Arthropoda > Insecta > Trichoptera > Brachycentridae > Micrasema > Micrasema longulum. The sequence goes on along the minus strand of NW_028277385.1, from coordinate 217,622 downwards.
ATTGTTTAGTTTTAATTATTCTATTATTTCATAATATGTACTACATGACTTTTGTGCACTGCTGTGATTATTTCTGTAAATTATTATTTTTTGTAAAAGGTTCTTTGAACCGTTGATGTATAAATAAATAACATATCGCACCTTTAGGACGAAAACGACTCAACTAAAAAAATCAACGTTTTGGGAAACTGCAAAAGGAGAATGTAAACTATGACATCTTCGTACCCTTTCTTCGATTTTTTTGTATTTTTCGAAGTAAACACCAAATTTTGAGTTAAAAATTATCCTGAAGGCATTTAGCTATGAATATATGAAAAAAAATGTTATTTGTAGAAGACATTTATTTAATCAGTCATGATTAGATTTAAAAAAACAAACAAATAAATGCACTTTGATAAATAAGATAATGACATAATTTTGAATATCCTAGATCAGGTCACCAAATAAATATTTTTATTTATTAACAAAATGACGTAAACTTAAATAAGTCACTAAGATTATCAGTAAGTCGGAACGAAAAAATCACAAAAATAAAATTGGTCGTTTTTATAATTTCAAAAATGAAGTAAAGCTGCCATTTGTATCGGAATAAAATCGACTCAACCGGCTTTCGGTAACTATATGTTTGTTTGCGTTGCGTCCTTCACACAGCAAAATAAACACAACACCAATAGCGTCGCTTCCGTACTGACACGGAACCTAAATTTTCTGTGTAGCAAAGATACGGATGTAACGGTTTTCTGCTATTCCCACCCGAATGTTGCATTTTTTTTAAATGCAGAAGGATGGACAATGTTCATTTAAGTCGTTTTATGATCTTAACTCATTTAAAGATTTTTTGAGATAAGTCGTTTTCGTTTCGGTTCGAATCATGAAGGTGTATATTAAGATTTTCATGTTGGAGTAATAAGTGTCCTGACGAAGAGACGGGTACGTCTTGAAGCTGGTAGAAATAAAAAAGTCCATTTAAAATTTCGATCTGAAAGACATGGAGTGTTCCGGGCAAACAGTAGACTTTGATGAGGACCGTATATAAATTTACACCATATATATAAAATTCCATCATTACTGGGACAAGTAAAATTCAATATTCCGACTCGTAGATTGAGAAACAATGAAGTCCTGTTCATCGATCAGCATAGAACAAACTATGGCCTAAATTCTCCAATGACCCGTCTTTGTCGTATTGTTAACTCAAGACAAGATCTGGACTTTTTTTGGTTTAAGTTTACAACGATTTAAACGAGCACTAAATAAATAGTTCAGATCTTGTCTCGATGTCCCTTATGTTTGTCAATGCTTCTTTTTTTTTTAATGTTTTAAACTTTTCTTTTATTGTAATATTTAAACCTTATAAATTGTATACTTGGACAATGTCCGTTAATAAATAAATAAATAAAATGCCCTTCAAACCACCGTAGAATTTTCCGTCTGGCAGATGAATTTCAGTCACACGACTGCATATTATAGTTATTTATTTACACTTTATGTACATATACAATTTGTATACATTTAGGGGTGGGTATATTGCCTTAAGGCAATTTCTTTCTATCTAACCAAACCGTTCAGTTTGAGAAAATTATAAGTACATGGACATATTAAATCGATTTTATGCAAAATTATAAACAAAAATCAACAAAATAAAAATATTTAAAAATTAACACCAAAATATGAAGAGAGTAGAGGGGATGGGAAGGAAAGAAGAAGACTAAAGGAACAACTTAAATATTTAGATAGTGACATTTTAATCTGGACTTAAATGTAAATAAAGAAAAAGCGTCTCTAACATTAGTGGGTAGATTATTCCACAATCGAGCAGCTACTGAGCAGCTACTTCTGTGTAAGAGAAGTTAAGAAAATTAGAGCCATGAAAGGGTATTAAAAGGGTTCTCTCATTACTAGAACGAAGATATAGTCCGCCTGTGCACACCCGCCATCTCAAATCATCCCACCGTCTTTAAAACGCAAAACCATCGACGTGCTGTCTTTTTGTCATAGTATCTTCACCGTATACTGCGCAAATATCGTGAGCAGTTTTAACACCTTTGTTCCCTTGATTGAACTCTAGCGGAAGGCGTCAAAAATGATCACTTTCGACTACTTGACATTCCATTTTGAAGGTTTGTAATGAAATCAAAAAATGTATGTAACGTAAAAACAAACACAGCACCTTGTGCAGCATGAAATTTTCTTGCGAATGACGCATACTTTTCACGGCTGTTTTGCTTTTGTTGCTCATTTTAAAATTTGGAAATAAACGGACAGAATTTTTGTTGATATTATATATTTCAAATATTTTTTGTAGTCAAAAACATTATTTTTATGTAGACTCATTAAGCTATCGTACTAAACCTCATTTAAATAAGTCTTAATCAAATACTCCTGAATAAGTCTAACTTCTTCGTTATTTAGAAGATCTGAAACGATAAAATTAAAAGGAATTTCCGAAGCAACGTTAAAATTTCGTGTTAATGGAAGTAATAAAAAGGTAAAAAATGCGAACGGTAATAAAACTAATGCGACGCAAAATGGGAGCATTTTAGATTGAAAAAAATAGGTTATGGTTGAAATATTAAGCAGCAATTCGTGTGTTGATGTTTATAACTTAATTAAATAAGGAGTAAAATATTTATTGATTTTACAAAAGGAAAAGAAAGCATTTTTAAAACACATAGTTATATTAAATTACTATGTGTTATTGGTAGCATTTGTTTTTCATTCACTGCCAATAAATAATAAAACATTTAATTTTTATACCGATTACGCGAGTAAGGCAAATGTTGCGTTGACCTCAACAATTTGATAAAAAAAGATACACATGCAAATATTTATCAGAGAAAGATAGATACAAACATATTTTTTTACGTATATCAAATTACCATAGATAGGTGGTAGCTGTCAAAATTTTGAAAAATGTGTCTATAAAAATAAAACAATTTATATAATTATTTTTGGAATCACAACAAATTTAAAGGCCTAATTACAGCTGTTTATTACATATATCACAATCCACACCGGCTTAAAAAAAATCACATTTAATTTTCGTGCTCTCACCGGGAATTAAACCCGGAACCTTCCGTGCGTGAGTCAAATGTCTTAGCCATTACACCATGGGGATTGATTTACGAATGAAACGATAAATCCGTTTCATTTTTCACAGTTTTAGTGCAATCAAAGTATTTTTTCATCACATACGACAGTATAATATTCACGTTTCACATATGTTTTAATAAATCTAAACTCTTACACACGTTTCATGAAGGTCAGTCTATTTTATTTCACCGTTTTTGCAATAAACAGAGATTATTTATTTCAAGTCTTTACTAGCTAGGAATTTCTAACGTTTAGGCAGGAAAATTTTCAGTTTTATGTTGTTGTCAACTAATTATCAGTGTGAGAGCGTATCATTTATTTATTTTAGTTATTTATTTGACAAATTATATTCTGCATTTCTTTGCGGGCTATTTAACCCATTACGTAATGCAAACTTCAAATATAATTTAGAATGAATAGAAAGCAGATAGCTGCTAAACTGTCGATATGCACAAAATAAAATATCTATATTATCCGCAGAAGCCATATTTAGCAAGCGAATTACCCTATTAATAGGTGATTTCTGACTTGTATTTGTACGGCTTCTGGGTATGTAAAAAAGTGCATGAGATCTCGCTCAAGTATAATGATTGAGAACATACGTGACTTTTCTCAGCTTCTATTTTTCTGGATTATGAAGGTCTGGAGCTAAAGGTTAAAGACGTGTTGTATAGGTATTTTAAAAAATCAAGAATATTATTTTAGCAGGAATGAAATCTGGGCCGGTAGAAAATTTTGGCTTAAGTTTTTGAAAAGTGCAAAGTAAATCATTTTTCGTTATTTTTAGAAATAGTTTCAGTTAAAAAGTTTCTTGGTTCCGAAGAGTTTGAGGAGTGATATAGTACATGTATGTCGATACTAAAAACAGATTGAAAAAATTCAGCAAAACCCGTAGAAATTTCTGAAAACCCTAATAAATTCAGGATCATTACCATTTATGTGATTTAATTTGTCGCAACTATGTAGTTTCATAAACGTTTAGGGTCATTCGTTATGATTATTTCAGCTTTGTGAGTGAATCGTTTATTTGCCTGAGAGATGATAATTTTGGTTTTTTTTCTCAAGCAGTTAACGTTTTTTATAAGCTTATTTTGAATTAGTTTTTTCCATCAACAGTGATTTGTGTTTAATACGAATATCATGGATGATTTCACCAGAAAACCATTTCGGGTAATTTCCCTTTTTTCTTTGGTGAATTGTAGTCGAGCGACGTTTTTTGAAGCAAGCATCGGAACTTTCATATAGTTGAAAATAAAAAAAATCTACGGCGATATTATCGGGATTCTATATTTTCAGGTTTAGGACAGAAGCAAAATTACGTTCCGCATTTTCGTCAAAAATCCACCCCAAGTTGACATCAGCAAGCAAAAAAGCTGGGGCATCTTGAATTTCAGAATAATATTCGAATGAAAATAAAAGAACAGGATAATGTTGGTCTTCCCTAACAAGAGGACAGTTATGCCAACTGACAACAACATTTTTGGATTCCAAATTGGCTAGAACGAGATCTAATTTGCGATTGTTAATAATCTAAACATTGTTTGGCCATGACACAAGCATTGGGATTATTTCCAGAAGGTTTGTTGAAATTGCCAATGATAATTATATTCTTATTCTGTAATTGTACATTTTGACTAATATTTTTTTCCATAAAAGATTTGGTATTGCTAAGTTTTTTTATTTAGGAGGAAAATGTACTTTTCAGGCATGAAATGAAATTCGGTTTTGGGACACATTCACTCATAGATCCTCGCCATATGTTTCAAGGAATTCCAATTTTTCGGTATGAGAGAAACTGGTGTGACAAATAGCCAATAGTATTCCACTTCCATGACTTCCTTTATCCTTCCTGTAGACGTTGTAGAATTTAGAAGAGAGTACACTTGGATTAAGCCAAGTTTAGTTAAGGGCTACTATCTAAGGTTGCTGGGCGAGAATGTTTGATGTAAATTCTTAATTCACATTGACGTCAAATAAATTCTAATTTATTTATTCAACTTTTTGTACATAATGTTATTTGTACATTGGCGGGCTTATTGCCAAATGGCAATTTCTTCCAACCAACAAATAAAACAAAAGTTTTATTTTTATAATTCAAGTTACAGAACATATTCTATAGAAAAAAATATTAAAAAGCTAAAGATATATAAAAATATAATGAACGTATTTGTTTATAAATTACTTTCAATAAAAACTATTACTCAATTGGAAAAAGGAAAAAAGAGGAAAGAGGAAAGAGGAAAAGAGGAGAAATTAAGGAAGACAAATGAAATGTTTCTTCAGACGTGATTTAAACCGAGATAATGTAGTAACATCTTTGATGGTGGATAGGAGATGATCCCACAGTCGAGCCGCATGGACACTATATGAGTAAGAGAAAAAAGAAGAATTGTGGATGGGTATTAAGAGAGTGCCTTAAGAATTAGAACGAAGAGGTAAACCATGATGAACTGATAAGTTATCTAATGTAAAGAAGGTAAAAGTAAATCAATAGTACGTACTGATTTTTTAAAATTAAAGTTTTAGTACATACAGAATACAAAATATAATTTACATGAACAGAATTTATTTCAGGTCTGAAAGGCTTAAAAAAGGAGTATAAAAATACGAAAAAATTTGCATTAAGACGAATAAAAAAAAATTACAATACAAAACAATAAAAAATGCAATAACGTTATAAATTAAGTAAAAACTAATTACAATACTGTAATTGTATTGATTGATTGATTTGGTGTTTATTTTGTAGAACTTCATATTTGAACTCATAATATAATTTTTCGAAATTCAATTATAAATACCTAAATTCCCCATTACCTATTAAACACTTAACCTTGTCCGTAACTTTTGGTTTTTCCCACAATTATTATCAATGTCCATGCTATACTTAATGAGATTAATTAAATTTATTACTTGAGTACTTTCGATTATCTATAAGGACATTCAATCCATTTAATTTTCGCATTCGTCTGAAAATGCCCTAACAAGGCGAAAGAATTGTGAAGAAATTTTTGTTATTCTATTTGTAAAAATAAAATCTCATATTCAGTAGACCCAAATCAGTGTTAAATTTTTAATATTATAAATTGACAATACAGTAAATAATAAAAAAAAAACATTTCAATAAAAGAAAAAAAAAGTTAATTTACAAATTTAAATAAAAACTAATGTTGCAAAATAAAGACTATGTGGGTAGTTTGTGCTAAAACACAATGTTTAATTTAATTTGTAAAAAGAGCATAAAACATGCCGTATGCACATAATGTACACATTAAAAACAAATGAATCAAAGCAAGAAAAAGAACGCCTTTCACCGTATTTAATTAAGCTTTAAACAATGTATTTAAGGACGTTTTTAAATTAATAATTATTGAACAAAAACATATTTTAACCTATTAGCGGCCTTCGTGGTGTAATGGTCAAGACACTTGACTCACACATGGAAGGTTCCGGGTTCGATTCCCGGCGAGAACACAAACATTTAAAAAATGTGATTTTTCTCAAGCCTGGGTGTTCTGTGATGTAATTCACTACTGTAATTAGGCCTCCTCGCCTGTAGTGGTGCCAAAAAAATAATGATTTCAATAAATTGTTAATGAAGATCCAGTACACTGATTACGAATTTACAGTATAAATAATAATAACGGCTGGCGCTGTCTATTTTCTCTGAGTCAATTTTCTTATTATTGAATAGAATTTTGTTCTGTTTTGCAAAGCCACGATGTTTGATATTTGAAATACAACGCCGTTAAATTGTCAATCATTTGGCAGAAAATGTTCTAGAAAACAGCGTTATTATTCAATTTCCGATAAAACAGCTCTTTTGGGAAACTCAATTCACGAAAGCGCTGTCGTGAAATCGGATCTAGATTGAAAATTCTGGTTTAATCTCGAATTTCAATTACAGTGATTCTCGATCTAACGTAAATGATTTTTGATATACATTTTCCAACTTGGGGTTCTGAATTTCGCATATTTTTTACATAGTTTGTACCAGAAACGCACATAAATAACTACATAAAATACATATTTTAATAAGATACAGGAAATATTCATTTTATTTCTTGTTTAAAAATAAAAATACATGTTTTCAACATAGGTTTTTACCTAAAAGGCTGAATTACTCGTATGTTCAACCCAACGGAACTTAAATGTTGTATTTGAATATATAAATAAATATATTAGTAAAATAACGCAAACAAATTATAAGATACTGCATATTGATTTTAGCGAGATAGTTGACTTGTTAATTTATTTAACATGACTTAATCGATAAAGGATTCAGCTCTTTTACAAATCAAAAACTTATAATCCTATAAGCTCGCTTTTGCAAAAAAACAATTTTCGTTTGTCAATAAACGGGTTCATTTTATCCAAAGATAGAAGCGAGATCTGTATGCAAAGATAGAGTTATGTGGCGTTCTATCCTATCTGCCTACCCTTACGGAGAATCGGCGTGATGGTTTGTTGTTGTTGTAGAAACAGGATCGGTGTTCTTAAATAATACCACCAACCTATTAATACACATAGACGCATCTAGAACCCTCTGAATTTATGTCACTTAACTCATGCCCAAACGCTTAGTCCTTAGATTTCTACATTCGTTTTTCAAAAGTGTAATGATTTTTGCACGTTTTTTTCATGATTTCTCAATTGTTCGATTTCATTTTTATTTAATTATTGAAAAAAAACTTTGACAAAATGACTATAAAATTACAAATGGTTTGTACACACATTATTAATAATAACGTTTCAACCTTTCTAATAGAGTGAAAACTCTTGTTGAGAGAGGAAAAAATATTGATCATTTTATCTTTTTGAAAAATGCGTCTCGAATTGTCATTAGACATACACTTAAACGGAGACAAAGTTACAAGCGCGTAGTCGATGGTGTTTAAATTGGTAGGTTACCTTCTTTGTCTTTATTTCTAAACAAGCTTTCATCGTGATCAGATATTACATTACTCTGAAAAATGCCGTCAAGTATGATTAGTAAATAATTGAATTGCGCTGTAACAGTAAAAACAGATATTATGTTTCATTTGAAAAAATACAATCCAATTGATTAAACAAGTATTTAATTGGTTTTTTTTTTTTTTTTTTCAGTAAAGGTAATATAATGAGTTGTGTCCGCTTTTTTACAAATAAAAAATTAGCACCTAAAATAAAACAAAATTGTGAACGTTGTATGTACGTCATTTGAAAGAAAATTTTCTGTTCGACAAAACGTTGTGTTTGTTTTTACGTTATATGTATTGTTTGATTTGATTTTGTAGCCATGTGGCTACAAAATTGAATGTCAAGTAGACAAAATTTTGCATTTTTGACACCTACTTCTGTTTGCGTTCAATCCTGGGAATAAAACGGGTACAGCTGCTCTCGATATTTGCGCAATGTACGATAAATTTGCTTTGAATTTTTGACTAATTTGTTGTTAATTTGGAAAAATACGAACACTACTTATGTTAACATCCAATAAATAAATAATAACATTTTAAGACAGTTTCAGAGCTATGATAACGCATTATACAGACATTTAAACTAAGGAAATGTGTATATTTATTTTTTTACACGAATGTTTGCATGTGTTTTGATATATTTTAACACTGTTTTGTTAACTATCGATACTTGCCAACCCCGTAAAAATATTGACAGCATTTAAAAAACTGTTTCAAAAAATAAAATTCACACCGCTGGCTCTAAGATCTAAGCCGGAGTAGTTGCGTTAGGAAAAGTAGCGCTGCCTATTTAGAAAGTTTATATTGATAACCTATCATTCTGTCGTTCCAACAATAAGCCAATTTTTCAAGCCTACTTAACTATTGATAGCAAATGGACTATCAACTTGACCTATGTAAAGCTATCAGGGCCAAAGCGGAGCATTAAGCTGACATTAATATTAAATTTAACGTGGAAAATAATATATGAATAGCGTCGCTTGTTTGACGTTACCACAAGATCACGTGTGACCCCTGACCTTAGTGTCTGGCTGACTGAACAATTAACGTCATTGTTTGAGTATAAGCATTTCAAAAAAAATATTGACTTTTTTACGGCTACACAATATAAAATAAGATATACAATATGCCATTCCATTTTCTTTGGTTATTAATATATTAACTAAAATGCACGCATCAATCTACGAAAAGACTCGGGGTTTGCCTAAGAGACAAAATAAGAAATTAGTCGCCGAACCGGAGTTGTAGACATCATGATTGGCACAGAAAAATTAAAATAGCACAAAATGATTACAGGCGGACACCTTAAATAAAAAAGTGCGAACAATATGCAAACAATGACAAAAGCGCGAGATGGAAATAAGTGGGAAGAGGCCTTTATCCAGCAGTGGAGAGAACAAGGCTGTAAAAGAAGAGAAGGAGTAAACAATTTTATTTAAATCGTACAAGAAAAAGTACACTAAACGGGTTGTGTGGCGTCGCTGGTTCGATTCCCGCCATTTGAAATAAAATAATTAAAAAAATATTTTCTGTAAATTTTGGCGGAGTGTTGTGACTGTTGTGTTATAGTTTTAATAACTTCCGTTTATATCCTCTCTTTTACATGGTGAGATGACCTTTAATAACTGTTTTTCTTCTTGTACCTTATCAGGTGTCGCCGATGTTGTCAATCACTTCTAAAAAGGCCCCTCTGTCTTGCGCTACTCGCTTTCTCCAAACACTTCATTTCAATTCAGTCTCTTATGTTGCGCAGCCAAGGCGTTTGCCATTTGCCAGGTCCACGCTGTCCCTCAATATTGCCTATTGGTACAAGTTGAAGGATTTTGCACTAGTCTCTATGCAGAATCTAACTTTTAATATTATTTAATATAAATGTATGAATTTTGTGTTGATGTTTGTATTTTTTAAATAATATTCTTAATAACATGTATATAAACAAAAAAATAGCTTAGGAATCATCAGGAGGTAAAATCACGTTACTTCAAGCAAAAGACAGAATATTCAGAAGATCAAAGAGGCATTGTTAAATCATTAATTTTCCTTTATTTATAAATATGATTTTATATTTTAAACCCGTTATAGCAAAAAAAAACAAAAAATCACCAATACGCCGGTCATATAAACAGCGTGCACTCCCGCCTACTGCCAATATCCGACTTATTGAGCGAATTTCTTCTTTTGCTTTTGTCTCTTTCACATTAACAGCGGCCACAGAACAGCGTCCTTGTCTGCCTGATTATAGTTTATTATTCGTGCTCCTTCTTATACACTAAAACAAATTTATTGTGGTATTGGTATCACTTTTATACGTAAAATTATTATTTGTCTATGCAAAAAGATAAAGGACAAATATTTTCGGTATTGAAATAACATCCAGCATATTTATACAAATTTTGCTTTCCAAATCCGATGTAAATATATCAATTTGAAGATTACAAGATATACAACTTTTTAATTAAAATAAATAAGAGAGAAATGTCAAGTCTTGTATTGTATGTATACACGTGTTACATCATAGCCACACAGGAGTTTAAAAAAAATATATTGAAATTTGCAGGACATGATTATTAATAACCTAAAAATAGTGATTTCAGCCTTCGTTTGTATTTTACACCATAAATGTATAAATAATGTCGGCTTTTAGTTTATAAAGTTATCTGTCCCCAAAATAAAAGGAAAATGATAACTGGTCCTAATTCAACACAATTATCTCATTGTTGATTCGATCGTAAAAACACTTGAATGTGCTTAATCAAATAATCGGTCGTGATTGGCGCTCGGAGTATTAAGCTTTGAACCGTTTGGCAATGAGAGATATAACCGTATTATGGATTGTTCAAACAAAATTAAAATTTATTCAGTAAATATAAGGTCTGTGAGGTGTAATGAAATACAATATAAAACTGCGAATATTAATAGTACTTCATGTTTTCTTTTTTCCCTTCAATTCGTCAGCGCTTAAAATCTTCATGGGTTATCCCCGATCACTGGATTACGCAGTTTTAATCGGTTCATGTTGAATTTAAAGCCAATTTTTTTCGTTTTCAATATTGTTGATTCATCTTCGTGCGGTGTGGATATCCTAATCAAACTCGCCTCCATCGGCCTCCGTGGTGTAGTGGTTAAGACGCTTGACTCACTTACGGAAGGTTCCGGGTTTGATTTCTGGTGAGAAATGTGTTTTTTTCAAGCCTGGGTGTTTTCTGGTGTAATTCGCCACTGTAATTGGGCATCCTGTCCTGTTGTGTTGCAATAATAAAATAAATAAAAATAAAATAAACTTCAGAACACATTTTGTGGTCTTGTCCCTTTTACCCTCTCTATGATAACCGAATGGAGCTACTTGCTACTATCCGTCGCCCTTTTATAAGTCCTGTTGGATTTACAGATCTGGTGGCTTCCAAAAATAATTTTAAGGCTTGTAAAAAGTTTTGTTTTAATTTTGGTAAATTGATCACGTCCAATCAATTTAATCCTAGTCAGTATAAAAATCACTTCCCTCTCTTCTCAATCCAATTAAGTGCGTATTGTGATCTTTTGGATTACCTTCTTTCAGCATAAAGATGCTAAGGCTACTAGATTACAGAGAGCTTCTTCCGGCAGCTTTTCTTGTTTGGCAACGAGCAAATTTTCCGTGTACGTGGGCACCGCCAAGGACACTTACGTCCTCAGATGCGGTGAGCGGTATATGGTGGGCAAGCTGTTAATTCAAAAAGTACTTAATGTTTTATCACATCCTTTTACTTTTGTTCACTCTACCTCATAGTCCTTACGCTCCACTTCACATTCCTTCGTAAAAATAATTAAACGCTTATAGTTCATGGTTTACCTTTTCGTTCTCATTCTCAAAGCACCTTCTTAATTCCCATCCATAATTCTCCCTTTTCAACTCATAAAGCGTCCATTTGGTTCGCGCCTGAAGAAACACCTACTTTCTAATCCTCAATCTCTCCTCTTTTTTACCCCTTTATTCTCCCCTTTGCATTGAAGACTATTAACGATATTAATTAACTTAGGTATATTTCCTTTTTTTCTTTTTCTTTTATTAGTGTACACGCCACAAATGCCGTATATAAACACAAACATTAAACATAACAGTGTTTTATTACAAAACGATGAAATAATAAAAAACAATGCATTTACAAATATTACACAGTTGTTTTATACATTTTACCATATAATAATACTTTTCAATGAATTATACTAAACAACAATTTTTCGAGCTTGTTTAAATTTTTGTAGACACAGACTGGATTCAACCACTAGGTAGCTGTTAATATAAACATAATACAACAGATATGAAGAGCATTTTAGAGACGAAAATAAAGAAGTCTAGGTATCCACAAAGCTTATGACCTGGCTTTGACTGGTTTAAATGGCCACTTTACACACTGTGTAACATTTACCATTCTGACTAAATTTGAACATCTTTATTTTTATATATTTATTTATTTAACTTTTTTTACATTATTTTATTTGTACATTGGCAGGTTTAATACAGAATGGCTATTTCTTCCAATCAACCAATAAAATATAAGTTTTATTTTTATATATTATTAATATTCAAAGCATTAACTTTGTGGTCCAACATTTTAATATTATGTTAATAAAATTTGTATAAAACCACTCACCGACTTATCTGTCTACCGGTTTCGAGACGTAACCCGTCTCTTCGTCAGGACAACAACACTACACCAACATGCAAATACCACTACACACCTTCACCATAGTAGATTTGCAAAAATATAAAATCGACATGCAGGTTAGACAAGTCATTGTAATGGTCACCCTACCCTCCCCCTCCCTTTTTCCTCCTTTTCCGATTATTAATCGTTTTGAAATATTAGCTTCATAAGTCATTAACCCTCGGTGGTGGCGTAGTGAAGCATGTGTCTATAATAACATAATATTTATTTTTATAATTCAAGTTACAGAACATATTCAAAAGAAAAAAAAGATTAAAAAGCTAAATATATATAAAAAATAGAGGTAAACGTATTTGTTTATAAATTACCTTAAATCAAAACTCAATGGGAAAAATGAAAAAAGAAGAAAAAGGAAAGGAGGAGAGATTAAGGAAGAGAAAGGAGATGTTTCTTCAGACGTGATTTAAATAGAGAGAATGTAGTTACATCTTTGATGGAGGATTGGAGATGATTATTCATATATTCCTTCGATTCTTCCATCTGTCGACGTTTGTGACGTTAAAGAGCTAAAACCTTTATTGTTGCGGGTGAGATTAATATGATTGAATTATTTCACCTACATACTAGGCAACGCCTAAAAATATTTTTCAATTTTTATACTTTTTCTTGGAAACTTCGCAGTCAATCAGAAATAGTAAAAATAATGAATTCTGTATTTGTTGATATTGTTGCAATGTATGTTGAATGCTTTAGTTATAGTGCAAACTCTCTCGTGCTCAGAAATCAGGGGTCCTTAACAATTTTGAAAAATAAATTTAATAAAAAATAAAAATAAAAACCTTTTTTAAAAACTAAATATTAAAAAAATTTAAAACTATAAAATAAAAAATCTAGCTTTACGTATATATACTATACACATTTTGATTTATCGTGTATTTATTCAAAAAAATATTTTTACAAACCAACATTGATATTTAAACAGCAGTCTGAAAAAAATATTTTAAAGATAAACTTTTAAAATCAAGCGTATTCATTAAAAGTTAAAGTTAAAAAATTCAATAGGAATAAATAGCTTGTAATTGATAACACATAGATATTTCCTATGCACTCTCTTAAGTTTTAAAACGAATGAACGCCGTTAAATGGGCTCCATAAACACATCCTTTGCCCTATTTTTGTTTCCATTTTGTTTAAATTTCTTACATACATTTAGTCCGTTATATTCTTAGTAATTCTAATAAATCTATGAAAGAAAAAAAAATAAACAAACTCTCTATTTAAATACGAGCGTTTTACTCCATGCGCTCTTTTATTTTTAATTATTTTTTAAAAAAGGAATAACCCGCTTAGCTTATATTGTAGAGGTAATGAAAACATCACCACAACACCCAGACCAATTGATAAAAAATCTTTCATGAATTTTTTTCTTGCAACTGACGGGAATCGAACCCGCGACGCCAGTTTCACAGTCTAAGCAACTGCGCCACGACGCCTGTATAATAAATGTGTCTTATAAATTTGATTCTGAGGATATGTCTTCTGAGTATATGGCGGCCTCCGTGGTGTAGTGGTCAAGACGCTTGACTCACGCTCGGAAGGTTCCGGGTTCGATTCCCGGTGAGAACACAAAAATCAAAATGAATTTTTCTCAAGCCTGGGTGTTCTGTGATGTAATTCACCACTGTAATTAGGCTTATTGGCCTGTAGTGGTGCAAACATAAATGAAAATGAAAAATGAAAAATATGTACATAAAACCGAGTTTCAATTTATTTTGAAATTAAAAATGAATAAAAAAACATGCAACATAATAAATATAGGTTGAGAGTAAAATTTCGTCTTCACAAATTGATGGATCAAACCCAACACCTCAGATATGGCAGGCAAACGCCCATTATGGTACTCCATGAGGCCGACTAATCTCCACTCGATTTCTTTTTGCAGGATTTTTACCTGAGAGTAGCTATTGAATTAAAAACACTCGTCAGGATTTAGCTTATATCATACGAATGCAAACATGGCACAGGTAAATAAATTTAGTAAAAAAAAACGCGACTCAAATTCATTAATCTAAGGTATGTTTGCGTACCGTGTGGATTCGTATGATCCTATCCGTCTGAAATAGACCTAAGACTTTACTTTTGTTGCCTGCAGTTTTTTCAACTTTTTCTAAAAAGATGATCACTCTGTGTGCATAAACTGAAATGACATTGCAAGGCCGAATTATTGTGTATTTTACAGAATAATGTTATTACAACAAGCAAAATGCTTCTACATTTTCATATTTAACGAGTAAATATAAATAAAAAACGAAATAATGACAAGCTGTACAAATATACGTGGATAGTAGGTTTATTAACAGACATACATATATTAATAATGCACTTATACAATTAACATAATTTATTAATAAGTTTTATTATATTACGTACAAGCAATGAAACTATTAATAATTACTTTTTTTGTTTCAGTAGGGTCATATAAATCCACACTAATATTATAAATTCAAAAGTGTGTTGGCGCTTCCTTGACGTCTCAACGGAGCAACGGACTGACATATTTTTTGCAAAGGGATACCCAAAGAGGTGAGAAGTAAAATTGGATAATTATTTTTCATCTAGAATTTTTTTTTGCATAATACAGGTTTATCATCAATGAGCAGCATTATTTGAAAATAAATAGGCGGTAAAGTAAAGAACAAATACAAGTATAAAAGTTAAGAATAAATTAAATGTATATTTGAAGCACTGAATAATGGTTGTTTATCATACAAAAAAAATACACTTATTTTTTAAACATTAATTATTTATTTAGTAAGAGACCGCTTTCGGAAGTACGCGTGCTCCTTTATCAGTTATATTCTTTTGTTATATTATATATCTCAATTTTACACACTTTGAAAAACGAGAACTGTATTTATTATAATAGTCTAACGTCTCTTTACCCAAACCACACTCAAACCCACAAATCAATTTTTATAAATTTATTCAATGAAATCCGGGTAAATCAGTATGGGGACAAGGCTGATATATTTGGTTCTGGACTTGATAGTTATAAAACGAGTCTGATTTCTTTTTTTCTCTCGCAATATTATTCTTAAACTTTTCTTTATATTTTAAAATGTTTTTCCTTTTTTTGTTTTTTCATATTTATGTATTTATTTCGTTAATATTTTTGGTTGCTTATGTGTATTTACCTACTTGTTAATATTGTTATAGTTATGCATTTTTATGATTTTTTGTTATGTTCAATATATGTTAAAGGCAATTTATGCCGTTTATGTAAAATAAATAAATAAATACATGTTTGTATTATTTCACACAGAAAATCGCAAATTTGGTTATTCAAATGTTAATTTAAATATGTTATTTAAAAAACGTTTTTACTGTTTAACTATTTAATTTAAATTTCAGTCAAGCAACTCGTTTTCGGAAAAAAAAAATAGTTAAAAGAATTCAAACCGTCAGTGATCAATCAGAAAAATCAGTTTTGATTTTTGTGTTCTTATCGGGAATCAAACCCAGAACCTTCCTTGCGTGAGTCAAGGTCTTAATAATTACACCACGGAGGCCAATTTTTTAATTTTATTTGAGAGCACTAGGCAATTAGAACATTGTGAATCAAAAAGTATTGCTGAAGGGCGGTTGGCGGTTTCATCTTTTATAATGGAACTAATACATACATCAGCGAATAACGTTTATCTAATAGGGAAGTTGGAAGGAAGACGAATTGCCTCTTATAAGGCATTCCGTGTTCCTATGACTGCTTACTTAAAATACTTGAGTTGGGTCCAGACCTATTTGCCAAGGGCAAGATGCTTCCAAAACTTTTTCTCTCAACGTCAAATTATCTTGCGTTATGTGATGGGTCCTTTTTAGATAATTTCTAATTAACTCTCAATTTTTGGTGAAACATGCTAAGAAGCCCAATTACATCACAGAACACCCAGGCTACCAAAAAATATTTTGTATTCGTAGTCTTACTGGAAAAATCAGTCTAGAAGCCTTAAGCGTGAGACAATTGTCTAAGCGTTGTTTTGTCCACGAGGTCGCCATTTTATTTGAAAATGATATTAATTGAAAAGTTTGTTTTTTTTACGATTTTCTACAAAACATTGCAGCATTTAACCAATTGGACTTATATTCATTTTATTTTTAACTTTTGCGAAATATTTCAACATCATTCTTATAAACAATAATATATCTCACAATAAACCAAAAACAGACTCGTGTTGGTCAAGGTTTGTAAATATTTTTTCCCGGCTGTTTGCGTGTGGCTTACAATGCATGTACAAATAAAACTGTGTACTTAAAAACACTTAAGTATTATTTTTCATGATTATATATGGAATGCATAGGATGTAAGATAAGGTTTGAAAGGAGGCAGAAATAGGATTCAGGAAAAAGAGAAAATATATTATCAAAAATAAATAGTTCTGTGTAATATTTCAAGCGTTTATGAAACCAGAGAACATGCATTTTTTATGTTAAAAAGTAGTTCAGTCAAGACTCAGGAACCTTTTACAGAACACAATATAGTTAAACACAAATTGTGTTAAATTATGGATCTAGTAGCTAGAAATATCAGCAAATTATAATTTAATTTCAAAACAATATGCCCAGCTAATTGAAATATAAATATATGTTTGTTAAATTATAAATAAAACCAAGAAGTCGCTTTAAAAGTCCCTGAATTTTGTGATATTTTTTTTTTGATTAGTGACTTATAATATCAAAAAAAAATACTGTACACAATGTGTTACTAGTTAAAACCGTGTATTTGAATAAAAACACAAATACGTTTTTTTAAAAATCATAAATGTATTAGATAAATAATGCATGCCTGGTTTCAAAAGAGTCATCTACTAGAAAAAACCACAAATTAAAATTCGAATAGGAACTGTCAAGTTACCGATGTTTGGTACCAAAGTTTTATAACACAGCTGTTAAACGATTAAATCGATTACCAGTTACCACAAGGATTGAGAGAACCTAACAATTTTGAAACATGAGAACAGGACGTATGAATTTTAAAAAAAAAAATTTAGAAGATCTTCAAATTAATAATATCAGTTGATCCAGAAAATGTGTCTAATGTATTTTTGTAGCGTAGATTTGTAATATTATATGAAGATATTTTTTTTTATTCATTTGTTTTTTTTAGACATGTATTATATTATTTCTTCTTCTTTTGAGAATAATATATTCGTTTATAGTGTAAATATTGTAATAAATTTTGTTAATTGCTTCTACCTGATTTTTTTTTCCAAAAACTTCTTGCGAATATATTATTTAATTTCGCTTAATAATATATTTCCTCAATAAATCAATTAAATGCGTAAAAATGCCAGAAATTTCCACAAATAGTTCTGAATGAAAAACGTTATCTAAATTGTGAACTAAAAACGTTCAATACTTATTAGTGTTAAGTGAAAGATATACTATTTGGCACAAAAACTTTGTCAAAACAGTGAATAAAGCAGAAAATTTGGGGTAAATAATGAGGAGAAAAACACAAATCAATCACAATAAACGTTACATAAAACGACTCAGGATATTTATAAGTTTTCTATGATAAAAGTTTTAGAGTACATGTAAAGTCCGGTGCGAAGAAAAAGTCTGATGGGGTCAGAATATCACCCCCTTTCCATCAATAACCCTCACCCCTCGCCGTGCCAATATCCAGATATAACTTAAGCCTTCGATTTCGTGAAGAGAAGACCCAAATATTTTTCACCGGTCCCAAAAAGGGCTCTTGTATCAAGTAGTGTTGGAAATTTATGCTTTTTTTTTTCTTTTAAAAGTATCCTGACAAAGTCGCATAACATTTTGAAAACTTTTACAAAATGCATTTTTAAATAAACAATTTATAACATTATCATAAATATATTTTTCTAGGAATGGAGAGCAATGCATTAGAAATGTACGCGCAGTGCGTCTGGATTATGTGTTAGCTAACGCTTTCGGTGCCAGTCTAGAAACAGTAAAACATTGCGATTCAAAAAAGCCTTTAAGATCAATATTTCGTATCCACCTTGACAGGAATCGAACCCAGGACCTTAAAAACAGTTGAAAAATACGTCAACCACTACGCGATGAGGCGGACTTATCTCCACTTGATTTCCTGGGTAAGTATTATACCTGAAAGCAGCCATTTACTCAAAAGTACTCGCTCAAGGTTTTGGTTTTACATCTCAAACAGAACTGTATTTTTCATCCGTCAGGATACAAATACAACTGCTTTTTACTAACTTATGTCTGCTAAATGCTTTCTGAAGAATACTAACCGCTATCTACAAACTAGATTCGAGTATCTGCTGACTGTTATCATTTTAACTGTCGTAATATAACTTGATTCTGATATGATATAACATAAAATAATATTAAACCTTTATTTAACAACTTCAACTAGCATTTTTCACTAATCACAATTCATTAAAACGCTAATGCCAATTATTAAAATGAAAATTAATTGGAAAAATATAACTGGAAAACAGTTTCTGCTACAAAGCAAAAATCTACCCCGCACGATTAAATAAGATAGGGTGGATTGGTTTTGTCGTATTATAATTTATTTTTAAATCTCTACTAGATTTCTTCAAGCATTTTTTTTACCTGTGAGTAGAAACGAAATAAGTATAATTATTCAAAAATGAGTATCCACCTACGCTAATTTTGCTATGGTTTTGGTTTGGTTTGGCTTTGATTGGGACTTTTTTACTGAAGACATTTTTATGACCGCGTGTTGAATATCAATTCGATTTATTTTTTTCTAGAATATTTTAAAAACACCTATTTAAAAAAAAAACATTCATTATTTGTCGTCTTCTTCTTTTTACCAAATTTAATTCCCTTTTTGTATACGTAATGGATTCAATAATTATACCTCAAATTAATTTATAAGACGTACATTTCAAAGAAATATGTTATCTATACTGATGTAGACATTTTAAAATACGCAACAAATACTTACAAAAAAAATTTATTCATAAGCTTGAATAAGTATGTATTACATTTTAAATTTTAGTTTTGAAAACTTGTTTTTTTTAAATAAATATTTTACTGAGTTTAATACCCACGTGTTTTAAAAAAGATACATGTATTAAATTAGACAAAAAAATAGATAAAGGTTATACAGCAAACATCCCTCTTCTAGTAACTGTCTTTTCAGATCACTGTCAGTCACTTCGAACCCCTAAACTTGCGACCCCTCATTTTCCTTCCTTGTACAACTAGTAAGAAGGCCTTTGAGCTCTCGATGGCTTTTTATAAGATGTGTTTTTAATACAATAATGCACAACAGAGTTGACACCAATCTCATATACTTTTTATGTTTTTTCACGTATTAAAAGCTTATTGCGTTAATTTTTAACTTCAAAATAGCAAAAAGTGGACTGCCGTGTTTTATCATTTAAGCCACAGATTTATTTGCAGTGAATTAAATACAACTGATAAAAACGCAATAAATTATTATTCGAAATTCATCTAATATTCGGGTTACCAAAAAAGTGGCCAAAAATGTGCATAATCGCAATATCAGCGCACAAATTAAAAGTTCAGTTTTGCGTGATTAAATGCACGTACACAAAAAAGGTATTCAAAAGTGCAATTTTTAATCATTGGCCTTCAGTGTACATTGACATAACAATGTGACGTTGCTAGTTATATTTTCTTATCAATGGATTCAAGATATCAGATCGAGCGGTCATTGACCGATTAAGTATGTGTGACATTGGAAACATGATTATTTTTTTAATGTCAGCGTGCATTTATTTGATATCAGAATAGAAATTAATTACATTTTTACCTATCTTCTTATCTGAGTTAAAGTTATGAATGTAATTAAAAAACACAAAATAACCAATTTATTTCTGACTTAAAGAGGTACCTGACAAATTTAAATACCTAGGTAGGGTTTTACTAGAACTTTTATTTGGTAAGTATTTCTGGCATTTCTAAAAATAATAACAAAACATCCTAAATTTAAAAATATTAAATTAAAAAAAAAATTGAATTGTTTGTATAAATGCACTAGTTTAATTAACTATTGTGTCTATAAAATAATAGGTAACGATTGAAAATATTTTTGACATCAATAACTATGAAAAACAAAACAGTGAGTTAAATAAAATTTAATGTTAGCAATTTTAATTTAACAAAATAAATAAAACAAATTTGTTTTATAAAATATAATTTAACATTTCTTAATATGAACCATTATTCTTAAGTTATAGAAGGCAATGCACGATGCACCTGTAATTGTAAATTGGTATGATCATCATCAGAATTCTTCTTCCCGGATCCGGTGGCGTATCAAGGTAAGGTGTTTAGGCCTACGCTTTAGGTGTCACTTCAGGAGCAACGAAATATTGCTGCTTAAATAAACCTGTTTAATCAATCTATCACCTCCACCCTACCACTTCAGTACGAGGCAGACTTATATACACTCGATTTCATTTTTTAGGAATCGACCTGAGCCATCGAGTTGAAAACTTTTGTCCAGGGTTCTGGTTCTATTTCACACAGATAACTGTATTCTTTATCCGCCTGGATGCAGATAATGTATATGAAGACTATTTGATTTGTTTTGCGCTTCACATCCAGTCTACGGATTATAAAATTGCAAAAAAAATATTCTTTAAGTGTGTTAATTTTTAATATTTTAAAAATAATTTTAATTATTCATAAATACATACATAAAATACAAAAAAAAATGCTTATTTTCAGGAAGCTTGCTAAAAATTAATTAACACGTGCTTATAGAACAAAATATCATTAAATGGGTAAGTTAAGTGCTACCGGATTGGATGTAAACAATGTTTTCTTACACGCGGTAATAATCAAAGCATTTTTAGGCGAAGTTTCTCGAAAATGCACAAAAAAAGAACTACATTGAATGACGTCACGTGAATTTGTGAATCGACTAGTTATAGTGTTGTGGTTGATTTACGGTTAACGGGATGCCAAATCGCCTATCAACAGAACTCACCGTAGATGATTGTGACGTCACAAGCGGAGAAATTACAAATGCCCTTAACTTTAAAAAAACCGAAGCGCTTATAGTGTGATAGATAAAAAAAAATTAAAACATTTCGCTTAGTTTGATAGTCTACTTACAAAAAATAAAAATCCACTGAACTCCATTATTCTCAATATTATAATGGTGATGTTTGTGTATCAAAAAGTGTTATATGGTTTACTTAGATAAGGAAAATGTGTTTATAAAAAAAAAAATATTCATTTACTTTTTAAAGACTTTTATAAATTTGTTATTACATAACTTTACATGCAAATACGTAGGTGAGTATAGTGAGTCATACTCAAAAGTTAAATGTTATCTTTAGGATAGGTCACCTTCCGATATTTCGATAACATAATTAATCTTATAAATGTAAAGGTAAACTATTATTAACTTAGTCCAAGCTTCAATACGCAGTTATTTTTAACCTTTGCTATGTGTCCGTTTTGAGGTGAAGTCTTTTTACTAAAAGTAACGCCACGCGCCGTCGCCGTTTCAAAATTATATTTGCAAAAAATGACCGTTTTAATGTATCACAATTTCAAACTGTTTATTATGGATTGTATTTTGAACAAAGAAAAACTCTAGAATTACGAATATATATTCTACAATACTTCGACTGTGCTGAAAGTACTATTAACTCAGGTTTCAAATTGTTTATTGGAATTCAAATTTCGCATTGAATTTTATTGAAAAAGGATGAAATTTTTATGGAATTAAATCTTTTACTTAAATCTTAAAGTAGGGCACACATATCAAACATATTGTTATATGTGTTCTAATTATAACATTGCAAAGATATTTAATTTATTAATTGTTTATCACATATGTCTTGACCATTATTTTAAATTTTGATATGTTTTATTTTTTTTTTTTTTTTTAAATTTATGATGCGAATGTGTCTGGTTGTAGAAGTCGAGGAAGGCCGAAAAAGACATGGCATGATCAAGTACAACAAATTCTTGAAAGTGGTCATGTGAAAAGTCGGAATAATCGACGTGCGTGCATGAGAAGATGTATGAATGTGAAGGAAGCAAAGGAAGTGTGCCAGGACAGAGTGGGGTGGCGTTCTATCCTCTCTGCCTACCCCTCCGGGGAAATGGCATGATGGTTAGTTAGTTAGTTAGTTAGATATGTTTTTTTCTTCATAAATATTTTTTTCCATTTCGTAATTCTTTTTAATTGCTTTAAATAAAATTGAATTTTGTGACTTTGCCTTTTAAAAAAAATTTTATTGTGATAACAATTGATTTCACTTATATTTATCTAATTCTTGATGAAATTGTACATTTAAGTGTACATCCTACTTCCATTGTCCATAAGGGCAGTTAGTGAGTACTCATATAACATTGCTTTTAAAAAAATGAGATTACCTACGGATTGATGAGTGGATCAGGGCAAATAGGTTAAAGGGTGTTTTTATTTCGATAGTCAAATGGCAGGAGAGACCATCTGTAATTTTCAAAAATTTTCAGGAGAGCTAAAATACGTCTCGATTTCAAAACTTTAATCCACAAACTAAAATAATTTAGTGTTGCTTTTCAATAATAAATTACCATTCTAAATGACGCTATTTTTTTTTCTGCGTGTATTTACTGAAATCTTAATTAAAAATTTTGAAAACTTAAACATGGACAATAATACAGATGGTCCCTTTTGTCATCTGACTACCGATTTATAAAACGTTTCAAATTGTAAGTTTTTGTATCGTTTCATTATGTTCAATATGTGTTAAGGACATGTTTCGAAATAATGCATTTTTTTTTTCTTCGGTATGGGACATCTCAGTGAGAGAGGAAATAATATGTATAATTTTTAAAAAAATAATTCGTTAAGCTTAAAACCATAAATTAATAAATATGAATTAGCAGAGGATGTTCGAAAGCATGAACGTGTTCAAAATGCGACAAATTAAAATTTTGATGTTACGGGATCGTTGATAAACAATTAAGAAAAGACGGTCAGGCGACATTTAAAATAAATTATAAATAACTTGTAAAATAAATTAATAAGGTGTGATTCACCCAACTAATGTATGACAGGACAACAAATGTTGAAATGAGACAAATGCGCAACTCTGAGACAGGTACAATAATGTATAAATTATTGATAAGATTGAGAATGGGTCCCAAGGACGGTTTGATAATGTAGAATAGACAGATGAAAAAATAATGGTAAAACAGATATATTTCTAAAACAAGACAAGGACAGTTGAGACAAATGAACCAGGGACTGAAATTATGTAATAAACTACCAGACAAAACTAAATAAGACAATATGAATTTTGAAGAAATAAAAAAATATTTTCTTAAATTTATTTAATCCGTAAGGGTTTATAAATAATATTTTTAAATGAAAAAAAATATATATTGTGAGAATAAATTGTAACGAAGAACAAAGACGATCAAAAAAGGCGTGGCATGATCAAATTAACAAAACTCTTGTTATATATCAAGAGCAGACACAATTGAAGGGCATGTATCACAAGATGCATAAATGTAAACGAAGCTAGTAATGTATTTCAGAATTTGAGAAAGGTAAAACGAGTGGGAAAACACCCGCCTAGAGGTGTGGTGGTTAGTGTGTTTGCCTACCAATATTTAGGTCCCGAGTTTTATTCCTGAGAAGGTGGCCAAACTTACTAGCTCTTTGCTCGATGTATTATTACAGTATTTTTTGTTATAAACTTTTTCAAATAATTTTTTTGTCGCTGGAATTCCACTCGTCGTTGCGTTTTGTAGCTGCAAGACTTTTTGTGATGCTAGCTTTCATACTATATCTAAATTGAACTTTAACTGGTAAACAGGGTCAAGATTTTTAACCACCCGTGCGCTATGTAGCTGCAGGACATGTAATCTAGATTATATTTGTAAACGATTGTTTTTAAATTAAAAACACTTTTTATTCATTTTTTTGTGCAGTGTAAATGAGGGCTACATTTCTCAGTGTCCGTGCGTTATATAGCTGCAAGACGTGTTGTAATCTAATTCTTACCACACGTTGTAAAAATCCGATTGTGGTCCCGTGGCTAGAGGTTCAAACCCCACTCTACCCCAACTTGATTTTCATTTTGTAATAGTGAGTTATTTACAATTCGTTAAAAATGGCCACCAAAATTGAAATATTTATAAGAACGCTAATATTTCATTTTTTCAAAAATATTTATAATTATTAAAAACTAATCTTAATTTAAATTGGGAATTAGAATCCCAACCGCCTATGAGCTCTGTAACTGCGAGGCGTGTTGGGATGCTTATTTTACAGCGCCCTTGAGGTGATTTACATAAAAAAGCGATATATAAATTATCTTAAATAAATAAATAAAGTCAACAAAAAATATTTACAGTGCTAAGATATTTTACTTAACATAATTCAAGAAGTGGAAGAGTTGAGAAAATGTGGATGTGTAAATGTGGAAGGTAGCCACTTAAACCAGCCGATGACAGGTCATAAGCCCTATTAATGCTTAGATTTTCATACTTCCTTCTTAAAAACGTTTTTTCTCTGCGTCGCAACAAATAAAGTTCTTAAAAACTTCCTAGTGAGAAAATTAAACTTGTCCGAAAACATTTGAATAAACTCAAAACATCGTTGATAAAATGTAGGTTCATTAATAATCGAATAATCGTTGAATTTTCAATTAAAATTCGATAGTAATTAAGATTACGGTGTATTGGTTTCTTACTTCTTATGCGAATTGAATTTTATATATTCCAGAAGACCAGTTTTATTCAAATGAATGAGAAAATATTATTTCTGTGTACATTGATAAGATTGAATTTCTTAGAAACTCGCAATAGGGCGGCGTAAAAACTTCTTGGAGAATTTACTTATTAAATTTTTGCTCAACTGAAAGAGATCAAATTAAAACTTGATACGTTTAAATCAGTCGCTGAAAAAAGATGTCGAGGATGAAAAGAAATATGTTATTTGATTAGTTTCTCGCATTTTTGATACGTTGACAGGCATGGAGCAATTTTTCATTATGATTTATGATTAATGTTATTTGTATTTATGTTATTAACGATTGGAAATTAATTAATTATTTAGCAAATATTTATGTTTTTTCACAAGCATCTGACGACGAGCATAATATTGGTTCTGAAAGGTGAATGACTGTTTAATAAGTTCACAATTGGATGGTGTTATGCGGAAATGAGTTAAGCTACACCAAACTAAAACAGAGATAATTAGTGTTTTTTTTTAAAAACCTTCTGTCGATGTGATGTCACACTTTTCCACATACTATGGTAAGTATTATTATTTTACTCTACTTGATAGCAGTTATTTGTTAGTTCATATAAAACATATTACGATTGAATGGATTTTATGCATTCAACTTCAATGAATAAATAAATAAAATAATTTAAGTTACTTGCAATTTTTGGTTTATTACACACGAAAATACAAAGATGACACAAATAATATTTGAGTAAATACTGGTGAAAACAGCGAAAGACGAGTGACGTGTTACGCGCCCTTATATAGGTCCATTGGGCAATGTGGCCATAGACAACAACACATCATCGTCTCTCACTTTCTGGTCCCCACACTATACTAGACTTGAATATCTAATTTAAAAAAATATATCGATGTAAAACTATTAAAAAACATATTTATCCTTGCTACGCGAAGAATGAATGTGACGCCAATAGAGCAACGAATCTGTATAAGAGACAGCACGAAGATAGCATTCGTAACAAAAAAAACAAGGACGCAGTTTTGTGGCCGGTGTATGTGTAAAAGAGATTCATTGAGTTATTGGTAGTGAGCGGGGGAGCACTCATGTAAGATGACTAACGTCTTTACGATTTTAAAATTATTTTGCTAAAACAGGGCGAAATTATATTTTTTTAAATTATGGAAAAGGAATGTTTAAACAGTTTTGTTTCTATGTTTTTTTTTAAATGTCTGATCTTCAGGATATTCCGTCTTTTGCTTGAAGTTATCACTGCGCGCAAAGGAATTATTTGCCGCAGCCTTTAAAAATTAAAATAAGTTGCTAATTTTTGGCCTTGCTTAGGCTTAGTCTGCAAAATGTATGTTTTTTTTATTTTTTTATTATTTTTATTTATTGGGGATATCAACAGTAATATATGTAACAAAAATACAACAAATAAAATATACAGAGAATAAAACCAATGACAGATATTCACAGAAATACATTAAATACACGTACAATACATACTAGTGTGCTTGTGTGAGTGTAAGTGAGTGAGAGGGTGGGTGAGTGGGTGTTATATTGGAATGAGAGTGGACATGTGTGTAAATATTGCACAAGTGTCAAGTGTCGAAAATACAAATATATTTAAAATATTAAAAATTAGTGATAAAATATAATAAAATAAAATAAGATAAGATAAAATAAGACTTTATTATTGAAACTAAGTATAAGACAAAAAAGTATTTTTTAAGACGCGCATTTTAAATGTTATTTTTTTACAATCAATAAGGAGAAAGTTCAAATTATATTCACTAACAAAACGTATAAGTGGAGAGTTCTGGGCATAGTTCGTACGAACTGCTGGCACATGAAATAGAGAGCTCGACGTGTGACGGGTGCGGTAGCCGGGGACATTTAATGATAACTCCGACAAAAGAGTCGGACTATCAAGGCGTCCACTAAGTATGTCATGAAGCACCCCCATGTCCAACAGTAGACGGCGATCTTGTAACTTCTCTAACTATAGTGTGAGGATCTGGCAGGATAGTCGGCTTAGGCCTTATTTAGGAACTTCTTCGTATTTGCTTATTGAAAAGGAAACCACAGAAAACTAATTCAGAAGGAATCGGACTATGACATCAACAGACCTTTCGTTCTACTTTTGTGTCCTGTTTTTATTTATTTTGACTATTACCTTTACTATTTTTACCATACATGATATAACCTCATTTGATAATTACAGTTGCATTTTTCAAAAATACGAATAAATGTTTAACTTCGCTGTTAAGTTTAATGCATGAGAAATACTTAATAAAACAAAAATGGTAAAAAAAAGAACAAAAAAGTTGTTTTACTAATTTTTACAGAACACTTTAAAAACTGTTATTTTTGTAATAGCAATAAAAGCTTGTCCAGGATGGGAAAATTTGCCGCGAAATGTTTCGCGTGAATTTATTCGCGCGTTAGCGAGATACTAAAGCCCTTAAAATAAAGCTTGATGAGAATGAAATTTGTCAGAAAAAGTAACGACATAACTTTGTAGTAACGTCAAAGGAGTTATTTATATTGACACACGAAAAATCATTCGTATCTGGCGTGTTAATATATTTTTTTTATACAATGCTTGACACATAAATCAACATTAATATATAAAATCAGCTTTAAAACTAAAAAAAATCTAAAATAAACCTAATTATTAACGAAGTTCTAACAAGGTTACATCATTTTGCAAAAACGTTAGAGATGGGACAAATTGATCAATGTAAATTGATCGAATAAAAAAATAACTCATTTGATGTTGTTCATAAAAAAAGTATAAATGTCCTATTTTTTGGTGAATAATTGTGTTAAACACACTATAATAGGCTTGTTTTAGCGTTTTTTTTTTATCAATTCTCGGAAACAGAGTTTCGTGGTTGCATGAAATAACTGATAAAACCGATTTGATCAGTGATTAGTAATTTCCCATCACTAATGAAATTAGTTTGACAGCTGTCATTCTAATCAAGCTATATTTTAAGGACTATAGGCGCCAATATATCGCGTCCACAAGAATCGCGTGCACTTTGCCGGACTCTAGGCTTGATTCGCGCGTGTTGTGCGCGAATCGAAATACTAGAGACGCCTTGTTGCGTCCAGATACAAGTTCTAAAGCAAAAATGTTTTAAACATTGTTTCTTTCGAAAAAAATGTATTTCAATCTGCTATTTATTCGGCCTCGTGGTGTTATAGTCAGCACGTTTGCCTACCATGAAAAGGGTCTCGGGTTCGATTCCCGACATAATTGATTTGAAACATTGATTTAAAAGAGTGTTTTCCGTGAAGTGTGAGATCCGTGAAGTGTGTAAGGCTGAGACATGCATTATTGACAGAATTAAGAAAGGGGTGCTGCGTTGGTTTGGACATGTAGAGCGAATGGACAGCGAAAGAACGACTAAAAGGATCTACGATGCAAATGTTGATAGATGCAGAAAACGAGGAAGACCGAGAAAGACATGGCACGATCAAGTCCATCAAATACTTGAAGATGGACATGTCAAAAGTAGGAATAATCGGCGTGCGTGCATAAGAAGATGTATGAATGTAGAGGAAGCGAGGTCTGTATGCCAAGATAGAGTGTTATGGCGTTCTATCCTCTCTGCCTACCCCTACGGGGAAACGGCGTGATGGTTTGTTGTTGTTGTTGTTGTTGTTTTCACACTAGAATATTTCAGGGTCCTTAACTTACCTTCGTGCAACAAAAATGATCAAGATACGCTGCGATTAGTGTACCAATGTAGTGCCGATTGATGCATCATTGGGTGGAGAAAGCGAACTATGGTGATGATTTTACATACAAAGTTATCAATTGAATATATTTTATCATTACGGAAAATTTTGAGAAAAAAATTTGAACTAAATTGAAATAAAAGCTTTATTTTCTAAACCAGACCTTAAAAATACTTTGAGATTTACTATCAATATGAATTCCTAATAATATTTATTAAACAATATTCATAAAACAAAGATTATGAGCCCAACAAAAATAATGAATAATTAAATCTACGCAACAGTCGGAATGTTTTTGACTTCGAAAAATAATATACATAAATACATTAGTTTTTATTTTATTTTACATACAAGAATCCAATTATGTATTTGACCAGTTTTAGTGATTTTTAAAGTACCGTAAAATTTTTCAGTTCTGTGGGTGTTTTTTGCAAATTAAGGAATGCCGTTTTTGTGATCGACATATTTTCAAAATGTGATTTATACAGTTTTTTGTATGAAAACGGTCTGGCTGTTTTTAATAGAAAAAATGTAGAATTAACCTTACTGCACCCGATAACATCAATAAGAAAAGAAGTTTTAGACAAAGAAAATAAGTTTATAAAAGATATGATTTAATTGCGGGTAAGCAAAATACATCAAGTCAGAGTAATTTTTACAGCATTCGAATAATGTAAATTATTTTGATTTAATCGGTTTTTTTTTGTCCCACACTCTGAACATTTTTTTTCATCTGCTTGGATGCGGAATAAATCAAAATAATGTTCACAAATACATGTATTTACGTTTTAATGTAATCCGGTCAAAAATTCGCCCCATTTTGAAAATGTGTAGAATTTGACGTTCCTGTAAACATTTCGATGTAAATGCACCTTTAGCGTCGGCCATTGGAGTTGTATTCGCTGACAGCTATGTGAAACATTTTCAGCAGACCCCTGCAATTCCACCCAGATGCGGTTCGGCAGGACGGAAAAATCTCCCTTCCAGCCGCGCGCATAACGGCGGTTTTAGCGCGGCCGGCTTGCGGCGGATGCGCATTTCGCGACGGTAAGCGCACGGTAAGCGCACGGTTTATTATTAATATCCAAAGCCGACGGGACGTGGACGAATGAATTTATTTAGCCTAAAATAGGCGCGGTAATGGCATGCTGTAAATCTCACGTGGAGATTTAATTGTATTTACTCAATATCTGCGAAAATATGCAACGAGAAATGCATGCAAAAATATCATCCGACGTAAATAAAACAAACCGTAGAATCAAATGTATTGCAACAGGAAGAAAAAACGTTTTTAAGAAGGATTGTAAAGGTCTAGGCATGTACAGGGCTAGTGGCTTGTCGTAAGCTGGTTTGAGTGGCCACATTTCAAAAATCAACAGATGGAAGAATTTTTTATTTGTATTTATTTATTTGTAAATATATTTTTATAAACCCCAAAGGATTACACACATTTGATAAAATATTTTTGCTTTTTAAATTATTTTTTTAATGTTAATGATAGTATTTTTAACGTCTTTTGTAAAGGTTGTCTGAGTCTTTTGTTTTTTTTTGTCTGATAGGTTATTGTATAATTTCAGTCCCTGGTTTATTTAGTCTGGACGGTCCTCGTCTCGTTTTGTATATAATATTGTTCTGATATTCTCGTATTGTGTCCATGTTCACTGCAATTTTTTTTCAAGTTTTAGTGCTTCGTCTAGAACTAAATCAGTGGCTAATTTATAAATAAGTTTTAAGGATTCTAGTCGAAAGAATTCAATTACATTTAATTGATTAGTTTGCTTAAAGAGTTCTTTAGTTGCTGTTAGATAAGGGGATTATAATAAACTAAGTTTTTATTTTTTTTATTTTGCTGTCTTTGTAGTCTGTTTATGTCATTTTGATTTCCTCTTCCCCATTGTAGTTACATGTAACATATTTTAGTTTTTACATAGACTTTATACATTAAATTTTTTGCGTTTTCATAACTCGTAAATTTTCAATAATTCATAAATTTGCTTACTAGTAAGACTAGTTGAACCATTTTTTTTTTCAGTTTTAATGCTGCAGAACAGTGCTTTACATTACAATTTGTTGCCCACTAAGTCTGAAGACTTTTCGGTGGGACACATTTTTTTTAAAGACAAGTTTTTTTTTACATTGTTTAATTTATACTGTACCTATTTATTTATTACCGTAAAACAAGTATTTGGAAGATATTTCAGACACTATAAAGTATGTAGAAAATATTTCTTCAGTTCTTGTTTTTCAACACAGATTGTTTTCAGGTCATCACCGGTGTTTGGCAAGGATGCGTCCTTGCACCATTCCTTTTTATTATCCTCACGGACATAATCGAAGGAAATTAATTCCACTAGATCGAAAAATATATTTGTCTCCTTCTCCCAAAAACACTGCCACCTAAAATATGGGGATAATGCGATTGTAATTGACGATCCAGCCAGGGATCTTCAGGTCACTAAAAACATGCTAAATAGGTACTTCGCATTCAAAAACCAGAAATGAAAAAACCCATGTACTTTGTGACACGTGCCTTGACTCTCGCAATCCCCTGGCTTTGTCAAACCAAATCATCAAAACGGTCGAGAGTTATCAAATACCTGAGAGTATATTAAGAAATTGCTATTAAGAAATGGATAGTTGAGGTGGGTTGCGCACGGATCGATGAGTGGATCAAGCCAAATAGGTGAAATGTGTTTACTGTTTATGAAATTTGTTCTATTGGTCTGTTTAAATTGGTTATGTTTGTTAAGATTATTTTAGTTTATATTGTTTATTATGTTTATGATAATTAAGTTGATAAGATTTATTACGTATTTCTATTAATATTATGTTAACTTTGTTAAATAACTAATTTAAGGCATGTTTTACATTTTGTAAAATGTTTCCCTCGGAACGGGACACCTCAGTGAGGGAACATTATTATGTATAAAAAAAGAATACAAACAATGTAAAAGTATAAATTAATAAATAAAAAATGTTACTGAAAATGGCAGCTTTAAAAAATAACTGGGAGTGTGGCTAGGAATTTTAGGCATAGCTTCCAACAGTATGAATGCCGTCTAGAGATCGGATATTAACTCAATGAAAACAAAATACCGCCTATATAACGCCAGCATAACACCTATTCTCCTCTATGGATGCAAATCACGGCATCTCACTAGGGCCCAAAACACCAAAATTTTGAGTTCCGAAAATAGATGCTTAGGATAAATCTTGGGTGTACGGTGGTTTGACTTTATAAAGAATGAAGTAATAAGAGAACGGGCGCAGCAAACTTCGGTGACAACTGTTTTCAAGCGGATGAAATACGATTGGCTTGGCCATGTACTGCGAATGCGAATGCAGAGATGCAGAGGAACTAGACGCAACTCGACAAGCAGTATCCCGCGTATACAACAAATACTATCAAGAACAATATACCTAGATATTTAGCACGTACGTTGATACAGAAAATACGCTTAGTATGTAGCTGGGTATGTATACTGAAGATATTGTTTGAATCGCGTGCACCCGAACGTTCTCAGTGAAAATTTTAGGAATACATATTTGAAGGTTTTTCTCGATTTTATAATATTTTTTTTGTAAGATTCATGTTATTTTTTGAAATTCAAGGGATGCGCCGCATCCACAGTATCTATGGACGGAACGCACCTGGTGTCGAGGTGATGATGAATTATCAACATAAATAAAACTCACAAGGAATATTGAAGAAATATAGATGGGCAAACGTAGGCCGAATGGTAAATATTACACAGTGTGTAAAATGGCCACTTAAACCAGCCAGCGACAGGTCAACTGTTGCAACAAAGTAAGATCTAAATAGCTACTTAGGGAGGAAATCCAGCAGGTCTGCAAACATTAAGACTTACTCAAAACATTGTTGAATGTTGGTATTCGTTCAACAACTATGGTAAATGTGTATTGTGTGATATGCATGTTTATGTAATTTGTGTCCTGACAAAAATACGGGTACGTCTCTAAACCAGTAAACATAGAAAATTCAGTAAGTTGTTATATAACCACTTAAATATTTTTTGGGTATAGGTATATCTGAAATATGTTTTCTTATCAAAATCAAAGGAGTCTTACAAAAAGCTGAAAAAACAAATTGGTATCCAACTAACTACAGGGCGGTCTAGATTTGGATTTCTTAAAGATATTTATACCTTTTACATGCACAAATTACGTTGGGGATTTGCGCATGACAGTAAACAATTTATATAAGTCATCGCTTGTTTGACGGGAGCAGTTGAAAATATTCAGTAATATGATGGTCTGATGACCACAAATCCGGCATTTCATATTCAACATTAATATTTAGGGCCATAATCTGATAAAAAAAAAAGTAAATCATACGATTCTGCTATTTTTATACTCAGTTTTTTTAAAATCACGCCATTAAAAAAATCTTATAAATATAAGAACAATTTTCTACGGTATTTCATGTGAAAAAATATTGTTAAAAGTTAAGCGTAACGAAATTATAATTACTTTCCGACTGGCAGATTACGCCTCTTGAAACAACGACTAAATTTAGTACTTGTATAAAAATGAACTGTTAAAATAAAATTTGACATTTCAAAGATAATGGATTAAATAAAAAAAATATTTAAGAGAAGTACAATTTAAAAAAAAATACATACATAAATTTGAAAGCACACAAATGTTTTGGTATTTTTCCTAAATTATTGGTAAATTATGTATTCAATGGTCATTGAAAAAATAATACGAAAGAGTATTGTAGAATAAACACTGTTTCATTTATTTTTTGTGTATTTTCCTCTTTTTTAAGAAAAATGTTTTGGTTGTAATTATTGAATTTCTACCGTATGCTTTTAGCAAAATTTTAATGCCTTTGAATTTCCTTATGCACATATATATATTTTTATTTGAACATAATGTCATCGAATTATTTACGTCATTAAATTATTAACTCCGAAAATTCTCTACTAAAAATATTGGTATTTTATTAATTTTAAAAAATATTACGGTTTTATTCCTAACAGAATTAATTTTTTTTTTATAAAAAAATATTTGCGTTCTTGTGATTAATCCAAGGATTTCAATTTCAGGGCCATTATTAACGACTTGTAAATAACTCACTTTTAGAAAATAGGAATCAAGTTGTGGTAGAGTGAGATTTAAACTTCGGACATTTGACCTTTGAGTCCGCAACGCCAGCCTCGGGACCACAACCCGACTCTTTCATACTAATATCCTTTTTTTTAAAACATGACATGAATTGGTTCAGCCGGATAAATCCTAATCACATAATAAAGGTTTCAGTTCTTTTAGTTCCCAAAAGTCAACAGATGGAAAAGTTAAAGAAATGAGAATGTTTAAATATAGGCAGAATGGTGAATGTTACACAGTGTGTAAAGTGGCCTTTTAAACAAGCCAATAACAGGTAATAAGCCCTGTAAACGCCTCGACTTCCATATTTCCTTCTTACAAATAAACAAAAAGAACTAATTATTGTCTTATTAAAAATGTTTTTGCATTACGTAATAAACAAACTTACATTGTCCGCAATCATTCAAAAACCTAGCTTTATAGCTTAGAGTATCCTGACGAGGATCCCAATAGGGATAAAATGCGAATTTATTACCTGTATCCTGTCATTCATTGGACATCCTGGCTTTGCCTTATCGATTTCTAGCATCTTTTTATACAAATACGTCTATCATAGCACTACCAGTACAAATAAATGCATTTTATGCGTTTTGCTTCTCAATACTTGGCATTAAAAGCATCCATTATGAATAAGGAATCACGGCATGCGTTAAAACCACATTTATCGTCGGTTTTTGAGAGTAGCTGAAGAGGAAGAAAAAAATTTGATAATATAATTTTGGACGATAAAATATGTTGTATCTTTTTTTTCTAAATGAGTAAAACAAGAGGACACAACAAAAAAATTATAACAAATTAGGCAATTATTCATAGCATCTTCACCGTAAGTTGCGTAAATATCGCGAGCAGCTTTATTCCCTAGATTGAACGCGACCAGACGGAGGCGTTGAAAATGCAATTTATACAATTTAAGTGCGGGCATATTGCCTTGGGGCAATTTCTTCCTATCTACGAAAACCATTCAGTTTGAGAAAATTACATGAAAAAATACATGTACATATTTTAACTAAATACAATTTTATACAACAATTGAAAACCAAAATGAACTAAGAAATTTACAATATACTCGAGAGGAGAGGAGAGGTGATAGGATGGAAAGAAAAAGGAGAAAAGAACAACTCAATTATTTAGATTGTGATATTTCAATCTTGATTTAAATGTAAATAAAGAAGGAGTTTCTCTAACATTAGTGGATAGATTATTTCACAATCAAGAGCTACTAGTGCGAAAGAAGAGGCAAGAAAGTTAGAGCCATGAAGGGATATTAAAAGGGTTCTGTCGTTACTAGAGTGAAGACGCCATGCAGGCGCCAAACAGGCGCCGAGACGCAGTTGGTTAGACGGCTAACTGGGAAACTGGCGGGTTCGATTCCCGCCAGATGCAAGAAAGAAATCCAAGAATTTTTTTTTCTCAATTGGTCTGT
This sequence comes from Micrasema longulum, assembly GCF_059751315.1. Classification (NCBI taxonomy): domain Eukaryota; kingdom Metazoa; phylum Arthropoda; class Insecta; order Trichoptera; family Brachycentridae; genus Micrasema; species Micrasema longulum. The sequence continues at coordinate 181,924 of NW_028277385.1, read as the reverse complement.
TGGGTGTTGTGGTGTATTTTTCATAGCTTCTTTCCATCGCTTCTGAAATAGAGGCTTAGCGGGTTATTCCTTTTTAAAAAAAAGATAATCCATGTTGTGATGGAGGTTAGAAGAGCTCTCTCAGATGAACAGGCAAAGTGGGATTATTCAAAATATTGTGAAGACGTGATAGAATGAGAATGTTATTTCTATGCCTGATACTGAGGCAGTGTAGTTGCGTTATTCGGTATTCGGTTATGTAGTCAAATTTGCGAAGTTCATTAAGTGAAAAATTCATGTAGTGAAAATGCTCTCTTTCGTCTACTTGCCAATCCTATTTGAAAACTTGTCATCAAATAAAATAAAACATTCAACATTTACAGCAAAAAACAATCTTTCAAATAATCTTCTAAAAAACGGACGCAACTTATATTGACGCCCAACATAATCCGTTTTTCTTCTTTTTTCTCTTGGTATAGGTGCTATGACCTGTTTGCAACGATACGCTACCCTGGAATGATGACGTCCAGCTGTTCTTCTATCTTTTTGGCTGCCTTCCCGGTAACCTGCTGCTGGGGTTTCAATTTAAGCAATTTTCTCAAGTCTCGCATCTTCCGTGCAGTCCACGTGGTCCCTCCAGAAGCACCTTCACTTTTTCCTCACCTCGCTTTGTCTTCAACACCACAGACAGACCTTATCGTCTCATTTTTGATCCGATCTTTAGGAGTTCTGGATTTTCGCCACTCTGAAAAGGTTTTTTGTTCTGTTGGTATAGGATTTAACTTCCACTGTGAATGTCATGATAGGGTTTCAACCATTTTTTAATATAACTAAACCTTGATTTGTTTCATCATTTATCAAAATTACTGATTGTAGGTACTTACATATAATTTTTTAAATATTTGTTTTTTATGATGCTAATAGCATATTTTTATGATGATGCTTTAGCGTTACCCAGTTTCCAAAGATACACCCCTTCTAAGTCAGGCAATTACATTTGAATATAAATAAATTGACATTAAAAATTTATTTAGCTTATTCATAGAAACTTTATCAACGTATTTTCTTATTACTAACACAGTTAACAAACGGTCTAAAAAGTAGTCAGATGATTTTTATACAACAACAATCATAATCATACTCCTATTCGCACTCGATGGTGCATAGGGCACTACGTGCACACCTGGGAGTATAATATCTTATTCACGTATAAGATATTATGTTTTATTAATAAAAATAAAATAAAGGTGATTAGTTAGGTGCCAGTTCAGGAAATATTACATAAAAACGCCTTAAAAACAAATAATACACGTCGAACTTGCCAAGAAACGAACTTGGGACCTCAATTATGGAAGACAAATGCGCCAATGAGGCGCACTTTTCCTCACTCAATTTCCTTTTTAAGGATCTAGCAATCAAGTCAAAAAGAGTGTTTTTAAACACAAAATTATACATTTTATGCAATAAAAAAGGCTCAACCAAATGAACAATACAAGTGATAAATATTGTTATTAAAAATATTTTTAAAATATGTTTGTAAAATACTTTGGGGTTTCTTGTACTATAAATATACCAATTCAATTTTCAATAAAATGCTTTTGAGGGTCTATTTCAATTTTATGTATTACGCCAAATTAAATGTCTAAAAAAAAGATGGGAATAATTATTCAATATACAAATTTATCTTATTTATCCGGGCTTGGGAAATGAAAGAGTTAAATACAAATTGAAAAAATAGTTTATATTGTACAATAAATAAGTAAATTTACATTTGGTGATATTTCTGGAAAATTACTGATATCAAGACGATGCATGACAAAATATATTTATTAATAAATTCTCAAAGTGCGTTTATATTTAGATCCACAAATATTACGATAATAAATTAGAGATATGAAGTACGTTTCTTCTTATTTATTTCAGTGCTAATAAAATTATAACCGCGTATGTTTGTCCGCATAGCCTTGATTCTGAAATGGGTTTATTTGCCTTCACGCGCTGAATTAATTCAGAATTCAATCATTAAATCAAGAAATATAATTAATAGAAGCGTAATCGATGTAAAATTTTAATTAAAAAAAATATTGCTATTCTCAGGTAAAAATCCAAAAAAAAAAATAGGTGCAGAAATGTTTGCCTTGTAATGAGGTAAATGGCGCGTTTGCCTACCATGCTTAAGGTTCTGGGTTCAATTCCAGGGCGTTTTGGTTGAAAGATTAGTTTTTTAAGTGGATTTACACTGCAATATTTCACTGTCCTCGGGCTCCGATTATGGCGAGAAGTTGGCTGAGTTTTCTTCAATTGTCCATGGAGTAAAATATATTTTTTATGCGAAAATGTGTATTGTTCAATTGAAATTCGAAATACCATCATCAGAAACCTGAAGTTATGCGGGTCTATATAAATATTAAATTTTTCAAACAGGATGTTCAATTTTACCTTTTATTTAATTGCAGATATCTGTTAACTTTTTATTGTAATATGGGCCCAGGACACTAATTACAATACAAAGTAAAATCAAATTTTCTATACGAAAATGTGTATATTTGAAAGATTTGTTACAGATTAGCAACAAAGACACTTTCCTTTTTTTGTTAAACTATTTACATTTTCGTACTGATAGTTTGATATAACTACAAAGACAAATTATAAATATGACTCTGTAAACTTCCAATTGAAATCGGGGTCCCAATGACGTGTTAAAGGGTATTAAGTGCACCAAGAACTTTTATGAGCATAAAATGAAAAGTTTTTATGATTTTAGGCTTCTTAAGGTGAGGCTGACCGGAATTCAAAACAAGATATCGTCGGGTCAATATCAAAGTCGCGAATGTGCAAAAACATCATTTAGAGATATTGAGGTTTTGAGTTCAAAACTGGTGTCATAAACCTATTATATTGTTACTAAACTAGCTTCATATAGTTAAATATCTAAAAATTTAAAAATAAAATGACTCATTAAAAAAGCAAATTATTTTATGTTTGACGTTATTTGATCACATTGTTGATTTAGACATTAAACGATTTGATGGAAATGCATTTTTTTTTTTTGTTGAGTTTTAAGTGTTTTTTTTTTTTCATATTTTAATTTTTCTTTATTAACAAATTAATTGAAAAAGTAACTATAATTTGTTTTAAAAAATCTTTAAATATTAAAAAAGGAAAAGATAAAAAAAATATTTTTGAAAAAACTGTTCAATTCAATCAGAGGCACTGGAATTGCGAATTAACAACATTCGATATTTTAGCGAAGTAAATTAGGCAAAAAGTAAACATTTATTCAATGCCAAAGTCTTAAAAGAAATATTTGCGAATATAACATTGTATAGATGGGTATTTAATCAGATTGCTGAAACGGTAAGTGGTCAGATCTAGGTTCTATTACTCAATTTCAAATTCGCTGTTTTGGTAGCGTGTGCTCCGTTTAAAATAAACTCTCGTGGTAAATTTAACTTAAAACTGGCAAAAATGCGGATTCGCGACATTAGCATTGGCCCGAAGATATTATTTTATGAAGATTCAAAGTGTTGAGTTCCAAGAATATCTTAAGGAAGTTAAGGACGTCTGTATATTTAAAAATATAAATATTAGGTTTATAATAAAGTACACATGAGTATGTTACGATAAGTAAAACATCTGCTTCCTGAGCGTTTTGAGAGTGCGCTGGTTGACCTGGCTTGCATACATGCTGAGTATGCTCTAGGCAAGCCGTAACACAAATTGCCTCTTCTTCACACCTGAGTACTCCTGCTGTTCTGGAAAGCCGTCGATTACGATCTCGTGAATTTATTTGATGGAACTAAGGCACAAGGTATTGACTTGGTAAGAAACGAGAGTGCTGGCTATCAAAAGGATCTTCCGGAGGCGTCTAGTGATGTCCACAAGATCCAATCAATGTAGTTTATGGAAAGAGAGAAAAACTTTTAACATTTTATGTTTTGGACAAGTCACATTTGTATGTGTGTGAACTATAAAAAACATAATTTAACGAGTAACTCTATAGTATTGTAATGTACGTACTCAGACACATAAATTACATGTAACACATTTACAGGTACACTATAATATAGTAATACGTTAGATAGGGGAAGTGCCAACCTGAACATGTAAATTTGTCGCAGACGATAAGGGTGCATCCCCGTGGGAGAGTCAAACAGAACTTTATGTAAATATGTCTATTATATTATTTATTGGAAACTCGATTCACCAGATAAACCAAATTTATAAATATTTATACCAAATTATAGAATATAAACGACGGCTAAATAATGTAAATGTAAGTATTTCCCGACAAAAGACGGATTTTTTTAAAGAAAAGATAAAAGTAATATATTAATTCATTCGGATGATTTTATATATCCTCTTTGACCATTTTTAAAATTCAAATTACTTTTAACTGAGAAATTTAATTAACTAATTTTTAAAAGATAATATATTTAGTATTCCGAAAAAGAAAACCTCGTTCAGCGATAAAAATACATTTATTTTCGCAATAAATAAAATAAAAAGTGTCAGAATTCGATACAAACGAATTCTAGGTAAATAAAAAACTTTAAATGAAAATAGACCATTAGCAAATACATTTACCATATTTGAAGAAGAATAAGATGCATCGGAGCACTAGGCGCACCTCAAAATGTATTTATATTTTATTAGAAAAAATACACAATTTGGACGATAAAGCGCGTTGGACCATACGACGCAGCCCATTTTTGGTTGAATTTTCAAGTGCGGCTTATGGTCTAAAAAATACGGTACTTACTTAAGCCAGTTTGACGAAAAATCTTGTCGAAATTAAAGATTAAAAATAGTAGACAAAAAATGCATTAAAAGTTTTTTTGGCAATATTCACAATGGATGAATCATTGATTTATTAATTACTATTTTTTAATAATTGAAAAGAGGGCTTTATTTGTTTTCAATGGGACATTTAGAATGTTCTATTTGAAACTCCATTTAATTAACCCCCGAACATTTTACCTCCTATCTCCTGTCTCTCCTCCGCCACTGTCTACTGCTATCACTATCCAGTAATTAATTACATTAAATGATAAATGCAGGATTTATGCAAAGCGACGCGATTGGTCGACGCCGGAGTGACGTCAGCTAGTCCTTTGAATTTCGTGCCATGCTTCTCAGGGGCGTATAAGAAAAATGTTTCTTTTAATTATACTAAAATAAATAATGTACTGTGGATGTAATGATTAATTACAAGCGCTTTTAAAAATATTAGTTTAATGGGAATAATAAGTGATTTACTTAAAAGTTAAAAGGATTAAATTTGTGAAATGCTTTAGAAGCAAAAGGGGCATGGCAAAGTAAATGAGGACTTATGTAATTAACTACGCATATTTTTTTTTTGACACAATATGTTTACCTTTTATTTTTTAATTCACTGTATCTTTACTAAAAAACAGCACTTTGCTTGGAAGGGTACATCACTCTTTAGATTTTCAACAATACAAAAAATTATAAAAAAAGTATTTCAAAAATAAAACTTGTTTTATTAATATTTTGAAATTTTACTTCATTATATTTCAGGAAAATATTGTTTAGTGTTTTTTTCTTCAGTTGGTTTGTGTTTTTTTTTATAAGAGGTTTTTGAAATATAAGAATCTTTTAAACATCAATATAAATTTTGTAAGTCCACTCGTGTATAACTCCTCAAAATTTAAGTACCTCAAACCAATTCAATCGTCAAAATTATTTTTTCAAATATTACTATCCATGAAATATGCACTGTACTCAGAATAACATGTTTAATGTCTCGCAATAAACTCTGCACCTGAAAGGCTAACAGACTTATGTAAATAAAGGCGTTTTAAACATGTAGAAAACAGGCCTGGAATTCTGGGCCATTTCAATTTTTCAATTTTTAATTTCATGAAATAAATGTAAATATTTAAAAAAAAATATAAATACATATGTTGAAATCTACGCATATACACGCATTCTCACACCTGTCCTATCATACGCAGACACAGCCTCTGACTTCCACATTCACTAAATCACAGATCATCATATTTCAGTAGAAATCACGCGATTTTCTTAGTGGATACATTTGATTGGCTTTAGTTTCACCAGATGGCAGTGGCAAACGGTGATTTTATTTGCAGGTAAGCTATATTTTTTTAAATTATTTGTACCTACATAGTAGGTACATAATATAATGTAAATTAAATAGACTAACAAAATGCTATTTTTCTGTAGTTCTGTATGATACAACCACTCTCATCTATAAAATCAACTCAAACGCCGTAACTTCGTGATATATTGTGTTATTATTAATACACTATCCATTAATTTTTTTAAAATGGCCCAATGAATTCAGTCAATATAAAGTATTCTCATTACAATTGAAATGTGAACTGGCCGATTTGTTCAAGAAATGAATAAAAGTCAACAGATAGAAGAGTTGAAGAAATGTGGATGTTCAAAGATAGGCAGAATGGTGAATGTTATACAGTGTGTAAAGTGGCCACTTAAACCAGCCAATGACAGGTCATAAGCCCTGTAAATGCCTAGACTTCCATTTTCCCACCTCAAAAATGTTTTCCCTCTCTGTTAAAATAAATTTCAATGCCAATAACGGCCGCATCGAGCGCCACATGTGTTGCGAGTCATGTTAAAAGTATCATCTCAAATAAAAACAGTAATTAAGAAATAATGTTTGAAATACTTTTTTCCAAATTAAGAATCTTCAAATAATTTGTGTAATCTGCAAGTTTACTGTCAGAGAAAAATCCCGCAACTGGGTTTAAGATATTCAAAATATAGTACACTTATTTGTATGAAGAAATAAGCAGGAGTAATCGGCTAGTTCCTCGGCTCATTGCTGGCGCTGGGCGCGTCTTTTTAATATTTTTATTTGTATTTGGAGAAAAATACAAATGATGGCAGTGATGTATAAGAACTGGTAATTATTTGTTTGTTTATCTGTAAATAAAGTTACCGTAAAACATTATTACGGATAGTCAAATATAATGGTAAGTAATGGTACGCTAAATAAATATGTTTCTCTTTTAACGAAATTTAAAAAATATCCTTCAACAAAATAAACAATTATTTTTAACACCAGTTTATGTCATAAACTAGTTTTAGTAAATAATTAGCCTAAAAGGCATTGAACTGACCAAACAGAGTATATATTTGCAATACAAATGCAATACAATCTCAGTCTGCCTCTGTAAACTTATGTCAATGCAATTTATTAAACACTAAATTATGATTTATGAGTGAAATGACTGATATATTACAATTTAAAAAAATATGAGACTAGATTTCAATATTATTTAACACTTAAATAGATTGATCAAATAAATTCGAGGGGCTGCTACGAGATTTGATTATGATTGTCATCTTATAATTTGGACATGTTCATATCTTTCTGTTCAAATATCTGATGCAATCTATTGATTGATGCGAGTAATTCAATTTTAAAAATAAATATGTTTGTAGATTTTACTCGCACAGCGTGAAGCTTGTAATGTATCGACTCTAACAGGATTGTTCCTCCTTTACTAAAAACATGTAAGGAAATTCCAAATCCACTTAAAACAGAGTAAAAGGAATCTTCCACATATTAGTGAGTAGTATTGTAAATATTGTTTATCCATGATGATTTATTATTTACGTACAAAAAATTCATTGATGTTATGCCATTATTCAATTTGGTGGATTAATCAACCGAAGGGAGTCTTCTTAAATTTTTATTTGGCTTAAGCGTCAGCGAAATTGCACAAATATTTTCGTACCTTTACCTTTTTCTAAATTTCGTCTGTTGATGCGTCGTCGGTTTCCGCTTTGCCTTATAGTACTTAATAGGTTCACAAAAATTAGGCATGGTATCTGCTTAGCTAATACAATGACAACACCCGCATTTTAAAAACAGTTTAACTTTCTTAAATTTGCCTTCATTAAGTTTAAAGTCCGCCAGTGTGGTTTATTCGCAGATATAAATTTTATCTTTTAACTTTAATAGATCATTCGTATCTGGCGTGATAATTTATTTTTTTAATAAAATTCTTGACACATAAATCAACATAAATATAAAAAATCAGCTTTAAAACTAAAAAAAATAAACCTATCAATGTTTTGAGTATGTCCAAATGCTTGCAGACTGGCTGGCTGGAAACATAGGCAGAATGATTTATGTTACACAGTGTGTAAAGTGCCCACTTAAACCAGCCAATGACAGGTCATAAGCCCTGTAAATGCCTTACAACGTACGTGTGATAGATGAGTCATTTTTTGCAACGATTGAAATAAATATCCCATGAATAAGAATAGAACGAATAAGTCCGTAAATATATAAATACATAAATATGACTAGCCTGTTTTTTTTTAAATACGTATATATTTTTCCTTCTTCGAACCGTTTTTTCAAATAAATTTTCATTTTGTCGATATGTATTTTTAAAAAATATTTTTTTAGGGAGAATTAAAATATTTATTATTTTTATCATAGAGCTGTTTACCTTTCTTGTACAGTATATTTTGGTCCAGCATATATCGTACGGAAAAAAATATTGGATGACGTATTTGAATTTAACTCGCCGTTAATCATGCTCATATGAAATTTTAAATATAGTCTGGTTATTGGCTGAGAAGATTCAGTCATGGCCATGTCTTTTGCTTTTCTTTTTGGGCCGACATATATTTTCGTCGGACATGTCAAGTCTCGTTCTGACGAAAACATTAACACCTTGTGACAAGTTATGGATCGTTATTTACCCTAATAGCGTAGTACTTTGCAGGAAATTACTGATTATTCTAAATTATTTCTCGGATTTTAATACGAATATAATTGATGTTATTTACGTGTATATGGTACAGGAAACATTGCAACAAAAATTTTACGAAAAGATTCTAACATATTTATATACTTCTTTGTACGTAATTTCTATAATAAAATGTGTTTTTCTGCGTCCAGGCAAATAAAGAATTCAGTTCTGGGTATAAAAAAGAACCAGACGAGTGTATTTGGGTCGATGGCTGCTCTTGGGTAAAAATTCTGAATAAGAAAATCGAGTAAAGATAAGTTTACCTAGTTTTGTAGTGTTTGGTGAGTTTACCTATCATTCTTAAGGTCCTGGGTTCGATCTCTGGCATTTTCGTTTTTTTCAAAGATTATTTAAACAACTTTATTTTGTTGTACTATACTGCACCTTAAGCGTCAGACTGATTACCTTACCTTCATGTTATGAATGAAGGAAATACACCACGTTTGGTTTCCCAATACAGTGCCATATGCATTACTGTGTGTAGGAAGAGGAATGATTACGATTTAAAACGCAAATATTTCTTGAAAAAAAACGGCAGACGAATTATGTACGAGTATTGATGAATAAGCATTATTGCACTTGCGAGCTTGATTATATCAATCAATTCAATAAAATTCATATTTGGTAGAAGAGGAAAATCTTTTTTCATTTTTAATCGATTATCAGTTTTTAGTTCAATTTTTTTTATGGCACCACAGCAGGCCAGAAGACCCAATTACAGTGGTAAGTAACAGTAGAGAACACTATGGTTTGAGAAAAATTAAACTATTTTTTTTGTGTTCTCCACGGAAACCGAACCTGAAGCCTTCCGTGCGGGAGCCAAGTATCTTATCCACTAAACTACATAGCATCGCTTAGTTCGTTTTTATCCAACAGACTATAATACAAATCTGCAGAAATAGAGCGTTTATGTGATTTTACGAAATAGACATAAATAATGATCACAACTTAAGACAAAATTCGTTAGTAAACAACCCCTTGAATTTTATAAATAAAGGCTTCCTTACAACTTTTTTTTTCGTTGAAAATGGGCTGTTAGACAGTAACGAATTAAAACGACGATAGGCCACCACTAGATATAACGGTAAATAAATTACAATATTTTAAAATTGTTATTAAACAATTAGATAAAAATTTATAATAACAATGAATTAATGAGACTTATGTTGATTCTAAAAATCTACTTTCATTTTATTACTGTACTTACTCAATACTCGAGTTGTCACCTATTTTAGGTTGAAAGTAAGCAATATAACACGCGGTAAAGTTGGATTTTTTTATTTGCGTTTGTCAGGGAATAACTGAGTCTAACCTATGAAATAGGCGTTGAAGTCTGTTTTATGTTAGTTCACATATCGAAGGTTGGACAAGAAATCATTTTTTTTATATTTATTTATAGACATGTACTCCAAATAAATATATTTAATTGACCTAGTATGAGTCAGATAAGGATAACATTTTTGAGAAGGGAATGTAAAATGTTTTGCAGTGCCTTACGCATCATTGGTTGCAGATAGGGAAATGAAGATGATGGTTAAAAACAATGTTTTTATAAATTATTTAATAATAATATTCTTTTTATATATTCGTTAACAATTACTATTACAATAATTTATAATGCATAAAATAATTATTTTTTTGAAATCCGAAAATGTATTAATCCATTTACTCTTTAATGGAAGATTGAATAATTGTTGAAATTATCAGAATATTGAAGCTTTTAACCTGTTAAACAATCAAATGCAATTAGTATTTATTGTTTTTGTACGAGTAAGAACGTATAATTTTATTTTCCCTCCTTACATAGATCATCAATTTAAAAAAAAAAAGTAAGTTAACTACCTTCTCAGAATTATCATTATAGCATTTTTCGATTTATAATTTAAAAAAATAATAATGTTTGGATAATTTAAATAGCGCCATTTTTGTGATAATCACCTCAAGGGCGCATGTTTCAATTCAATTAACAGTATTTTGTTAACATGTAAATTTCTTACAATACGTGTTTTTTATTTAATGATTAAGGATTGTCTAATGCATGATAATAATGTCTTAATAATTTTTGACAAAATCAGACACAGACACATTCGACATTAACCCGCAAAATTGAGCTTCTGAATACTGACTTTTTATGTATAAAAAATTATCACACAAAATTGGAAATGAAATGGTGGACTCTCGTTTTTATTTAAACAAATAATTTACTAATAATATAATTATGAGATAACCGTTAATTAATTTTATTTCAAAGGACAATAATATTGATAGCATTGCGTCACATCAATCTCGATATCCAATGCATTTAATGACGAAAATTCGTCAACATTTCAAAACGATAACAGAAGATGGGAATACAATATGGTCAGGTAAATAATAACATCACTTAACGTATTAATAATATCACTGACCTCGTGACCTATTAACCAACTTTAAATGTGAGCAAATCATGACCTCTTTTAGATCGTAATGCGTCAATATTATATTGATATTTAAAATTTAATGTGGGATTTTTTCGTTGAAGTTTAAGAGGTTTATTGCAACGTTTTTGAGTACTGACCGTTGTAGTAAAACAGTTTTAAACAATATACTAATTAACTGCTTTTATCACAAGAGGTCTTTTTCAATGAAAATCTCATGATATATATTTATAATTTTAAGGGAAAAAAAGGAGAAAAAAAACCCAGCTCTATTTCAGATATGAAACAGGATTGATTTCAGTTGTAAAACTAAGGTTCAGAGCACACTTCTACAAATGCAGAACAGCAGAGTTTCTTGAAACAAGAGTGTTTAAAAAGTTTCGTGCCAAGGTAAGTGGCTCTAACAATCTGGAGCAAAAAGCTGAAGATAAAAGGATTTTTTTACCGTAAATGAATATTTCAAGTGTTAAAACAATTTTTCGATAATAGTAAAAATAATAATAAACCACGCTATAATTGTACTCACCAACTATATTGTCGACAATTTTGATCACAGCAAAAAATGTATCGCATTTTTTATAGATCTTGCAAAAGCTTTTGACAGTATACCCCATAAATTATTGTGTAAAAGACTCGAACGTTTGATTGAATGGCATTTGCAATGACAAAAATTACCTTGATGGAAAAACTCAATCTGTTTCTATTAAAAATAAACTCTCTACACCTTAAAACGTAAAATATAGTGTGCCACAGTGAAGCGTTTTGGGACCAATACTGTTTTTGGGATACACTATTAACCTTTTAATATTACAACTAGACGGAAAATATTGTTTTGCGGATGATACTGTTGTCATGTTTAAAGAAAAAAACTGGAAAGACACATAATACAAAAGTAAACTAGTAGTAAACATAATGACTTTTTTTTTGTCTAAGACTAGCTTTAACAATGAAAAAATTGACTATCTACCTTTAAAGAAGATTAAATTGTTCAAATATTTCATTATTATTAATAACAGACTTGACTGGACGTATCCTATTGACTTTATCACTAAGAAAATAAGAAAACTGGATTATGTCTTCGAGGAATTATAACACGATATTGACAACAATGTACTAAAACGAGTTTATTTTGCTCTTGTACTTGAAATATTGAGCTCGAGAGGAGCTACCAAAACGGTGGAGTGAAAACATATTTTGTAAATAACAAACAGACACCCTCTTCTGTAACGTAATTTTTTGCAGAACTAAACTAGTGAACAAAGAACCCAGCAAAACAGATTCACGATATGCGGTCTAGCTGAAGATTATGTAACCCCTGCTGCAAGAACGAGCTTCACCTAAAGGCAATATAGCGTTATTGCACCGAGAGTATATTGTCAGTTGGATAGTTCGTTGAAAACCACAAACAGCTTAAATACATTAAAAGTCAATATAACCAAGTAAAGCTCCGCACAAGACAACAAAAAAGTATGATAACCTCCTGGCTATGCAGTGAATTCAACGCAAAATATATTTCTAATTTTTCCTTGATTCTTAGTGTTTTTTTTTTGTGAGGTACCTTTATTATTACTATGTTCCATTGAAAACCTGCAAATTCATAATTTGTTAGCTTTAAAACATGCTTTTGTCTGTTGGCGACAAAAAATAGTGAATTGCAAATGTTAAAAATATCTACATACATATGAATTAGTACCAGTTTCTTTTCTGTTTCTCTTCTCTTCAATATATTATATAAATATGTATTTATGTATATAAATCTTAATCAATTAATAAATAAATGATGACGTGTACCTAACAAAGAACAAATGAAAACAAATCGTCTATTCTCTGTTATTCTGAGTGTTCAACAAATACCTACATGGAGTGTTCAACAAATCTATACTATTGAAATTCTAGTTAAATGTTCCGAAAATATTTTCGACATTTGAATAAATAAATAATACTGACACATTATGATATTAAAGCAAGGGCAGATAGTCAGGACTAATCCAGTATTGAGGAGTTCCAAAATAAATCAATTCAAATACTTTCACAATTAACTAATTATGATCGTCTAGAGTACTTTCATATCTTTAGTTTGGAATTCAGGAGGATTTTGGCTGGTTTTATATTCTTACACAAATGAATATCTAACTGTATAGATGCTCATGATATTTTTGCTCATATTAACCTTAGTGCACCTCACCGTAACTTACGTACTAATCTTGTCTTTGCTGGGAAATTATAAAACCAACATCAAATTATTTTCCCCTCTGCCGAGAATCCTCAGAACAATGAACAAAATATCATTAAACGGTACTGTCGATGTATTCTAACAGCAAAAGTAAGCATTCAAGAAGCAAGCGGTGTTGTCACTCCTGACTCGCGATGATACACTTGCCATGTCCATTTAGATTATGCCATAATTATACCTTTGTAAATTTAAATAGACTTTAAGATTGTTAAGATTTAGTGTTATTATATAATATATAGTCAATGATGGCAATCTGTTTGGGCTTTCAAAGACCCTTAAATTAGCTAAAAAAAAAATACACAGATACACAGATAATAATAGCCAACAAAACTCTAAGAAGTTGCGCGTGGTATACCAGAATAAGATATATATGTGAAGGTGGGGACATTATAAGATGGAATGGACAGCAAAGAAGGGACTGGTATGGTTATGCATAAATAATGGACACCACCAGACTCCCTCATATTGCGCTGCAAAATCAGCCTCACGGAACTTGTCCCCATTGAAGACTTTTGAAGACCAAGGAAAATCCTTTTGAAGAACAGGCTAGGTAGGCCTTTATTGCTCTCATACGCAAAAAGGCATCTATTTGCAAAAGTCATATTTTGAGACATGACAGTTTATCAAATGATTAAAAACTGTAAATAATCATAAATAAAACATAAAAGTTATGTCAATTGTTTCATAGCATAAAACCAGTTTATGTCATATCTACACACTGTTTTTGCCATAGAATTAAGAATAGTCTAGAAACCGCATACGAGAATCAAACAGAAGGCGGCTAAACTAATCATAAATGAGTAGTTTTACGTTTTGACTCATTAGTTTCTTTGTAGACGTCGCTCAGTACGCAACTCTTGATTTGAATTCAACTATGCCGTGTTGTGTCCTTTTAAAGAGTAGAAATACTGCTAGGATCTTAAAGAAACAGGACGAGATCACATTTCATGTGTAATTAGCAAATGCATGTGTAAGTAGCAAAAACATTACTTAAAAATTGAATTATTTTTCCATCTGTTAGATTGTAGAAGAAATCAAAATGGAAATTTCTTAAGTGTTGCCAGGGTTGTAATTTTTTTTACCCTACTTTGCTCATCTAATAAGAGAACTAATGAAAATTGGACCTCGGATTAAATAACTTTGTGGTGGACATTTGACAGTCATTATATCAAAAATATCAAATAATATTCAACATGATATAAAAGTATCCGTTTAATGTAAAATAAAATTTGTTTTATATTTTAAGTTCAAAGTTCATAAATTCAATTACCCTTATTAAATGACTCTTTACTTATCTACTCTGTTGAGTCAATCAATATTTTCGCGTGCACAATAACATTTTAGAGAAATTAACAAATTGCTTTTTTTTAAACCTTACATTTGTGTTATGATTATAATTTTCCCAACGTGCAACATTACGCGGCGACGTCACAAATGCGCGCGGCGAAAGAAGGGCATAGTGGGGGATTATTGAACACAGTCTGATGTATTCAAATATAATTCTACGCTCCTTCTGGACTATTCCTAATTCTATGTTTTTTGCTTTTAAATCTCCACACTGTGTTTTCGCTTCAAAAACATTATATCGTTTTTATACTGCTTTTTGCTTTATATCAAATATCGAACGTTTCAAAATTTCTCGTAGAACGCTACCTCATATTTAAGTCGTTTTGAGATTTTTTCCGAAAAACTGCTCTATTGCTTATGAGTGCAGCATAACAAATAAGAAGAAGAAGAAGAAGAAGAAGAAGAAGAAAAAAAATACAGAGATATGCTGTATTTAGTATAAAGATGCTGATGATGAATTTACATGGGCGCATATTACAAAAGCATCCATTAAATGCAGTGTGCATATTGCATCCGACGTTAAAGTGTTTGCTAAATAAATTGTGTACATAATTCTCTCGGGCAATAAGATGGTGTTTGCCAAAAATACAAACATAACAAGCTCAGTCCATCACCGGTGAAGAGGCTATTTGGATTAACTGGGGTAAGTTTGTTATTTTTAAAAAGAAAACATTACAAAAATACGATCTGATAAAAATACGCACGTGTGAAATAAACACATACAAAACGTTTTACTCTTTTGACTTAATAGACACGAAAATACTCTGTCTTATTTTTATCTTATTTTAACGTGCTAACTGAGCATTTTAGTTACAGAGCTAACCCAAAAAGTGTATCATTCTGAAATTGTATTCATGTAACATAGTAATAAATTAAATAATTGGTACCTAAATATGTTGCAACAGAAAACAACAATGGGAAAACATTTTTGAGAAGAGAATACGGAAATCTAGGCATTTACAGAGCTCACGACCTGTCGTTGGCTGGTTTATGTGACCACTTTACACACTGCGTAGCATTCACCATTTCTGCCATGTTTAAACATCCACATGCTTGTTAGCCTACTATAGATAATTGAAGTATCAAGTGATTATGCCAGATTCAAAGCTCTCTGAACGCCTAACATTATAATAATATTTACCAAATTTATGAAGCACCATTATAAAGCACCATGAAAAATCATCTCCAGGGCATTTTGTTCTTTTTTTCCTCACCCGCTTCTAAGTGGGGCATGTGAGCATCAACATGTGCTTCCAAGAGACCCTGTTGCCAGCCAGCACACTCGCCTCCTCACTCGTCAATCTCGCGTCCTTTAGTTGCGCCGAATAAAGTCGAAAAATCGTCATCGATGGCCTTCCAGGACGGTGTGAGCCCGCGGGTTTAAAAAGGACGCAACTCTGGTTTAACTCCACCTGAGACAATTTTAAACTCAAATTTGTTTTCTTACTAAGCTTACACTACACATTAAACATTTTGATTTTTAATTTGTGATGAAATACGAGAGACTTCAGTTAAGATCTGAACTGACTGTAATTGTCGATTTAGCATGAGTGAACCTGTTGTTAGGGCTACGCCAGAGTTCGACAAATACTATGCCTAAATCAAATTCTAACCTTAGAGAAGATTTTCAATGCCATGTGTTTTCTATATTTCCATTTTCCCACCTGCTTCATCTCAAAAACAGATATTGGACCTATTTTACTTATGAGCTGAATGAGTAATGTATAATGTATTCAAATTTGTTGCAACAGAGCGGGAAAACATTTTTAAGAAAGGAATATGGGAGTCTAGGCATTTACACGGCTTATAACCTGTAATTGGCTGGTTTAAGCGGCCACTTTACACCCTGTGTAACATTCACCATTCTGCCTATGTTTGAACATCCACATTTCCTCAACTCATCCATCCGTCGACTTTTGTAAAGTAAAAGAGCTGAAACCTTTGTCATGTGGGTGAGATTCATCCGGCTGAACCAATTCACCTACTAGGCAACGCCTGAAAACAAATTTCCGATTTGTATGCGTCTTCTTTTACCAGGTAGTTAATTTAACAATGTTTTGAGTATGTCCAAATGCTTGCAGACTGGCTGGATTTTCTCCCTAGGGAGTTGTTCATATTAAAATTTGTTGCAACAAAGAGCGAAAACATTTTTGAGAAGGTACTACCTGGTAAAAGAAGAAGTATACAAAATTGGAAAATTGTTTTCAGGCGTTGCCTAGTAGGTGAATTGGTTCAGCCGGATTAATCTCACCCGCATGATAAAGGTTTCAGCTTTTTTATTTCACAAAAGTCAACAGATGGAAGAGTTGAGGAAATGTGGATGTTCAAACATAGGCAGAATTGTGAATATTACACAGTGAGTAAAGTGGCCACTTAAACCAGCCAATGACAGGTCACAAGCTCTGTAAATACCTAGACTCCCATATTCCCTTCTCAAAAATGTTTTCCCTCTCTGTTGCAACGAATTTAAATATGGACAACTCCCCAGGGAGAAAATCCAGCCAGTCTGCAAGCATTTGGACATACTCAAAACATTGTGTATATATTCACTGCATTATAAGCTGCAGCTGTACTCAATTTATATAAAGACTAATTTTGTCGGCACTGATATTGAAAAATTTCTGATTAATCATATCAGTCGATTATCAAAATATGGAGGGCATTTTATCACAAGCAGGGTCCTGTAATTGATGCCGAAAGACAGGTTTTTGGATCATCCTTTATCCGGATGCGAAAACAAGTTTGATTCGTTCTCCTTTAACTCTTTCACACCTTGATTAATTCCTGTGGATATTAAAAATATTTTTCATTTCGTTTGTTCTTAAATAAAAAAAAAATAAACCAGCTTTTTTTTTTAACATTTGTTTTTGATATATTATTAATTAATCATTTTTAATCAACATCGGGTCTCAAACTGATAATTAATGAAAATTAAAAAATATTTTTTTAAAAATTTATTTATAAAAATACACATATTACAAAAAAATAATAACGTATCCCCAATTCCATGAAGCCAAGAGCCTTTTGTTAAGTTGGGATTCAACATTATGGAAAGTGGAAGCGTGCATATTATTAAGAATAACAAAATAAAAATTATTACATAAACATTAACTTTAATCAACATTTGGACAACACGATTAATGGTATATAAATCAATCTAATTTCTGGCAACAGTCTCCTGCAATGATCTCTTTCCTTAGACAAAATACAAACCTGTACTATTATGTTATATAACAGCACTGTGGTTAGGCCGTCAAACGTGAAACTGGCGTCACGGGATCGATTCCCGAGTTGCAAGAAAAAATCCACCAAATATTTTTTTCTCAATAATTGGTCTAGGTATTGTTGTGTGCTTTTCGTAATTTCCTTTTACATTATCTCTTCTCAAACCTCTAATAAACTATAAAAATCAGATTAGCATAATGTTTTTAAAAAATATATTCGCTTAATCAAATAATTATAATTTGAGGAAAATAGATTATTTTAAACATGAATTAAATGTTATTTATCAGGGAAGGGAGATAAACCAAGAAACCTACAAGAAGCCAGCTGTCAAACCAAAAAATCGTTTTTTTTCGTCTAACGTCGAATATCAATGTAAGCAGAATAATATAAAGACGTTATTATGTATACCAGGAATTGAAAAATACACTTGCGATTTTTTAACTTTGGTAGGTACGGAAGTAAATTAATTTTTAATTTCGTGCACATTTGATTAAACATCTGGATTGAAAGGGTTAAAGAAAGGATATTGACTCCTTGCTTGTATACGTCACATAATTCAGAATGTCATGAGCCATTTCATTGCACCATCGACACCATTCATTTTTTTATATTTTTTTACGGATATTCACAATAAATGCATTACTTTTTTCACATTAATAATGATAATATTACTACGTCTATAGTTTCATTATTTAATAATCACGACCTTCGTAATTTTCAATGACTGTTATTAACTTAACTATTGTATAATGCCAGTACTATACTGATGGGAATCCTCTAAAAAAAAACTCGAATTATTAAGTTTCTGAGTTTTGAAAGAAAGTGCATGAGGCAAATATTAGGGATACCTACGGTAGTTCGATTTCATAACTAGCATTAAAGTCCGAGTACGGACGCAGCAGCACCCTATGGCGAGCGTTTTGAGGATGCGGCGTTGAACATGGCAAGGACACGTGCTGCTGATGCTTCAGGAGAGCCTTTACCCGCCGCCTCGAAGACCTTCGATGACAGCCTTTGGGCGGAACTAAGGGACACGGGATTGACGTGAGACGCGGTGAAAGTGCTGGCTAGCAATAGTCTCCTGGGTCCGTATTTAAATGGGAAGTTAACATTTACTTTCAATTTATCTCATCATCATCATTCCCTTTTCACACCGCAGCGTATTTTGATCATTTTTGTTTCATAAAGGTAAGGTGATCAGTCTTACGTTTCAGGTACCAGTCCTGAAGTATTAGAAATATTTTGGTGTAAAAACACCATTTTAAATAATTTTTTCATATCAACCATGTCGGGAATCAAACTTGAGACCTCTAGCATGGTAGACTAACGCGCTGATTATTACACCATGACGCCGACTACTGCTACTTATCTAGAAAGCAAAATTGAGTTTTCTGTATGAAAAATTGAATATGCATTCATAATATAGACTTTACTTTATGGACGGTCGAAGATAATTCTGTTAACATCTGATTATAATTGCCACCCTGGCAATGTCTACGGTACATGTTTCACTAAGGAGGGGGTGTGGAAAAAAGTCATCAACTAATCTCAAATCAGAATAATCTTTCAACGCTCGTACATCAAGAGAGTTTTCATCAAATTTTAATGATTCTTGGTACTGGTCGATGAAATTCTTTATTTTAGTGGATTTCTTGGTAAAACTTATGGACGTGACATTTAATACCATGTTCATTGCACCTTGGACATACATCTGTAACGTCAGATAAACGCTGAGTAAGCGGATACAGTGCAATTAAGCTTAATTCAAGCGTGGGCTGATTTTTTATAACCCATGCATGGGCTTATATTGAGGAACTCGCAACACAAGACTGTAAATATATTTTTCATTAAGGTCATTAAATAATAAATTAAATCGTAATAACAATGCACTGATGGTGCTTAGGTCACTACACTGTAATACCAAATGCAGCATACCTCGATCACCCATCTAGAATAGTCTTCTTTAATTTAGTCTCCATTCTAAAGGGCTCACATTGATTACATCAAGTCTTTCCGATACCGTTTTCTTAAAAAAGTGGCATGGCTACTCGGATTGCCAAGTTTGAATTATTCTTATTTTGAAACAGAGAAATCTTCAATGAAGAAAAATAGCAAGGAGATGGACTTTTTTTTATTTTTTATTTTTTTTATTTTATTAGGGAAATCAACAGTTCTACATACATATTTTTAGTAAACAAACAGATATAGTGTATAAACTCAGAACTAATAACAGATTTCCACATAGTATACAAAGTTAGTAAAGAATATATATATTACATATCAAATAAATACATACAATTTATACATATAAAAATGTTATTTTCAAGTACTCAATAATCAAAGATTTTTTAAAACAATTTAAGAACATTAAGTTACTGTTAATTGGCGGGATAAGGACAAAAATGCTTGAAGAGAGGATAAGGAGGGAGGGGGAGAGATGTATGCATTTTCAAAATACCTTAAGCTTTAAGTGAAGTTTCATCTCTGTTGCACTCAATTCATTTTCATGTTCCCAGCCGTGTCATTAGAAGCCAAAATCTGATATTTATCTTATCTTCTAAGAGCAACTTTTATTTTTATGCCCCAATGTCCAGAATGTGTAGATAAGGCAATTTATCGCACAACTTGGAATTCTTTGGGATAGATCTTCCGGATTTTCGTGGATCTGTTTGCCAATAACACAGTGTGTGGTGAAGATGGGTCGGCATTGGTTAGCTCAATTTTTATATGTTGATCGTGTTTATGAATATATTGTTTACCATTAATTTATTGCCCTTGTTTGTCTTTGCTACAGAGTTTTATGTTATTTGTTTCCAGGCTTTTCATAAAAATTTTGCAACGAGGAATTCCAGCCCAACCCGGAATTAAATTTTAAAATGTTTTCGTGTACACGTGAATATTTAAACATTTTGGAGTAGGATGAAATATCTCAAAAACGCTCGAAAAAATAAATAAAACATATTAAAAATAGTATTTATTTTAAAATCGTAAAAAATGACGTTACTCTTTATATCTACGTGTAGTATTTCCGGTTTCCGCTTTAAACCCCTGCACCTTGTAAGGAACGTTTTGACCATAGAAAAAAAGAGTATAATTTGTGGTTGAAAAGTTTTGACATTTCAACAGCGTTGCCAGATTTACCGATTTTTCGGTAGATCTACATAGAAATGACCAAATTACGATCAACTAAATGAAGTAATCAAAGCAATATTCCATAGATTATTGTCAGTTTTGTTATTGGCTGGAGAAATACAGCTTACCGCGGTCAGTGAAAGTAAGAACGCAACCGTTTCATGACGTCACTACTGAAAAGTGACACACTGATTACAGTCATTTGGCGCGATATTTGATAAATGTAACTGTAGAAAATCATATCTTTGTAAATAACGCACAAAAAATATAAACATATTTTTGCTTACTTAAATAGTAGGCTAATAGAAAAATAAATAAATTAGAAAACAGTGAAATTCTTCATTGGATTAGGCCATATATATAATAAAAAATTAGAGCCCATTGCAGATGAAAGAACTCAAAAAATGGTCATTTTTTTTAATTTAGCCCTCTATTAGCCTTTTTCTTTATTTTTTCACCACCTAAGGATTTATAAACGTCAACCTCCGAAATAACTGAGAACGATAAGGTCTATTCTTGTGGTTGATTTTGATTGCCATAGAACAAGCATACACACGTATTTAGAGACAATAAAATTTTTGTACATTGTTTCCATTTTTTTTTACATGGATTTTATGTGTTTTAATGCTTTAATACAAACATGTACAATATACGTTCTATAAAAATCTTGAAATTTATTTCGTCACATAAAATATTTCACATAACGGCTGACGTAAAATAATAAAATATAACATTGATCAATGATGTATTATGAATTTTCTGGACTCGATCCAAAATATGTTTAGGATTATCCATGCAATTCGGTTATTTTAATCTGTTTAATGTCGTTCCACATTGTATGCACGTATCAGAAATGTCTTAGTAACTCATGTCAAATCATTTGATAAATTATCTAAAATACCACCTTTGCCAACATGTTCGGATGAAAAATGAATTGAACAATAACAAATCACATTTCTACAAAACCGTTTTTAAAATTTTATGCAATCCTTTTTTAAGTCAGATTGCATCATTTTGCTTTAAAGAAAACACCGTTAGAGTTATAGACTTTTTTGGAACCTTTGCATACTGTGCCCCGACTCAACACGGCTTTTTTTGCGAGTCGGGGCAAGCTCACAGGTGTGGGTCGTTCCTAGTTGTCTCATTATAATTTGTGCCTCTGTACTCAATAAATGTATGTTTGAAAAAAAATTACTGAAAATTAAAATACTTTTGCTTTCTTGATACTGCTAAGGTATTTTGTTTTGTGTTTTATCTCTTGTTTCATTTTGTAAAAAAAACTTTTTATCTTTATTGATTTGTCTAGCAAAGTAGTAGTAATAATTTATTTTTTTTTGTAAAAGAAATATTGGCGTTCTTATGATTGATTTATTTATTTATTTTATTTTATTTGAGATTTTTACAGCTATTACATAAACAAAATAAGTAGAAAAATCTTAACAATGCTAAAGCCAATTAAAAAAATCCACCGTTAATATAATGACGCATAATATATAAGAAAAGAAGTTTAGTAATTGTATTTGTGTGTCGTTTGTATTCATGTGTATGTGAATGTGTGAATGCGTGAATAAATGAGGGAGAGGATACATGTGCGTGTGGGAATGAATGAGGGAGAAGGTGCGTGTTTGCGGGTGCGTAAGTATAAAAAAATAATTGTTTAAAACTTGTAATTATATTAAAAATGGTACAATAAAGAGCTTAGTAAAAAGTTAGAAACCTTTTTGTTAAAATTCAAATGAAGAAATGATTTAAATAGTATTTTTTTAAAAAAAGTATGTTATATTTCAAAACCGTATTCTGAAAAAAAAAGCATTTTATTTTAAAATTTAACTGAAAAATTTAAATATTTACCCAAATATTTAATTTTGAGGGCCATTTTTAACGAGTTGTAAATAACTCACTATTAGAAAATGGAATCAAATTGGGGTAGAGTGGGATTCGAGCCACAGACCTTTGGTCCGTGAGTCCTAGACACTAGCCACAGGACTACAACCCAATTCAATAATACGTTTTGGGTTTATGGTACGCAAACAGCGCACTAAATTAGGTAGCAGGACCTATGGCATGGAATGCCCCTCCAGCTAGATGCTAAACCGTGAGAGGGAAATGATGTTTCTAAACAAACTTAAAACCCACCTGCTCATTTGTAAAAAAAATTAAGTGTTCAGTAGACTCAACTCAGTATTTGATTGTTTATATTATAAGTCTTTTATTACTTCTTATTTTCTCTTTTCTTTTCTATAAAATCATTTTGTTTTATATTCAACGTAATCTGAATTATTACTTAAAATTATTTATTCAAGCTACTTACACTTTTATTTCACAAAATTGATAAAATATGGTGGAGTTTTATAATTAAGGATATATGTGAAGAATGATACCAATACTTACTTACACGATGCAAGTATTTTATGTATCCTTGTTGAACTTCCAAATAAAATAAAATACCACAATTATTCCCTTTCATCACCTCCACTTCATTTCTTCATTCTAAACATTCTTGCAATGCTTTTCTTTGTTTTATGTATAATATTATTTTTTTTCATTTTAGTGCGTAATACGAGTACGTTGTATTATCATATTTATATTTGTAAAAAACTTTAACTGGATTTCCAATATAAACATTTTTTTATCTTTATATATATAATTCCTCTGTGCGTGTGATGTCAACGTACTCCTAAACGGCTTAACAAATTTACGTGCGGTTTTCAGAGAAATATAGGTCTTTGCGCTGTGCATGTTCGTAGATATTAAAATCTTCAATCAAATATGTAAAAAAATTAGGAGCACAAATGTTTTATTCATCAATCTACCAGGGTTGCATTCGAGGAGAATGCATTTGCAAAAAAATGGAAAGTTGTTGTATTTTTTGTGTTAGAAAAAAGTTTGTTTTTGAATGTTTACATACAGCATTTATTTTTTGTGGATCTCAATCAGATTCTTTCCTTAAATTCTCCATAATTTCTACCCATTTATTAATTTTTATTAGATTTTTGGTAACACTAAAATAATATTAAATTCAATATTTTTTTAAAAAGCGTATTCCTACATTAGTACACCACTTTGTTGGTGAGACGACCGGAGTTTGACGTTTGCAAAAAGAATGCCATATTTGAAAAAATATTTATTTTATGTTTTGGAATTCAACTATAAACAAGTACCTACATAAATTCAATATTTTTTGAATATCAACGATTTTTAGTTTTGGATATTAATCACAAACAAGTACCTAGAGGAAAAGTATTTTTCCAAGATAATAGCAAGCAAGCCAACGTTCGGGCAGGACAACGTCTGTCGGATCCGCTAGTATTCTTAAAAATCGATATAACAATTGTTTTTTTTTATAGAACCTATCTAAGAAATAAAATAAACCTGCTGCTCCTGTGGTAAAATTAATAAGACGATTGTCTCTCGCACGAACGGTTCCGGGTTCGATTCCCGGTGAGCTCCCTAAAATAAATGTAATTATCTCGATTCTGAGTATTTGGTGACGTTATTGTTACTGTAATTGGGACTCTTGGCCTGTTATAGTGCAATAAAAACACATAAAAATAAATAAATTAATATTTTCAAATAACAGCAGGGATGGAGAATACCTTTAATAAGGGAATATGGAAGTCTGGGCATTTGCAAGGCTTATGACCTGTCATTGGCTGGTTTGAGTGGCCACTTTACACAATGTGTAACATTCACCATTCTGTCCATATTTGAACATCTTTATTCCTTCAATTATTTCATCTGTTTATGTTAGTGAAGTTAAAGAGCTGAAACCTTTATTTATGCGGGTGAGATTCATATAATTGAATTATTTCATCTACATACGAGGCAACGCCTGAAAATGTTATTTTTTCAATTTCTATACTTCTTCATGGACCAGGTGAATTTATCAACAATATTTTGAGTTTGTCCAAATTTTTGTAGACAAGGACTGGATTCAACTCCCTGGGGAGCTGTTTATATTAACATAATACAACAGATATGAAGAACATTTAAGATAAGGTAATATAGAAGTCTAGGCATCTACAGGGGTTATGACCTGTCAATGGCCACCGTCACTGCCACTTAAACCAGCTTATGACAGGTCATAAGCCTTGTAAATGCCTAAACTTCCATATACCCTCATTTGAAGTATTCTCCATCCCTGTTTTAATTTGTTAATCTTAATGACTCCCGACGGGGTGAAATCCAGTCTTTTGTCTATAAACATTTGGACAAACTCATATATTGTAATAAATTAATATTTTCAGTATCTGCTAAGCTTTTTAGACAACTGCTGGACCTGACCTTGTAAGAATATACATAAAATGTATATTTAAACAGATAATTCGGTTTCAAGATCCTATTTTTTATAACTTAGTAGTTATCTCCCATATATTTGAATAGGATTAACTTTTTTAATATAATAAATAGAACATGTAACGAATAACGTTTGATTATTAGATATTCATAATGTTTCCGATAAAAAACCGTTTTTCCGAACCGGATATCCCATCTGTGCGTTCGTCTCCTCTTCCGGGCCGGCAGCTTAATGGCCAGTGACGGACCCTTCTACCCCAGGGGAATAAATAGTCAGAATGGCCGACAAACAAACGGCCGTATAATTTGGAAATGGTCAAATTAATAGTTTTCACAGATGTATCCCCGCGAGGCTAGAGGACGAGCGTCTCCGGCCAAATACGATAGTAATTCTGTTATTCTGTAATTCTGCTGAACCCTTTATACGGTTTTATCTTTTTATTTTCACTGTAGAAAAACAAACAGCTTTTATTTTATAAAATTTATATTTGAAGCACTAACTTTGTGGTTATTCATTATAATAAAATAAATAAAAACAACTTTGTTTTTAACCACTAATTTTTATGTAACGTTACGTAAACCTTGACGAAGAAGCTTGTTTGCTTTCAAACCGGTCAATGAAAAATAAAAATTAGTGGTTAAAAACAAAGTTGTTTTATTTATTTAAGATTTTATTTTGTTTTAAGAATGTTTATGAACGTTTCTTGTTATTTTTACTTTTGAAGATTAAAAGCTCTTATGTTTTTTTTAATCTCCGTGCAAGGTCAGATGATATGCATCTTTTACCAAACCGATAATAATTCTTTAATTTATTTTAAAAAATTAAAAAAAAAAACACTTTTTACGTTTTTTCTTCTAAAAAGGAAATAATAACGACAATTTACTCATATCTAGTATTTTCACCTTTCGCTCATACATTAGGAAATAAATATTAAAACAGTTAATTGGTTGTGTCGTTTATCAGTTAGAATTTTGCTTATCAAAAACTATTTTTCCGATGGAATGATTTTTTTTGAGAAAAAAAGTAGCTTGTATTGATTGCCGGTTCTCCAACTCTCGAAATGAAAATATGATGATTTATTAGTCTATGGCAAGACAAAGCTAGTCAATTGTTTTAAACATGTAAAAAACTAATTATGTTGCTCACTGTTACTATATTTAATTATTTTTTATATAAACTTAAGCCTAATCAATTCCCATCTCTCCGGCTATCCCTGTGAAAAAAATCAAGTCGATCGGTCGCTCCGACGTGAAGAACACACAAACAAATATACGCACTTACGCATTGTTATTATTAGGTATACTCGTATATATGCACATTTACATGTATTTATTTCCAGGGAATCTATGTTACACTCTTACATATTTTTTACGAAAAACAAGTTCGAACGGATGATTCCATTCGAGGTCAGAGGACTAAGCGTCTCCCGTTTTACGGTAAAAAAAGTATCATTCAACAGTTTTGCTGAATCTTATAATAAGTTTTATTTATTTATTTCATTTTAAGAATTGAAATAAAGATTTTATCGTGGAAATTTTTCAAAAAAATTTGATTCATTGGATCTTAGTAAAAAAAAACTGTTTTGCCTTGCTTAATTGGTGATTTATGTTATTGTTTTGATCTTAATATTTCTACTCGGTATCGAGCGTCTTAGATTATGTAATTGTTATAACCTTCAGTGAAAAAATAATACCCGAGTGTCACTGAGACCATACGATTTCCAGATTTGCATTTTTGTGCAAAAGCAAGATAAATGTCTCTTGTCCTATATCAATCAACGATAGGGCGCCTGAAATTGTTTTGCATACCATCAGGAGAATTCAAGCAACAGTAATAAAAAAATTAATCCTTTTAGTCAGATATCAGATGTTGTTTTTGAAGTAGAAAGGAATTGAAAGCCAAACCTGCTGCCCACTATCCATGATTTATTCGCAGGGGATCCAGAGCAGTGCATCTTTCAGCCTGATGATACGCAATGTCACATTGCACGAAGCAACCATGAGTGATTGGCAATAGTCTTGACCTTAATCCCTTTAAATAAATTGTGATTTTTT
Organism: Micrasema longulum; assembly: GCF_059751315.1. NCBI lineage: Eukaryota > Metazoa > Arthropoda > Insecta > Trichoptera > Brachycentridae > Micrasema > Micrasema longulum. The sequence continues at coordinate 154,457 of NW_028277385.1, read as the reverse complement.
TTTAAAATGAATAACCCGCTAAACCTCTATTTTGAGATTTGTCAGCAGGTGGGATAAAGAGAATATGGAAGGAAGTAATGAAAAATACAACACAACACCCAGACCAATTGAGAAAAAATCTTTCTTTGATTTTTTTCTCGTAACTGACGGAAATCGAACCCGCGACGCCAGTTTCACGGTTGGACGTCTAACTGTGGCCTTTAAAATCAAACGTGCTGGCGTTCCGTCGGAAATCAAGCAATAAAAGTGAGTTGATTAAGTCCATCATCCATACGTGGTTTAAAGTTATCACACCCAAAAATATCCGTAGACACAGTGTTTTAAAGAATCAAAGCAGTAATTAAGTCTAAAGATTGTCGGATAAAATCTAATAAATGAACTGTTTTGTCCAATGTCAACATTGCCATTGTACCGAAAATTTTTATTAAACCGTACTGGAAGTATGCTTGATTTTCTTATTTATTCTGCTTAACATTTGCAACAGTTTTTTATTACATGTTATCATAAGCATACCAATATATCATAGAAACATTTACAAATACAAATGTTAAAATTCACTACACCATTAAAGATATTTTTGGCTATGATCACAATTAAATCACAATTTAGTCAAAAATTTGTACAATTAATGCCACTAGTGTACGCAATTTGGCGAACTTACTGCTAAAAGTAACATCTTCCAGTCAACCAAAAGCAGACTGGCGGAACAGTTATTCAAAATTTGTACTTTTTTGTTGTACATGTTTTGGAATTGCTGTTTTTAAATGGACACGTGTGCATATACATATAAATATATATTTAAAACTCTCATTGTACACATACACGTTATATGATGATTAAATTATTGCATACTGTATGGGATCAAATAAAGAGTTTAGAAGTAGACAGAAAAAGGATCCGGTGATATAATCTTGATTCTCGACTGTTATTTTAGAATTATGTAGACGCTTTTATGTTAAAGGGGTTTTAAAATTATACAATATTTTTTTGATCAATTGTTTTCACAGGAATTTTATTTATTTATTTATTTTATTTATTTATTTATATACGGCATTTTTGCCATTTACATAAATGTGGTATAAAGAGTGCTTAGAAATAAAAATATTAAAATAAAAAAAAATCGAGTATGAAATATTAATAAACTCGTACTGTACACATTATTAATTACTTGAAATACATACATATTTTAAACAAATTATACAATAACAAAATACATTAATCAATCAAATTATAACTATTCCAACCCAATCTTCTGAAGATGATTTGCTCTTTTTGATAAAAATATGAATATATGTGTCTCCAAAGATGTTCTCAAAGGACGAGTGCGATAGTGATTTTGCTATCCTATGATTTTGCAGGACCCTGTTTTTTTTTATTTCACTTACAATTCATCACATCCTGGGCAATTTAATTTTTAAACAGCTTCCGTTTCTAGGGAATTCTTATCTTTTGGGTTAATAAATGCTTCCTTATTTTTCCCACTGTCCGAAATAGAATGGAAATGTGCCCACTGCAGACAACAAACTACTAGTACATCAACGCATAATTTTTTCTACATAACACACAGTTTACCCTGAAGATGCGTCCTGCAATAGTAGCCGAAATGTCAGAACAAATCCGGTAACAACTCAAAAAAGAAACATATTGATATTCTTATAATTTTATTATCTTTTCTTACTACTGTATAATTAAACACTCTTTTGATCATCAAGAATGCATTCAAAACTTTAGTTTAGAATTTATACGGGTTTTAACTGATTTACTTTTCATGCACAAAATATAAATCTTACTGACATGTAAATGCCTGTAATATTCTTGTTAATATTAACCCTTACCTCAACCGTAACTTGCGTACCAATGCTGTCTTTGCTGTGGGAAAGGTTAGAACCAACGTCAGATTCTTTTTACTTCTGCCAAAGATCCTCAGAACAGTTAACGATTTCCCACCAAACAGAAATGTCTATGTGTTCCTACAGCAAAGGCAAGCATTCAAAAAGCAAGCAGTGTTATTACTCCTGACTTGAGATGACACACTTTCCATGTCAGCTTAGATAATGTCATGACTAAACCGTTTGTATATTTCAATAGGCTCCAAGAATGTTAGGGTAAAGTTTACTAAACTTTCATTGCTTAATTAAAAATTGCTTAGTGGCTTAATTAAAAAAAAAAAACAGAAAAATATTTTTTTTTTATTGATTAAACATGTAATGCACATAGTCTTTGTAAACGCTCACTGGGGGTATATGTAAATATACAAGTGAGTATGTACATAATATATATAAATAAAAAAGAAGTACTCCAATTTAGATCTTAAAATGATTTAGTGTTTTAAAGATTCCCTGGAAACAAATATATGCAAATGTGTATATTCCATTAAATAATAAAAAAAGGTCACAATTTTTATTCAAGAAGAAAAAAACATATCGGTGTTAATGTTACAAAATTAATGAATGAAAATAAATTTTCCTGAACTGATATAAGGTTTACCCTTCCATGGTTTAACCTATTGTCTAACCTAACTCACCTTATACTTGACAGTCCTTTCCCTTCGCCACACTCTTCTGTCCGATGGGATAACCACTTTTTAACCGTTTATTTTTTTTATGTCTTATGGTTCGAATAAAATTTTGTATTATCAAAATTACAAATGTTGCAATTTTGGTATTCGGTTAATATGAGGCAAAAGTAAAAACATTAAATTTGAAAAAAATGTTTTACTGAATCTAAAAACACAAAATCAGCGAATTTATTATATTTATTAATAAAAAAAAAATTGGGATTTTATCTGTTATCGTATTTAAGTTACAACAAATAACATATATCTTTATAAAAAATTTCACCCCAAAAACATTTTAAGAATCTTCTATTACCCTGTATTTTGTCAAACGTATTTGGCGCATTGTTTTTTGTCACATGGGTATTAATATTTTTTTATAAAACTTTATATTTTTATTGGTTTTTTCTCGAATTTACGCATCAATAGAAAAACTTTTTTTTCGCTGTGTCAATTGTTCTCTTTAATTAATCATCCTAGAATCGCAATTAATTTATAAATAATTAAGTTTGTTTATTTAACAAAACCATTTTTATACAAAGTTGTAATTTTTACTTTAATACTTGCTATTTGAAATAACAACGGATTAAAAACGTTATTATTAACTAATTATAAAGTATACATAAGTGAAAAAATAAAACTGTTATTCTTATAAAAATGTTCAAATATGGATATAATAATTCAAATCCACGGTGGCCTGGCAATATATTGTGTAATTTCAGAAATAAAAAAAATATTATAAGTGAATTTTAACTTATTTAAGTAAATATATTTGTCTTCTGATTGTTATACCCAAATATAACATTTTAGGGCCATTTTTTTTTTGTCGTAAATAACTATGTTAAAATAAAGGAAACAAGTGGTATAGCGGTTTTAAAACCTTAGACCTTCTGTTCCGTAGTTTTCGATACTACTCACGGAACCACAATCCATCTAAAAACGCATTTAATTTAAAATTATTAGTTTCCGATGTTGTTAGGTATTTAATGATAAAAAAACGTTTTTAAAGTGGAAAAGAGTGTAAAGTTTTGTTTCTAATTATTTGAAGATAAAAATATTAAAATATCAGGAATGAAAGTAACGACAGTAAACTATCCAAAACTAAATTATTGGTCTTCCCACAATGATGCCACTGCGAAGGGCGTCACACTAGGAGATAAATCTTTAATAACCAAAATTGCGGCTACGGTCCCCCAAAACTCATTTATTAAGGGATAGAAACGGGTGTGCCTTTTTCCCTTATATCAGCTTCTTACACAAATAATAAATGCTGCATCAATGACGACATGTTAATAAATGATTAAGTTACCACGTGAAGTTAAAATACAGTATTCCAATATTTATTGCAACAAAGAGGAAAAACAGAATGGCGATTGTTACACAGTGTGTAAAGTGACCACTAAATCAGCAGATGACGAGTCATCGATGGTCATATAGATTACACAAACATCACTCTGTCAGATTTAAAATTTACACTAAAAATGTATTATGTAACTTAGTAGACATTATAATAATAAATATGTACATCTCCCCTCCCCTCCTTTTCCTCTCTTCAAGCATTTTTGTCCTTATCCCGCCCAATTTACAGTAACTTAATGTTCTTAAAATAAATATTTAAAAAATCTTTGATTATTGAGTACATGAAAATAACATTTTTAAAAGTATAAATTGTATGTATTTACTTGATATGTAATATATTTTCTTTACCAGCTTTGTATACTATGTGGAAATCTGTTATTAGTTCTGAGTTTAAACACTATATCTGTTTGTTTACTAAAAATATGTATGTAGAACTGTTGATTTCCCAAATAAAATAAAATAAAATAAGCCCTGTAAATACCTAAAACCCCTTTTTTCCGTCTCTGTTTCAATATATATTTTTAAGACTTTTTAAGTATAATATATTAAATCATGTAAATGAATGCCTCGACACGGGTTGTGCCCAGTGAGGTATTTATATTTCTAATAAAAGTTTTATGTCAAACGTGAAATAAAATATAAATAAATAAATGTTTTTATACAGATAAAACAACAAATGAGTGGGTAAAAAATTGCATACAATACGTAAATTAAAAACATTTTATATTCAATTATAATACTTTTATTGAAGACAAAATAAAAGTTATATTTAGATTAGGATATTTCAAAATACTCCACTTTTTTGTACCACTACTAGATCAGAAACTTTTCTCCCCTTAAATGTGAAACTTAAATCAATTGTTAACTTTGGCTTTTTGTGTTTTCTCAAAGGCTTTTTTACTTATAATGTCGTTTTACCAGCATCCACAACAAGTTGGGGGATGGCATCCTGGCTGTCTCGGTGTGGCTTTTTTGTAGTTATGCGCGCATTTTGTCGTTGGTGGCGGACAAACTCCTGGGAATACTGGCTTCCTCTCGTACCTTCCGGATGGTCTGGTACAGACCGGGGAATTGAAGCAGGCAGCTTTGCAAGGAAGGTCGTAGCAGCATTTGCCGGGAGAAGCGAAGACTGTTGGTTCCGGTGGTGGAATAGTCAGAGGCTTTCTCGTTAGTGGAAATGGCTTGATAGGTCTATGACAAACCTGACGTGAAGGAGGAATATCTTCAGTACCACAAATAATAATAGACATTTTAACTATCTGCACTTTTACCACACTCGCCTTTACAATTTAAGCTCTTGTTTTTATTTTATTTTATGGTTTTTTCTTACATTTTATTTTTTACACTTCACTTGGTAAATTTTAAATATCAATTGATTGGCACAAAAAAAAACAATTTACTCTTTTGTTTATTTTGGAACACTCCATAGTTAAGTGTTAATTGTTTGATCCAGACATTGACAAGATGTATTTAGTTAGGTACTTTGTTTAAACGACGTAACAATAAAAAAATGCAAGTTCATGATTTTTTTTATGCCTACGTTTTATTTAATGTAGCGTCAATGTGTATTGAAGATTTCGATGATAAACTTTAGCCCTATGGGAAATTGGATACAATATTTGTTTTACTAGCGCGTGGTAAAAATTAGAGCATTGAATTGTGCGGCAAAGTTTAATGAGAATGTACGAAAAAACATTTTTTATAAAACGGACTACTTTCAACGACGTCACTGGTATATGTGAATCAACCAATGACAAGAGAATAATGGAATATTTCCAATTCGCTTGCTGAAAATAAAAAAAACAGAATTTTGGAAAAAAATTGATCGGAAACAGCATGAACACGATCACAATACTAGAGAAAAGAACAAAATTAGACTTCCATTTAGGAAAAAGGCAAAGTAGCAAAATTAAATTTTATTTAAAGCAATTAAAAAGTATTACGAAATGGAAAAAAATATTTATGAAGAAAAAAACATATCAAAATTTAAAATAATGGTCAAGACATATGTGATAAACAATTTATAAATTAAATATATTTGCAATGTTATTATTAGAACACACATAACAATATGTATGATATGTGTGCCCTACTTTAAGATTTAAATAAAATAAAAAAAATAAAAAATAAAAAATGGACCAATGGGCAGAACTGATCGAAAATAAGCGGAAGAAAACCTCTAACGTCACACGCGGTGTTATTTCAGAAATACGAAACTTTTAAAAATCTTTTAAAAAACTTTTAAAAAAATGATAAATATTGTCATTTTTTTTTTGGCTACGTTTAATTTTTGATTATCAACTTCCTCATTTAAAGTGAAACTTTTGAAAGAAAGAACGTTTTTTTTTTTATCAAATCGATGTTTAAAAAACAAAAGCTAAGTTTTCTTCACCCGTTTAGGAAAAACGATGTCAAAATTTTCAGTCCTATAAAAATTATAAAATCAAAACAAATCTTATAAAAATTGGATAAAAGTAAACGAGAAAAGTTATTTAAAAAAAAGTAAATCAATAATGACGAAAAGTAAATGTTGCCCTAAAGCGGTATCCCCAAAACCAGCGCCATGTCCGAAGCCGAAGTGCCCCCGGCAGTGCAAAAGGATAATGTATTGTCCTCCTGAACCAGAGATTCGCTGTCCTGGGCCGCCGCCTCCGCGAAAATCGACCTTCAAATGTTACACTCCATGTTCGTCTCCTCGATGCCCCTGTCCACCGACTTGGCCCACGATGCATCCGCACATCCGATGTTGCATCAGAGAACCCAGGGCAGAAGACCCCCTTCCGCTTCCAGTGATTCCGAAATACTGCCAACCAAGATGGGCCCCTGAACAATGCAGGATGAAAATCCTACCTGAGATTAAATGTAAAGAATATCCACCACTGATTCCGTTTTGTTCTCCTTGTATGCCATTGCCTCCGCCACCCCGGGCTACGCGCCAGGTTCGGTGCTTGGAACCTGTGCTTCCATTCTGCCCGAAGCCTTGCACTCTTAAGCCCAAGCCTCCTCTTATACCTGAACCTCCCTACCCTCGATTCTGTCCGGTGCTGCCTCCGTGCAACTGTCCAGCAAGACCTTTAATATGCCACAATTCGTGCAGAACGTACCGTCCAACTGCTTATTGTGACAAAGCCTATGACTACAACGATCCGGCCTGTTGCTTCGTACCTGTGGATAGATATGAAATCGTAAGAATTTTACTACATAATATTAATTTTATCGTGTCTTGATTATTTTATGTTTATTCACTTTTAATTTTTTTCTAATTATTTCTAATATTTTTCAGGCCCAAGTGTGCTGTGACATGGATTGCTGCATTTGTTAAAAGCGCTTTAAATATATGTATTTATATATATATATATTTATTTAATTAATATAATAATTATCTATCTAATCAAAAAGCGGTTTAATAGTTTTTATCTAAAAATAGTAAATTTAACAAAAATATCTGATTAATAAATTTACAATAAACTATCGTGTTTTTTATTATACAAAAAAAAAACCTATTTTTTGTTTATAGTAAAACGAAAGTTCCATGAAGATTTCTTATGAGGCTTAAAGTTACGATGGGCTTTCTTAATATCCCAAACTTACAATTAAAAAATTCTACAAAAGTTTATTCCTTAAAAAGGAATTGGCATTTTTGAGAAATATAGATAAACAATTTCAAACATATACTTAAAATAAGCTGTTGTTTATTTATAATAGATAAATATAAAAAACTTTGTGTTTAACGAATTATTTTTTATTTTTTCTACCAACCGGTTTCAAAGCTATCTTCAAAGCCAGCTTATCTATCTTTCAAAGCGATATTTAAAGCTAGCTTCTTTATCGAGGTATAGTTAAGTATACCTTGATAAAGAAGCTTGTTTGGCTTTGAAACCGGTATGTAGAAAACATAAAAAATAATTCGTTAAACACAAAGTTTTTTATTTGTTTTATTGTAATAAATAACCAAAAAGGTAGTGCATCAAATACAAAATTTATATTGTTTATTTATTTTGTTTTTACGACTATTATAAAACAATAAATTCTTGCTTAAATGCCTTTTACTGTTATTTTGTGTTTGTTGCTAACTCTTATTGTCTAATGTTTTTTGTCTTCTGTATTAGGAATTTGTGGGCTATGTGCCTGTTTTCCTGATCATCCATGAAAAAAAAACCAGTAAGCAGAAATATAACAATACCAGAGGCAATTGAAAAATTCCACTGCTTTTTTTAATAATAGAGAAGGAGAGAGTTTATGTGAATGTACATTTGAGGGTTTTTGTGTGTGGGTTCGTAGGGGGAATTTTTTTTTCTTTATTTATAGCGAAAGGGGTATTAGAGAGGCCTCGGTAAGAAGTTTAATTATTCATTTTATTATGAATAACCACAAAGTTAGTGCTTTAAATATAAACTTTATAGTTTAATTATTGTTTAAAATTTAGCACGTAAGAGTAGTTTGCTGAATATTTCTGAAACTAGTAATTGAAAAAATAATGCATATTTTAATTAAAACATTCTACGGGTTGTAATAAAAATCAATTTATTTTTTATATATATTAATATTTTTAACTAGCTTTTACTCGTGATTTTGCTCACGTGGTATTATAGAGAAATAAATACGTAAATTTATTTGTTTTATCGATCAACAATAAGAATTTCCTGGATGGAATTATATAATTTTTCTCAATGGAATGATCAGGCAAGTTTTTTATGCTAAATAAAGGTTACTATTTTTTTTTAAATATTTTTTTAATCTGTCCAGGTGGATGAAAAATACTGTTCTGTGTGTGAAATAGAACTAAATGGCTGGGTGGATGCTATTATGAAGACAAGTTATTATTGCGCTTGCAAGTAAAAAATATTAATACTTTGCAGATAAACGTAGGAACGTAAAATTCAAAAATTAATTTAATGGAACTATAACAAAAGAATTAGGAGAGTTAAATTTTGACGTTATGCACATTTAATTTTTGATAATTTTGATGTTATATGATCCTTAAAACACACGTGAGAGATATTATGCCAAAAATTTAATAACAAGCTTTTAATTTTCATTACTTACTATCACCGTATTGCAATAAAAAAAATATCACCAAAAATAGGTAAGTATATTTTTTTTAAATTTTGACTTTTAAAATACTTCATTGTGGAAATTGTGCAAACATTGGATCACTTCTATATAAACAATAATAATCGTCCTTTTATTCTGGTGCGATGAAGAATAAATTGTTAACAGAGAGCGTCATTCAATTAAAACAAAAAAAGAAAACCTGGTTCATAACCAATTAAACATATAACATTTACGAAATATTTAAGTACGGTTTCTTAACTAATTTATTATCGAAACCATATTGTTTTATCTTAATTAGTGGAATTATCAATAAAAAAACAGAAACCGGAAATGAAAAATTCATAAATGTTATTTTACATTTATACACCTGGTTTGTGGTCCCCTGATATAAAACATTCTAGGCATAGAATCAAGAATAGTCCAGAAGGAGCGAATGATATTTGAATACATCAAAATGTGTACAAAAATACCCCTATACCCCACTTTCGCCACACGCATTCGTGATGTCGCCGCGTAATGTTGCACGATGGGAAAAAATATAATCATAACACAAATGTAAGGTAAAAAAAAATCAATCTGTTTATTTCTCAAAAAAAAATATTGTGCACGCGGAAATATTGATTGACACAACAGAGTAAATAAGTAAAGGGTCATTTAATGAGAGTAATTGAATTAATGAACTTTGAACCTAAAATATTAAACAAATTTTATTTTACATAAAACGGATATTTTTATATCATGTTAAATAAAATTTGATGTTCTAAAGATAATGTCGGTCAAATGACCACCACAGAGTTGCTTAATCCGAGGTCCAATTTTCATTAGTTCTCTCATTAGATGAGCAAAGTAGGTTAAAAAAAAATACTACCCTGGCAACACTAACGAAATGTCCATTTTCTTTTCTTCGATAATCTGCAGATGGAAAAATAATTCAATTTTTAAGTATTGTGTTTGCTACTTACACATTCATTTGCTAATTTCAATGAAATGTGATCCCATAGTTGAATTCATATCAAGAATTGCGTACTGAGTGACTCTACAAAAAAAACTAATGAGTCAAAACGTAAACCTACTTATTTATGAGTAGTTCAGTCGCCTTCTGTTTGATGTGCGTATGCGGTTTCTGGACTATTTTTAATTCTATGCCTCTATGATTTGAATCCCGCTGTACCAGGACAAAATTTTTGTATTTTTTATAGTACATTACAACTCGTTGAAAATAGTTCCGAAATTAAAATATGGGAATATTAAAAGAATGCAATATTTATACGTGTACACCATGGCATCGGGGGAAGTTTTGTTAGAGCAGAGTTCGAATTTCAGACCTCTGAATCGCGAATCCGCAACGCTACCACAGGACTCCGTAATATCCAGTTTTATATAACATCACTTCATTATTGTAAGAAAATTGGAACTTAATTTTTATTAACGAGTGCATCATAAACAATTAATATACAATTGTGCTTCAACTGCTTGCGAATAAACTAAAATAGTTTGATATAAATAAGTCCATTTCACATTTATAATAATAATTACCCAGCAATAACAATAAACAATAATAATAAATCTAGTTGAATAACTATTATGTTTATTGATCTTTCTGTAACGATTAGTTATTATTTATGATTATTTCAGTAGATGTATCGAGGAAATTCGTATTTTATACGCCACAAATTACAATTTCATTGGCGACAAATTCGTAGTTATTTATTATACTATTTTATTAATAAATGTTTTTGCTAATATTTTATTTCATTTTATGTTTCGTGTACACGCATTAAAGGCCTTAAAAAATACGAAGCTTTTCAATAAAGAAAAAATACAGAAAATTTTAACAAAATAAATTTAAAGATGGAGACGAAAAGACGTATAAATCAAATATAAAAAAAAGTTACGCATGTTTTTTCACAATTTAAAATATTTGGCACTTTTAGTTACCTCGTGTCACCGTCTTGAATATTTCCCAATGCAATTTTAATATTCTCAATTTTCAAAAATAATTAACGGAATAAATATTAATATTAAACAGATCGGCCTCATTGCTTATCAAATTACCGTTTCTTTGTATGCTGTCCAGATTATTATAATATGCGTAACTCATGATTTCAAAATAATTAGGACTGGTATACGAAATAGGAGATAGGAGATTTGGTATACGAAATTAAATCATTTGTCCCTAAAACATTATCGTAATATCTTTAGAACCCTAATCATCCTTTTATTCCACTTTTTTATTTGATTCTTTTTCTTTCTTCTTCTGAACTCCTTATCTAATCCACATCCCACGCATTCTTTATCTCATCACGTACAATGATTCAAAAGTATTTTAAAGTAAAACGTCCTCAATATTTGTACCACGTCTATCTGCCCACTAAAAACACACGTATTAATATATTTTGTTTATTTTTTATATCTTTTTTTTTTTGTTGTTTTTTTACAATATACAGAAGAGGTAAACCAGAGTATACAAAAAATAAAGGTTAATTACATAGCAATGAAATACATATTAACAGTAAAAATAGTTAAATTTATTTCAACAGAGAGGGAAAAAGTTTTCGAGAAGGGAATATGGAAGTCTAGGCATTTACAGGGCTTATGACCTGTCATTGGCTGGTTTAAGTGGCCACTTTACACACTGTGTAACATTCACCATTCTGCCCATGTTTAAACATCCACATTTCCTCAACTCTTCCATCTGTTGACTTTTGTGAAGTGAAAGAGCTGAAACCTTTATCACGTGGGTGAGATTCATCCGGCTGAACCAAATCACCTACTAGGCAACGCCTGGAAACAATTTTTCAATTTTTATACTTCTTCTTTTACACATAATCAAACATTGTTGAATTAGTAAAAATAGTATTTTAAAAAATCCCACAAAGGCATATAATGTCCACCTGTTTAGAATTTCAAAAGTAGGTACCTATCATGATCAATCCTACGTTTAAAAAAAATAATTAACACAAAATAAATTAATTTTTCTCGTGTCTGGGCAGATGTAAAATACAGTATGTGATGTTAAACCGGAATCCTGGTTGGTGTGTTTTACTCGATGACTGCTTTCATGATTTTTTTAAAACCTTGTAACAGAAAATCAATACACACTGCACTAGGTGTTCCGTTGCAGTGCCTTATGCACCATCGAATTCAGATAACGACATCATGACAATAAAATTAATAAGTACAGAAACCCCCAGTGTAAAATGAGTTTATCGTTATTCGAGGAAACGACGTTTTTATAGAAATGTTTGAAAAAGATGTCATTATATATTTTTACGTCTCTGGAAAATGTATTGTTTTACACATTAAAGTCATGCCAGACACTTTGTTTTCTGTCATTGGGTCTTATCACATAAATTAAGTGAAACGTATCTTTCCATTTAACTTTCGGTGAAATACCGTTTATTGTGTTATTTTAATGCAGCTTTCATAAACATTAAGATTCAACGCATTTTAGAAACAAACCTTTCTTATATTTTGCTTGTTTTTAGTAATATCCAAAACCTAATAAATATTCTTCATTAGCCTTCTGTCTTCCACGCTAGATATAAGCCTCTTCCATATCCTTCCATTTCTCTCGGTCGGTTGCTGCTTGCCGCCAATTTTTCCCCCTATATCGGCTATGTCGTCGGACCATCTTGTTTGAGGTCTTCCGACGCCTCTCCTATTCTCCTAAGGTCTCCATCTTTAAATTTTATGGGTCCATCTTTGTGAGTTCTTGTATCTCAACATATTTTGCCTATTGTAACTTCAGTCTTGCTACGCGATCCATGATATTCGCTATTTTGGTTCTGTTCCTGATTTCCTCATTTCTTATTCTGTCTCTTAGGCTTATACTAAGCATGGATCTTTCCATGGATCGATGTGGGCATTTGAGTTTTTCCACATTACTTTTCGTAAAGGCCATGGTCTCCAATGCGTATGTAGTCACTGGCAGCATACATGATTCATATGTTTTCCTTTTCAGACAAATAAGAATCTTATTATTTTCTAGTATGTGTTTAAGTTTTCCGAGAGCTGCCCAACTCATTATTATTTTTCTTGGCCTTTCCCCTTTTGATTTTCTTTGCCCAGTTTTATCAAATGTCCAAAATATAGATATTCATCTACTATTTCGATATTTTTATTGTTAACTAACCTTGATGATCTTGTTTTCTGGACTTACAATTTTTATTTTTGTAATGTTCATATTCACACCAATTTTACTAGAAGCCTCATGTAATTCGTTAATCGTTTCACTCTATCTATCAATGCTTTTACTTATAACTACTATGTCATCAGCAAATCTAAGGTGACTCAGATATTTCCCATCTATCTTCCGCCAAATAAATATTAAATGAACAAATAGGCACAGTTACATAAAAAATGAAATGACAATACATACATGTATGTCAATCAATACTCATTTTGTTATATTTTCTCCGAAATTCAAATATGAATACCTAAATTCCCCATTAAACACTTAGCCTTGCCCTTAACCATTGGTTTTTCCCTCAATTATGATTAATGTACTTGCTAACTATAATAAGATAATTTTTATTTTCTACTTAAGTACCTTAAATTATAAAACTTTAAAAGGACATTCAATCCATATTATCTTCACATTCGTTTGAAAATACCCTAACATGGCAAAAAAATTGTCGCGAAATTTTTGTTTTTGTGTGTGTAGACTCAAAGTGTTCAGTAGACTCAAATCGGTGTTTGATTTCTAACATTATAAGTTACATTGTTTATACTTGTCAATGTAAATAAAATAAAATAAACGGTCTATATAAATTGTTTTTTTTTTCAGGTTTTTTGGTGATCTTTAAGTACACGCGATGCAGTATCTACGCAGAGTTCGTTCGCTTTTCACACTTCGAAGAGAAGGTTCCAGAATGATGATCGTTCGTCGTGACGCAACTTGGGAACGCGGTGCGGGAGATGCGCTGTCGTATTACCGAGCACCTTGCACTTCGAGCGTCGACGCGCGTATAGAAAGACTACGCAGAGAGCGTTATGCAACTTACTTTTCGATCATTCCGCGTCCGCGCCGCCCTATTCGGCCTATTTCTAGGCGCGGTCTTCGCACGAGACGCACTGCTTCGCGATTTGAACGCACAAGCCTCAATGCCAATACAAATACATCATGATGTTTCATACAAAGTTTTATACTGTTTTCGGTCTAAAAGTAAATCTGTCGTATTTTCACATTTAAACATTATATTTCAATAAAAATATTATATGACGATCAGTATTTACTGTTGTATTATTTATGTATGTATAACTTCAAACTTAATTCCTTGTAATTAAAAATGTAAAGAACCGAGTTTTGGTCCCGTAGTGTTGTGAACTTCCGGATTTAAAATATATTTTTTATTATTTAGTAACCTTTACTAAACAAAAAAAATAATTTATAGATTTGTAGAAAATTTTTTCAAACTTCTGACAGCCGCCAGCTAGTATCGTATCTTTTGTTATTAGTTTCACAACAATGTAAATGAACAAAGGAAATATGTTAATTCCTTTCTTATATGAATGATTGCATGTGTATAGTGATTTTCTATATCTTTTTAAAATTTTTTCAGTATTTGCTATATTTCTTAGGTGTACGTAGTATAGAAATAACGTGTCAATTTAATGTACACGTTTTTTCAGAGTCTGGTCGCAAAACTTCAAAGAAACAATCCTAAAGATAAACTTTTTAAAAAAAGATTTTTTTTTCATAATTGTTATGATTTTAAAATTGAGAAAATCCTTAATGTCTTGGACTAGCATCCCTTCCACTAACTCTTCGCTTCCTAGTCTGCGTTCAGTGCGTATCGCTTCGTCGTAAAAATATGAATTTTTAATGTATATTTTTTTATTAATTGAGAAATGCGATTTTTTAATGATATTTTTAAAACACATCTTAAAAAAGTCTGAAATTTCGCGGTATGACTGAAAAAACATATAAATGAAAGTGACTATAGGGGGTATACTCGACATTTGACGATTGTCACGTGTCAGTGACAAATAGTAATATCGATTATGTTTGTAGTTACCTTGACTTTTCTTTTAATAAATGCCAGTACAACAATAGATTTATTTAAAAAAGAGGCTGATTGTTAAATTAATATTCTTTATAAGGAAGGAATATTATGGATTTGATTGTCAATTATTACAATGATGGTTTCTTTTGTAATCAATTTATTACTTAAATTGTTAAAAATGAAACCCGTGCCACCTCAGAATCTTCATTGTAAACTGTGTCATTGAGTAAAAATACGATTTCATGATAATCAATCAATTACATTCAATGTCAATGAATTATAAATATAGAGAATGATGAACGTAACAAAGTGTGTAAAGTGATCAATTTAACCTACCAATGAGTGTTTATAAATACAAGTACCTAGACTCCAATATTTTCTTTCGAAAGAGTTATTCGTCTCTGTTAAAATATATGTCAACATTATGAAAGCGCATGTACATTAGGGTGGGTCGATATTTTTTTTTCTGAATTTCGATATAAAAGGGATCTAAAAAGTTACCTTTTTGATTACTGAGAATGCAAAAAATATAAAAAGAAAAATTGACACTGCTTTTGGCCCTCAACCAGAGCTTGAAGTTTTCGAAAAAGTCAAATTTTTCAGTCCAATTAAATTTTATAATGTGCAATAAACCTTATTATATAAGCATCTAAGGGCCGAGTTGCACTTTGTTTTGTAATAAATGGGTCGCATTGTTTTAATGAGCCATTATTTTCATCAATACTAGCCAGGTGCTCAACGGAATTAGTTCCGCGGAGTATAAACGTTTTGCATTTCAGTAGTTTTAAAACGTGTTCAAATTTGTGATTCGATTAAGTTATATTATTACTAACAAAAAATAATTATATCAATATAGATAGTTAACAAAATGTTCAGACAGTTTTAAACTTAAAACCTCGGCTGAGGGCCAAAAGTAGTATAGAATATTTTTTAAAATACCTTTTTACGTTCAATGTGATCCAAAATGCATCTTTTTAGACCCCCTTTACGATGTCTAATAAAATATTAAAAGAACGTCATACATCATCGGCCCAATCTAATGTACATGTTACTGTGTAACTCTATGTGACTCCATCAATCAAATTTATCGAAAGGGTCGGGAGTTACCTCTACCTGTACCTGGGAGAATAATGCAACGAAAAATGGCAGCTTTCAAAAAGAGATGGGACTGCGACTAGGAATAGCAGGTAGGTGTCAACGAATAATTTTTGATATTCAGAGGTTTTTCTTTGTCACGAATAATAAAATAAGACAACGGTCGCAGCAACTTCCGATGACAACTGTAAACAAGCTTAGGCTAAGTCATAAACTGCGGATGCCTCTTAAAAGCCTTATTTATGCGCGGCTTCTTTACAAGGCGCAAGGTTCTTAATGTTCTGGACGTCCACCATGAAAAACGTCTAAACTACGGGACGTGAACCCGAATTAGGAGAATGCACAGAAACTGGCAGATGACATTAAGGCCTAGAGACTCTCTGTGGAAACCTTATGCTCCAACTAGGGAACGGACATGGAATAATGATTACAGTATTACAACTATAATTGAACATAAATATATTCCTGTTAGAATGTATACACAAAAAATATAAAAAAAGAAATATAAATAATATATGTTTTAAAATATTTCAATAAAGGGGTTAGCCCTCGAAGTGTTTCTGTAATTTTGTAGATTTTGATTTTAAAAATTTAAAAACATCAGTTTATATTAAAAACATTATTTATTTTTTCAAATATGTTATTGTTGATGTAGCCACCATTAGCGAGGATAAAAGCATCAAGTCTGTCCAAGAAGGCTTCACACGCTGCACGAATGTGGGCTGACGGTGTTTTGTCCCATTCTTCAAACAGTCCTTAAGGCGTCGACCGTTTTATATTTTTTAGCTGATACTTTGGTCTCTAGAAAGAATCATATGAAAAAGTTGTGATGAAATGAAGCTGGGAACTTTTTCTCGTAAAAAACATTGGGTTTCACGGGCTTTATGGGATAGTGCTGAGTCTTGCTTAAACGTCCAATGGTTTTTGCTGATTTTTTTCTGTACCTAAGGTAACAACGCATCATTTGAACAATTTTCACGGTAGATTTGCCGATTTACCTTTACGTCCTGTTCAATAAAAACGAGTGGTGAGCGTCCTGTGGTAGTTACCGCTGCCCAAACCATCACTGATGCAGGCGCTTGCTTTTGTAGAGTGTAATTTGCTGGTCTAAATTGTCTTTAAATTTGCATTGTAACCATACACGATCGTTTTGCTTGTTTAAATAATATATTGCTGAACCGTTAAATTTTTTTCATCAGAAAATACCAAATTTTCTAGCTCGCCACCAACGTACAAGTGTTTTAATACGATTGCTCTTGCTAGGCAAACTGCCTTTTGTGCAGGCGTTAAATCTGGCGTTTTTTGTATTTTGTAGGACTATAATTGTAGTTCTTTTCTTAATATGTGTTTCATGCTACGAGCAGACACGTTGAGATTTTTCGCCAATTGAACTGCACTTTGTCGAGGATTACGTTGAATTCTTGCCTTCACCTTTGAACCATTTCTGTCGATGTTGCTGTTTTTAGTTGTCCACCTCCATGGTGTTTTTTTATGCTACTTGTATCATTGTATTGTGAAATGGTCCAATACACAAACATTTTCTTCACGTGTAAATGTCGTAGTTCATTAATAATGGCTGGTTGCAATTTTCCAGCCAAATAAAAAGCAATAACACTATTGAGTTTAAATTCAATTTCCAATACTTTTTAAAACTGTGACGTAAAACAATATTCTTTGGTAGAATTATTAACAATATAATAGACTCTCACGTGTCAAAACATAAGCGCACTGTTATAAACCGTTTGGTGGCTACAGCAACGTGAAGTTGGTAACACTTCGAGCGCCTACCCCTGTACATTTTTTTGCAAAAGTGAGAAAACATTATTGAGAAGGGAATTATAAAGTCTAGGCATTTTCAAAACTGGCCTGTCATAGGCTGGTTTTAATGGCCAATTTGCACACTTTGTAATACATGTCAAATAAAAATCAAACTGAGTCTAGCTTGTCTACAAACATTTGAACACATTAGAAACAATTTTTTTAAGCAGGAGTATACCTTTATTAAATTACCTTATTAAATTAAATAAAAATTAAAACGTGTTTTGGTCCCGTGGCTAGTGTTGCGGACTCACAGATCGGAAGTCCGAGCTTTGAACCCCAGTCTTTCCCAACTTGATTGCCTTTTTCTAAGAGTTATTTATAATCTTTTGAAAATGTCCTCCAAAATTTAAATATTTGGGTAAATTATGAGAATAATAATATATCTACTCGATTTCATTTTTCAGGATTTTTATATGAATAATAATATTTATTTTTCACTAAGGAAAAAAAGAGAATAAATTAATCACTTTTCATTTGAAAAAAAAAAAAAAAATATGATAAAGAATAACTTTACATCTGTTGTGCGTAATACATTGAACAAAAAAATAAGTATAATTATATTGAGTTTTTCTCAATCGAATACATTTTCTTCAAACGATTTTTCATTAGATATGATTGATAATTCAATTGTTTACATACTGAGGAAGTTCAGTGGTTTTTTTATTTGATAATATATTATAAAACTAAACCAAATATCAGCGCTATGATTTTTAAGTTTTGTGATTTTAAAACTACTCCGCTTGTGACGTCACAAGTTCTCTTCGGTGAGTGCTGCTGATTGGTGGGTTGGTTTCCCGTTAACAGAAAATCTATCACATCACTTACTCTCATTGGTTGATTCGAAAGAACTAGTGACGTCGTTTAAAGAAGTCCTTTTTTTTTCATCCATATTTGAGAAAATTCGCATAAACTTAAATGTTCTAATTTTTAACGCACGAAAGAAAAAAAAAATTATATCCAATTTCCTGTTGCACTGAACGTTCTTAAAATCAGTTAAAATACTGTTTTAAAATTATTTTTTTAAATTCAAGTTGAATCATAAAAAAATATGTAAATATAGTTCAATCAAATATTGAATTTCTATAAATAAACACAGAAACAGATGCTTTAATTAAAAACAAGATTTGTTTCCTTTGGTTTTCGTTTCAAATTTATATTGGGATGTTGTGACACTTTCTGAGAGAGAAACGTTTGAGAAAATGAGGGTGAAATATTAGATAAATCTTGGAAACAGACAAAGATTTACTTAAAAGAGAAATATTACGTTGTTTCTTTTTAACATTTGAAAGTAATAATGGTCTATGAAATACTGTCCAGTTATTGATTTTTTTTAAAATATAATTATAAATGGCAGAAAAAATATTTTTTAATTAAATTAAACAGTCATTCCATTAGCCCTGCCCCCAATAGGTCACGGTTCATGTTTAGTTGTAACTGACCATTTAAATTAGTTTAGAACATTATCACGAATCTTGACGTCACAACTATAAAGGCCTAACCTGTCTCGTTTTTCTAGCGACGTATTTTAAAATTTATGTATAAATACATTTCTCCGCAATATGCATATTAATTTCGAAAACATAATTAATTATTAATGAAATCAATTTTTATTTCCAATTATGGAAAAATAAACCAAATACGAGATGCTCAATCAATGAGAAAAATCCACATTGAAAAGAAGATAATTTAATTATGTACATTTTCAAAACTATGTTACAAAATATCACAAGGATATTTAAAATATCAGTTATAATGGTACTTAGCTCAAAACCAGAGATTAAAAACATTTAACATAAAAAAATAGTTAAGAATAAACAATAATTTTATTAACAAATCACAACAGGGATGGAGAATACCTTAAATAAGGGAATATGGTAGTCTAGGCATTTACAGGGCTTATGACCTGTCATTGGCTGGTTTAAGTGGCCACTTTACACACTGTGTAACATTCACCATTTTGCCTATGTTTAAACATCCATATTTCTTCAATTCTTCCATTTGTTGATTTGAGTGAAGTCAAAGAGCTGAAACCTTTATTGTTGTGAAGAGATTCATCTGACTAAACTATTTCTCATACTAGGCAACGCCTAAAGAAATATGATCGCATGGACAATAGTCATCATTCCTTAATTTAAACCTATATAGATAACTTCTCATAGCTCCGTGTCCGGTAAAAATTTGGGTCGTTTGGAAAGTACTTTGGTGATGATGACGGAAGTTTGCTGCATCAGCCAGTGTTGGGAAAAACATTTTAGTGATTTTACCTGCAGAAGAAGCGCGGTAATGATCCTCCCAACGCTGCAGCGTATTTTGTTTTATGCAGCGTTTAGCAAAGCTAAGGGGAAATTCTGAGAAGAAAGGTGCCGTTCTTTTACAAGTTGCGGCTCTTGCTCGTTCATCCGCTCTCGATACCAGCATGTCCTCTTATCCAGCATATTTGAATGTTCATCCCTCTTATTTTTAGATGCTTAATTTTAAGGAAGTACGGGTAGGTAGGTATAGTTTATGTTGAGAATTGGTTCGAACACGATTAATAAAATTCGTTTATGACAACGCTACTATGGATGTGAGGATTGATAAGGACACAAAAACTGATAAAATCAATATAAAAAAAAGGTGTTAGACATGGGGACACCATATCGCTTAAGTTCTTTACGCTAGCCTTGGAAAATATATTTAAAACCTTAAATTGGGAAAGTACTGGTGTAAAGATCGATGTCATGTACTTGAGTCACCTTAGTTTCGCAAATAACATAGTGGTCATAAGTAAAGACATTAATGAGCTAGGCGAAATAGTTATGTAACCACATGAGGCTTCAAAAAGGATTGGTTTGAAAATAAATATTTATAAAACAAACATTATGAGTCCAACAGGGAGAAGCATTTTTTTTGACGATAATTAAATCAAAGGAGTTGATGAATACATATATCTAGGACACAAAGTCAAACTTGCTAAAGATAACCAGACAGCGGAGCTACTTAGAAGAAAAGGCCTTATTTGGGCTGCTTTCGCCAAACTAAATATATTTTTGAAAATAAACAAGTCACTATATGCTTGAAAAGACAAGTATATGAATCGTGCATATTGCCGATGACAACATATGGACTAGAAACCATGTCTATAACACAAAAATGTAGCCAGAAATTAAAATGCACGCAACAATCCATGGAAACACAGAAGCTCGGTGTATGTCTAAGAGACAGAATAAGAAATGAAGAAATAAGGCGCCAAACCGGAGTTGTGAAAACCATGGATCGGCAGCAACATTGAAATGGCAGTGGGCAAGATACT
Source organism: Micrasema longulum (assembly GCF_059751315.1). Lineage (NCBI taxonomy): Eukaryota > Metazoa > Arthropoda > Insecta > Trichoptera > Brachycentridae > Micrasema > Micrasema longulum. The sequence goes on along the minus strand of NW_028277385.1, from coordinate 133,273 downwards.
TGGTGGGGCAAAATTATGGCAGATGGACACCCAGAATAATAAAGTGGAGATCATAGGCAAACAAAAGAAGTGTAGGAATGCCACAGAAAAGATGGATCGGTGACATTGCCTCTATAGCCGGTAAAACATGAATGATGAAAGCGAGTGACCGGAAGGAATGGAGACGTTTGGAAGAGGCGTTGTTTATTCAGCAGTGGAGAGAAAAAGGCTGAAGAAGAAGCTGCAGCAATGGTTCCAAATATGTCAACTTTGCATAAGCATAATTTACAGAATAATCCTTAAAAGAATATGTGTGGCCTGAATAGCAAAAATGACATTTTTTACTCAAATTTTACCCTTTATATGACATCGTTTACAAATATTTTATATTAATAATAAGTTTTATGTCGCAAAAGTATCGTAAACAAGTACACTTTAAGACCAGTCTATTTTTTCAGCTTTTTAAAAATGCAATAAGTTTATTACTTTAAAAAAAAAACGAACGTATTTTATTTGCAATATTTTGCGTATGTCTACATTTTTGTAGACATTAACTGGATTCAACCCTTTTGGAAGTTATTAATATTAATTTACTCTAGACTTCTAAATTCCCTTCTATAAAATAGTCTTCATCTTTTTCGTAAGATATTGATATTAAATTAGGTTTGCAAGTTGTAAATCAAATCAAGAGTCCCATAACGCCATTATTATTTCTGCAAATGTTTAAAACTTGATTGCACGAGTAAGTGAACTTTAAAAACTGCTTTTTTTGCAAATGAATGTTATTTTTCTGAGAGGGCGTGTATGTATGTAACTACCGTCCTTTAAAAATGTTTTTTTTTTCTTGTGACCCTATTATTCCTGGGATGCCTTGCAAGGGTCAGATATGAGAAACATAATTTAAACGAAAAAAACAAAAAAGATGATTGAACTTTAAATTGATAGTTAGGGAAACATCTATAATAGTTTTAAAAAAGCCCTTCAGGTACTCCAGCATCAAGTTACTTGAAGAATTTGTGATGTTAGAAAAAAAACAATTATATATTTTTAGAATAATAATGTTTGTGAAAGCAAACTATTCTACCAAATCCCAAAAGGAACACTCTCAGAAGTCAAACTAGATGATGGGTCATGGGGTTTATCACAAATTATAAATTCGAGCAAAGAAATTTCAGGTTTCTGGGCCCCAAAATATTCAATATATTATCCGAACATTGGTAAACCATGACCCGGATTCAATTTAATAAATTTGCATAAAATTGATTACTAGGATTAGGTCGAGAAGGATCGGAAAATTTACTCAATCTACATTCTTAAATAATAAATAGTATAAATTAATATTGTATAACTGTTTAGTAAATTAACGAGTAGGTAGTAATATTATTGTTTATTTTTGCATAAAAATGTCTGCCTTAAAACTGGTTGTACCTAGTTAGGCAGACTAGACATGATCCAAAAAAATCTATTATCTAAGTGTGTATGTAGTAGGTACAGTAGTTGTTATTTTTGTTAATAAACTATGATCATTATTATTATTATTATTAATTCAGTGCTTGGAATTTCAAATTGAAATTTTAAAAATCTCATTTGCAGTAAATGCAAGAACTCAGAAAAACTCACTCAAATGCTTTTCTTGTCATGCTCCGTGCGCCTTTGACAGAAATTTTATTTGGAAAAATCATTTTTATAACCCCAAACCGAAAAATATTTTAAGTTCATGAAAACTACTTCGAAGTGATTAATTTTTTATTCAATCAAACATTGTGTGTAATTCAAAACGCTAAAGCCATTTGTTTCCATTAAAATGTCTTTAAAATATTCACACATCGCGTGCTCAATGAATAAAACCAATGTGTTCTTTTATTTGTCAGTTTAGAGACAAAAATTGAACTGAGAGTAGATCGCTATCGGTTTGAATTGTAATGTTTTAAAAAAAAATAAGTCGGCTCGTCGGCGGTCGGATAATTTATGTCTTAGATCTAAATTTCTTACGTATCTACTTACTAAGTAATATTCGCAAAGCTAGTAACTACGAACACAAACGATGGGCGACGAGTATATTAGACATTTTGATTATCATTTGTGCGTTTATATTTCAAATTTATGATTCTATTTTCCGTTTTGGACACCCAAGGCTAATGATATTCTTCTCAACACAGGATTTTGCAATGTTTCGGATGCGCTGTATATCAAGCTCGTTAACCGCTGTCCAAAAATATTCTAAGGTCAAGTCCTCTGTGTCCGATTCGGGAAACATGTGCATTGGATCACACTGCTCTAAAAGCCGTCCATTTTGGATTTCGTACTTCGGGGTCGATGTGCACGACCATCGTTTTGCCGCGCGTCTGTCGGTTGATGGATGTCTAAATAAATAGTAGCGTTAGCGACTCCAAGCACAAACATCTAATTTTATCGTTGATTTTTAAAGTTGTGTAAAAATAAAATCCACTTGTTCTAATGTAAATAAAAATTCTTTAATTTTAATGTGCTCAGTGCTTATATAATTGAACAACCGTGCATGTTCTATTTAGTTTTATTTTTGTATTTGTTTGGATTCAATACAATTAAAAATTATAACGAAAACAACAAAACTTCAAAAACAGTAAAACGTGTATTGTGTAAAATAAAATAAAATTGTGATTGAAGATAAAAACCTGTCTTTTATGCTTATACTTCTTTTTGATGTGATTTTTTTAAAGTGTTCGTTTTGTAATTATCTTAAACCCAAATAAATATATCTTTTATTTCCTTGATTTGGTTTTTTGAAGTTGTTTGAAACCTTTAAAATAAAACTATATTAAATTTCAAATCAATTTTATCTATGTCAGGGACTGGAAATAATAAATAAAGCGACTGGGTTAAAAAAACTTTTTTTCGAGTATTATTCGAATTGTTCTTGGTACTACTTTTGTGGACTTATTTTATTACAGGCACATCCTCATTCTATTGTCTTTATAACGGCTTTTTACACTAAACATTCAACTTTTCTTTCCATATTAATTTTTCGACTTAATCAAAATTTAATCCATATTAAATCATGACTTATAGACGGCTTAAAATGTAAAATGATTGATATGTATTATAAAATAATAAACATAATTAATTAACTAAAAATCGTAAACAGTATATTAATTGATTTTATCCGTTTCTGGGCGATAGAAGAATACAATAATAGATTATGTGCATGAAATAGAACCAGAACCTTGGATGTACGTTTTTAAATCGATGGTTACTTATCAGGCAAAAATCCTGAAAAAGGAAATAGTGTTGAGATATTTTTTTTTTATAATTTACGCAAATGTTTAAATTTTGCAAGCTTTTTTCAACGAGTTGTAAATATCTCACTGTTAGAAAATAGAAATCCAGTTTGGGTAGAGTGGGGTTTGAAACTTGGACCTCTGATCCGCGAGTCCGCGGGACCACAACCTTATTTGCCTCGTAGTGTAGTAGTTGGCGCATTTGTCTAGCATACTTGAGGTTTCGGACTCGATTCTTGAAAAGGTTGATGTGAAATATTGATTGAAGGTGGTTTTACACTGCAATGAAATGTTTTTTATATTTTTTAATTATTAATAAACGCTGCATGTTGTGTACCAATATAGTGCTTTGTACATCATAGGGTGCAGATAGAGATATTATGATGTTGATAATCATAAATTTACAGCTAAAATAATTGTCAAAAATTAAGAATTTGGTTAAATAATTAAACTAGTGTAATTTATTAAGTCGTTATTAATTTTATTGAAAAATATGGTTAAGTTTTAAATAGATATATACTTTGTTATGAGACCACTAATATTTATTTTGGAACACTACTGTGTAGTTTTAGAGAGCACAATTTTTTTCATTAACATATAAGTTTCAACTGCATCTGTAAATGGAAAGATCCCTGTATTCCAAAACTATATTATTGCAGTGCTCCAAAATAAATTCAAGTAGTCTCATAATAAAGAAAATTATTGATTAAATTTAATAACTTTCATTTTTCAAATAAACGCTGAGATCGATCATTAAAAATAAATTTTCTAATCGTGCGCGCGAGCACTAAAACCATCGTTTTCGTTATTTATTTTGATCACTGACTGTTTAAGATTTAAAGTGAGGATTCTGGAATATCCATTTCTAAGATTACAGTAGATGGACAGTTAGAACCGGCGCTGAGGAAATTAGCGGAGAATTATTACCGAAATAATACTAAGAGATGCTAACTAATGGTAAATAGGTAAACGGGTGACGGTTATGTGAATGTTGCGATAATTTTACCAGACGAATCCTAATAAGAAGTTACGTTTATTAGAAATTTAAAAGTTTTCGGAAGTAAAAATAACATCAAAGGTTTTTCGGAGTGTGGGTGCCGTCACGACCAAAACTCCCCTACCATATTATGTGTAATTTAATGAATTTGTTTGTGTCCAGGCAAATGAAAAATTGTTATAAATCTTCCAAAGATAACTACCCAAATAAAACTACTTTCATTTTGTGTTAGCTGTAAAACAATTTATTAGAAACCGCACAACGCCAGAATTCAAGTTCCACATTTTGTTTTTTTTTTTATTTCAATAAATTTGCGATCTATACTAGAATTGATGAATAGTCAATAAAAACTAACATACATGAACGTCATATACTCGTAAAATCTATATTCGAATTGATGAATAGTTAATAGAAACTAACATACATGAACGTCATATACTCGTATATTCTATATTTGAATTGATGAATAGTTAAAAGAAACTAACATACATGAACGTCATATACTCGTATAATCAATATTTGAATTGATGAATAGTTAATAGAAACTAACATACATGAACGCCATATACTCGTATAATCTATATTTGAATTGATGAATAGTTAATAGAAACTAACATACATGAACGCCATATACTCGTATAATCTATATTTGAATTGATTAATAGTTAATAGAAACTAACAAACATGAACGTCATATACTCGTATAATCTATATTTGAATTGATGAATAGTTAATAGAAACTAACATACATGAACGTCATATACTCGTAAAATCTATATTTGAATTAATGAATATTTAATAGAAACTAACATACATGAACGTCATATACTCGTATAATCTATATTAGAATTGATGGATAGTTAATAGAAACTAACATACATGAACGTCATATACTCGTATAATCTTTATTTGAATTGATGAATAGTCAATAGAAACTAACATACATGAACGTTATATTCTTGTATAATCTTTATTCGAATTGATGAATAGTCAATAGAAACTAACATACATGAACGTTATATTCTTGTATAATCTTTATTCGAATTGATGAATAGTTAAAAGAAACTAACAGATTAACTAATAGAATACGTGGGACAGAAAGGAGAACCAAGAAGGTTTCTCTTGCGGGAAGAATCAGAAGATACTTAAAGACGGATTCTTGCAAAATATAATATTATTCCTTATGATCAAATATGACCCGTAATCCGTCAGAAAAAGACTACTTAAGCTTAATTGTTCATTAATATTTAGTTTATCTTCTTCAAACTAATCACCATCAGAGGCATTAAACATATGCCGACGTTTTTTCCAATCTTCATGGCACATCTCGTAGGCCGATTTGGCAAAAGCTTTCAGTTCCCTTTGCGAATATTCTTTTATCACCTCAATTGAGTCGTCTGCTGGTTATTTGTGCTCAAGGAATAGGAAATAGTCAAACGAAACCAAATCAGATGAGTACAGTGCATAGGGGCGACTTTTAAGTTGTTTTTGAATAAATATTCGCGTACAAATACAGATGTGTGAGTCGGCGCATTAACGTAATCCAAAAAATAAGATTAACAAATTACAACAGGGATGGAGAATACCTTAAATAAGGGAATATGGACGTCTAGGCATTTACAAGGCTTACAACCTGTCATTGGCTGGTTGAAGTGGCCACTTTACACACTGTGCAACATTCACCATTTTGCCCATGTTTGAATATCCATTTTTCTTCAATTCTTCCATTTGTTGATTTTAGTGAAGTTAAAGAGCTGAAACCTTTATTGTTGCGAAGAAATTCATCTAACTGAATTATTTCCCATACTAAGCAACGCCTGAAAACAATTTTTCAATTTTTAAACTTCTTTTTGGACCAGTTGGTTAAATTACAATATTTGAGTTTGTCCAAATATTCGTAGACAAAAGACTGGGTTTTAGCCCCTTGGGAGTCATAATCCCTTTATTTAAGGTATTCTCCATCCCTGTTGTAATTTGTTAATCTTAATGATTCCCGATGGGGTAAAATCCAGTCTTTTGTCTACGAACATTTGGACAAACTCAAATACCGTACAAAAACTAAGAGTTTCTTTCTATAAATTTGGCCCTTTTTGGCAAACGTTCTCCCTCAAACGCTTCAATCCGCCTAGATAATATCTTTTATTTACCGTTTGGCCTGTTGGCAGTAACTCCAAGTTCACAACACCACGATGATCGAAGAAAACAGTCAACATCCTTGATTTTTGAGCGACTTTGGCGAGATTTTTTAGGTTTTGGATTGGTTGGCGAATGCCACTCCGAAGATTGTCGCCTTGTTCCCACGTCATATTCATACAATCATGTCTCATCACCCGTAACTATGCGCTGAATGGCGCGGCGCTATTCTCCACGGAAAGCATCCTTAAAGCGACGAATTTGCATTTTTCTTTTTGAAGAAAATTAAGCGAAACTCAGAGAGCACCCCAAATATCGACTTGTTTACAGAGCTACCACAAACAAAATACATAACAAATCACGCTAAACATTGACACGCATGACTATGCCAAATATACTAACCTTAGGAAGAAAAAAAATCGACTTCTTGAGCGCGGTTCTTTTATATTACAAATTCCGGGTTATGTTGGAACATAACTGTGTAATAACATTATTGTACCCCCTATAAATTATCGTGGTAATATTTAGTTTTTGGTTACTGAAGAAGGTAAAAATAAATTCACGCTTGATAATTTTAGGAAATAATATTTAAAAAATAAAATATATACATTTAAATGTTTAATTAATTCTGAAATAAATGAAAACTGTTTGTTTATTTGTTTGAACTATTTATTTACTTATAAGTAGTTTATTACACTTTATTTTAAACTAGTCCTAACTTCATGGGACTAAAAGTATTGTGTTTAGTCAAGAAGTGTAATTAGTTGACACAGACAAACGGGTACGAGATTACCACAAATAGTATCAGGTATGACAGTATATTTTATTTTATATATTCATATTTTTCTCTTACAAACTAAAATTAATAATAAAAATAACGTGACCTCACTGGGGTTACCCGTGCCGAGGACACTTAACAATATGCTTTTTTGAAATGTTTTTACATTAGAGAATAAACAAAGAAAACTAAGTTAATAAACAGAGATAATTAAAAAAATATTCACAATTTTAAAAACTAGTTATTTATGTACATCTATATTATTTATATTACAAAACACACAATGAAAATATAAAAAACCTAACATAAGCTATGCGCTTGTGGAGCGGTTGATTCAATATTGGTTCGGGCGAATGAGACAATCCTTTTTACTTCTACTTAGCTCCACTGTTCATGTTTTATAGCCTTTTAAACATTTTCTCGTTACTAATTGTTTTAATAGATAGTGGAAGTAGGTTATAGATTTTATTTGAATAATACTCAAAATAGCTTTGTCTGAAAGTGGTATTAATTTCTGTTTGTTAAAGTTGTCTTTGTGTTGAGGATCTAGTGATTATATTATTTGTTCACTTATATATGATTATTTATATATATCAATGATTCATTTTGAATACACTTTTTTTACTTTCAAAATAATAAATGTATATTCATTATATGAGTTCAAATAATGTTTTCTATTTAATGTGAAGACAAATATCGAACAATAAATAAAAAATAAAAAAGTCGCCGTTTCGTTAAAAGTGAAAATCACAGAATTCGTTGATAGCTGTGTGTAACGGTGTGGCTTTTTATCATATTTTTCTACTGCCAATTAATACGAGAGAAATAAGATTCAGATATATACTGGTTGGCAGAATTTTTCTTCTTTTGTTATTCTTCTGAACCAATTTTACATGCTTCGAGTGTGTGTGTGTATGAGGATGTTAAACTGCCCTGAGCACTAACACGACCTATCTCTGTTCAATCATCACTTCTTCTTTATGCCCCACATACATACTACACATTATCTTTCTATAAAACAGGGTTTATGTGTTCGGAATAGCGTTGTTCTTACCGTGTGTAATTTTAATTTTATAATTTTGTTGGCGTGTTTATTTTTTAAAAATAACGACAAATAAAAACTTTGTGATCAATTCTCGCTTTGAAATACTGTTTTTTTTTTGAAAATTTGGCAGCTATTATTCCAAAAACTTGGATCCAAAAACCATCTTCAATGTTCTAAAAGTTGTAAAAAATATCTTAAGGCTAGAAAATGGTCATACAGTTGTGGTAAATCGTGGTTCGAATATTGAATTGTAATATGTGAGTCCGAAAAACTTCCGCGGAACCATAACCCGGTTTTAATCATTTATGTATAACATTTTTGTTTTTACTAAAATTTTGTACAAAACATAGCCCATATTAGCTGTCTGAATGTATCTGGCTAAGACATAATATAACGAAAGCCTTTCTTAGCTTTAAGCGCGCTAGGCTACTTTACAAGGCTTCAGGTTCTCGCAGTCTTGGACGCCCAGACTGACAGTAAAGTCCTTAAGTTATTCTCGTCTGAACTATGGGACTGACCTAACTTGGAAAAACGGGAGTTGGCTGAAAGAGACCTGGAGAGATTTTGCGAGTACCATTTGCTCCACAATGAATGTATCTGAATTTACACTGTTTTCATATACGAGTATTTACTTTGGTAAGTAAGTATTTTTTTTGCATTTATTTATTTATGACAAAATACAAGGTTTTTAAACTTTACAAATTACATAACATTACATATTTTATTTGTACGAAATATTCCCAATCAGCAAAAGTGCTGGTATGAGGGAATATTATATATAATAACACAATTTTGAGTATAATTCAATTAAAATCTATAACCTACTTCCACTATCTATTAAAGCAATTAGTAATGAGAAAATGTTTAAAAAGGCTATAAAAAAGTGGATAGTGGAGTTAGGTAGAAGTAAAATGTAAATGTAAAATTGTTATTTTCATTGTGTGTTTTGTAATATAAATAATATAGATGTACATAAATACCTTGTTTTTAAAACTGTCTGAATATTTGTTAATTATGTTTGTTTTTTAAGTTAGTCTTCTTTTTTTATTCTCAAATGCGATTTAAAAAACTAAATTGTTAAGTGTCCTCGGCACGGGAAACCCCAGTGAGGTCACATTATTTATTTATTTATTTATTTTTTTTTTTTTTTTTTTTGAAGTAAAAGAAATATTTGCGTTCTTATGATTTACCCAAATATTTAATTTAGAGGGCCATTTTCAACGAGTTGTAAATAACTCACTATTAGAAAATGGAATCGAGTTGGGGTAGAGTGGGATTCGAACCGCGGACCTTCGGTCCGTGAGTCCGAGACACTAGCCACAGGACCACAACCCGATTTTTATTATTAATTATAGTTTGTAAGCGAAAAATATGAATAAATAAATAAATAAAATAGTATAAATAAAAAATCCACAAAATAACATCCCATATCACTCGTCACACGGGCTGTAAGAACTGTTTTATTTAGGTGTTTTTAAGTACGTATATGTTTTGTATATTTTTTAGGTCATTAGAAAGTGAATTGTAAAAAAATATTGTTGTATACAAAAAACTGTTTCTTTTTTTGTTGGTTCTAGGTTGTTCGCAAGTTAAATTATTAACTAACAATTAGAATTTATATCGGTTTGATAACGCTTTTAATACAACTATGAATTATGAACAAATTTTATATAAAAGTAAGATTAAAAACAAATTTATTTCGTTTTCAAAAATATAAATAATACAAAATATAAAAATGTTAAATTTTTTTTTTTAAAAATATTTTTGCACTTTCGTCAAAGTGGACAAAAGTTTCAGAAAAACATTAAGATGGAACCACCAATTGCGTCCATTTGGTCGGAAACGCAACAATTATTTCACTTTAAAAAAAACTTTATTTTTTGTGGCGCAGCGGGCCCTAAGTCGTTTAATAAGCGGCCAACCGACATAACCCCTTATTATTGTTCACTCTTATATATATCCGTCGCTATAACTCAGCACGAGCGATACCTACGAGTACATACAAAGATCACAATCGATGTATCCTGTAAGGTCACGTTTCTTCGTATACCTTCAGTGTATTGGCACCATCCTTAACGTCTTTAATTTTATGTTGCCCCGGCATTTCAACTCTTCCAACCTTGAAGATCCTCAATTTAATATTTCAAAGATGTCTTAACATAAACGTAAATTTATCGCGAATGAAATCTTTTCTTTCTGAAAATAAATGTTTTAAAAACGGAGTAATTTTTAATTAAGATTTGTTTTTAATACTTTATATGCAAGAGATTGACGTAAAAAAAAAAAGGGCGACTTAAAATTTCAAACGATCCTGACGTTAAACGATGTGGTTATTTAAATTTCTAAGTCCATTTACCAGGATTTTCTTATCACATTTACTATATTAATTACTTAACGCTATGTAAGAAAGAGCACCCCTTTGTGGATAGTGGAATATAAGTTTTACAGGCTGTTTTTTTTACGGTTCAATGTCCGGAAAATCTTTATTTAATCTTTTCATACCAGGTTAGCTAACTCAATATCAAAACACTGTAAGTGCCAATGAAAAAAAATAACTATAATGAGATTAAATTGAGTTTTATAACAAAACGTGAGATTTTTCCTAGTTATTTTGTCTACTTAAAAACTTCCAAAAACACAATGGAAGAGTAAAACAAAAATTTGTAAACATGGGCAGAAGTCATCGATTTACTTATGTGCACTCAATAATGCATAGAGCACTGCACTGGTACCCGATTGGGGCGAACTTGAATCATTTTTGTTACACAAAAGGTAAGATGATCAGTCTTGTGCTTAACAGCCAGTCCAGAAATAAAAAAATGTAGCAATCCAGGACCTCAAGTACAAAACGCGAAAATGATAACTACCACACTCTGAGGCGGACTAACCTACAATCAATTTCATTTTTTAGGATATTTTTTGAAAAATGCCATCACTCGTCCAGGGTTCTAGTTGTATTTCCACTCGGAACTTAAATACTTTACTTCATATAAAGTAATAACAATATCTAAACCAGCCGATGGCATATTTTAACTTGTTACTTAATAAAACAATATTTTTATTACTTTGTACTAGGCTGTACAGTGTACATGTTGTGTAAAAATTAACTATAAATTAAATTATAATAATCCATCTGAGGGGCTATCCTATACATTCGAATTGTAATTTTCTTAATGATTCTCATAATATTTTGTAATTTGAAATTAGAATAGAATCCTTTTTATCTACAGCGGTCGGTTAAACTTAAAATATGTTTAATATTTCTAAAGGTATATCCAATTTGATTTCAGGACACAGAGATAATAGACATTCGTTATATAATGCCGAAACAATTACAATGTAATTTTGTTACAATTCATGCACATAAACATTATCTCCATATGTTTAGATTGATATTTAGTAGACACTGTTAAAATAAAATTGTACAAGAATTGTTATAATGTATTATTATGCATTGATAAATAAGCTAATGCAGCGTTCAAACTGGTCGGTAAAGTATTTTTTAAATTGTATTTTTTTTAGAAATAAAGCATATAACTCTGAACAATGAAAGATGCTATGTTTTGTATAACATAGGAGGCTTGTCTCATCAGGCCCGTTCAGACTTAATTAATCCGTTCCATAAGCGACAGTTTGAGCGCTTTGAACTTAAACTCTGCCCTCAAACTGCTTCGGAACGATCCACCCCCGAGAAGGCTGCTCTGCAAACACCCCTAACAAAGAGATAAAGAAGACAAGAAAATCTCCGCATGATTTGTTAAAGTTGATTACCGAATTCAGTAATTGACAACTTCCTTTATCTGATTCCTTTGGTGAAAATTTACTAAAATTGTTTCTACTTTCCCCTGTGCCTATCGTTTTATTTATATTTAAATTTAACTTTTATTTTATTTAAATAAAGCATTACTAACAAACTTCATTAAGATCCATCTTAACAAAAATAACAATTTTTAAGGACTTTTCAAAGTTTTGTTTTTTTTGTTTGTTCACGTGTCATTTATTAATTTTTTTACACACAAACGTTTATTGTACATTATTTGAGACATAAGTTCCAACTCCATGGGAATAAAAGTCTTGTGTTGAGATGGAACTAGTAATTAGTTGACACAGACACATGAGTATAGCAGCACAAATATAGAATCAGAAATATAAAAATAATTTAAAAAAATATATATATGGCATATAAATATGGTAAAGAGTAAACTCAAACATTCGGAAAATCATCAAGGAGTTTCCTACTCAAATCCCTCCCACTTAGGAAAATCCAGTCCTTAACTACTTTCTTGAAAATATTTTTTGTCCTTGGGAGCTTAATGCGCTCTTGAAATATATTAAATACTCTCGGTGCGATAAATGAGAAATGTCTCTGAGCAAAAGTCGTACGGGTTTTGGGTTTGACATAATTCATGCTCTGGGAAAACCTCGTTCGGACATTTTTGCCCAGAATTGAACTAAGAAAACCTTTTTTGTAAATATGCTCTAGGAATTTTGATTTTAAAAACAAAAATTATTGATGATGTAGGTAAGTAAATGAAGGCGCTATGTCGCAGAGTTTTGAAAATGTACTTTCTCACACAGATCAAGATTTTACGTACGCTATTTTCACAAAAAGCCAACTCCACCATACAAAAAGTAAATCAAATATACAATTTAAAAGATATTAATTTTTGTATGGTAGAATTGGCTCTGCAATATGGAGCCATTTTACTGGAAGAAAAAAAAAGTTGTAGAAATCTAAATTTGACAGTGGATGAAATTGTGATGTTTTCAAGTTTTATTTTTTTTTGCAATTAAGTCTTTGATTATAACTATTTTTTAGATAAATATTCAATGAGAAAAAATTTACATTACAAGCTGTCAAATATGCCTGCTCTTTTTTTGTCACACCTTTATAAACTTGTGTCTTCAATTCATCACTACCCATCAGCCTTATGCTTTAAAAAAACATTTATCAAACAATCGGTAAATACCACGTTGTTTTTTTTTACATTTTTAAAGCAATGAAGGTCTATAAAATACTGTCGAGTAAAAAAAATATTTTTTGTTACTTATTGGTAGCATAAAAAATAAAATAAATTTGTAATTTTGAATCCCGCTAAAACGGCCATTCCATTGGCCGCGCCATTCCATTCAAATTTGTTTAGAACATTGTCATGAATCTCGGCGTCACAACTATCAAGGCTAAACATGTCGCGTTTTTCTAGTGACGTATTTAATTAATTTTTTTAAAGTGTTTGTCTGAAAATATTTCTTTACAACATCCATATTGATTTTAAAAATACAATTAATTGTTCTACATCCATTTCATATACTTTTTATTGGTATTCGTAGTATGTCAAATTTCCCTACTAATCAGAATAATAATTATTTTGTCTTTGACCTGACGCTGTCTAAAATTGATTAATATTGTTATATGCTCTTATTAGTATAAGAATTTTAATTGAATCTGTTACTAATAAATCATTAACATGTTTTACTTCTTCTTCTACTCATGTTACCACTCTAATGCAGAGGTTGGCCATCATCATGACAATATTTTGCCCGCAGTAGCTCTGATTGAGGATTAGGAGTTTTAGAAGTTTTAGTAAAACCATTCTCTTAAGTTTTAAGCCGGTAGATACTTCTTCTTTGTACACCAAGGTTACCTTTAATGTTTTCTTGTAATATCTATTATGATACGGACTATCTCGTACTTCTCATCCCAAATTTTTCAAAAAATTCTAGCTTTTTTATCTGTCCCAATAGAGAAATATACGTTTTTTAAAACGATTTTTAACTAATAAAATTCTATGAAACACTGTCGTGTAAGAAAAATATTTTTTAATTTTGAATTCCCTGAAAACGGTTCATTGCATTGCCAAGCTTCTAATACGTCACAATTCAGTTGAACTTCTCTTTTAAACTTTGAACTATGTTTGTGACCATTTGAATTAAATTAAACATCGTCACAAATCTTGACGTCACGATTTTCAAGGTCAAAAATGTCGCGTTTTTGGAGAGACTTATTTTTCAACAATTTTATTTTAAAAATTATGTACCAAAACATTTCTCTACAATATCCATATTGATTTTGAAAATATGTTTTTATCAGTATTCGTAGAATGTGATATTTCATAGCAGAGTATTTTGTTTAATTACTTTAAAAAAGCTGGTGTCTTACACTTTAGCTGTTACCTCAGTCCATTACCATTGAAAGATTGCATTGCAAAGACAATATTTTTAATCAAAATTAGAATAAGTCATCTAGCGGGGAATTAAAATCAAGATCTCTTACATGGCAGGCAAACGTACTGACCAACTAGACTACAGGGCGGACGTTATCAATATACGAGTAGAATCAAATAAAAAATAATGTTTCTGGTGATTTCATCATCAAGATTTCTCTACCCGCACCCAGTGGTGCATAGACCACTGCATTGGCACTCAAATCGTGGAATATAAAGATCATTTTTGTTACATAAAAGGTAAAGTGATCAGTTTTACGCTTCAGGTGCCAGTCCAAGGACATTGAAATGTTACAGTGTGGAACCACAATTGCACCCAATATTTCATATCCTCCCTGTCAGGAATCTAACTCAGAACTCCAAGAATGGTAGGTAAACAAGCCGACCAAAAAAAACAAGGTAGAAATATGTAGATACATCTATTTTTTATGGATTTTTACCTGAGAGCAGCCATTATATAGAAAATGCTCGTCCAGTGTTCTGGTTCTTTTTAACACTCAGGACTGTATTTTTTCTCCGCCAAATACATAAGAATAAAACATCTGTCTACAAAGTAAATAATTTTTAATGTAATTTTGGGTATTACGCATAATTTTATTTCATATTTAAATGACATGACGTGCATTTAATTCGCCATTTTAGCAAACCATAATATTTCCGTTTGCCCTTTTCCCGTGTAAATATTAAATTTTGAACCATTAAAAACAAAATGAAATAACAAAATTACTTGTGTTACATACGTTTCACCTTTAAGTACCATTTAATGAAGCAATTTAGCTCATTCGGTTATAAAATAATGTTTTTATGCACATACGCACACACGCGCAAAGTTGCATTCAACAACGATGCACACATGTCGTCGTATTAGTATGTGAGCGTTGGTCATCTGCACAAATAAATGCAATAATTGGCAAGACTGGTAAGAGGAAAAATGTAAACAGCAGTGTTATTGACACATTGAGAACAAACCAGATGTCTTTTCTGCATACAAACTGAATAAAACTTTCATTTAAATGTGCATGAAACTGCTCCTCATAATTTATGAAATGTGCAAACATTATATTAATAAACCGAAATTTAATAAATAGTTTTTTAAATGCGTAAATATATTGACATTATTGTCCACGCGGATAAAAAACACAGTTCTCTGTGTGAAATAGAACCAGAACCCTGAACGAGTATTTTTGGCTTAATGGCTACTCTCAGGTTAAATTCCTGCAAAATACGAGTCTTAAGATGTGTCTGCCTTGTAGTGCAGTAGTTGGCGCGTTCGCCAACCACGCACGTTGTTAGTTTGATTCATAGTTATTTTTCAGTCATTGTACTGGTACAGATGATCTAAATACGCTAAATTTTGTGCCCCAATTAAAATATACATTTCATGCCCTGTAGGTAAGACATACTTCAGAAGTATTATTTCAATTGATGTTTTTTTACAAAGTGAAAGTTGTCCCTACAATTTAGTGGTAAGCGCATTTTTTTTACTAGCCTGCGATCTTAAGTTATCTGACGGAATCGACATAAAATCACGATTCAAACGTATTAAAAAATAATAAAAAAACACGTTTTTGTCATAGATTGGGGAAAATGTAATTTCGTATTTTTTGCTTTTTTTCAATGCTTTATGAAAAGTGGTACAATCATCGGACTTGAATAAAATATAAGCTGTTCTGTTTGATAACTTGTCAACGAGAATTCAACTTTATAATGCCTTTTTTGTAGAAGCCCTTATCCCTATTGGTAAAATACTCGGACAAACAATTTTCATAGGCCTCTGTTGAGGCCGAATTAGTACCCTCAAGCGCGTTGGCTATAAACAGGAACAGGTAACATTCACTTGGTGTCGGGTTTAGACTATAGGATGGATGCATAAGAACTTCACATCCGAGCTCCTGGAGTCATCAAAGATGTGTGCGGCCTAGCGTTGTCCTGATGAAACACGATTCCTCTCCTATTCACCAATGCTGGCCGCCTCTGTTCGATCGCCAGCTTCAAACGGTCGAGTTGTTTACAATAAAGAGCAGAATTGAGCGTTCGGCTATAGAAGAGAAGCTCGTGGTTAGATATTTCCTGCCAATCCCACCAAATACACAGAAAATATAAAACAGAGAAAATGTAAAATATGGCGAATTTCTTCCTTTTAGATCTCCATACTCGACGCACGATAGTTCACGACTGACCCGACCAAGCGCAATACTATTAATGACACGTTTGTAGTATATACTCACACCTTTATAATATAATAAATATACCGATCTCAATTATATGTCTTCCTGCAAAAAACACCACTTGCTTACTTTAGAAGATCGCCGTCTACTGTCGGACATGGGGGTGCTTCATGACATACTTAGTAGACGCCTTGATAGTCCGGCTCTTTTGTCGGAGTTATCATTAAATGTCACCGGCTACCGCACCCGTCACACGTCGAGCTCTCTATTTCATGTGCCAGCAGTTCGTACGAACTATGCCCAGAACTCTCCACTTATACGTTTTGTTAGTGAATATAATTTGAACTTTCCCCTTATTGATCCATTTGATTGTAAAAAAATAACATTCAAAATGCGCGTCTTAAAACATACTTTTTTTGTCTTATACTTAGTTTCAATAATAAAGTCTTATTTTATCTTATCTTATTTTATTTTATTTTATTATATTTTATCTCTAATTCCTTATATTTTTAATATATTTGTATTTTCGACACTTGACACTTGTGCAATATTTACACACATGTCCACTCTCATTCCAATATAACACCCACTCACCTACTCTCTCACTCAATTACACTCACATAAACACACTAGTATGTATTGTACGTGTATTTAATGTACTTCTGTGGATATCTGTCATTGGTTTTATTCTCTGTATATTTTATTTGTTGTATTTTTGTTACATATATTACTGTTGATATCCCCAATAAATAAAAATAAAAAAAAATTAAAAAATAACAATGTAATATAATATAACAACGTAACCAATAATAAACCAATAATAAACCAAAAAAAAGGGTGCGAAATTTTAAATTACCGTTTCCCCAAACCCATATAGTAAATATCATAAGCTGATTCAGTGATCAATTGAGTTATATCTTAATCTACATGTGAATAAATGTTTGTATACGACTAAAACTACTGACCGACTTTTCTTCGTCTACTTGTTTCAAGGTGTCTCGAGACTCTTTGTCAGGACACCAATCAAACTTACATGCAAAACCCACCATACACTTTCACCATAGTTATTGCACAATGTTATGGACATGTTAAAAGTCAGAATAATCGGCGCGCGTGCATGAGAAGATGCATGAATGTAGAGGAAGCTAGATTTGTATTCAAATATAGAGTGATTTGGCGTTGTATCCTTTCTGCCTACCCTTACGGGGAAACGGCTTAATGGTTTGTTGTTGTTGTTCTATGAATTATTACAGTAGTATAGTTTAATGGAATCAACTCCAAGAATAACCCGTTTCACATTTTAAATATTTTTTACATTAATTATCAAACCGAAATCTCAATTTGGTAATTGCAATGTTTGTACTCAAAATCAGTCCTTTAAAAACACATTTTCCAACAGTCATAAATCTTGTGTCACTTACTTTAACATCATAAAGCTTAGCAAATATTGTACCTATTCCAATTAGGTCATCGGTAAATAGAAAACTCGAGGAATTTTGCAATATTACGTTTTCAGACTCACTTACAGGGAAAATATCAGCACATTGACTTAATATTAAGTACCTTTAGCACTTTCTTTGTTAGCTTGACGCAAAGTTAAAACTAGTGCTGCCCATCACTTAAGATAATTATAAAAATGATCATTTGAATCACCGATTATTTTAAAAATCAAATTTTTGGTATTTTAATCAGAATTTTGATATATCATAAAATTTGTACATGCCCACTTAATCAAGTTTTTTTCTGCGTATTATTTAATGATAAATACGCAAAAAATAAAACAAAAAACCCTTGAAAAAATCACTGTATTTTTTTAAATTTCTGATAATTTAAAACGAGTATCATGAGTATAACTTTACAATATGGACTCCTTACTACAACTGTCACTAAAACTCTCTTAAAAGAGTCTAAAAAAAATTCTTAAGGTAAATAAATTAGAATCAGTCGTGAGTTGTTTTTAAATAACGATTATTTATTAAAACATTCAATTTGTTAAAACTTAACGATAGAAGAAATATATTTTTATTTTATATTTTATTTTATTAACATAAACGGCAAATCTGCCTTTTACAAAAAAATATAATACTAACATATTTGGCTTAATATTTTTTTTTTAAAACATCAATTTCCTTATACCCAAGATTTATAAAAAAAAAATAAACCTAAAAATTATACAGCATATTCAGTAGAAAGTTTAAATAATTCAAGAACAAATAGAAAAAAAATAAATAAATGAAAAAACATTCAACAATAATACAACAAGAAAATCACAAGTACTGTTTCATACAGCTGGGCAAACTGAACGAAAAATATATATTGTGAAATGCATGAATAAATAAATATAATTACCATTCAGTATCTTTGAAATTGATTCGAAATTTTAAATTCAATATGGGATTGCCCTGAACTCTCATCAACTTCAGGGTGCCTGGAAGAATGACTAGACAGGTGCCATCATTTTATAACAACAATTCACGGACAGTGTATACTTGTAATGCCGCATTGAACAGACTTCATGAACTTGGCTATAGTTATTCACACGTATCAGATATATTTAGTGTAGGGTATTGTTCTATAGAACAAACCTTTTGAACTTTTTTTAAAGATGTAGAATGGTAATTATATTTATTTATTTATCCATTTTATAATACATACATTTTTTTGTCCACTTTGCTCATATGTATGAAACAGTACTTACGATTTTTTTGTCACATTACTTTAAAATATTTTATTATTTAATTTGTTTTTTACATTTATTCTTCAATTATTTTAACTGTCTACTGAATGCGCTGTATAATTTTAAGGTTATTTTTTTTATAAATCTTGTATAATTTTTAGGTTTCATTTTTTTATAAATCTTGGGTAAAAGGAAATCCATTTTTTTTAAAATATTATGCCAAACATGTTGGTATTTTAAATTTTAGTAAAAGGCAGATTTGCCGTTTATGTTAATAAAATAAAATAAATAAACCTAACGCAAAAATTTCAAAAAAGTTTAAAAATTATTTTAAGATTACGCAATGGGTCAAAAATTCAACGCACTGTCGATTTTTTTGCGTTTGTGTTTAAAAAGCTCTACTTAGAAAAAAATGTACAAAAAAGTTACCAAACGAAATAAAAATGTGATTTTTACGTGTTTATGAAAATATTAGTTTAATTCAAATAAAATTAATTTCTGGTCTGTGTGTGGGTATACATTTTATTTTTAATTGAAGATTAAACATCAAATGATTAAATTGATTAGACATAAATTAAATATTGTTCAAAAAACGGAAAAAAAACGTAAACAGTTTGGTCAATACTTACTTATTTGCTGTTTGATCATCAGTGTGGCCATACATAAAGCAAAGTGTTATTGCCTTCAAAAAATAAAATCGCCAAATAAACTTTTCTCTATGGGGCAGATAAAATTCGGAATTGTACCCCAGTAGCTCAATTACAGTGGCCGCACTTGTCGGTTATAACCGTCGCGATAAAAGCCACTCATTGAGATTGCTATCGTTTTAGCGATTCCAACGGAACATCGACTAAAATGTATAGATTTCAAATAGAATTATATTTTTTTTATATTGCTACTAATTAATCAAAGAAAAGAAAATACTTCAAATATATAATCTTATGAGTTGTAATTGTTTGTGCAATTTGTCATATTATACAGGATGTTCTTTAAACCCTGTCACATCTGAAACCACAATGATCACTATGGGCAAGAAGACATATAAGCATATTTTAAAATATATTTAGAACAAAGAATTAAAAAAAAAAAAAATGAAAAAATCAAATGGTTGTGTACTTCTACAGGGGAGAAGTGAGGTGAGCGCGGCGCAGTATCAGATTCCCCCCTCTCCCTCTTCGTTTTTCTCCTGCAGAAGCAAACATTTGCTTTTTTTGATATTTTATTTTTTGATATTTTATTTGTTAAAAATATTTTACTGCGCCAATACGTCTTCTTGCTCATACCGATCATCGTGGTTTTGGATGTGACAGGGCTTAATGAACACCCTGTATATATTTTTTAGCTCAACTTGATACAGAAATTAAATGAAATATCAGTTAAACACGGTTCATAATATTATGACGACAATGTTGTGTATTACATGATCGTGAATTAATCACGACAAAATAAACAAGCTAAACATTTTCGTAAGTAAATAAAATACTTATAAATCTAGTTGTATCTAAGTTCTATTGGTACGAAGTCCTTGCAGTGAGCAAAAGAAACGACAAACGGACAAGGTAAAACTCGCACACACGATACGAAACTCGACTGGCGTTGACTTTAACGTTCGGCGTTTGGCAACTAATCCACTTCCACTGTGATCGGTCAAGTTGGTTAAGGACTTTATATCGACGTGATAAACATCTGTGATTGAGCAACCGAGGCATTTACAATAGCTACTCTCACCTTACCTTCGTGTAAAATATTATCGAAATGCGCTGCATTTGGTGTTCCAATGTAGTGTCTTTTGTATCATCATCACGTACAATGATGATAATGATAAGAAAATTATACCCAGATTAACTTTTTTTCTTTTTAAATTTGTTTATAATAAACTAATTACCACAGGGATGGAGAATATTTTAGAGAAGGAATATGGAAGTTCAGGCATTAACAGGACTTATGACCTGTCATTGGCTGGTTTAAGTGGCCAATTTACACACTCTGTAACATTCACCATTTTGCCTATGTTTGAACGTTTATATTTCTTTGATTCTTCCATCTGTTGATTTTAGTGAAGTTAAATAGCTGAAACCGTTTTTCTTGCGATGAGATTCATCTAGTCGAAATATTTCGTTGTAATTTGTTAATCTTCGTGACTCTCTAGGGGGCGAAATTCTTTTGTCTACAAACATTTGGACTAACTCAACATATTGTAATAAAAACAACTCATCTTCAGATAATTGTTTTTAGACGTTGCTTAGTATGTGAAATATTTTGATCAGATGAATCTCTTCAAAACGATAAAGGGTTCATCTCTTTAACTACACGAAAATCTATACAAAGAAGAATTGAAGAAATATAAATGTTCAAACATAGGCAAAATAGTGAATGTTACACAGGGTGTAAATTGGTCACTTAAACCAGCCAATGACAGATCATAAGCTCTGTAAATGCCTAGTCTTCTATATTGCCTTCTCTAAAATGTTCTCCACCCCTTCTGTAATTTGTTAATCTTAATGACTCTCTAGGAGGTGAAATCCAGTCTTTTGTTTACAAACATTTAAACAAACTTAAAATATTGTAATTGCTTAAAATTATTTTGTAATTAACCAAAGAGAATATACGGCATTTACGGAATATAATTGATTCTGCTCATCACTAGTTGGACTCATCAGCTCGCAAACAATTGCAAAACTGTGCCATCCACCCTAAAGATAAAGATATATTTAAAGGCAGTATATTATTACTTGGATGAATCTTTTTTTAACTCAAGTGTTATTTATTTACTAACAAAAACCAGAAACAATACTGAGTCACTAATAAGAAAGTTCAGACCTTCGAAAAATAGAATAAAATATAATACTAGTAAGTCGAAAATTTCGAAAGTTGTTAAGGTTCTCCATCGAGATTTGTTGACCTTTTTATCGATTGGTCATTTTATTTATTTTATGTGCCTACCTACCCTGCATGTGAGCGATGACCGATGTCTATCTGTTTATGTCTTTTTTCGACTTAAAAATGGCAAAAAGTGGACTCCAGTGTCTTATCGTCTAAGGTACAGATAAATGTGTTGCCTGACTTAAAACTGGGCATGACTTAATAATTTATTATGATTAATGTTGATTTTGAATTCTTTACATATAATTAGTTATGATTGTTCAAAATTATTTTCCATTGAAATTTTAAAATTACACTTCTAAATATATTTCATGATAAAATAACCGAATATCTAACTTATATCAGTGGTTTTATTCATATAATCCGTTTTAATTAATATTTTTAGATTATGCGTAAAACATGGACCTATTTAATCAGCTTATGCGGTCTGGTGCGTTAGGTATAATTATGCAAACATGCATTCGTATAGTAAATATAATATTCATTTTCGCGGTAACTAGGATTTAATATTTAATTCGAATAAATCAGTTTTCCTCATCTGCTATCCCATTATTGTTACTAAAATACAATTAATTATGCAAATCAAAAATTTTAGCATTGTAGATGACGAACATATCTATTTTGATAGTAAAAAAATAATATTTATTACTTCGTCCGAAGCTTGCATTTATATGTTAATCTTGACACTTGTTGATAAACGGAGTTTCATCATCACTACGAACTGTTACTCTAATAACAGCGTACTCCAAGTTCAGGTGATCAGTCTTACGGTTCTGGTGCTAGTCCAGGAAAAAAATATATTAAATAGTCTTACTAAGTATTTTATTACATCCAAACATTAATTTTATTGAAATATTAAAACTCTAAAATCAATACGTTTACGTCTATCCTGCTAGGAATCGAACCTACCACACTGAAAAAGCAAGGACAAATTAATGCAGGACTGTCAAAAATACTAATCAATGGACTTGAATAGTAAACATTAAAAATACCTCAACCATGGTAGGCAAACGCGCCACTGCGAGTTAGACTCATTTTTTTATTTTAGAACAACTTAATAGTAATCATTTCAAAATTCCTCTAAAACAAAACCATAATACACGCTTCACGTATAATGATGGTTTGATAGTATCAAAAACATCATAAGTATTGTAATAAAACTCTTTATTATTAACTACCTATCATTTTTAATATATAGCCGAAAAAACTTAAAACTCACACACAATTTAAAAAAAGCAAAATAAGAGGGCTACTCGATTAGAAGTTCATATATGAATATTTATTGAACAATCTTATGCGTGCATATTTTTTTTTGTGTAAATATTTTCATTCTCGAATTAAAAAAAAAAAAAAAACGGTTTCTTTGAATATATAAAAAAGGCCTTTCCGGCTGTTAATTATGCATGTCTGTAAATGCATTGATTCAATTATAATTTAAATCTCCACCAACAAGCCACAGAACGTGGCTTGGTGGAATTTAAGTTATTGTATTTTTTTTTAAATGCTTAAAGTTTAAAAAATTATACTAATGTACCAAATTAAATAAATAAAAAAAATAAAAAAAACTTATCTCCACTCGACTCCTGGTGGATTTTAGTGTGATATAATTGGTAAATATTTTTTAGATAACAAATGGTATTTCTTGACAAGCCTGATTAAAGTTCTCCTAACTACTAATTATAATTCAACATTCAATAAAACAACGTATAATTCTGTGATATTACTTATATTACATTTACAATCATACATATTTCTTTGAATTGAATTTGTTTGTAAAATACGCTTCAACCTTAATTATTTAATGAAATGTCTTAACAATCATTAGCAATTAATGAATCTTTAAACCTAGCAGTATTTAAAATTTTCATAATTCCTTTTCTGTACCAGTTTAAATTGCTTTCATTCCAGGGGTATTAATTAGAAAAAAAAATCTTTTGTCGTGCATTACTTATTCGTGATCTGTTTTTTGTTGTTATTTTAGTTAATGTTAGCCTTTATAAGAAGGTATAGCTTCACAACACATACCTATCAATAAACCTATATAATATGATACGTTTTTACAAAGGATAAGGATACAACTAAATTAAAAAAATATGGATGTTTAAACATAGGTAAAATAGTGAATGTTACACGGTGTGAAAAGTATCTACTTTAACCAGCCAACGACAGGTCATAAGCCCTGTAAATGCCTAGACTTACATATTCTCTTCTCAATAACGTTTTCCTTTTCTGTTGAAATAAATTTAAATATGAATATCTCCCTAGGGAGGAAATCCAGCCAGTCTGCAAGCATTTGGACATACTCAAACATTGTTGAAAATGTGAAACGTTTGTTTTATTTTCTTACAATAATATAATATGACAAAATAATAAACTGCATAAAACTAACATATACCCAGAAAAATTTTACCATGCTTTTGAGGACGAGATCAATTAATTATCTAAAAGTTCTCCATTTTTTGTTTAATTTTCCAAAGATATAGAATAATGAACGAGAGGCTACTTGATGGCACTAATTGATTTAATGTAAAAAAAATGTTCATTCATAAAAACATATGTTGTATTCTTACTTTTAAAATTTCAAATTTAGTTTGTTTTATGATATTTATTCTGAATTCTCGTTTTTCATCCTTTACATTTTAGCTTAGAACATTATTTAGTGTTATGCATATTGTTGTCGTTTGTTTTATTTTTAAATTTCTAGTTTAATATGTTTTTTTGTTCTGTTTGTGTCCCAACGCTGCACAGAGCAGAGGTTCCTTGGAATTAAAAAAAAATTAATTCTGTAATTAAAATATAATATTGTATAAATATGTGTGTACTTTTAGATTGATAGTTATTTAATCAGCACGCATAGATTTTTCTTGAAAAAAAAAATCAAATATTTTTTACTTCACAGATTAAATGTTTCAATAAAATTTTAAAGATTGTTAAAATCATGCCGAAAAACGGAATATTTGCCAAAAATAGGATCATCACGATTAAGTTGTTGCATAATAATTATCTATGTGGGTACATTCGTAATTAGAAGTGCCTACAATTCAGTTTGTGAATTACTTAACGTCACATTTCCTCTGTAAATAACTCGGATTAGAAATAAAAACTGACGTAAAAAACCTGCAAAGAATAAGATTTCTGACATTCATTAGACTGTAATTAATTGGTTGAATTTATTTTAGCCCAATTATACTACTAACAAAAAACCCGTGCCTGAAATTGTGAACACCACTACACTGCGAGGCGAATTTATCTTCACTCGATTTCCTTTTTCAGGATTTTCACATGAGAGTCGCCATCGAGTTGCGAACACTCGTCATGGGTTCTGATTCTTTTCACACACATAACTGTATTCTTCGTCCGCCTGAACAAATAGTAAATAAATCATGAAAATACCTCTTTATTTTTGTACTTTACAAAATATATACGAAAAGTTCAGCGTCTTCATAAAAAATAATTATACTAAATGTTATTAAATATTTGTACAAAACCTCTTACCGACTTTTCTAGGTCTACCGATTTCGAGACGTACCCGTCTCTTCGTCAGGACACCAATTAAACCAATATGCAAAACCTACTATACACCTTCACCATAGTTGTTGCACAAAAATATAAAACCAATACGACATGAAGTCAACAGGCCTTCCATTCCACTAGAGGAGTGTTCGGCATTTTGTTCCCTACTTTGGTTTATTTTATCAATTGCCTGCACTTTATCGACCATGTATGATACTACCTCTTGTGTGAGTCCTTTATTACCTATCACCGATGGGATGTCGCATAGATCTTCATCCAAGCTTCTGCATCGCGCCTCCAGCTGTTGTCTTTGAAAGCTGAAAAAGGGGCAATACATCAACAGGTGAGAAATATCTTGAAGAGTTTCATCGTCGCATGGGCAGCTGTCGATCTCGGGAGCTTGAAGCAATGCAGGTAGCTCATTCAGATGCTGACCCGTAAGCATCTGGGTGAGCTCGTAGCCAGCATTCTGCATTCTCCAGAAATCATAGGCATGGAAAATGGTAGGGAAAAACATTTTAGTTATGTAGAACTAAAATGATAAACCTGCTTCAACACTACTATTTTTAATAATGTCCGCTTAGTACTAAAATACTCGTCTCTTTGCTTACCATGCAGGTGGTCTTGGGTGATGTCATATATTAATAAAACTAAACAAACAAACAAACGATCGCGCTATTTCCTCGTAAGGGTAAACTGAGATAAGCATATATAGCAGACCCCATATTGTTTTTACCTACATACCTCGCTTCATTTATATTTATGCATCTTATCACCGGCGCGCGCCGATTCAAGTGAAATAAACGTATAAAAATTATAGACATAATAAGGTTTACTGATGACATCGCTTTGATTGAGAAAGAACTCTCGAAAACTCTGACATCCATGGAAAATGTATAAATTAATAAATGTAATATATAAATAAACAAGACAAAACTAACGTGATGACTGTGGCCCGCAATGAGTAGAAAATAAATGTTGTTATATTAGGAGGAACTCTGAAAAACGCAAAACTTTGTTAACCTAGGAAGCAGGATCACATAGGATGGTAGAACAAAAAGAAAAATCAACTGCCGCGTACATCAAACAAACCTAGTTTCTAGTCAAACAACATAAATCTAAAACTCCTCAAGAGAGTTGTCAGGACATGTGTATGATGTATAGAGCATATTAATATACGATTATGAGACGTGGTGCCTTACTGAAAGAAATAAAAAAAGATTTGAGGCCTTGGGTGAAGGTATTAAAGAAGAATATTAGAAATTTCCTGGAGAGACCACATCACTAATGACGAGGTTCTCTGTAGAATCGAAGAAGAGAGACACCTAATCAAAACCATCTCAAAGAGGTGAGCCCGATGGATCGGCCACGTTTTGTGCCATGAAGGTTTCCTATATGATATAATATAGGGAATGGCTGAGTGGACAAATCACAGAGGGCGCTCCCGACGGAAATATTTGGAGCAAGTGTGCGAGAATTTAAACTGCGCCTCATATGTTACAGAGAAAAAAGAGTAGCGGAGAACAAGATGCAGGATTTTACCACAAACAATCTCCAGGATTGAGACTGCGAAAAAGAATCTTCAAGTATTTGTCGTATTTGATCGTGTAATATTTTTTTTTTTTTTCTTGTCTGCATCCATCAACATTCGCATAATAAATATTTTTAACCGTTCTTTCTACGTGTATTTGCTCTCATCAAACCAATGCAGAACTCCTTTATTGGTTTTGTGGATAAAGCTTGATACGAATCTCATAATTTTTGTGATTACATCGGACATAGTTTTACCACGTATTCTCTTGAGAGATCGCATTTCGACAGCATTCAACGCACTTCCATCCTTGTTTTAACACAAACTTAAAAAATATATATAATAAAATCATTTATGCAGCGCCGAAAGTGTGTGTTATTTACACTTATGACGTCAAGTACACATTTTACGATTATCGCTTAGAGTTGAATTTAATTTGCTCGTGTGAATCATGGGAATAAGGCATTAACTATGTAACGATCAAAGGTTTCCCTCCCTACTACCTAGCCGTGATGTGTACGCTGCAATATGTGCATAATGCGCATATTGCGACTGCAGTGAAATGCATACACAAGTCCTTGCACAGGCACAGAATGTGTGCTCCGAGGTAATAAAACCTCAAGTGGATTATTTACGACACTTTCATGATGCGAGAACTCAAGGCAAAACTCATCAAGTCCATATGACGTTTAAGTTCCCCATTGGCAAATACGTACAAGACGCTGCGATGTTAGGTAATTACTTATTTTATTAAATCGTTCTACTCGCTGGTCATATAGAAAATAATTGAAAAATCGTTTATTGCAATCATCTTATAAAAATACATTGCTTATTTTTACTTTCGAACTTGTTGGTAAATTTACAAATATGATAGACATATCCAGACAAAAAAACCGCTTAAATGTAATATTTATATTAATTCTGTATAATTTAAAAATTGACGATTTATGCACGTGGAATTAAATGGATGAATATCTAAAAATTTAAGACATCGTTTGAAAAAGCTCAAACAAATGTCACGAACCGACCATTTTACAGGAGTGTGTTGAAATAAAATATCACAGTTTAACTTTGTTTTCATGTCTTTTAATAAGATAAAAAATTGATATTCTTAAAAGGCACTGTTTAAAAATCAAAAGTAGTTTAAATATTGTATTTTTACTTAAAGATTAAATAAAATGTAATTGTGATATTTCCTGTTTTTAGATAAGGTGCAAACTAAATAAAAACCAGTTTGAATACTTAAATTAATATAGCGGTTTGTCAAAAACGTGTATAATAGTAGAACTGACCATTTTTAGATTTGTAAAAACATTCAGTAAACTCTGCTAAAAACCAATAATTTATAAATAATACCAATAATATCGAGAACCTTTTTAAACCCTCAAACAATAAGTGATAACGGCGCTATATAATAGTAGAAATGCTAATTAAAGGATATTTCCTGATGATTCATACAAAATGATGCAGAAAATTGCTGTTTTCACAAAACATCATATTTTTAACAGTGAATTTGATGCACCTAATTTTTTTAGAAATAATTGAAAATAACAATTGTATGATCTCACAGACAATGATAATATCATTTTGGAAAATTTTGGAGAATTGATGTATTTAGAACTAGGTCTTAAATTGTTAGCTTAATATTTCAGTCAAACTGATTTGAGTATAAATTACAACAGGGATGGAAAATACCTTATAGAAGGGAATATGGAAGTCTAGGCATTTACAGGGCTTATGACCTGTCGATGGCTGGTTTAAGTGTCCACTTTACACACTGTGTAACATTCACCATTTTGCTTATGTTTGAACATCCATATTTCTTAAATTCTTCCATTTATTGATTGTAGTGAAGTTAAAGAGCTGAAACCTTTATTGTTGTAGAGAAATTCATTTGACTGAATAATTTCATATACTAGGCAACGCCTGAAAACAATTTTCCAGTTATTACAAACATTTGGACAAACTCAAAAATTGTGATTTGAGTAACTTTACAAATTTAATTTATTTTAATTTTGTTAAATTTGGGTAATCGTTTTGTCTTATAAGGGCCATTTTTAAACGAAAATGTATTTTAAGTAGGCCGAACATACAGTTGTTCAACTCTAGGTTCATAAATAATAATTTAACGCACATAGATCATAATTATGCGAAAAATTAATCGTTTAGTGTAAGGCAATAAAGTAGTTGCTAAATGATTGCAAATTTAAGTATTTATAATTACGTTACATTTGAAAACGCCCTCATAAGTCAAAGCAATTGTCTGGTTTTCTCTTTAAAAAAAATAAAAATATTTATATTATTAGATTTCGTGATTTATTTAAATACTAATATTGTGAATCGAGTTCTACAAAATAAACGCCAGCTCAAAAAAATTTCCTTTTCTTATATTTATTTTAAAAGCATTTTTTTAAATAATTTAAAAATTTTGTACTTTTAAAAGCATTTTGTTAAATTATCTGTTTTTATGTCCTTTTAAAAGCACTTTATCAAACTTACTTAGAGTATTATAAAAATAATCATTCTGTTCATCTAAGTTTTTTATTCAACTAAGTTAAAATCAAAAACATTCTTATTCTGAGGAATTAGATGTTAAAAATAATACTGAACCCTAAAATATGGGTAAAAAATATGCTTTTTATAGCAAAAAATAAAGTTAAATAAGTAAATAAATAAAAAAAGACAATTTTATGAATAAAATAAATAATGGTTTAAATAAAATGAAAAATGAAGTTAATTTTAGCAAAAACTGCTATACCATTGAACAAAACCAGAGATACAAAATAGTAACTGCCCCGATCCATAAAGTAAAAATCCACACGCCACTCACTCGTCACTCGTTATTTTTTAGAAAAGAAATAGATTTTCAAAAATATATGATTAATGTAACTTTGTTTCTTGGAACACGTGATTTTTTATTTCTTTATTTCAACTTGTTAGACATAATTTAAATTGTATATTGGTGGATTTATTGCCAAATGGCAATTTCTCCCGACCAAGTGATAATGATGATTTCACCAAATAAAGGTATTATTTTGTTAATTTAAGTTTTTTTTTATTGTTCTAAAAAACTTATTATCTATTAAGTACTTATGATATATTGTTTGTTTTTTTAAAATTTTTATTATTATTACCTAGTTATTCTCAACTTTATTTTTATATTTAAAACATAAGATTTTTTCACGGTTATCATTTGTTTAGATATGCTATGTTCCTTTTTTACTTTTTTATGTTTACTAAGTTGTTAAGTTTTAATTATTCTATTATATTTCATATTTTGTACTACATAATTATTGTGCACTGCTGTGATTATTTCAGTAAAACATTTTTTTGTAAATGGTTTTTTTAAACCGTTGATGTATAAATAAATAAATTATTTATTTATTTATTGAATACCGCCAGAAGCACATTGATGCGTCACCAGGTCACTAATCAGGTGTAAATATAAACTGATGATGATGGGTGATTCTGAATACAAGAAACTTATGTCCTTATTGTCTGTGTCGTAAAAAAATATATTTCACATTAAAAATATTAATCCACAAAAAAATTATGCAGATACACGTTTATGAAAATATTTAACTTTAGATGAAATAAAAACACTTTTGAGCTTTTATCAAATTACAAAAGCAATTTGTTTCTTTGATTTAAAATACCCATGCATAATATGTTATGACTATAAAAAAGAAAAAAAAACCATTTATCGAATTTTAATTGTGAAATAATGCAATTATTAAAGCGGCAAAATTCAAATTGTAAACAGTCGAATTGATTTTTCGCCAAAGCTTTTTTAAGCCAAGCCTGCAAATAATTGAAACCCATTATTTTTTCTGCGTACGTATTTCTGTATTTAATGTTTATTTCAGTGAAAGCCGCGCTCGTATTGAAAGCTCCACGTTGAAATAAATTTCAAAATAACTACCCACCCCCGTGTGAATTCAGAATAGGTACGGATTTAAGTTGGGAATTAATGGCTTTTTGTGCATTACACATGGTAAATAGTATTTTTCCAACACAAACTGGTGAAATACACACACCGCACATGTGTATTTAAACCCTAATCAGATAAATGAATTAAAAATTATACTTATAATTTATGTAGGCACGCTACCGTCCCGTTTAACCGAATTTGATGGGACTGATGAGGCTTCGATTAAACGAATATTCGGTTCAACTGCAAAATACCTACATAGCAAAAATGTGCGGCAAGGAAAGATTAAAACTATGACATTTTCGAAAACACATAAAAACATTTCTGCATGATATAATACAAAACTGAATCGCAGAAGTAAAAAATGTAAAATTTTATTTTGCTTCATATGAGAATAACGTTTCTTCGCAGCTCGATTTTTAAGGCGTTAAATGAGAATCAGCTCAACAAGGAATCTTTTATTTTGCTTTTCAAGGTCCACCATAACGTCTTTTAACATATTCATCCTTTCTGAATGGTTGGGCTGTTTATTTTATGTTTTGGTCTATGTATACACCAAGATATTTAATTTTATCTGTTGTATCAAGTACTGAAAATGTTAGATCGCAAGTAGTTTTGTTCCAATTGTTTTGGTGAATAATTATTTTTACTACTGAATCTAAATTTGGTTTGTTAATAAAAAGTGCGATGATTTTTGTCTTTTCTGTATTTAAAGATCATATATTTTTGTCGAACTATAACTTGATGATCATGATGGTTTTGCAACGTTTTATATGCTTTCAAATGGTCACTGATACTTTTTTTACCTGTTTATTTGTCACTGAGACTTTTTCGAATCCTCCACGTGTCCTTATTCTTATTTCCAGGAGTCAACGGCACTGCAAATCCTGTTTGTACCCGCAAACTCCTGCATCATTCGGGATTTAGTTATATGGTTGTTCATACTTGCATTTCCGTGGCGACTTATTCACATTATCATAACGGGTTTGAATCCGAACCAATAGGGCCTATTCCAATAAAAAATGCAACTTGTCTTTGAATTACAATGCTTTTAATGATTTATAAACACATATTTTCATACTAAAATAAAAATAAAATATTTTATCAAACAGACCAATTTGTTAAATATACCTTAATAAAAAACTTTGTGTAGATTTAAAACCGGTAGGTAGAAAAAAAAATCAAATAAAAACAATGTTGCTAAAATTGTATTTAAATCTTGTTATGCAGAAAACAGTCGACAATTAAAAAAAAAAGAGATATTAATATAATTGGGTGCAGTAAGGTCAATTCTTTGTTTTCCTTAAAACAAACAGACCGCTTTCATACAAAATTCTCTAATATTCACGTCATGAAAACGGTGTCGATCACAAATACGGCATTTTTCAATTCGTAAAAAATGCCCACAGCACTATAAAAATCGTACGGTAGTTGTAAAATCATTAAAACTGGTCAAATACGTAATTGGATTTTTTTTTTAATATTAAAATACCTATGTATTCATTGCTTATCATTTGTCAAAGTATAAAATATCCTGTGTAAATTAGATTATTCACACATTTTATAAAAGTGCTTTTATCTCAGTTTTACTTTTCTATCGCTGGCTACTTTCCGCATAACTACGTTCATTTGTTTTTTCTTTTTTATTTTTTTAAATTTTATTTATTCGGGATATCAACAGTAATACATGTAACAAAAATATAATAAATAAAATATACAGAGAATAAAACCAATGTCAGATATCCACAGAAATACATTAAATACACGTACAATACATACTAGTGTGTTTGTGTGAGCGTAAGTGAGTGAGAGGGTGGGTGAGTGGGTGTTATATTGGAATGAGGGTGGACATGTGTATAAATATTGTACAATTGTGAAGTGTCGAAAATATAAATTATATTAAGAATTACAGATAAAACATAATAAAATAAAATAAAATAAGAAAAAATAAGACTATATTATTGAATAAGACTTTACATACACACATATAATTCCATACCAAGCACAAGAGATTTCCCTTATAAGTGTGTTTTTTTGTTTTGGTTCTTTGACGTGGTTATTTTTTTCATTTCCTTTTTCCCACTGAGCATTAGTATTGATTTAAAATTATTTCAATACTAATTGTGTTATTTCTGTTTTTGTTTATCTAAACTTTTTATTAAAAATGCATTCTTTATTGAAAACACGATGAAACTTAAATGATATAAATAACACTTCACTTCACAACAATAAACGTTTTAGCTCTTTAACTTCACTAAAATCAGCAAATGGAAGAATTGAAGAAATATGGATGTTCAAACATAGGCAAACTGGTGAATGTTACGCCGTGTGTAAAGTGGACACTAAAACCAGTCAATGATAGATCATAAACCCTGTAATTGCCAAGACTTCCATATTCCCATTCCTGTTTTAGTTTGTTGAATTATATTTTATAATTATAAGAATAGCCCTCATTTTATTCGAAGCAAAGAAAAATGAGATGAAGATTATAAATCACACAGCAAAACGTGTCAATATTTTAAGAATAATAATTATGTTTGGTTCAATAATTATTATTAAGAAGACACTTAAACGAGAAGTACAAGTTGTTTATTATAAAAAATATTTAAAAAAACATTTGATCATTATTAATATTTTATTATTTTGTACCAAATATGTTGAACCAGAGGTCAATAAACGAGAGAAACAAGGTTTAACCTCAGACTAACAATTCGCTCTCGCTTATAGAAATTTCCTCTCGCTCTGTTACATAGAACAATATCGTTAAATATTTTTGGTTTGGTTTTTTATTTAACTCTTAAAAGACTGTGGTAAATAATCCCTTTGCGCGCGGTGATGTAACATCATGTTACCACTATTAAAAGATGGAATATTCTAAAGTTCAGACATTTGAAGAAAAAAAATACATCGAGACATACTGTTTAATAATTTTTTTCCATAGTTTATGCGAAATGAATTAAAAATCACAAAAACGCCGCTCGAACCGACTGAAGACTGCATCTGTTTTAGACAATACCCGCCGCAAAAAAGCGTCTCTGTCTTCCTGATTATGACTTTTATCTTCGTGTTCTTTCTTGTATAAAGTATCTGTATAGATGTGTTGCTGAATTAGCGGACATTCTGTCTTCGCGTGGCAAGGATTAATATTTTTTGTATTTTTTTATTTATTTTTATTTTTACTTTTTTATTTATTTAGAGTGATATATCAAGTCTTGTGTCCTATGTCAAATGGTGTGACATCACTGCCACACAAATGTTAATAATAAACGTGTAACGCACGGTTTCGGTTTGCGTTTGCACTTGTGATTCTCGACCTAAGTATCTAGGGCACGTTGTATTGCTGTATACTGTAGCTAACTTTGTGATTGATAATCATACAATGATTACTTTAAAAACATCAACAAATAGATAAGTCAAAAGAATATAGATGTTCGAATACAGGCAGATTAATGAATGTTACACATTGTGTGAAGTGGCCACTCAGACTTCTATATTTCTTTCTAAAAAATTTTCTCCATCTCTGTTGTAATATTTTTTTGTTTAAAAAAGAGAAATACTTGAGTTCTTATTATTTAATACAATATTAAAATTTTCAGACATTTTCCTAAAAGTCGTAAATAACTTATGCTGGAAAAATGGAAATCAAGTTGTGGTAGAGTAGGGTTTGAACCTTAAACCCTTAGCCTGTGAGTCCACAATACTACCACATAATGGTTTTTGTCCGTATGGGCGACTTTTTATGCGGGAGCGAATTTTTTCACTCAGATATTTTAAATTTATTTATATATTTAATTTATTTATTTTTTTGATTTATTTATTTTTGAAACTACCACAGTCATAGTAAAAAACAATAAATAAAGAAAAACAAAAAATAACAAGACCAATTATGGGTTTCATATATGACCGTATGCTGATTTTCTTGTCGCCTATTGTCATTATCATGGTCGAATGGTCAGCGTGTTTGCCTACCGCGCAAGAGGTCACGGTTACTATTCCCGACATGTTTGACATGAAATATTTTTTTAATAGGTTTTTTTTTTTTACATTAGAGCACTACAACGGTCCTCTAATTACAGCGTTTTAGGATTTTTTTGTTAGATGGAAGGCTAGATCATCCAGTCTCACCGCTTTAGGTGCTTGTTTATGAACTATGAAACATTGCAGAGTAGAACCAACGTTAAAATCAATATATCACGTCACTGCCAAGAATTAAGTCTAAGTTCTCAAGCATGTTAGGCGAACGTGCCAACCACTATGAAACGGACTAATCTTTGTTAAAAAACAAAACAGTCACTTTTTAAACATTTATGTGTATTTTGCCTGTCTTTTTAAGTAATGCACTACATCTCCTTAACCGAGTTGAAAAAATAAAACGAATATTTTTTTCAAAGTAGGTATTATAATTTTTCATCATCATGTTAGAAAAACACTGTTAATATCATAGTGTTTTTACACTAGAATATTTCATAGTCCCAAGACTGGTACCTGAAGCGTAAGACTGATCACCTTACCTTCATGTAACAAAAATGATCTAGATACGCTGCGATTGGTGTACCAATGCAGTGCCCTATGCACCATTAGGTGCGGAAAGGTAATGTTGTTGACGATGATTATCATTTTAATACCGATATTTTTGTAATTTTTTTTTTTTAATAAATCAAATAATATATACAATTATAATTCGTTAATTAAATTTTTATAATTGAATTTTCATATAAGCCCAAGGAGTTGACAAAAATAACAAAGGTTTGTACATCACAGCAAGTAAAAAAAAGAAGAAAAAAAATTAATATATTTCTAAAAAGATGTGTAGGAATCAAAAAAGCGTGCAGTATTGCAAATAAAAATTAATACTTAAAAAGAAAACGTTAAAAAATACAGAGATAGTCAACAAGATTTAAACACATTTTTAATGTGTACAAACTATATACAATATTGTATGTATTTTGAAAACAGTGTATAAAGAAATAAAATATACAGTTAAAAAAAAAGTAAAGTAGGAGTATACATCCATGTTCATTAAAAACAGAGATTCGGGCCCAATTCCCAGTGAAACCACACGAAAAGTGATTTCTCTCAAGCCTAGGTGTCCTGTGATGTAATTCACTACTGTAATAAGGCCTCGTAGTTAGGCCTCTTGGTCCGTCTCGTGGTGTAATGGTCAGCGCGTTAGCCTACCATGCAAGAGGTCTCGGGCTCGATTCCCGACATGGTTGATCTAAAATAATTATTCAAAAAGGTGTTTTCACACTAGATTATTTCATATTCCCTGGACTGGTACCTGAAGCGTAAGACTGATCATCTTACCTTCATGTAACAAAAATTAACAAGATACGCTGTGATTGTTGAACCAATGCACCAATGCGGAAAGGGAATGATGATTATGATAAATTAGGCCTCTTGGTCTGTTGTGGTGAAAAAAAAAACATACTAAAAATTACGAACAAATTAAGTTTAAGCATATCAGCAAAGAAGACATTTAAACAATATTTTGGTATGTAGATGAGATGCACACTACTTCAAGTGTATAATGTCCCTTGAAACAGGTTATCTTAGTGAAAGGAAGGATTAAATCAATTGTACAACCTAAGGGTATATATTTTTTATTCGGAATAATAAAAGAAAAAATATCTATTGTTTTTGTAATCTATAAATTTGAAACGGATGTGAATGACCCCTTGTAACTATTAAATGGTATTGTAACTATCAAACAATCAAATACTATATGAACAAATACTGTAATTTTTCTATTACTGCAGTATTTTGCAATGAAAATGGCATTTGCCCAACCGTAGCTAAAAACAGCTTAACTGCATTTGTTTACTGCTCTTGTGAGTGCATTAACACTAGAATTTATCCCCTGTGCACACTTTGATTATTTATTAATAATATATCGATCTAATCAATCCATAGCGGTGTTGAAATGTTCTAAGGAAATGCAAATAAATTGTCGACGCGTTTCAGCGGTTACTTCTAGAGTATTTTTACCGTTGAGAAATATGGTCGTTATTGAGTTAGAACAAACAATTTATTATTTATTTATACTACAAACGATTGAGCAGAGCGTTGAACCGAATATGTATATCGACACCTCAATTAAATAGTGTAGCAAGTCTAAAATAACCGATTCGAGTTTTATGATTTGTTTTATAAACAGTAGGTTTATAATGATGCATCTCCTTTTATTTTTGGTTATTTTATTTTATTTTATTTAGGAAATCAACAGTTCTAAATACATATTTATAGTAAACAAACAGATATAGTGTATGTTAAACCTGAGTTTTCAGAACTAATAAAATATTTCCACAAAGTTTACAAAATTAGTAAAGAAAATATATTACATATTAAATAAATACATATAAGTTTATACATATAAACACGTTATTTATAGTTCGAAATTCTAAAAATAAGGCGCATTGACTAGTTTTTCTATACAGCGTATATTTAAATTGGATAAAAATGCTATTTACTCTTGAAACTGACTTTTTCACAATTCGTGAAATTCAATTAATTTGATAAAATGATCTTGTATTAAATCGCATTGTTTTACAAATTTATTACAGACTAAGCGTTTTTAAGTTATCAAATTATTACATTTGGGATAGAAACCCGCTTATAAGATTAATAATATAACAGAGAATAATTATTATTTTAATTTGCATAACAAGTGAGTAAATATAAGTATAAAACCACTTACCGACTTATTTAGTCTACCGGTTTCGAGACGTGTCCGTCTCTTCGTCAGGCCACTCCCTACACCAACACGCAAATACTTAACTACACTTTCACCTTTACCATAACCGTAGTATACATAGTATTTACGAAAAAATACATAAATTACACGTAGAGTTAAATGGGGTTCGAACACCACCATGTCCAAACATGCACTAAAATTAGGATAAAAATTTAAATTAGGAAGGTTGAGTTTTATACTAATATTAAAAAGTTTAACCATCAACTTAATGCTTTAAACATTATTTAATTTATGAACAGTCAAGAACTTTGTTTTTATTATTTTTGTGGAATGAATAGCAGGCAGAGGAAATTATTATTCATAGAGTAATAATTTATTCCAAATTAGAAACAAATAACAAAGGTTTATTTGAAACAAAAATTCCAGGTACCTATTAGTCAAGTATTTATTATGTAGTAAGTTCACTATTAGGAAATATTTATTTTATTTTAGATTTTTTTAATAAAAAAATTAAAAAAATTACGCTATTTCTCCGTTAGGGTAGGCAAAAAAGACTAAACGCCACAACATTTCGTATTTGCATACGTAACCCATTTTTTGTACATTTATACATCTTTTCTTGCACGCATGACAACTACCCGACTTTCAATCTTTAAGTATTTATTGGATTTGATCATGCCATGTCTTTTTCAATATTTCTTATTTTTTGGCATCTATCAACCTTCGCATCGTTCATCTTTTAAGCATTTAATTCGTGCTCTATTCGTCCAAGCCAACGCAGATCTTCTTTCGTGATTTTGTCAATAAATTATTTTTTTGTGTTTAACAGTCTTAACTTACTAAAATCAAAGTCATTGATATCATCCTTTCATTAAAATTAAGCGGTTTAGTAGTAAATTAACGCCTTTAAATAATAATTAAAATTGGTGCAATTGAACTTTTAAAACTTTTAATACCACACATACTTTGTGGCATATAAATCATTCTAATTCATTATTACTTAATATATTTGTTTATTTGTTAAGTAAAGTATTATCATTTAAAGTCGTAAGACAGGTTACTTATCATTAAATAAATATTTAATTAAGATACATTTGTTGACATTTTAAATATTAGGTAGATATGATAATATATTAAGATACTTTTATAGATACTGAGCCAAAATAGGACTGTTGAAATAAAGTGTTAGAACAACGTAAATGTCAACACATTTAACATTGTTGCAAAATGTTTTTACAGTACTGCATCACAGAATATAACATTAAAACTTGTCATCCAGAATCAAAACTCGGAATCCCCGTGCGTTAGGACTGCGTTTTAATCATGACACAACGACGGGCGCGCTAAAAGTTTATTTATTTATTTTTAGTGTGTATTTACTTAAAATAAAGAAAAAAAAGTTGAAACGTTCTAAATTAACCTAAAAATTTTAATTTTGGGGACCATTTTCAACGAGAGAGAAAAGAAAGAACAAATGATATGTTTAAACACTAATTATTTTTAAGAGTTTGTTAATCATTTTACAACTTCAAATCACGATTTTGATACGAATAAAGAAGTAAAAAATTACATTCAAATAATAATAAAGGACTTAAATGAAAAAAAAAAAAAAGATTTTTCACATTTAAAAGCCTTAAAAGTGATATTCCCTTGATATATAATCGAATAACTTTTCAATATAGCCCACTTTTTTTATTAAAAAAAATAACCAATTGGGTAACCCCATCTCACCCCTTCTTCCCTCACAACTCCCCGACAATTCTTCAATATAAGATTGAATATGTTTTAATTAAGCTTAATGCATGTTTAGACATGATGGTGTTCGCATCTCTATGAATCTGCATGTGATTTATGTATTGTTGGATATTCTATACATAAACTCCGGTGATGGTGAAGGTATAGGTGTATTTTAGTATGTGAATGTTGGTGTAGTGAGTGTCCTGACGAAAAGACGGGACGTCTCGAAACCGGTAGACTAAAATAGTCGGTAAGTGGTTATATACTAATATTTACTAACATTAGAGTTGTAAATAACTGACAGTTAGAAAATGAGAATCAAGTTATGGCAGAAGTAGGGAGAGGTGCAAACCTTATACCTTTGCTCCATGAATCCGCGATTAATAAATTTATTTTTATTTGACACTTTATATACATATACATTGCCTTAAGGCAATTTCTCCCTACCTACCCAAACCGTTCAGTTTGAGAAAATTATAAATACATGGACATATTGAATCTAACTATTTTATACAAAAATTAAAAGCAAAGATTAACAAACAAAAAAATATATTTAAAAAATTAACACTTTACTGTGAAGAGAGGAAAGGGGATGGAAAGAAAATAAGAAGGATAAAGGGACAGTTTAAATATTAAGATAGTGATATTTCAATCTTGACTTAAATGTAAATAAAAAAGGGGCGTCTCTTACATAAGTGGGTAGATTATTCCACAATCAAGCGGCTACTACTGTGAAAGAGGAGGCAAGAAAATTTAGAATTTATTATATTAATTAGAATTTATTATATTAACCTACGAAAAATATTTCTTTGAAAATCTCTTTCTGAGTTTTGCGGACTTTATAAATTGTTTACCTTTGTATACTTCGATTTTTTATAATTGTGTTTTTTAAACAAATATTTTTTTAAATAATAAAAAGCACTTTTGTAATATCTAAAATTTATTTTTGCTCGATATTATGACAGGTGTATTTTTTTGCTGTCTTATACCGGAGTAATAAACTCTGACAAGATATAGTCAGTCACGGTTACCTTTTTGTTTGTTATTGTGTCTTTAAATAAATAAGAAACTTACTTTATAATTATGCACGATTATCGTTTTTATTTTATCAGCATAATGTTCCTCGAATGACTTAACCTAAGGATGTATTGTAAAGAGAGCATTGCACCTGCAAAATTGACAGATTGTTGGGTGATTCGAGCCTTTGTGATGTCTAGACTTGCCTGAAAATCAATAACTTTCATTTTGATGTCAATGACTAATAAAATACCCTGACTAAATAAACTATTAACTTTCAGCTTTGGCAACATGTGCCGAAAAAATAATTTTCCATAAAAAGCTCATCATATTGAATATTCCTTGAATTTTCATATTTTTTTAGGTGTTGACGTTTTTGTCCATTTTTTTGCAATTAAGTGAATGAGAAGAAAAGCGTATTTATTTCAAGCAAAACCTAGACACAATCCGATCCAATCCTTAATAAGTTTTTCTTATGTGTGCGTGATAAAACGTTTTCTGATAAAATATTCAATTTTGTTTGCTAACACAAACAAAATTAATATATTCACTTGGTTAACCAAGGTTTAAAAAAATGCTTACGTTATAATGAGGAAGATCAGTGGTTTTCTCGTATATTTTAATTTGAAAGTTCAATTAAACTAAGCAAATTTAAAAAAATTAAATAATATATCAGTCGTATTATCAGCGCAATGATTTTTTACTGTTTTGTAATTTTGAAATTACTCTGATTGCGACGTCACAAGTTCTCGTCAGTGAGTTCTGCCGATTGGTGAGTTGGCTTCCTGGAAACCAGAGATCTATAAAAGCACTCTATAGTTGGTTGATTCATAAGAATTACACGTGACGCAGTTCAAAGTAGTTCAATTTTATTATTTTTTAAATATATTTTCGAGAAACTTCGCCGTACCTACGAGTATAACTAATTGCTTTAATTTTTACCGAGCGTAAGAAAACAATTTTTACTTCAAATTTCCCGTAGCCCTGAACTTCCTCGTTGCAATCTTAGAGATTTTTATATATAACCACTTGGTCCGTTATTAAATCATTAAATTTTTTCCACTGTTAGAAAATAATTACATAGCGTAGGTCCATAAACTATTTTGATATATTATTAATATTAGAATCTCTAAGATTGATTTGAATTATTAAATTTTTGTTTTTATTTGTATTGTAGATATGCGTGCATTTCGAGGATTATTATTTTTTTATTTCATAGACTGATATATATTTTTGGGTTCTTTGGGTTTTTTTTACTATTTGTGCCTCGTTTCTTCCTCATAATACGTGAAAAACCCTCTACCGCGTGAATTATTAAGGGTATACAAATAATTTATTTTATTCCCGTAAACGTGTTGAGTTCAGCAAAACCAAATAAAAGAAACTGAAGAAAAATCACAAATCATTATTACAGAAAAAAACGATTGCTTTGTATCCATTCATTCATTTAAATACCAAAGTTTATATTGATTTGGCGAAAAATTAATCATGCTGTATGAAAATCAGAAACAACCTTAACATCACTTAAAAAACCATCACCATCGAGATGCTTAAAAGTGCCGTAGAAGTGAAAAAAAACCATTTTCAAAAAAATAACGCGTTAAATGAGTACTAAGTCATATAAATATTTGTTTGACAGTGTTTAAGAGCGTAATGCATACGAAGACAAATATGGCGGTTGCAAAAAATAGCTCAAAAACACGAAAAAAATAGGAAATTTCATTAATACGGAACACTTTCCATATTTTTAAGGATCCATTCTATACGTGCTTTATTTTTTTATAGTTTTCACTTACACTTAACTATTTATTTTTCAAAGATAAATGTAGCGCTATTTTTGTAGACCTCGTCAAGCCGGGCGCGCTGCACATACTGTTCAATTATTATTGTTACATTGGACTTGCCATAAACAAAAAAATGTGTTCCGTTTAACAAAGAATAACATCTACTGATTCAAGTTTTTTTTTCGAAATTAGATAGTTTATTACGTTGTGAAAAAATCTAATACTTAAGAAACCATATACGGCTTGATATGCGGTAAAGAGTTTACGCGTTTTATTTGGTTGATATGCAAATGTCATGATATGCAATTTTTCACTATAATGTTCCATAAATCTAAAGATTGACATAAAACAACAATGGTTTTAAACCGTTAAAACTTATTTCTATTTTTTTTATTGTAGTTTGTTAGCCAAAACAACTGTTTTTCAAACAGTGATTATCATACCAAACAGCATTCGGAACATAACAAAACTCGGACGATTTGGTTTGACATAGTTCTCATATCTTATTTTGCGTTATAACTCAACTCCAACGTCAATATTTGGCACGTTTTTCATAAACCTGCAAACTTTATGAGAATGCATTATTTATAATTTCATCATATAGGTACTAGGTACTCCGAGTTTCGCTGTAGACTGGAGAAATAATGCATTAAAAAAACGAATGTTATGGAATTATAGCGTTCACTTGTTTTTCTCTTCCCGCCAAAGCCGAACTTTTCCCGCGCAAAAAAGCAACCACGATACCTTGAGGCGAATTTTATGCAGGCGAATATGTCCTTTAAGACTTTTGTATAGAGGCTAAGTTGGTCGACCGCCTTTTGTTGGGAGGGTAAGAAACTCAACTGGTGTATTCAGGTGTTCTGTTGTTTTAATGCTTTGTTTGCTCCTTATGCAGGATTTTATTTTGTTTTTCTTTTACTTTAGTGCAGTAACTCTTCTGCTCTGTGTCCTGCAGCGTCATTATACATAAAGACAAAATGTACAAATAACTTTGTAAGTAATATATTGTTAATACATTGATAATATTGTAAACTAATATCTCAAACTTCTTGGTTTCATCAATATAATGATGACGCACTTCAAAAATATCAATTTCATTAAACACTTTACTTTTTACTAGTTCGATCCCATCTAGAATATGATTCTCCAACTTGGTCTTCATTCTTTAAGACTCATATTGACCATATCAAAGCTCTTCAATACCGTTTTCTAAAAAAAATTAACATGGTTGCTCGGATTTCGAAGGGGTAGTTATTCATATTTTAAATTAGAGCAATCTCCTAATCTGTCTTCATTGGAAAAACGTATAACTGAGATGGACCTTATATGCAATTTCAAAATACTTAATAATATAAGTGATGTCCCATCTCTCTTGCAATTAAATCCTAACCATGTTCTCAATCATGACACCAGAAGTCAATGTGTGTTCAATGAGAAAAGATAATAAAAAAAGAGGAAAAG
This sequence comes from Micrasema longulum, assembly GCF_059751315.1. Lineage (NCBI taxonomy): Eukaryota > Metazoa > Arthropoda > Insecta > Trichoptera > Brachycentridae > Micrasema > Micrasema longulum. The sequence continues at coordinate 89,464 of NW_028277385.1, read as the reverse complement.
AAGAGAGATTTAGGAAGAGTGCGTGACATAACGTTTTTAAATATTTTATCATTCAAATCTTTATGTACAAAGAATATGAACTTTGACGAATTTATTATTAAAAGTAATATCTTCCATCCAACCAAAAATGTGTGCTTTAAAACAATGAATATCAAATTATATATACACATGAAAAAAGATTATCAATTAAAAATAACAGCTGTTTCTTAGTGAGAAAATGAGGCTTGCTCATATAATCTTAATTAAAATAGGTACATTATGTTATACATATTAAAGAATGAGTAATGTGGAATCCGATAATGAGCTTGGAAGATAAAAGGAAAAAAAACCGGGAAAAAAAAGGAATAATAACAATATGAACATAAAAAAACAATAAGAATCACGGTTCTAGAGATGTAATATAGTAACGTTTCAGCCATTTCTTGAAGCTGGCCAGAGAAGGTGCATTTTTTACTTGAAGAAGTAGCTCATTCCAAAGTCTAGCACCTTGAATAAAAAGGAATTGCTGAAAAATGATGTGCCGTGTCGAGGAACGGAAAGTGTTCTCTTTTGAGAAGAGTGAAGCGAAGGACCATGATTAGAAAGATAAATAAAATTCTCAGCAAGATATTTTGGCTCGCAAGGGTTGTGAACAATATTATAAAGAAGTGGAAGAGTTTGAAAGTCGCGCTGATAAAAACGAAGCCCCTTGAGCGCGCCCACTAACACAAACGAATTTTGTGATTTACTTGGTTTTTCGACTGGCACAAATACATTAACATAGGCTTTTAAGACATTCAAACGCGCTGTTTAGGTTCAGATATGGACAATGGGCACTTCGCAAAAAATTCAATGTTTTATTGAATTTAAATCGGTCGTTCATTTTTGTAAATAGTGTTTAAGTGGTTAATATATGAATAGTAGCTTATGTGTTAATATTTTAACTTTTCATATATTTTCTTGTATAAATAAAATTAATTTATGTATTATTATTTGTATATACATGTTTATTCTGTTTTTTCCGGCTGTTGATTTATATCTGTTATTCATTGTTTTTTTATAAATGTAGATAATATTATATAAGTTAGTATAAATATAATCTCCACCAACAAGCTACAGAAAGTGGCTTGGTGGGATTTTAGTTTTAGTAAAAATATAACATTTGAAATTTAAAAAATTGTAAAAATGTATAATTATGTTATTTAAATAAAAATTTTAAAAAATTAACCCTTCAATGCCCAATTAACTAACTAACAAATTCTTAAAAAAAACATATTTTAATGTATGTTTTTTGATTCAAATACTGGATAAATTCATTTTTAAAAAAGGTGATTATTTTCAGTTATTTCATATTTTAGTTTATGTGAATAAAACGCTACATCGGTCATTAAAAGGTAAAAAAAGACAAGAATGTAAATAAAACCAGAAAAGACAATTCTTATGAACTTCTTTTTATAAAGTAATGAAAGTTGCGGAAACAATTATAACTTCAAATCTTTAAAAAAAAACAAAGAAATCTCCACCAGTCTGACGATGTCGATCACGACAAAACCCGATCACGGGTAAAAATTTATAAATAAAATTGGAATTAAACTATGTAAGTATTTTTATTATTATAAAGAAACCTTCTTGAACTGACTTTTTGTTTAAAATTTTTTCAAAAATTTTCACCCTGGTGACTTTTTAAAACCGGGTTTGGGTCCCGTGGCTAGTGTTTTGGACTCACGGCTCAAAGATCCGTAGTTTAAATCCCACTCTAGCACATTTTGATTCCCATTTTCTAATAATAAGTTATTTACAACTCGTTGAAAATGGCCCTCAAAATTAAAAATTTGGATAAATCATAAGAAAGCAAATATTTCTTTTAAAAAAATATATATATACAGGTGTTCTTGAAACCCTGTCACATCCAAAACCACCATGATCAGTATGAGCAAGAATACTTATTGGCACATTAAAATTTGATTAAAACGAATGAAATTTACAAAAATAAAATATTTAAAAAAACAAATGGTTGCTTATTTCTGCAGGGGAGAAACGAGGGGGGGAGTCTGATACACCGTCAACAGCGCATCCGCGCCCCCCTCGCTTCTCCCCTGCAGAAGTAAGCAACCATTTGTTTTTTTATTATTTTTTTTATTTTTTAAATCTGCGTTCTAAATATTTTTTAAATGTGTCTTCTTGCCCATACTATGTTTCAAAACACTTTAATACAACGATTATCGGTGTGTAGCAGATCGTCTACATTGGGCATTTTAGGGTTAAAATCTACTAATTCCTAGTTTACTATAAGTTAAGAAACCCATTTCACAAAGACGCGTTGAATTTATTTTGTGGACACGGTGTTATAAATTTGTGTCATTTTATTTTCAGCTTATTTCAAAAGACAGTTGGTGTTTTTATGATACCTTAACGTTCATTGAACTGTCGTATGATTCACGGCAAGTGCGTTGTTCCCGGTTACATTATAGTGCAATAATATACATATTTGCGTGTTACAAATTCAAAATGCACTTAAATGTAATGTGCATGTAACCATTGCTATTATAGTATTGCAATGAATTTATTTATTTACTATAGTATTTTAAATACATTTATTGTGACACTCGTATCAACTCTACGGGACCAATGTTCCGTGTTGAGTTGGGACGGATAATAAACTCATACAATACAATATAAACTTACACAACAATAATGAAATGAGCCCTTTGCAGGTAAAGTAAACTAGGTAACATTTTTTAAAAGGTGAAGTTAACTCTTTGCTTATATTATGTTTCAGAAATCAGTATAATCAAAAAACTATTTTTATTGGTTCAAATGTACAGTAGATTAAAATTATCAAAACATTTTAGTAAGAATAGGGTAAATAGCTTTGAATACAAAAGTTTGTCAATTTTGCCAGTTTATTCACTTCACCTGAAATGGGATTATACATAATATACGAAAAAATAACGCATAGCACATCAATGTAAAAAGAACAAAGAAAATTATTAGCGGCCTCCGTGGTGTAGCGGTGAAGACGCTTGACTCACGTGTGGAAGGTTTTGGGTTCAATTCCCGGTGAGAACACAAAAATTGAATTGGATTTTTCTCAAGCTGGGGTATTCTGTGCTGTAATTCACAACTGTCATTAGGCCTATTGGCCTGTTGTGGTGCAAAAATAAAACGTATTAAAAAGGCATAATATAACCTTTTTTAAATACTATTAAACAAAGTATTTTACATTAGATTCGCAGTAGTTCCTACAACTCAATATAACACTTAAATAATGTTTTTTTTTTAAAGCACATATTCAGAACAACAAAGAAGCAAAGCAAGTTTAACATCTTTATAACTTAATATTGAAAATTACGACAATTGAAAAACTTTTCTTACATGAATAAACGAACAAAAAACGCTTTCAAAAATGAAGGAAGTAGCAACTCTAAGACTAAGGGAGATAAGTCGTAAACTTTAAATGCTACGCAGCCGATACAACCAAAGTGGCAGAATCAGAAGATTATGTACAACGCATGTTACACTAGTTTTAACTAACATCTCAGAAATTTAACACTACTATTTATCTCAGGAAGTTTTCTTTCAATATTTCATAATGTAAATAGTCACACGAGTAATTTTAAGTGAATAAGTATACTTCCTGACGATTAGAACACATTTATTTCAATTAGTAAAACAAAAAAACAATAGGTTTAAATATTTTTTTATAGTTCTTAAATCGCTAGCCACAGCGTCCTGTACTCCAAAATAAAGTGAGTAAAGCCTTGGCAGCATCTGGATAGCAAAGAAATTAAAGCACGATAAACAGTTTAAGCACATGCGGATTGAAAACAAGATTCGGATATAAGAAACGTGTGTTTGACCAATCGTGGCGCATTCATTAATAATTTGGTAAATATATGGTATTATTTGGTATAATACTCAATTTAGATGAATTAATTAACATAGAAAAGGTAAAGATGATATTTAAGATGAAAAATAATAAAATAAAGACAAATATTAAATTTAATTTTAACTACAATAAACATAAAATAAAAACAAGTGCGTCAAATAATTAAAATTGCGAACAACTTAGTTTTGACAGAAAAAGAAACAGTTTTGTGTATACAGTAATAAATTTCTAAAATTCACTTTCTAATTACCTAAAAAATATACAAAACATATACTCGTACGTACTTAAAAAACACATTAATAAAACAGCTCTTTCAGCCCGTGTGATGAATGAGATTATTTGATGCTATTTTATCGACTTTTTACTAAAACTATTGTGTCATAATATACTCGTATTATATCTCCTCACACCAGCATTTTTGCTGATTGGGAATATTTCGTACAAATAAAATATGTAATGTAATATAATATGTAAAGTTAAAAACGATGTATTTTGTCATAACTAAATAAATCTAACCTTTTCCAATAATAAAGTAATTTGGCATCGACCAAAAATACACAATTTTAATACGTGTCACTCGTTAATTACTAAAGTTAAAATATTATTTTTATTTTAAATTGTTACAATTTTTCTGTAACAAATTTCATACGCTTTAATTAATGTTGTGTATTTATTTTTATCTGTGTTGATGTATTTATTTTGATATATTGAGTTTTTCTACTGACATTTCTTGGTGGAACTGCATTTTAATTATAATAATAAAAATACTTTATAGTTTTATTCCACTTTTATCTATAATTATTTTATAATTTTTTTACCAGTGATCGGGTTTCGTCGTGACCGACATCGTCAGACTGGTGGGAGATTAAAAAAAATTCTATGTTATATACAAGTGCAAGCAGGGTTTGTAAATCATGATTTTATATAATTATGTAAATAAAAGAACTTAAATTAAAATCATTTAAGTATAAGGTAAAAACAATTGTAAGAATATAAGTTTTGTTTCAATGTATATAATAAAAACTGGTGTAAAATATATACATTCAAACAAAACTTATATTCTTATAATTGTTATTACCTTATACTTAAATGATTTTAAAGTAAATTCTTATATTTACATAAATATATAAAATCATGATTTAACACCCCTGCTTGCACTTGTATATAACATAGAAATTTGTTTAGTCTCCCACCAGTCTGACGATGTCGGTCACGACGAAACCCGGTCACTGGTAAAACAATTATAAAATAATTATAAATAAAAGTGGAATAAAACTATAAAGTATTTTTATTATAATTATTTATTTTGATGTTGGTTTTTTTAAATATTTTCTCTAACCATTATTTTTCATGTTTTTTTTTTAGTAAATACATACAACATTTTTCTTTGTCCGGGCAGATTAAAATAAAGTCCCGAGTGTAAAACATTACTAGTATCCTGGACGAGTGTTTTCGCCTAAATTAACTTAATTAACGCTACTCTCAGGTCAAAACTTGAACAAAAAAAATCGAGTGGAGATAAGTCCACCCCATAGTGTAGCGGTTGGCCCGTCCGCCTACCGTGCTTGTGGTCCTGGGTTCGATTCCTGGGAAGTCCGATATGAAATATCGATAAAGGAGGTTTTTCTACATTGCAATATTTTAAGTTCCTGGACTGGTACCTGAAGTTTAAGACTGATCACTTTACCTTCATGTGACAGATCACCGATAAACGCTGTATTTGGTGTATAAATGTGGTGTCCCATGCAACTGTTTGATCAATTAGTGATTTTATACACTTTAAAGTTAAACAAGCCACTATATAAAACAGGGGTGCTATTTTGAATTATCTCTACCTCCAAGAGCAGTGATGGCGAAACTATGACCCGCGGGTCAGACATTGACCCACGCAGGTTTTTTAAGTGACCAACGCATTGATTTTTATGAACTATTTTTTTTTCCATCGTGACGTCGCTGTCTGTGACCTAAGAGCTAGTACGAAAAAAAATAATGAAGTTTGAGTTATTCTAAATCTTCTCTACCCTCTAAAGAGTGGTTAAATTTTGGATTTTTAAGTTTTGCATTTCTCTTCATTTTGCCTCATATATGGCCACACTGATGAACAAACGTCAAATATACAAACAGGTAAAACCAAACATGAACAAAACTTTCTTCAGAAAATTATTGCGACCTGAAGGATCACCCAAAACACTATTAAGGTTGAATTGCCAAAACCGTATTAGTTTTTTACTTCCATTTTCAAAACAGTTTTATATATCGTTTGACGTTTAATCATCAGGTTTGCCATATATGAAACAAAGTGTATTCGCATGCAAAAAATTATGAATCGGTATTTACTGAGACGGTGTGAACTAATTTCGATATTAATGTTCGAAAATGTGTATATTTGTATCAAAGTTCAAAGTATCTTCGTCGGTAACCGGTAATTCGACGGCCTCCGTGGTGTAGTGGTCAAGACGCTTGACTCACGCACGGAAGGTTCCGGGTTCGATTCCCGGTGAGAACACAAAAATTAAATTATGATTTTTCTCAAGCCTGGGTGCTCTGTGATGTAATTCACCACTGTAATTAGGCCTCCTGGCCTGTTGTGGTGCAAAAAAAAAAATCTAAAAATCTAAAAAAATGTAATTGACATGTTGACACAAAAAATGTAAACATGTTTTAATTTTTATCCAGAAAACATAATTTTACTTTCTAGATAAAATTTACAATAAATTTAAATCAGAAAACGTACCTGGTGAGGTTAAAAATAAATATTTCCCTAAAAATAATCGAATCGTTTGCTTTGCGAAGCAATTGAATTATTCAATTAAATTCTACTATTTTATTTCTGAGAGCGCAATGGCGCAGTAAGTGAAATGATTGTTGACATAGCACAAGCCCGCCGCTTCTATAAATTTAGAGTAACATCATTAATGTCGTTCTATTCGGTTCCCGGATTTATGTAAAAATAAAACGTTCGCGCACGCGCTCCGCGAAGTCAATGACCGAACGGAGCGCGGTAAAAAATCGCAAGGTCATATGCGACCTACCGCAAAATGGCTGCACGGGCGGTTGACATTATTACTATGGATTTTCATTTCTACTTTATCATATCTACCCAAATCGAGCGCTGCTTAGATTTAGTGTTCCTCTGTAGGTAGTTTCCAGATTCATGTTTCGTTTATTTATTTTTATTTTACTGGCAATTTTAGCAGGTTACACAGCAACAATAATAAATGTGTTCACAATATTTTATTTTGCATGGCAGTATGCTATTTATCGTTTTTACATGTATCCAAAAAAGCTTTGTTTATCTTTTAAATGATTAATTACTATGTTTGTACTTACCTGTATATTTTTGTAAATGCCCCTTGGGCGTATTGTAAAATTAAATAAATAAATAAATACTACACGCCCAGGGCCCCGATTACAATGGGAAGCTACATTTATCTTTAATATAACTAAAAAGTAATAAACATACATTTTTTCTTTTGAACATGTTCAATTGAACGTAGTTATGCAGAAAGAGTCAATAATTAAATTTACACCACAGTTGGAATGTTTTTGACTTTATCAAATGATAAAAAATGAATACATGAGTTTTTTTAAATACAACAAACAAGAATCTAATTATGTATTTGACCAGTTTTAATGATTTATAAAGCACTGTCAGATGTTTCTAGTGCTGTGGGTGTTTTCTGCAAATTGAGAAATGCCGTTTTTGTGATAGACACTATTTTCAGAAGGTGATTATTACAGTTTTTTGTATGAAAGCGGTCTGGCTGTTTTTAGCAAAACATTGATCTGACCTTTCTGCACCCGATAACATTAATATATATATTTTTTTAAATTGTGGACTGGCTGCTTTCTGCCTAACTACGTTCAATTATAGGTTATCCATAAAATTATTTTAAATATTCATACAAATATACTCATTTTCGTACACTAATATCGATTTTTCTTTATAGATAATCGAAGATAACTCTTTTAAATTTGAATTGTAATCGGGGCCCTGAGTCCTAAAAATGATGACGCCAAGCTGATTTCAAACGCTCCGTGATGCCCAACGCGTATTGACCGCCAGCCAGGGCCCCGATTACAATGGGAAATTAACAGAGTTATCTTCAACTGTCTATAAAAAAAAAGATATTTGTGTACAAAACGAGTATATTTGCATAAACATTTAAAGTATTTTTATCGGTAACCTATAATTAAATATGTTTAAAAGAAAATACTGTATGCATATTCTGTTTTTCATACAGAAAACTTAATTTTACTTTGTAGATAAAATTGAAGATAAATGTTAACTTCCCACCGTAATCGGGGCCATGGAGTGATGTTTAGAATCGAAACCAAAATGCCTACCTTGTGTCATAAAAGCATGTAAAAACCTTTCGGAAAACCATTGTAAAAAGGATTGTGTAATGTTTTATTTGTAAATATTTGTTAACGAGTGATTATCAAAGCTTAAAACGATTAATATTCGAATATAAATATTTTTTTTAAAAACGAATTAACGATTAAAATTCTGAGAAAAATTTGATTGGGATCTACCAAAACCTAATATTGATCGAAAACATTAAAATATTTTTTTTTGCATACATAAAATATCTTCAATTTTTCTGTAGCATGTTATAAATGCTCGCTGAAGGCATTCCTTGGTCCGCATTCTAATGAAAAGTTAAAATTTATCTTCAATTTTGTTTTCAAAGTAAAATTAAGTTTCCTGTATGATGTTTTACGTTTATATATTTTTTTCTAAACATGTTCTATTACAGTGCTCATACATTCATATGTGCTCACATGAACGTGTGAAAAAGTGCGTGTGTGTGGGCGTGCAAGTAAAATAAAATGCATGTCTATTAATAGGGAAGAGGATATAGGAAAGGGCATGTTAAGAAATTAGACTGTTTAAAATTCTTAATGCATTCATAACCTTTAAAATATATAGTTTTAGTTGATAAATGTTATGACGCTTTGTTAGCCTTTTTTTTTTTTTTTCTACAAACCGGTTTCAAAGCTACACAAGTTTCTTGATCAAAGATAATTTTCCAATAAATCTTAACCTATTTTATTTTAAATAACTATTTAATTAAATATTAAATCTAAGCATATGGAGCTAATAATTGTAGTATTTTTGTTATGTTGTTATTGTAAATACAGGAGGTTGTGGAGTGAGGGGGATTATATCTTTAAAACTAAGAGTTTTGTGTTCCCATCCCTTTACCAAAAATACTATTCTGTCAAAACATATGCGTATTTTAGCAAATTTTATAGTAAATGACTGTTTTTAGTCTGTACAACTATGAAAATAAAGGTAATATATTATATTAAATTAATTCTAGCTGAGAAAATGTTTTTTTTTTAAATATAAAAGCCAATTCGGAGCCAAAAGACGACTTTCGATTGAAATATTTTATAAGTATTTTTATATCAAAATAAAAAATTGACTTAATTTATTATATGTACTATATTACAACAGAAATGGAAATTATTTTTGAGGAAAAAAACAGGCCTTGTTACCTATTTGACTGGTCTAAATGGAACATTTACAATTCTACACGAATTAAAAAGAAAGCAGCTTAAACCATTTTTTTTTATTCAAGTGGGATTCATATGATTTATTTCTCCTACTAGGCAACGCCTGAAAACAATGTTTTATTTTCACATTTCTTCTTGGATCATTTATCATGAAAACTTCATATGAGATGAAATCTAGTTCTTGTCTTCAAACATTTAAACGAATTGACATTTTCCTGATGTAATCCACTGGTCTAAGAAGAATATTAATTAAAACATATTTTCAAGCGTTGCTTACATGTATACTCAGTGAGGTGTCATGAGTCATATAAAAAAGAAAAAATATCAAGTTTTATGTGAAATAAGTTAATTAAGAAATTTAAATAAACATACAATGACAGGTCATAAGCCCTGTGGATGCCTAGACTTAGACATTACTTTTTCTTAAATGTTCTTCATCTCTGTTAATAACTTCATTTTGATAGACAATTTTCTAAATATTTTATACAGACGTATTCTCTGCTTAGCTTAGTACAAGTACAAGTCAAGACTGGCAAAAAATACATTTTAAGAAATAATATATGTTAAAGCAATTTATCGTTGCTCTTAATTAGCAAACAAATCATTGAATTTGTTTCATTCAAGTAATGAAACTTTGTCTTTGGATAAAAATAAATATAAATGAATTATAAAACTCTAAACAAATACGGTCACTTGATGTCATAAATTCAGTTGCTGAATAATTTCAATGTTATACAATGTCAACATTTCCCACACACGTTTTGATAAATAAATGAGAATTGAAAATAGTAGCTTAATTATATCGTCATGCGCTTACGTTTTTTAATGCTGTATTATTTTTTGAACAAAAGGTAACTTGAAAGAACTCAAATGGTGGCTTAAGTTGAGTTAGTGGTGTGTCTGTATTGTCTACGTGTGTGTCGTACGTGTTAGTAAAAATAATGTGATTTATCAATGTTTATTTGTCTATATCCAGGTGCATAAGTAATACAGTTCTGTGGGTGTATTAGAACCCGACCCCTGGACTAGTATTTTCGATTTAAAAACTGTTCTTGGGTAAAAATCCTGAAATCGAGTGAAGATACGTCCGCCTCGTCGTGTAGTGGTTAGCGCGTTTGCCTACCATTCTTGAGGTATTATGTTTGATTCCTGGCAGGATGTGAAATATTGATTTGAAAGTTTTAAAACTGCAATATTTCATTGTTTCTGGAATGGCATCAGAAAAATTGGATGGATCACCTTTCTTTTATGTAACAAAAGATCGATATACGCTGTATATGGGTAAACTTTTATAAACTTCACTGTAAAGTAAAAGCTTTTTTTAATGCACCTAATGGTACATAGGGCGCTGCTACAGTGTGTAAAGTGGTCCCTCAAACCAGCCAATGACAGGTCGTAAGCCCTGTAAAAAAATTCTTATTTAAAATTATATACGTAACGAAAAAGCAAATAAATTATCTTGTAGAACAGGATATCTTTTTTTGAACCACGTACAATTTTTACGATTTTATTTTACTTCTGGTGCTCATTTTCAAATTTGATAAAAAACATACGTAACTTTTGTTAAAACCAAATATTTTTTTATATCATTTTTTTTTTCATTTTTCTAGATGTTCAATAAAAATTAACTAAATTCGCCTACTATATTTGATGAAATTTAATTATGTATTCATACACCCGAGAATATGAGAAACGCGCAAAACCAGCCGACCGCCCAGCTTTCAGCCATGGCCAAAAACATCGATCAGCTTGGATAGTGCTGACTGCATCAGGCAGGATTCATGAATACTTTAATGATATCCTTCTGTCAGGATATCTTTCTTTACACAGGACACTACAAACTACAAACATCCAATAATTATTATTTGCCTTTGCAATGCAACCATCCAAATAATATTATTGTCTCATCCCTTTAGAAAATATGTTCTTTTCGTGCCTTTGAATTTCATTTTAGCGTCTTCTTAGTAATAAAATTCCATATTAAATTGAGATAAATATATTTATTGACTAACGAGCGTGTTTGTCTGTATAATTTTTTTACAAACTTTCTGCTTTAATTATATTTTATTACTTAAAAATGTACTCAAAATGGCCGCCAATACAGAGAAGAAAATATACATATATTGTCATAAAGCAAATTTGATTATTCTATTCGAAATGTGCATTACAAAATTATGAAGTATCTTTATTGGTAACTTGTAATTAAATACGATTAAATTACTTAAATTTTCATAAGCGTTCTGATGCTCGATGAGTTTTTCTGGGTTATTATGCGGTGTGCTGATGAAAGACCTTGTAATGCGATCCGAAACTTCGTAAAAGCGCACGAACGACACACGGTATAATAACCCAGAAATAATAATTGTGTGTGTAATCAAACATGTTTTTAAAAATAATAAATTATTTGTCCGAAAAACTGGATTTTATTTTAGAGACAATTAAATATTTTATTTATTTTTTAACATAAACGGCAAATCTGCCTTTTACAAACATTTATAATATTAACATATTTGGCAAATATTTTTTTTTATGGGCGCTGATTAGCAATTAAAATTAGAATAAGACATATTTTATTATTGTGAATACAGTATTTGATCAAAAAAAGTGGTTTGTTGTCCTGTGCCTCGATTATGAACGATATCTTCATTTGTATATATCGAGACGGTATACTTAACTTCTCTACTATCTGTATCTTACCTCGGTATGTTCTACCTACTTGTCATATCGACATCACATGATCGAAACAAGCCAATGGAATGACCGCAAACAATTAGTCCGCGTTTCTTACGTTATTAAAATTTAAAATAGCTCTCGTTTTTATTATAAATGGGCTTCTGTAGTAAAAAGTGCTCAATTCAAAGCGATTATAAACTCCAATAAATCCCAATTCAAGCAAAAAATACTCACTTGGACTTAAATTTTGCATAACTTTTGGAAATCACCTAGACGGTACATTATCGTCTGTATGTATCTACCGATCTGTACCGATCAACTACAAAGCTGGCTCCCATTAAGTCTCGATACAAACACTCGGAAAGATAATAAAACAGATGGAAAAAATATAAAACCTAAATTATTTTTTTAGATTGGTAACTTTCTGACGCATAGATTTTGTGTCTGACGCCAAGATACTCTTATTTGTTAATGAAAGAGAACCAAGCGACATTATTTCCACATCTAGGCGTTCGTTTTATTAAGGTGACAGTTATGTCGAAATTTAATTCGACTTCAAAACTTACTTATTTCTCTCTCATATTTTTAATAGGCTTTTAAGAAAAAAAGTGCCAACCTCAAAACGATTAAAATTTTAAATAAATCATTATTTAAGGAAAAATTGCTCGGTGGAACAAAATTTTTGAAGGTATAAAATGATGTACTTACATTAACACTTGATGGTAAGGGGTATCGATACTATACCTTTGTAGTTCAACTATGACGTCATACTGAAGCTATGTCATTTTAGAGCGTAGATGTGTGTACCGTGACGTACGCTTCCCCTTGATTCATATCGATGTACCTATCCAAAACTCAAAGGTGGGGGGGTTGGTAGTATATCTTTATAATCACTAAAGAGAATTCATCTTCAACTACCGTCAAGGTGAAGGGACGACATCTTTATCTTCCCATCATAATCAAGGCCCTGTGTTATATTCGTTCCAACTCAACAGAGGACTTTAGTTCCATGGAGTTGGAACTTGTCCTCATAAAGTGAATGACTCGAGAATTGAGATTTAAATTATATTTATTTTAATAAATTCAAGTTGCAGAGCAGTAAGTTACTTTTTATTTAATTATTTGAATGATCTATCGCACTGCTTTTGACATAGTAGTAGAACGTAGAACATAAATATGTAGGTATGATATAAGTACTTTGTTTACTTGATCTGCGATTGAGTATCTATAGCTCGTTCAAATAAGTCAAGCGTTTTGGCATGTCCTAAACTCCTATGTCCAATCGTGATTATATACGAGTATTTGTTTAAACACAAGCTGAATAACCGCTTTATTTTATTTCTCGTCTGATTTGAATCTTTATTGCCTCATTTTTGAAGCAGTATTGATACGGTATTGTAAATTTCAATCGGCTTTTGAAAGGCAAACGGTGAATGGTTGAAAAGCCTTTTTAGTGCAGATTATTATTGTTTTCCGATATTCAGATCACATCACATTTTCATGATTATCGTGAACAATGGAAAATTTAATAAAATCGCAAAATTAACCGCTCATTTTCGTTTTAATTTCGGTTTATGTTTCAGGTGAATAGCATCAACAATCATTAAATTTCACTAACGGTCCCATTGTACCGTTTTACACAGGATACCAAACCTTTTGTAATGAAACGATTTTAATTTTGTCTCAAAATTATTAACTATTATGTGACATTTGGCAAAATGATAAAAAAAAATGTATTTAATAAATCAGAACATTTCTGCCACACATGTAATTTTTGTATCATGTATTATGTGATTAAATTAATATTTAAAATATTATTTATAAAACATCAATACATTTTATTAAGATAATTTTTGTTTTTATTGGATTCTAAAGTCGTTGTTATTATTTTAAAATTGTATTTTAAGTCAAAACTTTTAGAGAAAATATCAGTAAGATTACATTAAGTATAACTGACTGGTATTATAAATAAATGAAAAATAAAACAAATTGAATTATAATGAATCTGATAATAACAAAGCAAAGTATGAATATAAGAAAAAAGGAAGTAAGCGTAAAATACAAGTGGGCGTGTCAGTGTACATTTATTCATTTATTTATAATTATATTTGTGAACATATTCATTAAACTATTATGGCTTTTTAGGCTGTGCCAGTGTTAATTCATTATAAATAACAACAACAAAATATAAAGTGAATTAAAATAATTCATAATTACATATGAGACGATAGAAAAATAAAATGAAAAAACAATCCAATTACAAGAAATGACATTAAATCTTTGATCATAATAATTAAATATGGTTGAATATTAAAAATAACAATCCAAATAAAGAAATATCATTAAAAACATATATATCTAACAAAATGTAAATCATACCCATGAAGTAAAAAATATAAAACAGTATGCAAAACAGACAAACAAACCATCACGCCGTTTTCTCAAAGGGGTAGGCAGAGATGATAGAACGCCACATCACTCTGTGTTCTCATACAGATTATTCCTATTCTTGACATATCTTCAAGTATTTGATGGAATTGATCGTGCCATGTCCTTTTTGGTCTTCCTCTGCATCCATCAACATTTGCATAGTAGATCCTTTTAGCCGTTCTTTCGCAAACAGTTCACTCTGCATTCAATAATGCATATCTCAACCTTTAATAGTTCACTTATCTCGACATTCGTTTTACCGCACATTTGCCTTAAAATCAATGGAATATAATACAAAAACATAAATGTTGTAATGATTAAGATGTGGTACAAAAAATATAAATTAAAGTAATCAATGATGTAACAAAATTACGGTTAAACGATATAAAAAAATAGAACAAAACTTCTAAATTTATAAATCGGAAATAAGGATAATTATAAGGAAGGTAGGAAGGAAATGAAGCATGCAAGGAGGGGAAAGGACACGAGAGAAGTAAAGCAGAAATCTTTTTTTTTTTTTTTTTTTCGATTCTGACAGTGAAAAATTCTCGAGTTCCTGAGCGGTGTATCACGGATACCCCAGCTAAAATGTTATGAATACGAAATAAAAAAGTAGAAAAAAATCTTTTTATGATTGGCATGGCAGTGTTCTGTTTCATAGTATTTCTAGTTTTCTGCGAAATTCATACATTTTTGGATGGATGCTGTGTGGCATCTCGCTGCTCTAACAGTGGCAATTTGAAGCTCATTGATCTAATGTCTCAATACTGGTGAGCGGGAAGTAAGGAGGAGGAATGCAAGTAAAACATAAATCACGAAATCCAGTTTTTTGTGGACATGGCCGGAAATTTGTACCCAAATAGCATAAAGCACACGTGCAAACTGACCACCATATAAACTATTATTTATCTGTAAAGCGATTAATCGGATTGATTGCTGTTTGCTAAGGGGGAAAGCAGAGATAAATATGAATTAAAATTGAAATAATTCAACAGAATTTAAAAAAAAAGCATTCTTTGTATTATGGGGTAGGATTATGCAAAAAAGTCAATATGATGATTAACAAAAAATATATATTAATTAAAAATATATACTACCGGAGAGACTCAAGATATTGCTTTCAAGTCCGGGTGGGTTAGTTAAATGTAATTGTTGCACAAGTAATTGTAGCATTGAAAAAAGGATCATAGTAAAAAGTTTATTTCAAATGTGTTTCTACACAAGAATATTTCATGGTCACTGGACTGACACCTGAAGCGTAATACTAATTATCTTACCCTTGTATCGTAACAAAATTGATATACGCTGCGATTGGTTTACGAATGTAGTGCCATATGCACCATTGGGTGTGGAAAGGGAATGAAGATGATATTGTATTCATTCAAAAATGAGAAGCTTAAGCACTTATCAAAATTTTGAATCCTCTTTTTTTTAAAGTAAAATTCCGTAGTGGGTATTGTAATTTCAAAAAAATATTTTCTCAATTGAGATCCATACAAGTTAGTTTATCTTAAGCGACATCGAGTGTTTCATTGAATTTTAAATATGTTTCTCGGAATAAGTAGGAACTTTTGAGTGTATAGTTTTTATGTTCTTAAGAGTAAATTTAGTGTACGTGATTTGCAGCACATAAAATTTCATTATTCCTATCGTTTACAAGTGGCTACGTGCAAAAACTAGATAAGTTGTATTTTTTGCGAGTTCTGTGTATGATCCGTGGAAAAAAACTCACCGCTTGCTCCATCAAAATATAATATGGAAGTAAGATTAATATACAGAAATATCAAATAATGAATTTGGTATTTTTTTGTAACTCTTGTGGCGTGGCTGTGATGTCACACTAGTCCACATAGAATACAAGACTTAATAAATCTCTCTTATTTTTTTCAATGATGAAGTCGTACTTTTCGTAATCTTAAATATACATTTTCACACAGGATTTGGAAAGTTAAATTTGATGATTGATTTCGATACAAAAAATATTTGTCCTTGCTACGCGACAAATGAACGTAACTCCAATACAGCAATAAATCTGTGTAAGAGAGCGCGAAGATTGAACATATAACATGGAAGACAGAGACGAGAGACGCTTTTTTGTGGCCGATGTTTGTGTGAAACAGATTCAGTCGGTCATTGTGGTGGACGCACGCATGTGAGATTACCGGCGTATTTATGATTTTTAATTTGTTTTGTCATAACAGGGCTAAACTATATGTTTATTTTAATAAATTATGAAAAATAAATTATTAAACAGTATGTTTCTATGTTTTTTTTCCAAATACATGAACTTTATAACATTCCGTCTTTTGCTTGTGTTAACACATTGTTACATCATCGCACCCAAAGGAATTATTTAAGACGGTCTTTTATGATGTAATCACTATAATTTCCCTTCTCGTACTAAATAGTACATAGGGCACTGCATTGGTGTCTCGATATTTTTTTGCTGCATTAAGGTAAGATGATATTAACCTCCTATAACAAGCATTTCGAGGGTACAGCAGTAGATCTGGCTTGGGCACATACTGCGGATGCCTCAGGAGAGCCTTAACCCAAGTTGCCTCTTCTTCACACCCTTTCCCTCTCTCGCCATCCAGAAAGGCCATTGATGACGATCTTTCGGCTGTATCTGTCGGAGCTAAGAGACGCGGGATTGACATTAGAGAAGGTGAGAGTGCTGGCTGGCGATATAGTCTCCTGGAAGAGTCTGGTGACGTCCACATGCTCCACTTAGGAGTAGATGTGGTAAATAAAGATGATTTTTTTATTCCAGTGCCAGCCCAAGTACTATTATATACATTTTTTTTTTGTTCATGTTGATCAACAAAAACCATTTTTTATTAGGTTGAGTGCGTTTGAACTTTTAACTCTTAAAATACTAGTACAACAACTATCTTCACACCATTTCCCTGTAGGAATAGGCAGAGAGGATAGACCACCACACACGTCTATCCTGACATATATTCCATAGCTTCCTCTACATTCATACACCTTCATACATGCCCTTCGGTTGTGTCTGCGTTTGACATTACTAGACTTAGGATTTTAGTTTATCTGATCATGCCACCTCTTTCTTGGTTTTCCTTGTCCTATGTTACCATTCATTCTCCCATTTATACGTGTTTTATCATTTTTCTGACATTTATTCTTTCTATAAGACCAAACCATCTCAGTGACCCTTTCTTAATGTTATCGGTAATACCTGTCTTAGATTTGAACTCTCGCATTCGTAACCCTGTCATACATTGATTTGCCGTACATTCGCTTTCATCCTTTCTCTGCCAGTTCCATGTTTCACTTTTAAACATCAGTATTGGGACTAAAACTCCGTTATGCACTGCCAGTCAAGCTTAGATTGACATACTTTTAATTATCAATTACAGTGCGGCGTTCATTTTGTTGCCCGAATTCACTCTCCTTTCATAATATTTTGTACTCTTCCATATCTTAAAAACATGCTTCCCAAATTATTAGTTGTTTACGTTTATTATGCAATCAGTACCCTTTCTTCCTCTCTCATATGTCATATTTTTGGCTAAGTTTCGTTTATCAGTAATTTACTCTCCAGGGGTACATTCTACATTCTAGAGACTATTTGTTACAAATCCTCCTTGCTGCTCGCTAAAAGAACTGCATCGTCAGCGTACAACAAACAGCTAACTGCAAAATTATCCATTTTTGCTCCAATACCCAAGCATTCTATTTCTTTCATGCAGTTGTGCATGTTGTTAAAAAATCCCCCTGGAATCGGCGCTGTTACGTCGTGTAACATTCAGCAAAAGACTAGATATTTTGAAATAGAGGTATTTAAAAACAAAATGATTACATATTTATGTGTTCTTAACCATGAAATTTATGAATTAATTAAGACCTGCTACATCAAAATACTACTTCATTATTAATTGAAAGATATAACTTGTTTTGTATTCTATGTAGACTCATGTGAAATCAAAGCCACACAAAAGTTAGGAGGAAAGGCGGTCTGACTTTTCTGTATATAAACGTATTCCCGTTTTTTCTCCCAGAGTTATGGCACGACAGCAATGGTTTTATGACATACTTAAGTTATTAACCTTTGACGTGTTTTTATTGTTTTTTTAATTTTTTTACTAACAGTTTCTGATGGAAGCTAGGACTATCCAAAAACCCAAAAAAACGCCCAGTTTCGGACGTATTTCAAAACATTTTTTTTTTTGGTGCTTTTTCTTAAAAAAAAACAAACAAATCAGTTCAGTTTTTGGGACAGCGAACGGGGCAGCGAAACGTCGATTTTGATTAGTCAAAATCACTCCGACGTCAAGCTGTTATTTTTGCACTAATCGGGTAGGCATTTGCGAGAGAATGTCATAAAAAATATCCAAATACCTATTTAATATTCAATACTTAATATCTAATGGTTCGCTGGAAATGGAGTAGGTACATAAACTCAAAAAAAATATTTTATTGCATTAGAGCATAACATAATGTTAAAAATAGCACCTTTTCATTTTTTGATTCGTTGGTAAGGAGAAACTTCTATTTGGTAATAAGTTCGTCAAATTGAAATTCATATTACATTTACAAAATAATTTAAGTTTTTGTAGATCTTTATTTTACAGATTTATAGCAATTTATAAAAAATTCAGGGCGGCTTAAGAAAGCTTTACGATGTGTCTAGCATACATGAATTTAAATCCAGAAACTTTGTAATTTTACTGAATAAGTACGAGAAAGTAATTGAATCTGTAAACTTAGGTTGAAAAATAAAAGCTGCCCATTTTTGGTAAAATGCAATTTTAAATGTATGGTAAAGGCGTGTTAACCAAAGGGAAGTGTATTCCTATAAACTACATATTATACACGTATAAGTCAATATAAAACTTTAAGTTATACTTCTCAAAAATACATTTTTAATTTATTCGTCTTATAAACAATAATAAAGTTGACAACATATTGTTTTGTGTCAACGACGAATACAGTTTTGTGTAGGAAACAGAACCAAAACCTGTAGTATGTTCGAGTGTTTTTGACTCAGTACGTCTTAGGTAAAAATTCTGAAGAAAGAAATCGAGTGGAAATAGTTCTGCCGAATTGTGTAGCGGGTGGCGCTTTCGCCTACTAAATAATATTGATTTTTAAGGAGTTTCTGTATACTGAATACTGATCGCCATACTTCTAATATAATAAATATGATCTAGATATGCTGCGATTGGATTGTTTATTCAGTGCGCTATGCGCCACTGTGATTATGAATCACTTTTTTTTTTCTACGATTTCCAGTTGTCTGATTTTTTTTTTTTTTTCAAAATGAAGAACTTTTAATTCAGTGTCTTTATTGATACATCATAATAAGAAAAGAAAAAAAAAACAAATAAACCATATTTCTTTTAGTCCACTCCTGTCTCGTTTCGAACGAATCCATCTCACATTACCATCTTTTTTAGAAAAAAATACTTGATTTATTAATTTCATTGGCAGAATACTGATAAAATAATATAGGAAAGAATTTATTAGCAATGTTTTGAGTTTGTCCAAATTTTTGTAGACAAAAACTGGTTTCAACCCCCCAGAAAGCTGTTAATATTGACATATTACAATAGATATGAAGAACATTTTATAAAAGGGAACAAAGAAGTCTAAGCATCCACAGGGCTTATGACCTGTCATTGGCTGGTTAAAGTGGCCACCTTACACGCTGTGTAACACTCACCATTCTGCCTATATTTAAATATCTACATTCCTTCGGCTCTTCTATCTGGTAACGCTTGTTAAGTTAAAGAGCGGAAAGCTTTATTGTTGCGGGTGAGATTCATTTTAATATTGAATAACAAGATTTTTCAATTGTTATACTTCTTGGACCAGGTGGACTCATCAACAATGTTTTGAGTTTGTCGAAATTTTTAAACCAGCCAATGACAGGTCATAAGCATTGTGGATGCACAGACTTCCATATTCCCTTCTGTTAAATGTTCTTATGTCTGTTGTAATATGTTGAGAATTCATCAGTTAAGTATGTCTTGAGAAAGAAGCTTGTTTAGCTTTGAAACCGGTGGGTGGAAAAAAAGTCGTTAAAAACAAAGTGGTTTTATTTACTTAATTTAAAAAAAATGTTCATATTTTTTTATGGTTTACCACAAGGAATGTTCCTCCGAAGTTTTAGTTTGTCCTGAAACATCGTGTATAAAGAAAAAAAAAAAATTCAGTCTGTTATTATTTCAGTGTTCGAAGCACCAACAGGAAGACAGAAAAGAAGAAATGAAATCTTAGTAAAATAATTATCTTCACCCCAAAATGAAATTTTATCTATAACATAATAATCCCTTAGCTTCGACCACCAGGTATTAAATTTTCAGTGAGCAATGTTTTAATACATTTTGGGGGCTTTAATATTATTGGTTGATTCGATCCGGGATAACACGGGGTCAGGGCTACACTTTGGAATCAGGTATCGACGGTTTTAACCACCAAGTGAGCAGATTGTAAACGTGACCATAAAAATATAATTAAAAAAAAAATGAAATGCCAAATCATAACTTTGCATTAGACCAACTGCCGACACCTGTGTTAATCGCATGTGAAAAGACTAAAATGTTTTTTTATTTTTTTTAAGTATTTTACATCATGTTTGCTTTTTATATAACTTTAGCTATAAAAAGTAGTCAAAAACTTGTTTGAAAAGCATTTTAATTTAAAAAAACATTCACCTTAATAGCTATATCTTTGGATACAGCAAAGTTATCCGTATTTAATAAATGTATGATACTTATTTTTCCGTGAGTATAGTAAATTTATCAAATGTAATATACTCTTTTTTATGAATCTACTAAAACTAATTGAATTTGTGTGTTATTTATTTGAGTTAATTAGAGAAATTATTAAAAACAAAAGTTTTATTTCTGTACCTCAGAGGCAGACGGATGCAAATCCAGAATTTGATGAAATGACATTTCGATTTTCGTATCCAGTTTATGATCATGTCCATTGATATTGAAGAAATGTAAATCTTATAATGAATAAACCAATGTATTCAGATACAGAATGTATAAATAAATGTTATACATTATCAGAAATCACTTTGAGAAAGTAGATTCTTTACGCTTGTGTTGAAAATTTGACGTTTGGATTTGCATCCGTCTGCCTATGAGGTGCATATTTTTTTTCTTGATTGTCTAAATAAATAATGCTTCTTTAAGTAAAGTACTATTTTTAAATATGAGGGCATTAGTAGCAATGATAGCAAACTCCCGTTTTGCTGTTTTCGATAAAAACATCAAAAACTGCTACACTAATGCCAAAGAGAGTCTTTGTGTTAAAAATGTTATTTTTACTGAACTTAAACTTTAAAATACCGGTAAATTAGCTTTAATAGAAACACGAACTCAAAAATTTTTCTTAATATTTGTATGGCACGGCCATTTTAAAAATTTAAATCTCAAGCCTGTCATTGGTCGAATAAAATGGCTGATGGATATTGCTTTGTTTGCTTTTTTATTTTCAAGCCCTCAGAAGTATGATTTTAAACTATATATGAAACTCAACTCATGATTTTTATAAAAATATTTTTTTATAAACTATAGAATGACATCATAACAAAAAAAAAGATTTTTTTGGAGGTTGCTATCTTTGCTCTTAATGCCCTCATATATTGTATTACATTATTTTATTGCCTTTATTTGTCTTTGCTACATAATTTTATGTTCTTTTTGTTCAGTTATTTGTACATATGTCTCTTTATATAGTTGTTATTAACTTAGGCCTTAAAATATAACCTATTCATTTATTTATTTGTATAACGATACATATTACAAGAAAATAACTATTTTCTTTTAATATTTATGGAAAAGAAAGGATTTAACAGTAAGTCTCCATTTTTTTTTTCAAGCGTCTTAACTTTATAATATTCCGTTTTTTGATTGTGGCAACACAATGTTACATCACCGCGTGCAAAGGAATTATTTACCACGGTCTTTTAAGATGTAATTACTTTAATTTCCCTTCTCGCCCCAAATAGTATATAGGGCACTGCATTGGTGTCTCGATATTTTTTTGTTGCATTAAGGTAAGCTGATATTTAACCTCCTATAACAAGCGTTTCAAGAGCCACAGCGGTGGACCTGGCTTGAACACATGCTTGTTTTAGGAGAGCCTTAACCCAAATTTCCTCTTATTTGCACCTTTCGCCTCTCTTGCCATCCGGGGAGGCCACCGGTGACAATCTTTCCGCTTTATTCGTTGGAACTAGGGGACGCAGGATTGACATGGGAGGAGGTGAGGGTGCTGGCTGGCGATATGGTCTCCTGGAAGAGTCCGGTGATATCCACATGCTCCATTTATTACAAAAACAAAACGTATCCTTAACTCTATGAGGGCCTGTGTTGAGTTGGGATGGAAAATAATAGAAAGTAATAAATAAATAAGTGTGAATTGCCATTCCTAACAATTAAAATAACAGAAAAAGTTCAAACTATCATAATTTAAATGTTTAATACACCAAGCGAAATAATCATTCTCATTTGTTATATCTTGATTTGCAATTTGGCTTTTTTAATTCATAAGACTCTTTAGTGAATAATATTATGGTTATGCGAAATCACGTGTACAGTTCATTTAATTTAATTGAGCCTTTATTATGTTGAAAAATCGCGTTCTCTCTGCAATAAATAAAATTTCTCAACTTTGAAATAGATAAGAAAATATTTCGCCTGTAAAAGTAAGTTGATTGAATAGTAGGCAAAAAGCCCGACGATGCTCAGAGGCATGATTGTAGTTATGAACTTCTCTTGCATTTTATAGTGCATCACAAGATCCGAGGAAACTGTTCAGTTCAGGTCGAAGCCAATTTTTTGAGTTCCGGTTTAAGTTTAGCTAGTAAAACTAATTAGTGACGTCCGCTTGTCCTGCGGAAGTTAAACACTTGAGAAAGTTTCGCGATAGAATTTTTAGGGGAAGAACTTTCTAGAAAGAGATGTCAGGCCATATAAAAGTTGGAAAAGCTTTGAACTGCGTTCAGGATGGTTAATTTGAAAGCGTTTGTTTTAATGAAAAGCGGTAAAGCTGTTTTTTAAAGCCTTATATCACGTTTTATGTAGTTTTTGTTAATATTTTCTTTTAAGGCTGGCTTTATGGATGAAATTACTTCGTAAGATAAAAATCTCTTCAAAATTGTATGTTTTATTTTTAATGTTTTCATCATAATATTCTTCGGAGCGTAAAAATGTCGTCAAAGTCCAGTATTTCATTAAAAAAAGACTCTGTTTAATATTATATTTTTAAATATACATTCATATTTTTGAAAATGGGCAGTAAAACAAAAAAAAACATTGGCGCATTGTGATTTCTAAGCCAACAGTGTTTGTTTTCCACCCTCTGTGGAAAACGTAGCCAGTGTAATTACGTAAGTAAGACTCCCAGTAGTTTAACGGTGGGTAAAGCGGTACTCCCTACATCGGGTGGTGCCGTATCCTGAATTAAATTCTGTCGTCTGGCTGAAGTCACCCATAGTTATTTCGTTTTTGATGGGTTTAATGTTAATTTGTTTTCAGCCATCCAGTTTCCTATTTTCTCAATGCATCCATCAATTAAATTAGCAAGCATACTTCTCACGCCTGATTTGCAATGAAAATAAATTTGTGTATCATCTGCATATCAGTGAGACCACTATCCACATTCTTCGATAATGTGTTAAATGAATAAGTGGATGTAAAACAAGCATTGTAATTTATAACTAGTAAAGTAATAAAGAAAATCTTATAATACAATGAAGCTTTGAACGTTGTATATTACAATATGTACGTAAGAATTTTTCGAAACCGCATGTAATTTTTTTAATAATGTCGCGATTTTAAAAATTCTTAAATATTTTACTAACACGCAAATGATACATTAAGAGTTAAACGATCGATACGAGATTTTGTGGTAAGGTAGAATATTTGTATGAAGATCTTTCCTGCCCGCATAAGTAAAATGGCAGTTTTTTGTCAAAAATCACAAAATGAGTTAAATATGAGATGAATGTTCTACAATAAATTTCAAACCATTTGATAAAGTTATCAAATAGAAATGAGCAGTAAAATTATATTTCATAACGAAAAACGAAAGAATGTTTTTTGAGCAATAACACAATATAAAATAGAGATTTTTATAAAAGCAAGTTTCGGTGTAGATAACACTGGTTTATGCTTTAGAAACAATTGACATTCTGTATTTTTAAGTATGACCACTTACGGATTTTTAGAAATTTGCATAACTTTGATAAATACCAAAAAGTGAAATAACTTAAAATATGACTTTCGCGAAAAACTGCCTTTTTGAACATGCATATTTCAACAACTCTGCCATCTGTTGATTTTAGTGAAGTACAAGAGCTGAAACCTTTATTGTTGTGAAGAGATTCATTTGACCGAATTTTTTCACATACAAGGCAACGCCTGTTGTCTCCTTTGGGGGTAAAATCCAGTCTTTTGTCTACAAACACTTGGATAATCACAAAATATTGTAATAAAACCACTAACAAACTTTTCTATGTCTACCAGTTTTAAGACATACCCGTCTCTTCGTCAGGAGACTTATTACACTAACTTGCAAGTTTAACCGCAGTAGTTGCACAAAACTATCAAATAAATTGTGCTAAAAGTACACATGGTATAAAAAGCCTTTAATCAATAGTTACATAACTTTTCAGTATTGCTCATTATACAGTGTGAGATTAAAACGATCACCCTTTACCCAGTTAATTGATACTCTTCCATTGCTCCTCTCACCGCGTTTTTCTCATCTTTTGTTCCCACCAGATTAAACATAAAAAAAACATAATCAGTGTAGTTGGTGTAAGTTTCTCATAACATGTGTCCTATCAGCACGTTTGTTTTATATTTTTATGCAACAACTTTGGTGATAAATGTTTCTATAGTAAAATCTTATTTTATATCTAATTGAGGGTACTACTTGCAAACCCGGCAAACCCGTCAAAATCCAAAATTTAAAAAAAAAAAGATATTAATTGAATCTTATTAAAAATACAATTTTTCACAACTATTTTAACATTGTCAGTAAAAAATACGGCGTAATTTGTAAGACTTGACTTTTAAGTTATCGACTTTGTTGCAAACATGGCAACCTCTACTAAGTATTGCAAAAGTGAATAATGTATATTTTTTTATTTATTTATTAAACTACTGTTTCTGGACATAATCATGCTTATGCCATCACTGTTAACGTTAAAAATTATAATAAATTTAATAAAAAAAAAAAGTTTTCTTATAAAGTTGAAGATAAGTATTATATGCGTTTTTTGTGATTTGTTCAAAATAAATGGATTTTGCCGGGTTTGCTAGAAGTACCCTCAATTCTTCATATTTTTTAAATATTTTTGACACAAGTGCTATAATATTTAAACACATGTCCACCCTCATTCCATTATAACATGCGCTCACCCACTCACACATTTACCCTCACACAAATACACCAACATGTATTGTACGAGTATTTCATGTATTTTTGTGGATATCTGTGACTGGTTTTATTCTCTGTATATTTTATTTGTCATATTTTTTTACGTGAATTACTGTTGATATCCCCAATAAGAAAAATAAATTTGTAAATAGACGGATACATCTCGATCAATAGATATAAAAAATTCGGTTAGTCGTTATTCAACTATTTAGTAAAATTTATTTCAGGTGTATAAATAAATTAAACAATTACATAACATAATGTGTAGATAGCTTTTAAGTGAAAGTTTTGCAAAGACAAATTGTGTACGAAGAAACAGAGCTTTTCTTTAAAGGGAAGTTGACGCTAACTTTAACACTTTTAATGCGATTAACATTAAATTGTTAAAAGGAAACTTTCTAAGGGAATAGACGCAGAGAAGATGCCCGGGGCAAAATGGAATCCCTTAAACAAAATATATATTTTAAACATTGTTTTGTCACGTTTTGCAAAGTCAACAGTTTACTACTGATTATTACAATAATTATTTTGGATAACTTATAAAGCGCCATTTTCGTAATGTAATACCTCACTACCTCACTTAACACAGTGATTGGAAAAATAAATAAATTTAATTTTCACTTTCCGGATATGTAATTTATGTAAAACAATTTACTTTTTTATCAGAAAAAGTGGGTTTTAAGATTTTTCCGAAACATCACTTCTCTGTCACAGTTTCAAACTTCTGTGCTTTGTGAAAAAATAGTTGGAATAATTTCATTTCGTTATGTATGTCAAAACCATTTCTTCATCTTTAACCAATAGTATTGGGTGTTAATATAAGTTGCACCCGTTTTTTTCTTATTGAAAAATAAGTAAAACAAAATGAAATAGATTAAACGTCATTCAAAATGCTCTGCAAGATATTGTGTTTGTTATTAGATTACATACATTATTTCAAAGAATTACAAACCTTCAAAATGAAATGTGCATTTTTGTGAGAATTTTTGATACCTCACGTTCAAAATTGTTTGAGATATTTGTTTGCACATTTTTTTATTTTTAAATTACAAACTTTATTAGTATAAAAAAAGAAAATACATAAATTAAAAAATAATACTTAAGGTTGAACTTGCCAAATAAGAGTCTGGGTCTTGTGTTTGGCAAGTTTACAAATTATTATAAAAAACAAACGAAAACCGCAAAACAGAATAATACAATAAATAAAAATGAAACAATTGTAAAAATTAAGGAAATTTAGCAATAATAAAAAATAAAATTTGCCTATTTGACATTCTATTTTGAAGGTTTGTATCAAAATAAAACAATATGTATAACATAAAAGCAAACACAATATCTTATAGTGTAGAAAATTTTCTTTCAAATGACGTATGACCTTTACTTAACTTGGCTCATTAAAAAAAATAAAAAATAGACAAAACTTGTTTTAACACTTATACATAAGGCACTTTTTAAGTAGGTACTTAAATAGCTAGATTATTTAAGCTATTATTTGCAGTACATAAAATTGATACTTAAAAATACTACAGCGAAAAACAACGCATATTTTACGGGAATCCAACCCAGGATGGTAAGGTCGACAATGCATTTATCAGTGCAAGAGGAGGACGATTTCACTAGATTTTCTTTTCTAAGATTTTTACCTGAGAGCAACCATAGACTCGAAAACACTTTCCAAGGTTCTGGTCCTGTTTCGCACTTACAATGTTAAAAGTTATAAATTTGGGTAGATAAAATAAAGATGAGGAAGTTAATTTGTTTTATCGCTTAAAAGTGTTTTTTTGTGTATTTTATTTGATCAATTATTTGAAATTTCACATTTAAATTTCAAATTTGAAGTTTGTACTTATTTGAAGTAGTAGTTTTGTAAGCATTGTAGATTTTCTCACCAAAATTTATAATCGTGAAGTTTTTAGTTAAAAATAAGAAAACAATTATTATTTGTATTGGAAATATGTTAGTTTTGGGAATATTAGTAATATTTTTAAATAATTTTCAACTTTTTGGCACACAAATATCGTTGGTACCATATGAAAAGTAAATCTACCTAGTTTGAATGAACATATTTTGATCAAATATTTATCAAGTCAGGATGCAATTATTGAATACATTTTGTTTTGCAAATTGAATTTAACCATTGCAAATGACATTTAAATTGCAAAGTTAATTGCGTATTTGAATGTTATATTGTACTGTTGGGTCACATAATAAAGTTATGTATTTGAATACAGAGGTTTTGATTTTAGAATCAAATAATTCATAAAACATGTGGACATTAAAAAAAAAAGGTATTTTTTTGCCTTATTTAAGTTTTTTGCAAATGATCACACAAAATTTTGCAATAGTATACAATGCTACTGAATTAAATATAGTAAATTTGTTATTATTCTATCGATTTAAAAAAATAAATGATATACTTTCTTTCATAATCATCTGCAGTGTAATTTGAAAAGTGATTTTTACAGGGTTGAATTCAGTTATTAAAAATAACGTTAAGAGGGTATGCGATACCAGTCAATTTTGATAAAAAGGTATTTAAACATTCATTGTATCTCACCCCCTTGCCAATGCCTCCTCAATACTGTGCACAAAAGATAACTGCACTTTGGACTAATTTTGCCTAATTAAAATCGACAAAACCAACGTTTCATAGTCCTGTTTTCCGCTGACTGAGCCAATTTGGTTATTTTTTAAAGAAAAAGTATCAACAAATATACATATTCTGGGTCAGTACCATTTTTGTTTTCCAAATTATTTATCATATTTGCATACAGTCCGTCCTAAAACGGCAAATAAAACTGGGCGCTGTTTTAGGTTTTTGAATGGTTCTAGCTACCATTAGAAACTATTTATAAAAAAAAAAACAAAACCATAGAGACACTTCACAAACAAAAACAAAACAAACAAACCATCACGCCGTTTCCCCGTGGGGTAGGCAGAGAGGTAGACCACCATATCACTCTATCTTGGCATACAGACCTCGCTTCCTCTACATTCATACATCTTCTCATGCACGCACGCCGGTTATTCTTACTTTTGACATGTCCATCTTTAAGTATTTGATGGACTTAATCGTGCCATGTATTTCTCGGCCTTCTTCGTTTTTTGTACCCATCAACATTGGCATCGTAGATCTTTTCAGCAGTTCTTTCGTTGTCCATTCGCTTTACATGTCCAAACCAACACAACACCCTTTTCTTGATTCTGTCGATAATACATATCTCAGTCTTACACAGTTCACGAATCTCGACATTTGTGCACCTATCATACATCGTTTTGCCACACATTCGCCTGAGGGATCGTATTTCGACAGTTATCAAAGTGTAGAAATAATATCTAAAGTATGTGATAAAATAATTGCTGTAGTGCCATAACTCAAGGAGAAAAAATAGGAATACGTTTATATGAAGAAAAGTGAGACCATGTTTTTTCTTAAGAATAAATATTAAATCCCCGTGTCCTGGCGGATTAAGAATAGAGTTCTGTGTTTTAAATAGAACCAGAATCTTGAACGGGTGTTTTTGACTCGATAGATATTCTCAGGTAAAAATCCTGAAAAAGGAAATTCACCTACCGGGTTCGAATCCTGGGAAGGTCGTCATGAAATATTTATTGAAAAGGTGATTCTATACGCTGTATTTCATATTTCTGGACTGGCATCTGAAGCGTAAAACCTTAAATGCCTTGATTTACATATTTTCAAAAGCTACATCCCTGCTAAAAAATAATAAAAAATATCAAACTCATTGGAGATGAATTCAGAATTTGTTAACAGTGAATTAAATACACCTAAATTTTGTTGACGTAATTTTTTCAATATGAAATAATATTTTTTTTGTATTTTCAACATACTTTTTAAAATACTAGTAAATTCTAGATGCGCCTCTGAGTCAGTTGGTTATTTTACGTTTAACAAGGGCTCCAATAAGTCCGACCATCCATTTTTGATCTGAGCAGATCACGAAAGTAATCAATCTTCCATCTCTCCAACCATTAGCAGTGGGATAGAACCGAGATATTACAGATTACAGCCGGTCCAAGATAAATTCTCCGTTCTCTTCATGTTTCCAGTCAGTGTATTAGACTATTAAGCTAATCGGAACAATGCTGCACAATCGCTGGTTATAATATTGTAGTCTCTTGACAAGTACCTTTGCATTAATATTATGATTAAGTCTCGAACGATTCAGTTCTATTCCAGGGCATATGTTGCAATATCGATTGTTACAAATTAGCTAAAACGGAGGCAAAATTAAAGATAAAAATAAAAATATGAATATTACAGAAATGGAGAAACACTTTCTTTAATTTCGCAATTTAATTATGTTTTGTCTACGCCAGGGTAACGAAAAATCTTTTCACTAAACGCACGCAGAAAAAACACAAAGAAAAACTATGATTAATATTTTTTGTCAACCTGTAAGTTCACATATTTTTTATATTGATTTATTTATTTAACTTTTTATAGAATTATATTTGTACATTAGTGGCCCTGCAGTCCAATCGCAATTTCTTCCAACCAACCGATAGCAAATAAGGTTTTATTTATAAAATTATTATAGTTTCAAAGCGAAGGTATGCGTAAAGAAAATTGACACATGTACAGAAATAGGAATATGTGTATGCAAATAATTATAAATATCTGTACAAGCATTTCAAGGAAAAAAGGAAATTAAGGTAAAGATAAAGAGGTGAGAGTCGGTTTCGTGGTGTAGTGGTCAACGCGTTTGCAAGGTCTCGGGTTCAATCTCCGACATGGTTGACATGAAATATTCATATAAAAGGGTGTTTTTACACTAGAATATTTCATAGTCCCTTAACTGGTACCTGAAGCGTAAGACTGATCATCTTAGATTTATGTAACGAAAAACAATGATCAAGATACAATGCAATTGGTGTACCAATGCAGTGTCCTATGCACCAGGTGCGAAAAGGGAATGATGATGAAAGAAGTGAGATTGACATGAGTGAGGTGACATGAACTGAAGTACTCTCTTATGATAGAGAAAATCCAAAGGAAGTTTCTTAAATATCTCTGCGAATGTTTGGGTATTATCTTTGGCTTTACCCGAGCGAGTTTCTCCAGGGTATGCTCGGCTACAGCAGTTTAGAGACTAGAAGGTATGTGTATTTGACTACACATTTTTATCGATTTTTGAGCCGTATAATCGATAATTCTGAGATTATGATGAGCATTCGTTTGTATGTTCCTGATAATTACCTAAAACAGCGTCAGCATAGATTGTTTCATATTCCAATATACAGGATCAACCTGCCTATGGTTATGCCTGTTGGAAGGGCTACCGCTATGCTGAACAACATCGCTCTGGATATTGATCTGTTCCATGTATCTGAAGGGGTTTTCCGGAGCAGGATTCTCCTATTGCTTTGACGTGAGTCTCTTTCATGTACTTTTTTTCTTTTTTTTATAATATGTACGTATTGAATATATGTCATATTTCAAATAAATGAATTGAATTGAATTAAGAAAGAGAAAGAATATGATTTTTCAGTCGTGATTCAAAAATTTTAACAGCGGTACTGTAAAAATATCTTTGATAGTGAATGATTCTACAACGGAGCTGCATGGACGGTATATGAGTTGATTTAAAAGAGGAATCGTGTATGGGAATTAAGAGGGTGCTTTGAGAATATATATTTACGTAACTAGCATTATATTTCATTAACTATAAAATATTTCTAGAAAAACATACAAAATAAAATAAAATTGGTGTAGTTATTATTTGTGAACAGCGTGCGACTTGCAAAAATCATGGGAAAACAAATTAACCAATACATTAAGAAACAAAAAAAAAAACTTATTTTCATAAACAAAATAAAAGCAAAAAGCAGGTACTCGTATTTTCAAAATATTATCTAGGGTAACAATAATTGCAAAATATTTTTCTGATATTCCTACTATCTTTATAAATACATAATTCCTCTGTACGTGTGATGTCACTGAACTCGTCCTAAACGGCTTAACTGATTTACGTGCGGTTTTCAGAGAAATGTAGATCTTGTAGATATTAAAATCTTCAATAGAACATGTAAAAAATAAGTAAGGAGCATAAATGTTTTATACATCGATCTACCAGGGTTGCATTCGAAGAGAATACATTTACAAAAAAATGAAAAGATGTTTTTTTTTATGTTTACAAAAAAAGTTTGTTTTTAAATGTTTATAAACAACATTTGTTTTTTTGTGGATCTCAATCAGATTTTTTCCTTAAATTCCTTATAATTTCTACCCACTTATTTCTTTTTACTGGATTTTTGTAATACCAAAATAATATTAAATTCAATACACTTTTAATTTTCGTATTTATACATAAATACACCTCTCTGTTGGTGAGAAGACCGGAGTTTGACGTTTGCAAAAAGAATGCCATATTTAAAAAAATATTTTTTTTATGTTTTGGAATTTAACCATAAACAAGTACCTAGGTACCTACTTAAATTCAATATTTGAATATTAACAATTTTCAATCTTGGAATTTAACTACAAACAATTATCTAGGTACCTAATTATCAATAAATAGTATTTTTCCAAGATAATAGCAGTCAAACCAACGTTCGGGCAGTATGTCTTGACTGCTAGTATCAAATAAAATAAAACATTGTAGCTAGTTTTGTTCGGCTTTGACAACAGATGGCTGCAGATTAAAATGTGTACACAAAAATTCAAATATTTTTCCTTCCCGATTCTAACTCTCTAATATTTTCCCTCCAATCATTTGTCTTAAGGTCAGAGATCGTTCAGTGCTCACAATTTCTTTAAAGCTAATATTAAATTACAAGGTGCTAGCATAACTGTCCCGTATCAATCTTCTAGCTGCACGTTCAGATGAAGTAAGCTGCCTTAAAACCATAGATATGGAAGGCATTTCGAAACAGATTAAAATCTCCAACCAACTCGATTACAGTCCACTACGAACAGACGCCTTTCTCAATCTTTTATTTAATAATTCAACGCTGTCGGTAGAACTGCTTCTGGAAAGAGACAACGCCATGAGTAGATTAAAATATGTATTTTATCATTTACACGTAATATAAATCTGAATTAAAATGTTCATTTATTAAAACGCTTTTTTAAATATAAACTGGAAAGGGGGGGGGGGTGTCTCTGTCGTAATTTATTAATCTCAATTACTTTACGGGAGATTAAACCCAATCCTTGTCTTCAAAAATTTAGACAAATTTAAAATATGGTTGCTAATTGTTCATTTGTTGAAATTGTGAATATTATTCATACTTCATAATATAAAAGATATACATGAGTGTTTATATATTGATATTGATGTTTATACATATGCATGGGTATGTATGTTTATATACGTAACGTATTTAATATCTTACTGTATACCTTTTACCTATGTGGGCACATTTCCTTATTATAGCTTATTTTTGGTTATCTTAGTCATTCCTATTATTTGTTTATTTAGTACACAAACAATAAAAAATAATACACAGAAATATTTCAACAATAAAAAAAAGACTTATTTTATGTCATTTACACGTAAACACTACTGAAAAATATATTATTAAATTATGTTATTCTTACTTTTAATTTTATTTATGTACCTACTTATGTTACACTGCTGCACTTGAATGTATTGCTAGTAAAAATGTTAAAGCCCATATGGCTTTTATTTTAAATTTATAAATGTTTTTTTTTTGTAAGATGAAAAAAATAAGGCGATTCGTAACAATTTATTATAATTTGTCCAAAAACACTAAAAGAAGATTCAAGTATGAAAATGGCTCTGTTTCTAAGGGACACAAGTTATATGGTGTTTTCGTCAAAATTTACATTTTTTTTGCTTGAAAACATAAGATAAAACATTGTTTTAAGGCCGAAACTTCGGCTCAGCTGATACCTGTGGTCAGGATATATTGTGTTGAATTACGTTCAGCTGTACTCAGATGCATCTTACGATTTGTGACTCGGCAGCGTGACCTGTGAAATTTAGTTTGTTTCGGTTTTTGCTCGGTGAGTTATCACGTTAAATTAATGTCTTTTATTTCATTATTTATTTTATTCAACACGTATTTTAATAAACTCGTTCAACAATAAAAACGCCGATTTTTAGCTTATTTAAATATACAACAGTTCCGGTTTCGGCCAAAACTAGATCAGAAGCCATAATTCGGTTTCGGTTGAAAATATTTATTTTGGTCGGTCACAATAAAACAAGCCATTTTGACAAAACGAAATAATTATTTACTTTATGTTTTGGTTATCTTGACGTTTTGTGGAACAACTGACTGGAGCGTAACTTAATTTGAGGAACTCTGGCAGTTTCTTCGGACGGTTATAATATTATCTTTGATCGATCGTGACACACATACTGTTATACCCTACCTATACTTACTGTGGATATAAATAACAGGTTTTAAATTAACTAAAGAGCTTCTGTATTAAGCTAAGACGATAATATCGCTTCAACACATGAGTAGGCTAGTAACTTTATAGCTACATACAAGCATTATGTTGTGAGTAGGTATTAATCTCAACACAACTCACACATACAAAGACATATTAGATGGACACGGAACACCTTGCAGCGTTTATTTCCTTATAAATATTGACATAAATAAAATAATATTATATTAAATAGAGTATAGCCGATTTCATTCGACCGTCAAAATCCAAAAGGCATCCATAACATTATGCGCGGTAGATTGATTTTTAAAATATTATGATTATTTTTCCTTTTATGGGTACAGAATACAGTTCTCTGTGTGGAAAAAAACAAAAACCCCGAACGAGTGTTAATTCCAAGAGATAATAATATAATAAGAAAGAGAATTCCGCCTAGTAGTGTAGCGTAGGTTAGCACGTTAGCACACTATGGTTGAGATCCCAGTAACTCAATCACAAATTACTATCGATGTGCTAATAAGCGACGTGATAACAATTTTTCACCATGGTTGCTTATGGTATTCACGATCACAATGGAACATCCGTGAAGACCTAATATTAAATGTCAAAATATCTACGTTTTGTGACGTACAATCCTGCTTGTCAATCACATGAATTTCACCGGTGTAAATATGGAAAATAGTCCAAAACTGTTATTTTTATTTATTAATTTATCATTTATCATAGTATTCATTGCATTAAGCCAACGGTTGGCAAGCCAAATGTCAAGAAAAGCAGTTGGGTAATTTTCACTTTTTTGTATTAGATACTCCTTACTATTTTTCAAATGCTAAGTATAGGATTATTTTCTATAGAAAACGCCGATTTTTTGCCAATGAACTGTATTTATTCACGAGGAAAACAAAAAAACTAACCGACACGAGCGTTGACTTAGAGATTACACACGCGTTGACTTATGACTGCGATAACCTTAGCATGTTTATAATTGTTCGTTGTGATCGCTCAAATGCTTAGCATGTTTTTAAGCACGTAGATAGCAGTGGCAAGCGGTGAGTTTTTAAATTGGTAAGCTATGAAAATTCTGATTAAATCTCCATAGCGGTAGTATGGTATATAAAAAACAAGTCTATTTTATATTTTATAAATAATTCCTAACAAAAGGCTCCAGCGGCTAATAAATTCAGTAAAAATATTCTGTAATGTAGCACAAACATTTGATTTAAAAAATACAATTTAAAAAAACATAATTGCAAAAAAAATATTGGAACTCCTTATGGACTCGAACCCCGCCCGCGTCATTAGAAAGCAACGACCCATCCGCGCTACTATTTCGCGTTTTGGGCTATGTGTCGAAAAAGTAAATAAACTAGATAAATTATTGGCTTACCGGTGCATCTTTGGTTAAGTCAGACTATTATAACTTGTCTTGAAATAAAACACTATTTCTTAATAAATAATAATAATTAAATAATTTAAAAGTTTTCCTTACCGGGAACGATAGTTCACCAAACAAAACATAAATTACGTTTGAAAAATCATTGTTTCATCAACTTTTATATCACATTATTATTCACAA
Organism: Micrasema longulum; assembly: GCF_059751315.1. Lineage (NCBI taxonomy): Eukaryota > Metazoa > Arthropoda > Insecta > Trichoptera > Brachycentridae > Micrasema > Micrasema longulum. The sequence goes on along the minus strand of NW_028277385.1, from coordinate 53,578 downwards.
AACAACAAAAGTTATACATATTATAATTCTTCATATATATTTATTCTTAACACTATACACTAGTAACGCTTTTATCAAAACTCTAACTAAATTTTAAAAGCTTAAATGGATACTGAAGAATAACCTACAATATTCAACTGTTGTCGTATGCACAAAAATGAATTACAATTAAAAAACAATTAGCGAATCTTTGTTTTTTAAAGCCCACTAAAAGATTTATACTATATTATGGATTAAAATATCAATTCGTTTCGAATTAAATATCAAAATATTTATTTATTTTAAAGCAAATTTACTTTCAAACCACCGAAACATAAGTATGATCAATTACTTACTTATTATTGAAACTTCCGTGTTTACAAAGACATACAAAATATATTCGTTATCTCTTTCTCACACATAACGAGTGCGTATATTGTCACCTCCCTTAGACTGTCGTAAGTCAAATTGATGTATTTTAAAGAATTCTAGCCCTTATGACAAAGTATTGAAAGACTAAATTGCATTAATGAAAGCTGCAAGATTTTACTGTAATCGCAAGTGTAATTTTTCGAACGAGATTCTAAAGTTTTAGGTTAAAGACGTATTTGAATTAGTGATTTTAAAGTGAGCAGAGTAATCTCGTGTAATCCAGTAGTAATAATTTTGGCCAATAGAGGCGCAACTGGTCGCTGTATGGAATAAAGGAATATATAAATTTACTTACCCAAGAAAAGTAATATATTTTTTTGGTGATGTGTTTTTTCCTAATAATACTACAGTATTATGAAACATTACTTACGATGTCAAAAAAATATGGTAAGTTACATGTAATCGATTATAAGGAGCATTCGCCCCTGGTAGATAGTTATTTGTGATTGAGATACAGGTTTGATTCCTGGCAGGAGGGATGTTAACCGTAGACTCACTTTTAGTACCTTCAAATGTGATTCTACAGTACAATATTCCATCGTCTCTGGACTGGCACTTAGAGTGTAAGACTAATCACTAATCACCTTACGTACATTTCACGAAATAAAATTGTTCCAGGTACGCTGTAATTTGAGTAACAATACAGTGCTCTATTCATCAGGGAATGCGGATAGCGAAATAATTATGATGATGGACTAACCAATACACCACGAGACCGACTTACATCCACTCGATTTCTGTTTGCTGGATTTTTGCCTACGAGTAGTCACGAAATAAATTTTTAAAAATACAAATAGTCCAACAGAAATCAATCCACCCTAAATTAACCGTATCGTGTGGATTTTTATGATGTTTCGAGAATATTGGATTTCTTGGTGAGTACATTTGTCGAATACTAATATTTATTTACAAAGATTTGAATAAACTCGAAATATTATTGATAATAATTTTCAGTTGCCATCATCTGCTCCTAGTGGTGCATTCAGCACTTAATCAGCTTTCAAATTGTAGTGAATTTTATTTTACTTTTATATGGAAAATAAGGTGCTTACTTTATTTGGTCAATTCTAAAAGTATGAGATTTTATTTGAGTCACTATTTTTATGAAGGTGCGATATATTTTTACCAAAAATATATACAACAATATAGTACCTACTCATTAAGAAGGTACTTTTAATACATTAGCTGAGGTGCTATTCTGAACCATTCTCGTGGCAAGAGAACACAGTTTTTCTCGTGTATTTTGTATGTAAATAATACGGCCGTGAGACCGTTTGAAATACCAGGCCTGGTGTAAGGGTTCACTTTACATATTGTGTATCCTGCGTTTTTATTTTTTTAAATCTGTAACTAAACACTCACTTTTCTTAGCTTCAAAACTATTTATAAGGACAATGTTTCGATTAAAATTTTTGTCTTAATTATGGATAAAAAAAGCAGATTTAAATATATCCCTTTCATAATAAACGGCATTTACATTATTTTAATTTTTTTATTTTCACTGACATAAATAATCTGTTGGATAATTACCACATACTTTTATTTTATGATATCTATATATATATATATATATATAAATTAATAAATACTAGCAGACAATAGTTGGCTTTCACCGACTACTTCATGCTAGGGAAAAGAGCTTAAATTCCTACCAGGTAATTTAGTCGATCGTTTAGCACCATAAATAACATAATGCAAATTTATTAATAGTGTTTTTTTAATTATTCCATTTATCAATCGGCGGCTAAACACAAAAACCAGTACACCATAAAGCCGACTAATCTCCACACAATTTTTTTTCGTTAAATTTTCACCGGGTAGGAACTAAATAAATTTAACTAAAAAATAAAATAATAAAGGAGTATCTACCCACCTTTATTTTAGCAGACCGATTGCAACAAAATCAATCGTTTTTAAAATAATAATTATAAAGATTATTTTTGTTCGAAACTTACTTTTCAATTTTCTTTAAAAAATAAATCGGTTCTTTATTGTAAAGTAAGTATATAATTGTGAAATAACACTTTAATCCTCAACAATCATTTTTAAATTAAAAAAATCACTTGAATCACGCAACGATAATGTTATTACTACCGGATTAATATTAAATTGTGACATTCGCAGTTTCAAAACTGCAATTCCTTTGTTGAGATCATAAAAAAAAAGTTAAGCTTCTTACGAACAAATCTGGCGATTTTCTGCTTAAAATATTGAGGTTACACGAAGGATTAAAAACAACCTTAAACATAATTATCTTTTAACAAAGAGATGCAAATTTACTACTAATGACAGTGTGAATGGATAATTTAGTCATAAATTTCATTAAAAGAGTTTTTTCTCTGAACTTCTTAACATAATTATGCCATAAATCATACAAAGTATTCGGTGTTCTTCTACACGTTTTGTGATGCGTGGATCCATCGAAATAAAAGTACGTAATCTATCTTTAAATTACAGTGTATAACACCTTTAATATCCAGGTATAAATTACACGAAAATACAAGATGGGAAGAATTAAAACTTATCCTAAACTAAATTCAAATACTAACTTCCTATTAGTCTTAGCAGAAAAAAATACACGTTTTAAACAATATTAGAGTTTAAAATATTTAATTTTATTTTATTTTATTTGGGAAACTAACAGTTCTACATTCGTATTTATAGTTAACAACAGGTATGGATGGAAAAAGATAAGATGTTTCTCCGACGGATGGAAACAGATGCAGAGGTACTGTATACCATTAAAAAGAAAACTTGAGTACTTTGGGCATGTGATGAGAAGCGAAAAATATATAATTTTACAAGTTATTCTCCAGGGAAGGATTAAAGGAAGACGGAGTGAAAGTGCGCGACTGGTTCCATTGCAGCACTCAGTCTTAGTTCAGGGCAGATGCCAATAAAGTAAGAATCGCAACGATGATTTCGAACCTTCATCGGGGAGAGGAACCATATGAAGAAGAAAAACAGGTATATTGTACAAACTCAGAACCAATAACAAATTCCTGCAAATTGTACATAGTAAATTCCTGCAAATTGTACATACAAAACATCTAAAAAGTTTTTTCAATTCCAAAAAAAAATGAACTGTATGGGGCGGAATTAGGACAGGAATGCACGAAGAGAGGATATAGAGGGAAAAGAATATGTATATATTTTTTATTATTGTGTCTTTTAAGTTATATAATGCATTTTAATTGTAAGTTTTAAATCAGACGGATTGATATTTGTGTAGTCTTTGTCTCTAAATTTAGTATTGTTCACAGAAAAAGTCTTACCAAACAAATAATTTTTAACATACGATGTATTACTTATTGGTACATGTAACATGTGGTACTGTCTACAAATCCTGGCTGGAACATGCATTGTTATTCAATTAAGTAATGGCGCATATTAAACTAATCCCGTCATAATTTTGTGAAGCACTAGTTGACCCGCACCACTTTGCGGTATTGAAGAGAAGTAATTCCATGGTAGGTGGAGGCATATTAAGATAATATATAAAATTTGTATTTTCTCGGGTACACGAAAACATCATATTGTAAATGCCAATTAGGAAAGTTATTTTAACTATCAAATAAATCATTATCTTTATAACAAGGTTACATATTTATTTTATTAAAAATATATTTATGTACCTACGTAAAAATCGAGGCCAACGCGTTTTTAATAAACTATTGAGTATTTTTTTTACGATTTTAAAGTTTTTCGATGCGTAGATGTGCCTTAAACCACTCAAGATTTGACAATCATTGAGTGCAAAAAAGCATTTTGTCAAATGTAATATGTTTAGTAGCAATTGGCAGATATATTCAGATTTTTCGATTCGCCCTCTGTTGCTGAAACTTCGTCATCAAATGTTTTATCAGGACATACATCATCATCATTCAACTTTCCACAAACAGTGGTGCATAGGGCTATGCATTAGTAAACCAAATGCGGAGTATTTCAATCATCTGATACGTGAGGGTGAGGTGATCAGTGTAGCGCAATAGGTACTTTTCCGAAAAAAAAAGAAATATTGATGTTTGAACAACCTTTACAATCAAAATATCACGTTTTCTCTACCAGGAATCAAACCCAGGACCGGATGAAATTTATTCAAAACTCTGTGTCCAGGCGGATCAAGAATATATTTATGTTTGTAAAATAGAACCAGAACCTTGGATGTGTGTTTTTGACTCAATGGCGGCTCTTAGGTAAAAATCCCAAAAAGAAAGGTGAAAATAAGTTATGTGAAGTGGTTGCAACATTTGCCTACTATTTTTGAGGTCCAGGGTTCGATTTATGTATAAACATTCAGAAAATATAATATTGCTAGACCCGTCACCTTTAATAACAATTATTGTTCACAGCATTCAGGATATTATTTAAAAAAAAAAAATTAAAAACAAAAACAACAAAAGGAAAAAAATAAAACTTCACTTTAAATTTTTAAAAAAAATATGTGCCCGACATTAGACGATTGTCACGTGTCGACGACAAATATCGAATGTGTTTCGGAAACACCCAAAGACTGAACATTTTATCTTCACTTATCGATGCATTGATTTACGGTTTAATTGAAGTACAGTGCCTTATGTACCAGCTATTAAAAAAAACTGTAGCCACCAAGTGTTTTGATGTACATTTTTTATTTATAATATTTTTATTGGGGCCTCTCTGTATTATACACGCTATCAAAATTTGGTTTGTCTATATTGTACAAAAAACCCGAAACCTTTCGCATGTAGGCAAATTTGAGGCCACAAAGCGAATGATTTGGGTTCGATTTTCGATATGGTTAACACAAAATATATTGATTTAAAAATGTGTTTTTACACTGGCACCTGAAGCGTAAAATGGATCATCTTACCTTCATCCAACAAAAGTAATAAAAATACTCTGTGATTAATGTAATGCAGTGCCCTATGGACCATTTGGTGCGAAAAGGGAACGATGAAGATGATACATTGTACATGGTAAGCTCACTAGAAGCTAAATATGTAAAAATATTATAAATATTTTTAAAAACAAGAAATCAATATTATGTTTACATAACTGTGTACCAATTATTTATGTATTGCGACAAAAGGTTTTAGTTGAATAAAATACTAATATTACTTTTAATTTTTTCGTGATAACTGTATGCGGGAGGCAAACCACAGTAAGTTTCATAACACAAAATTACAGATTAGACAAATTGGTGATTTTTTATGCTTTAAACATCTGGTATTTCTTAATAAGAGGCTTTACAGTAAATAGTTTTCAATAACACATAAATTTGTATGTATTCTTATTGTTGTGATACAATATTTTCTTAGTAGTTTTTTTGATTTTTTAAATGCTTGAAATAGAGATACAATTGTTTACCCCTAAATCCCTCTAGTGCAAAACATCAGATGTTGTGTGGGAAAACAACAGTTTATCCAAAGTTTTTTTCTCCGTTTTAAAAAAAACCCTGTTTTTTAATTTGTAAAAAAATAAATCTTCTTTATTAGTCACATCAATATTTTTTTTAAGGATAATAAATTTTAATTCTTTTAAAAAAAATAAATTTTAAAGGATGTGTCTATAAATCAACAGTAGGTTTATTCATGAGTTTATTGTCATAACTTTTTTAATAAACCTACAGCAAAGTATTTTTTCTAGAAATAACAAACTGTTTTATGACGTTTAGTAAAAAAAAGGAATTAATCCTCTATTTTTTTTCTCTTAAACAAACTAATTGTACATTATTAAATAATTCCCATACTATTTAGTAGAAGTTAAACAGTTATATAATGGATTTGCTGTTGTGTACATCTAATGTGGTGTGGAGTTATAATTCAAAAAACAAATATTATCTTTGTTTTAAAAGAAATTAAGAGGGCAAAAATTTTTGTTTCGATATGGTAATAACTCAATTTCATCATGTTTGGAGTAACAGTAGTTTACCTCTCGCGTTCAGGTATAAAAAAGCAATCACAAGATGGACACAGTTGATAAATTTATTGCTACTAACATAATATGTATGATAAATGTGTATGTTATAAAATAAACCAACCAATTAACACGATTAGCGTTTAAAGATTTTAGTTATTTTTCTTTATATTAATGATAACTTCCGCTTTTTTAAACGTGACAAAATTAAATAAAAGATACAGGAAGTGCGCAATAAATGGCATTATTAGATTCAGTAGTCAGTCGCTAATTGGATGATAAACCAAAGACATCGTTTAATGTGAGTCCCAAGATACGAGTATCAGCATCCATACGCAAATTGGCTCAAAATCAAGTGCCTCGGTCGTAAAAAGCAGTCGTAAGTAAAGCGGAGTGAATAATAAGTTGTGTAAAATAAATCCGAGATCGAGGCGAGGCGAAGAAAAGGACGAAAAACATGGGAATCGTGGCGTTCGTGTGGAGAAGATGGCAGCGAGAAAAATAGTTTGGTCGGAACAGACACGACTGAGAACTCCGGACAATCAGCGAACCTGCTAGAAGGCCTATACCAGGGGTGGGCAATTGGTTTAAGAAGTGGACAATTAAATAAATTGTGGACAGTTTCTAAATTGGTGTGTAAATTAGGAATTCATTTATTTGCACCACAATAAATTAGGAGGCTAGGTACAAAATCCCATTTAATTTTCGGGTTCTTACCGCAAACTGAACGAGGGACTGTCCGTTTGTGAGTAAAGTACCTTGCACTAATTATTAAATACAAATAATTACTAAAGGTTCATTTTTTTAAAAATTATATCATTTTTAAAAAAGAATAGCCCGCCAAGTCTCGTATTAGAGGCTTCTTAACAGGAAAGAAAGAGAAAATATGGAAGGAAGTTATAAAAAAATACACCACAACATCCAGATCAAATGAGAAAAAAATCTTGCTTGGAACTGTCAAGAATCGAACCCGCCACGCCAATTTCACAGAAAATATTTCTCTGTAAGTATAATGATGTTGTGCTTTAGTTGTTTTTAATTTGGGAATTAAGATATTACCACCTAGGTCACGTACTTACGTTTTGTGACCTAAAAACACTACTATTTATTTTGTTTTTATATATTCGAAGCAAAAAAATATTTTCATATAAACATTTTTTATCTAAAAGCTTAATTTTTTAAGATAATTGAACAGTAGGAAAAGTAGATGGTTTTTTCAAAATAACTTTATAATTATTTTTTTGTATTTTTTCGACCGGTAAAATATTTGTTTTAAAAGCACCACCCCCTCCGATTATTCCGCACTGTAAAATGGATTGGATTGTAATATTATTGTTGTGTCTCTGTTCCAGTAAAATATTTGTGATGGTATACTTATGTTGTGTCTGTGTCAACTAATTGCTCATTCCATCTCAACACAGGGCTTTTAGTCTCATGGAATTGGGACTTATGAAAGTAAATATTGCTTGTTACTATGGTCGTAATGGTAAATGTTACAAGTATAATAACTTCTGTTAATCCCCTGACTTGTAAATTTTTTACTCGTAATTTTTTTGCAAGTTCGCTATGTTTCCAACTTCATATTTTTGTATTAATTGAGTATTTTGCATCTTATGCCGATGCTATTTATCCCTGCTTTCTAACGTATACCTGTATTCTGAGCTGTTCGACGCAACATTAAACGTTTTAATACTTTCCTACTGACGTCCCGAAATGGGAAGAAAACGGGACATAGCAGCTTGCACGAACTCGAGTTGATTGATCAAATAAAAAAAAGTTTATTCACAATATAATGAAGCAATTACGGAATATATTGACACTTAATTTAGAGGCCGATAAAAAAGGCATAGAATTGCAACAACCTAAAAACATTTAAACGATAAATATTTTATTTATTAAATCAGCACCTGCCGCTACGCGTCTAACTGTTTTGCAAAACAAAATTATTTATTAAAACCCACAAAATAATTAGCAAGATGTAGCTTAAGTGCCAACTTCTTTTGCCGTTTGTCTGACCACTTTTATTGTTTGCGCATTTGAGCTTTGCAGTTTAATCTATTTGACATAAATTATGCCATATTCGCCAGTAATGAACTATGCCGTTTAATGCAATAAATAGCAAACCTAACAAAAAAAAATATAAAATAAACCTCTACCATAAGCAAAAAGGCAGTTTTTCGACAAAAGTAACAAAATTAGTTTAATCTGAGAGGATTTTTTAAAAGAAATTCGGAACCATTTGGTATCAAGCTAACAGCAAAAAAATATGTTTTAGTACGAAAAACGATATTAAGGTACAGTCACCAAATATCGCACCCTACATTTTTTTTTAGTTCTGACAAATTAAAATTTCTGATTTAAAGGTTCAAAATAGTACGAAAGTATCCGTTTTTTTTTGGCTTAATTAAAAAAAACAAATTTGCTATATGGCAATACAAATCTTACAAAGTAAGCTTACAAAATGTTCTTTCTATTTGAATCCTTACACCGCCCTGACGGAATTAGAATTTTAAAATTTGACAGAAAATGATTAAGAAATACGTGGGTACTCGATTATCGATTATCTGAACATATGGAACAAATAAATTTAACATCTGAAGACTCCGCACAGTCTTCGTGGTACCAAGAAAATCACTTAGTGTGTCTTATGCACTCTTCGCCTACTCTATCCAGAGAAAACTTGTGCTCACAATATGAACAAATCCCATCATTACTGTCACTGTCTTTATCATAAGTGGAAACAAGGTTTATTGTAGCCTCTTTTGATGTTTCGTTCTCAGAAAAGAATTGCCTGGTGCAGGTTTTCTTCTTGACACTTTGTATCCCGGAGCCGTGTAAACACGTGATTATATAACCACGCGTTGTGTCTCGGTCCCGTGTTTTCACGTGGTTTACCAGATGTCTAAAAAAGTGCATTTTATTGACGTCTAGTGACTTTTATGAGTATTTTTTTGCTGCTGCTAAACCACGTGAAAACACGGGACCAGGACACAACGGATGGTATTATAATCACGTGTTTACATGACTCCGGGATACAAAGCACAATAAAAGAGTGAGGCCCCGTATATGTGCGAACATTGCAATGCGCAATGTGGCTCTTAATAAACGCCAATGTTGGCAAAACCATCATACATAATTACTTATTTAATTATTTTACCTAAATCTGAGAAGTTTCTTTATAATTATGACACTTTTAAGAAACCCTTCACAAAGCATGAAATTTCACAAAAATGGGCCGGGCACAGGATAAATTCTATGTGTTAAGAAGAGGAGATTATTCAATTTTATTTGTATGTTCCTTTTTGGGTTTGTTACTGTCTGTTAGTTATTTTACCAATTTCCTTATAACGAACTGCAAACACCGCATTTACCATTTAACGATTCCACTTCTTCTTTGACGTCGGTTAAATATAAAAAAAATAAAATAACACAACTTCAATTACAACAAGAACAATCCCCGTAAGGGTAGGCAGAGCGGATAGAAAGCCACAACACTCTATCTTTGCATACATATCTCGCTTTCTCAACATTAATACATCTTCTCATGCACGCGCGCCGATTATTCCGACTTTTGATAAGTCATGTCATGTCTTTCTCTATCTATCTTATTAAATACATGTACCGCCCCCTGGGCAAAATTAAGAACGACTGTGGGGGCCGTATTAGGACCTGAGGTAGAGAGCAGCATATTGTCACTTATTAAAAAAAAACAAGTGTACCTATCAACTAACTTAATGATTATGTTTTCAAATTGAAGAATATTTAATAACAATATTTTGAGTTTGTCCAAATTTTTGTAGGCAAGGACTGGATTTAACTCCCCGGGGAGCTGTTTATATTAACATATTACAACAGAGATGAAGAATGTTTTAAGGAAAGTAATAAAGAAGTCTAGGCATCTACAGAGCTTATGACCTGTCATTGGATTGGTCATTGAAGAATACTTTATTAATCGATAAATTAAGTATTAAGATATATCAATAAAACGTTGATTTAGACATTGATTCAAACTTTAATTTAAAAGCTTACTTTGGATGAATTATTTCAAATTGTTTTTCTCCTTTCTGATAGGACGCAACACCCTCGGTAATTGAAATTGGCGTACTGACATGAAGTTTCAGTAGTACAAATTGCGTCTGCTGATTACCATAGAGATATGCGGGGGTGCGGTATTAGGGCAGGGGGCGGTATTTGGTGACCTTACCTTAAGTTTTTTTATGTTTTTTAAGAATAACACAGTATGTATATGTATGTGTATATTCATGTTTTTCCTTTTTAAAAAAAATGTTATTATTATTTTGTTTTATTTTTACATCTGAGCATGTATTTCATTCTTTAATTTAATTCTTAACTTTTAATTACTTTTACAAATTTTCTTCATTTTTTTACTTTAATTTTAATTTTTAAACAACTTCTATTCATGTTTATTTTCCTTCTCTTTTTTGTACTTTAATTAATAACCTTACATATAATAAGTTTAAAATATGGAAACTTCACTGGTCCATTAGAGTTAAGTTCTACTGTATAAAATACAAAACTATGTAACTGTACTGTTTGTTTCCTTAATAAAAGAAAAAAAATGTAAAGATTCATAAGCAAAAAACAGTGTAGATATGGCACACATCGGTTTTTAACATAGAAACCATTAACATACGGTGTTTTTTCCCATGATTTTATACAGTTTTTAATGATTTGCATAAAGTTGAGAAATAATAAAAAGCGTCATATCTTAAAATAACACTTTTGCAAAAAGCTACCTTTATCTTATGACCGCAGTATAAATACTTCAGATACAAGGTTTAACTATTACCTACATCGCACATCGCATCGCGCATCGGCGCGTAACGGCGTCCATGCTTATGAAAAATAGACGATTTGTCTTAATTGTAAATGAAGACCACTTTTTTTATTTAAATTAATAAAAACTTGTAACGCAAAACTCTGATTACCTACAAATGTTACGCTTTGTAAAATAATAGAATTTTGTTCACAACATTCAAATTTAACCCTTTTATCCTGGGTGTTCATTCAAATTGGCACGATTTTTTTCCATCTTAATTCCCTTTTCGCACCTAATGGTGGATAGGGCGCTGCATTGGTACACCAACTGCAGTGTATCTTGATCATATTTGTTACATAAAGGTAAAATATTAGTCTTACGCTTCAGGTGCCAGTCCTGGGGTGCTATTATGAATCTTCTCGAGAGGATAGAGAGTATTTAATTGTGGGATTTTTATTTTTTACACGCAATTATACTTTGCTTTATTTATGGCCACACTGATCATTAAACGTGAAAAAAAATTAACCACGTAAAACCGAACATAAAAGTTTTTATTTAAAACATTATTGCAATCTTAAGCATCACTCAAAACATTTAATAAGGCTAAATTGACTAAACCATTTTTATTCTGTTTTCAAAACTGTTTTATAATTAACATCGACATTAATTTGACCTACAATTTTCAGCGTGGCCGTACATGAAGCAAAGTGTAATCGCATGCAGAAATACGAAATCACTTATTTTCTTTCTTCATTACTCCCGCAAAAAGATTTATAATAGAACACCGGGGACACAGAAATACTCTTGTGTAAAACCTCCCCATTAATTATATATTCATATCAACCATGTTAGAAATCGAACCCCAAATTGTTTGTATGGTAAACGAACGCTCTCAACATTAAGATCACTGGGTGGACACAAAATTTTCGATTTATTTACTCCTGTACCGGCCGAAATAAAAAGAAGCTAGTTTATTTTTTAATTACTTGTCTCCCTCTTCGTCTCTATTTCTATGCCAGTGTTGGTAGTTGGCATTAAAAATATAGTTTTTGCTTTTGATTTTTCAGCTGGCTAACGACTAGTTTGTTTGTTTTGGAGGAAATTATAAATAGTATTGAACTAAAAATAAATTTTATAAGAGAACTAAGATAATTTTTTTTTTCAAGAATTTGGTGGATTTAATTTCAGTTTGAAACCCAAATTTTATAAATGAACTTAAAACATTTTCTTAAATATACAGAATAAAAAATATGTTTTCCAAATATTTCCAAATAATTTCTCAAGTATACACCTACAGTGGTAGAGTATATGTAAGACAAGAAGTTACTGACCACTGTCAAAAGAAAAAAAGCTTTAAACCTTGGTCACATGTTTCGCATTGAAAAGTATGCCCTTCTTCCACTTTTTGTGGAAGAAAAGATAGAGAGCAGGTGGGGCATGGAATGAAAAAGAGAATTATGGCTAAGAAATTTTAGACAGTAGTTCGATGCATTAGACGCAGCAGTGCTGGTGAGGCTGGTCCAGGATTGAAGAAGATTCAAGAAAAATAAGGTATACATAATGAAACACGGCCTAAAGGAAATTATTCAGGTCTGAAAGGGTTAAAGCTCGTTTACTGCGAAAATCTTTTTGCTTGTTAATTTCTCAAATGTTGTAAATACAAACTAAGTGGTCACAAATTCGTACGCAAAGTGTTTCATTTTACAAGTATTTTCATAATTTGGCGTACAGTAAACGGAAGCTATTTTGCATCCACTTATGATTGTGTTACGCCAGTCATTCCCTCTGACTGCTTCTTCAAATTAAAAATTGAAGTTAATTTGACAATTACCTTTAAAAAAAGGAATTGCACTGGTTATGAACACAGAAATCTAGTAATTATGAAGAGATGGTGTTAGTTCAAGTAAAATTAAGCAAACTTTGCAGTTTAACCCTTTTGCTTAGTAAATTATTGGGTGTTAACATGACTTGTCCATTTTTTCCGAACGAAAACGAGAGGATACAACAAAATAAAATTACCACAAATTACTTAATAACGCATTTTCTTTAAATATTTTCCTACAAATTGGCCAATAATTTATAGCATGTTCACCGTACACTGCACAAATATGGCGAGCGCGTTTGGCAGCTTTATTCACCGATTAAACGTGAACAGTAGGAACGTCTAAAATGTTTGCATTCCATTTTAAAGGCTTGTAATAAAATAAAATAATGCAACTTACGCAAAACCAAAATATTTTTTATTTTTATTTTTTATTTATTTTATTGCCCTTTTTTGTCTTTTCTATATCGTTTAATGTTTTTTGATTTTAGTTTCTTGTACATCTGTGTTTCTTTATATGACTGTTGCTATCGGTTTTAGCCGTATATATAAAAAAAACTGCTGTTAATTGTTATTTGAATGACTCCTTAGGGGCTGGAATCCAGTCTTCTGTTTTCAAACATTTAGACGCACTCAAATTTTTAAAATAAAACCGACTGGTCTGAAAAGAAGTTTAAAAATCGTGAAATTGTTTTCTGGCGTCGCCTAGTAAGTGAAATAATTCAATCAAATGAATCTCTTTACAACAATAAAGGTCTTAGTTTTTTAACTTCACTAAATTCAACAGACAGAAGAATTGAAGAAATATAGACTTTCAAACATAGGCAAAATTGTGAATGTTACTCATTGTGTACATTAGCCACTGAAACCAGCCAATGGCATGTCATAAGTCCGGTAAATCTAGAGAACATATCCAACTTCTTTCACAACACAGACTATCTCTTCGTTCTAGTAACGAGAGAACTCTTTTAATACCCTGTCATCACTCTAATTTTCTTGCCTCCTCCTTCACAGTAGTAGCCGCTTGACTGTGGAATAATCTAACCACTAATGTTAGAGACGCCCCTTCTTTATTTACATTTAAGTCAAGATTGAAATGTCACTATCTTAATATTTAAATTGTTGCTTTATCCTTTTTCGTTCTTCCCATCCCCTTTCCTCATAGTATAGTGTTAATTTTTTTTTTTTTTTTTATAATTTGTTAATCTTTGTGTTTAATTTTTGAAATAAATTGTAAGATTCAATAGGTCTATATATTTATAATTTTATCAAACTAAACGGTTTGGATAGGTAGGAGGAAATTGCCTTAAGACAATTTTATTTGTCATCTTATATTTGTTTGTTTCATTTTTACTTTTTTGCAGTCTTAAAAAAAATTACTAATTTGTTTAGTTTTCATTATTTAGTTGAATCGTATTGTTATATTTCATATTATATATTACATAATGAATTGTTCACTGCTTTGATTATTTCTGTAAAAACGTTGATATATAAATAAATAAATACGCCTGCCCTGTATGTATATTTATTGTATATGTTTATAAAGTGTCAAATAAATAAATAAAATAAATAAATGCCTAGACTTTCGTATTCCCTTCTCTAAAGTGTTCTTCATCCCTGTTGTAATAAGTTTATCCTAATGACTCCTTAGGCAGTGAAATCCAGTCATTTGTCTACAAACGTTTGGGCAAACTCAAATTATTGTAAATATATATTTTTTAAATGAATTTCAAATTTTGAAAAAAAAGTGTCTCGTTATTTAAAATAATTTTTAACTGATTAAAAAATAAATAAACATGTAAAGGGGTTAGCAGTAGCTAAAGGCTATTTAAAGAAATTACTGTACTACGGTTGAGATGAAGTTAGAAAGAATGTAGACATTATTGCCAGATTGATATCTAAAAATTTAAAGTTTCTTGACTCGACGCCATTTATACATTATTCTTCCTATTATATTCTCATTACTACAAGTAAAGAATATGAATTTGACGGCTTATTTTAGAATTTAATGTCCCATTCTATGCAAATCTAAAACCAGATTGCTTTTGAATAAATAATTGAAACATTTAAAATCTCGGAATGTCCGCCATAATCTTTTTTCCTTAGTGATTAGGGTTAATGTTTTGTAAAATTATTTATCGCTGTATAGTCGTTAAATAATTTAAATTAAAGAAACGGTTTTATTTTGCACATATGATTTGGTCATGTAGAACGAATGAACGAAGAAAGAATGATAAAACAAGTATGTATGGTGGTAATGAACGGTAACGTGAGACGAGGACGACCAAGGAAGACGTGGCATGATCAGATAAACCAAAATCTTAAATCTGGTAATGTCAAATGCACGCAGAATCAAAGGGCATGTGACAAGATGTATGAATGTGGAATGTATGCCAGGAAAGACGTGTGTGCCGGTCCATTCTATCTGCTCACCCCTTCGGAGAAATAGCGTGATGGTAGTTGTAATAGCAGTATGTATATATTCTGGCAGTGAAAAAATCATTAGTACTTTTTCATGGAATAGGTCGAATATAAGTTATTATTGTTATCAAAAACATTTTTCACTTTGTGGTATGACTTTACACTTATTTGTTTATAAATTTGTATAAACCACTTATTTTTTTATATTTTTTAATTACACTTCGACCGGTTTCGAGGTTACTACATTTAGATAATTTTAGAAACGTTTAGATAATTTAGAACGATTAGAAATTAGTAAAGCCATTAATCAAAAACTTCAAATAATAAATAATCAATTAAATTTAACTTCGAGTCCTCTTTTAAAACTATTCCCGTTATGATTTATTTTATCTTCTTTCTCTCTCTTTCTTTCAATTTTCTGTCTCTTTCATACAATATATTATTATATAAATAGCAACGCGTGTTAGTTAAATTCCTGACGATGAGGTAGTAACCTCGAAACCGTTCGAAGTGTAATTAAAAAAAAAAAAATTAAGTGGTTTATACAAATTTATAAACAAATAAGCGAATATGAGTTGTTAAATGCGGAGGAATAAAGACAAACATTCGTAATTTATTCGTCACATAAGACCAGAAGGCCCAAACAAGGAACTTCGGCACTACGGGAAATTGGAAATAATAAATATATTCTTAGGCGCGGTAAAAACTGGAGCATTTAATTGTACTACAAAAGTTTCCTGAAAATGTAAAAAATACTTTTTTATAAAAACGAACTACTTTGAACGATGTCACTGGTTCATCTACCAACGACAAGAGAGTTATGGAAGATTTCCGGTTAACTTGCCGTCGATGGACCAATGGCAGAGCTGATCGATAATAAGCGGAAGAGAACCTCTGACGTCACACGCGGAGTTATTTTAGAAACACATCACTTTAAAAATCATATCACGGATAATACGATATATAAAAACGGAAAAAAAGGCTTAGTTTAATGTTGTATTAGGTGATTTTTTTCTTCTTCTTCACCTGTCATGTCGGGTCCCCCCGACGTTAACTACTCGGGAAAAAGCTTTCCTATCCTTAGCAGTGCGATGCAGCTCCTCCACGGTTCTAATTTTGATCCATGCTCGGATGTTTCGAAGCCAGGAAAATTTGTTTACTTCCGACCCCTCTGCGTCTTTCAGTCTTCCCCTTCACGACAAGCTAAAGTATGGCATATTTATCATCTTCGAACACATGGACAAAATTGGTAATAAAAAAAAATATCTAACGGAGCTTAACAGTGGTGAATAGTTCTCTATTAGTATTGGTTCTACATAATTCTTCATTGTTGGTTATCATATCAGTCCAAGATTTCTTAACATTCTACGGTAAAGCCATGTTTCAAATGCTCCAAGGCGGTTTATAATATTAACTTTAGAGTAAGACATACCATTCTTTTAATGTTTCTTTTGTGTATGGTGGTTTTGTGCCATTGTTTATTTTGTTTGTATTACTAAGTTCTTCTTCCTTTCGAAACGGGATCTGGAAAACATGGCCGCAGTCCCAATTACGAATTACAACTGTATTTTTTCACTGTCATACAGGAAAACTAGAATAGGATAAATTTACACGTGCATTTGATTTATTACAAATTGTCAATACTGCAGTGAGAGTACATGAAAGCTTTTAAAGTGATTTGTCATGTTTGCAGTTTGGTTGTAAAAAAATAAACAGAATTTCTCTTGATTATTTTATAAATTAATAGTGAATATACAAAATTGAAGAAAGACACCAGTCTTTATAAACAGTTTTCGGAATTGAGGGTGCTTTCGTTCGCAGAAGTGGACGTTCTGGACTAGAGAATCTGATGCCTTGAAAAGTAGGGAAGAGTGGGTAAGGCTTTGAAGTATATAGTCTAGCTATCAAATTACCTATAGCCATCACTAGTTTTTGTTATAATAGCCATGATAAAATTTGATGTTTTGATGGCATTTTTTTATTTGATACGCAATTAATCAATCATAAAATTCGAAGTAAATCTCAAACATAATCAGACCGACTTTTATACAGCAATGTACATCGCACATAATCAGTTGATAATACCGCAGTAATTAATTTATAAATCTTCTTCATTAGTTGTAATGTTCCCGATGATTATTCATCTTGGCAAAGAAGAATTAGTATCAGATAATTAATGTACGATTACTTTTATAAAAACATGTTATTTAAAATTAAATCATAACCATTAATATATTTTCACGAGACCTGTCACGATTGAATTCACAGTAATTAAAAATGCAATACATCAGACGTTTTGGAATTTACATAGGTGATTCTTTGGTGAATTGGTATTTAACATAATTGCTTTAAGATAATTACAACACATAAGTACATTTTGATGATGTAAACATATTAGAGAAAGTTTTGGTATTTAGTTGTAGCAGAAAAATTAATTCAACGAGTTTAATGGAAATAAAAAGGTCATTTGAAGTACATACTTTTTACAATATTCACCAAGTTTATTCCCAAGTTTGAAATAGGGCACATTTACACATTATATATGTGTCATACACTGAGGGGCCATTCAGAAGCCCACCCACCCGCTGCTGTTAGTGGAGTGTATTTGTCAAACTATCGCTTGTAGGTTTAATTAAAAAAATAAAAATCACCACCCTAGTAGATATAAATTTCTTTACTTACCATCAAACGCTCCGTCTCAGGAGTGTGTTTAGCACAAGAGTCAACAACATTTTTGTTCGTTTATACTTGTAACGTTATAAATCCACAAATTACCTCTTATTCATTTATTTTGTTCATTAACGCCCAAAAGGCATTTAAAAAAAAAAAAAAATCTAACATACTAAATAATCAACACAGAATATACAGAAAAAATATGTGAAAATTATTTGGAAAGGATGCATTAAAAAGTTTTACCAAGGTAAAAAATAAAAAAAACAACAATAACTCAAATATTGTAATGAAACCAACTGGTCCAAGAAGAAGTTTAAAAATTGAAAAACTGTTTTCAGGCGTTGCCTAGTGTGTGAAATAATTCAGTCAGATGAATCTCTTCACAACAATAAAGGTTTCAGCTCTTTGACTTCACTAAAATCAACAGATGGAAGAATTGAAGAAATATGGATGTTTAAACAATCCAAAAAATCAAAAATTGTGAATGTTACACAGTGTGTAAAGTGGCCACCTTAACCAGCCAATGACAGGTCATAAGCCCTGTAAGTACCTTGACTTCCATATTCCCTTATTCAAGGTATTCTCCATCCCTGTTGTAATTTGTTAACAATAACAAAGGTATGCAAGAAAAAACAGTAAACAAATAAACAAAAAATTCAAAGATATAAGCATATGAAATAAATTCTGTAAAGCAAACACAGTAAATAAAGTGTTACCGTAAACAAGAAAGACAAATTTAAGTTAAATTAATAAACAAGCAAGCATATATTATCGCGAAAAAAGAAGAAATAAAAATATGTATATATGAAATATATACATACTTATATAGCTTCTGTAACATCTTATATAGCTTCTGTAATATAATGGATATGCTGTTATTCTTCTATTATAGGGATTCTAATTTAGTTTATTCGAGGTGATTAGTCATACTTTTTCCGAGGTCTGAAGGACTGGCTCAGATATAATCTTTCTGTGGATCGTCTGGTTTAGGAGGTTATTTTGGTAGTTACACTACCATCAACATTGCTTGGTAAATCAATGAAATACTCAAACTTCCTCACACTCCACACTACCTCGATAAAGAATCCTGCAGGTTTATTTTGTAAAAAAATTAGCGGATTTGTTATAACCAAGTTAAATGTATTACAAAATGACGGTTGGCAAAAATTGAAAAATAAGACCGTAAATAAATGTAATAAATAATGCAACGTGTACAGGTGATTTCATTACACATGTATTGCAGGTTGTCCATCACTGGATGAAACAATAAATGAAACATGATGCATCAAATGAAAAAAGTGCAGAATTACTATGCGTTTTCAAGAAACATCTAAAACATTATTAAATCGCAAGCAACAAAGAAGAACGAGGAAAAAGGTATTACCAGAAGAACTGTATACCTACCATATGTACAGAATATTTCTGACAGGATAGCCAAAGTGCTGAAGAAACATAATATTAGAACAACGTTTGGGACTGTAGGAAAAATAAAAAAAACATTTATTAAAAACAAAAGATAAGAATCCCCTGGAAACGGAAGCTGTTATAAACTAAGTTTCCAAGGATGTGATAAAGTGTACATAGGACAAACAGGGCGCATAGCAAAGAAAAGGATTGATGAACACAAAGGAGCGTGTAAACTTGGGCATCCTGACAAATCTGCAATAGCGGAATCGCATTTTAACCGAAAATTTTGCATAAACCCAGTGATTACAGTGCCCGAATAATAAAAGAGGCAATTGAAATACACAGACACCCAAATAACATAAACAAAGACGACGAGCTTAAACTCAACTCAACGTGGTTCCCAGCACTACATATTACAAAATTACTAGACACGGTACAAATTACTAGTACTTAAACACCCCTTTTTCTACAAAACACTCAGTTTACCCTGAAAATGGCTCCTGCAATGGTAGCCGAAACGTCGGAGCAAATTCAACACACACTGTATCACCCAAAAAAGAAACATATTGATTAACGTCTGAAATGTTACATCTTTTCTAAGACCTTTCCTGTCATCCCTAGCTCCATCCGTTTTAACTTTATTTGTCTATTATTTACCGTTCTCAACCCCTTTTCGCACTCGTTTACACATTTCCTTTTCCTATTGACAACATTTTTTTTCATTTATAAAAGATAATTGATTATAAATCATATATATTATTTCAATTTCCTTTATATCACTTGTATGTAACAACTGTTCCACGTAAATGTTTTTTTTTCTCGGTCATTGTTTTTTGTTTAGTTGAATAAATAAAATGCTATTTAGCAATGTATCCACCAAGTACAATGTAGGTAAAAAGATGATTAAATAAATAATTCAATGAAATAAAAAGCAAAAATTATTTTTTAACAAAAAGAAAATCTTACAATGCCTCACAGCAACTTTCAAATTTAGATGAAAACAAATTCAATTAATCTATTAAACGCTAGACAAGTAACAATTACGTCGTGTTTGTTTATTGTTTCTTGAAACGTATTGTTGTATTTCACGTGGGTGCATCATAGCTAATTATCATTAATAAGTCATTAATGAGTGGGATTAATGATGTTTGATTCGGTATCATCAATGTTCCAACATATTTTCGGGTTATAAAGATAATAACACTAATAAATAAAAATAATGTTATTAGACTAGAGTACTTTGTTGAAATATTTTATGTTTTAAATTCTTAGTAAATACCAACGAATAATTGTGAACTTAGCCAGCAGTTAGGCGTAGGAAGAAAAGTAAAACAATATAAATTTTTACAGCCAACAAATTTTTCTTCTTCTTCTTATCCGACCCCTGCAATCTCACTAGATTCCATTCTATCAGTGGTTATTTTTTATTTTCATCATAGTTTTTTATTTGTTAATGGTAGTAATATAATATTATTTTGACCAATCGTATTTTTTACTATTAAAACGTTTTTCTCATAAGTATAATTTAATTCATTTTTATTTTAAAAGCGTTATTGATTTTTACTGGCAATGGACCAACTGTTGACGTATTTCAAAGTACTTGTTTGTTAATAAAATTGTGTAAAGAAATATTAAAATTTTGGAGCCATTATTAAAATAATTGTCGTAAATGTCTGTTCAAGAAAATACGGAATGTTGGTAGACGGGAGTTGGACTCTCCCAAAAGACATGAAATGATAACGCATATGTTATTGAATGGTTAAAGAAAGATCTTTAGAAAAAATACCCTTGAAGTGTATAATGCAATGTCAAATAACAAATAGTTAGTTTTTAAATACGAAAATTAAGGATGCGCATTTGTATTATTCAGTCCAGACTTCAGCTTGTTGGAATAAAGTCCTTTTTACAAAGTTCAGAAGTTTCCTTAGTTCTTGCGCTCAAAGTACGCATTTACTTTATAGTCCTTCAGTGCTCTATTTTCCATTTTGTAAAGCCAACTTGCCAATGGGTACGCTTGATATGGCAGCTAACGACCATATCTTACGCTGCAAGAGGATATTTACAGAGAGAAATGAAGCAAATGGCTCTGTAAAATCTTTAGACAAATGAAAAGCTAAACCGACCTGTTATTTATGTGAAATAGTGGCACTGTCGTAGTTTCACGACCAATTCAGTGCTTCTCAAAAACATCACAAAAAATCTATGATACTAATTAACTACCCTTTGCATCTAAATGAAAACAAAAAAAATATAAATTTTTCATTTCAGTGCCGAAAATCAGCGTTTATTATTAGCATTGTACTATTATTTTCTGTTTGCAAAACAAAAAAAATTACAAATAAGCCAAATTAAAATAAAAGCAAACATATAAAGCATTGTCATTTCTCACTAGGTATAGTAAAATACCTGTTCTTAGGTAGACGGATTTTTTAGTTCTTTTTAAATATAAAATGCAACATATTTTTTGCTAGAGATGTCTAAAACAAATAAGTACAAAATTGAATAACACATAAAAACACGATAATCTTAAAATATTTGGGAGCTAAAAAATTGAAGTTTGATGAGTTATCAATTTTTTTGGGTGGCGAACTGTGGTTTTAATACCAACTGCAGTGGTGTAAGGTTAATTGTTTTATCAAAAATGTGGTCGACTTGTCTCATGTGTTATTTTTTTTGGTACATTAATTATTAATGCTATAAATTCATAGTGCACTAGAGGATTAGTGTATTCAATTACAACAGATTTTCCGCTTACAATAATTTTTGGTGATATCTCCGGCTAAGACAATTTGTTTTAAATGTTTTTTTTTTTTTTTGTGTTTGTGTTAATGTTTGATTTCTTCTAGGATCTGCTCGAGAGATTTAAAGTGTATATACAAGTTTATAGACAAAGGCTGAACTCCATCACCTAAGGCTCTAAGGAATTATGGAGATTGACATTTATTGCAACAGAGACGGATTTTTTTTTGAGACGGACGTCTAGGAAGTCGAGGGCTTTAATTATTAATATTTATTGACTCGCAACCAAACAAATCAAAACCTTACCTCAAACGCTTTCATATGAAATATATTAAAGCACATTATTTGTTTTTTTTTTTATTCACAAATCAGCATATTGTAAAAAAAAATGTACGTTTTATAACTTTGTGTTGCATTATTTTTTATGTTTTTGAATTTGTTTTATTTAGTTCTTTGAGTAATTTTTTTTGTTTGCAATTTATTACCGATTTGTAAAAACAACTTATTCGTTGTTAAGTTTCCTAAAGAGTTTGTTTGTATTCTCCAAAAACGAGCGTGCCAAAGTTTAAAGGTCTGCGGTTCTCAGACTGGTATATGGGAGGTTTTCCTATTGTTTGGGCTCCGTACAATGCGCAGCCTGCCTTATTTATGTGACGTGTCGACAATAAGCTCCGATGATTGCCTTCGAATGTTCGATTGTGTTAAAAAATATATTGGCCAGCTGAAAAAATGTAAAACGCCAGATTGCTAGCTTTATCGCAGTTGATGGTTCATTCAGAATTTTTTAACCTTCTGCAGAATAAAGAAGGTAAAAACATTAATTTACTTGAAAAAAATATAAAACAAACAGTTATACCGTTTTTCTCTTAAAAGGCGTTTTATTTGTTATTATTTTCTCATTGAACCTTACCGTATTAAATATTTTCGAAATAATTTTAATTTTTGTGTGATTTTTATGTACAAAGTACTATTAGATCCATTCTCATATTAAAAAATTCGAAAAAAAACTTATTTATCATAAACACGATGTGAAATAATATGGTGAAGTCAATTCCAGATTATTTTTAATTTTATTTATTTAAATTGCCTATAAAAAATTAAATTGAATAAAGCGTGTTTCATAATAAAATGACAATTTTACAATAAAACTATAAGATTCTATGTTAATATACCTAAAATATGTTCAAATACCGTCTATTTATTTTCTCAAACTGAACAGTTTGGATAAATAGGAAAACATTTACTGAAAGCAATATGCCCGCCCCTGTATGTACTGTATTTTTGTGATCATAAAACGCAATTTTTTACTCCGAAAATTTAACCAAAAATTGGGGTGCGTTTTATGGCGCCATGCGTCTTATCATCCAAAACATTTTTCTTCTTTTAAAAATTGATTGATAAATTTTGGGGTGAGTCTTATAGTCCGAGGCGTCTTATCATCCGCAAAATACAATATTTTAATGTATATGTCGATCTACACGGATTTTAGTAAAGTCTTTGATTAAGTCAATCACAAAATTTTATTACTAAAAATTAAACTAATTGGCATCAGTGATGATTTATATCGATGGATGTGTTCTTACATTGATAACAGATCACAGACTATGTTAATTTCAGGATACAAATCCAACTGCATTTCTATTACATCTGGCATACCACAAGGATCAATTCTAGGACCCCTACTATTTAATTTATTTATTAACTATTGTTAATTCCTGAATTCCTGAATATTTTCAGGAATGCTTTCATAATGCCATATCTGAACTTTTTGCTGATGCTAGTAAAATATTTAAGAAAATCAAATCAATTGAGAACTCAACCTCCTACAATCTGATTTTAATCGCCTCTTAGATTATTGTCGCACCCATTTTACCCTTAACATTAATAAATGCACTCGTATAACTTTCTCGCGTAAACATAATATTTTAAATTTTCAGTTTACTCTAATAAATAAAATGATTCCAAAGAAGAACGTTATTAGAGACTAACGTATAATTTTAAATTCCAAGCTTGTATTCGATATTCACATTAATTAGATAATTAAAAAGGCATACAAAATGCTAAGTTTTTTAATGCGAATGTCTAAAACTGCTACATAACGCATATATGAGAAGTCAGTTAGAATATGCTTCAATTATATGGAATTCTGAATATAAATATATATTAGCAACCTAGAAAGAATACAGAATAAATTTATAAATTTAATAAAATACAAATTGTATTGTCCACCAAATTTAATTCTAACTCTGGAGTCTAGAAGAGTGATTGTAGATCAATTATTCCTATTCAAACTAGTAAACAACGTCATAGACTGCCTTTAACTCACAAGTTCTTTAGAATATTTTGTACCTAACAGAACAAGACTCCGTACAACATTCAATTTGCCAATACCTAGGAATAACTCAAGAAAAAACGTTTTTTTTTCTTTAGAGCATGTCATTATTATAATACTGTTCTCTCCGGTCACGCAGACTTTTTTTAACTCTCCTACATGAAATATAGAAGATTCCTCATAGATTATATGCCTGTTAAGTTAAACGATGTCATTAATTACATATGTTTGTTCATTATTATATTTTGTACCTTTTACATTATTTTAACATAAATGTTTTTTATTCCTGTTCGTTACATTTTTTAAATTTTTATTTACTTTATTTTTAATACTGTATATTTACATACATGTATTTTTATTTTACTTTTTATTTTATTTGCTTCTTCTAAGTGCCTAACATTTATCAATTTTTAAATTGCTTTTATTTTAATACCTATAATGTACTTAATCAATAGCTTACATAACAGCCAAAAAATTACATTGACTGTTTTCACAATTTTATTTTATATGTACCTATTCTTATTTTATGTATACAATTTTTTAATATGGAAACTTCACTGGTCCATTAGAATTAAGTCCAATTGTGTAAAATATTAAACTTTGTAACTGTACTGTATGTTTCCTGAATAAAAGAAAATAAAAAAAAATAAAAAAAAATATCGTGGGTATATAAGGAAAATCGGTTAACTACGTTTTTGGCATATTTGAGTTACGAATACCATTACTTCAAATTTGTATTCTCTATCTACAGGTATAATCGGTTAGATGATATTACCGCTATTAACTGAGTTTCAGACAGTTGTAGAGCGAGTAAAAGCGTTAATATAGTATTTCTTATCAAATATTTAAGAAGAAATTCACTTAAATGATTTTAAGTAATTATTTTTCAATAAAAATTTATGTTTTTAATAATGAATATACAAGAAAAAACGTTTAAGTGTCTTTGTCTGGTTTTCGTTACCAAAACAATATCACATTCAAAGTTTTATTACAAGTAAAAACAACCACTATGTGAGTTTAGCTAGTTTTCATTGAAGTAAAAATATCTGCCTTAATGAAACCTTACTACAGCGAAAAACTATGTTAAAGTTATGCAAAACAGGAGTCATTCCCAAAAAATCCATCATTGGTAAAAGATTCTTTCCAATTCCGCTAATGTGATAGATGCTTTATCTGAAGATGAACTCAGTGTTGAATTTGATACAACTCAAATTTAGTTAGACAATGTCGCCGGGTAACCCAACCAGCAAAAATTCCTTCACAAGGAAAATCGGCTAAATGCAGATTTTATTTTTGTTATTCCTTATCCCGCCCAATTTACAGTAACTTAATGTTCTGAAAATAAATATTTAAAAAATCTTTGATTATTGAGTACATGAAAATAACATTTTTAAATGTATTTATTTGATATGTAAAATATTTTCTTTACTAACTTTGTATACTATGTAGAAATTTGTTATTAGTTCTGAGTTTATACACTATATCTGTTTGTTTACTAAAAACATGTATGTAGAACTGTTGATTTCCCAAATAAAATAAAATAAAATACTTAATTTTTTTTTCTCAAAATTCTGTTGCTTTTTTTTATATAAATTATGTAATGTATAAAAATATGTTTCATGAATAATAAACAATAAGTATTTTTAAAAAAAACTTTATTTTTTAATGAAAAACCAAACTTTAAAGTTCAATTTACGCGAAACTGGCAAAAAACGCTTTTTAATGTTAGCCGGTTTTCCGTGTATACCTACGATATGTAAAAAGTTTAATAAATGAATAAATTAGATGTTGAAAAAGGGATGAAACTGGTCACTTGTTATTCCAAATTTACAGATTTAACTATCAGTAGTGTTTTATATTTATTGAGAAAATATTTGAAAGTTACCACTAGTTCGAATCTAATTCTATGTAGTGAATAAAACCCAGGACTTCAACATTTAAGAAAGATAATTAGTTGTTGACTTCGCAAAGCTACGTCACCGTCAGTCGTCATTACTTTCATACATTCGTCATAATACAGACAACTTGCTTAATATTTATGCAGTCGGTTGTCGGAGTTTAACATGAAAATGTTACCCTTTGAGACAGTCAAATACGAGATTTGATCTCATCGCATCGTGAAGGTACCTACGTTCACATGTGCCCTGCGGACATGTATGGGGGCAATACAAGGCGACCCATCAACCATCGCGTATATCCAAACTAAGTATACTCCGTTCAAAGATTTTAATAAGTTTTATTTTAATACTTCGTTGAGGTATGATGACGCCGGCTTCTGCTTAATCTCTAATAATCATTGATTTTAAAAATGTTATCATTATTTAATAACACATTGTCATATAAAAAAATCATATTCCATTTTCGTCATGTTTTATTCATTTTTAAGTTGTGACATCCACAATGCATAGATCATGGCATAGATAAATTCATCATCATCATTACATGTCCGCTCCCTAGTTGGAGCATATAGTGTACACAAAGAATATACATGCATCTCTATCGGCTACCAGCTCCTGTGAGTTCTCTCAAACTAGATTCGCGTCCCATAGTTCTGACATAATCTGCGACAAACCGTCAGTAGCGGACGTCCAGGACGTCAAAGATCTGATGCCTTGTAAAATAAGCAAGCGCGGGTAAGGCTCTCAGTAGGCATTCGCTGTATATGATGTGCCAACAGTGAAGCTTCTGCTTGATGACAGTTGTCACGAGGATTGCTGTGTTCGTTCTCTTATTACTTAATTCTTTACAAAATCAAGCCACCGCACACCTAAGATTCTTATGAGATACCTATTCTTAAAACTCGATATTTTGCTGTTTTGGGCCCTAAGTTAGGTGCCAGGATTCGCATCTGTCGAACAGAATAGGTGTTATACAGGCGTGATATAGGTGGCATTTGGTTTTCACAGAGGAAATGTCCAATCTCTAAATAGCCTTCAAACTGTTTTATGTTGCACCTGCTACTCCTAGCCGCATTCTCAATTATTTTTCTATCTGCCATTTTCTGTAACATAAACCGACAGATATTTAAAACTTTCGACCCATTTGATGATTTAGTTTGACAGAGTCAGGGGATTTTGAGATTCAAAGCACGAAATGTTACAAGGTTTATAGTTTACACGGTACATGTTTTACAGTACAGAGAAGTAAAATAAACTCTATACATAATTATATATTCGTCAATAAATAAAGATACAATAGATAGTCAAAATATGAAAGTATGCTTCTATAGAAAAGGAGCGTGCGAAATGGTTGGGTCAATTTTCGTATGACAATAAAAAAAAGAATTAAGAATCCCATTTTGGAAACAGCTTGAGCAAAAAACATTAATTCTCCGAAAAAAAAAAAATAATATCATATTTTTACCAGTTATAAGAGTCTTTTGCCGTGTAAAATGGAGGACATGTTTTTTTGTAAAAATGAATAACCCGATTAGTCTGCTTTTAGAAAGTGAAAAAGGAAGGGTATATATGAAAGTTCAAGTAAGGAAAACATATTTTTTTGATTAGTTGGTCATCTGCGCCACGGTACATATCGCTTTGAATTAGAGTTTAGTTGCTAGCAAAGTTGAATCGATTAGACTGGGTGAAATATATTTCTGACGTTATGCTATTGCTGTGTCTGATGTATCATTTGGTGCGATAAATAAAATAATGATTAGTTCAATGCCCAACGTACTATTTATAAGGTTTTTTTTTAAATCTCTTCAAACCCACTCGTCGGAGTATTGTGATCCAATAGTAATCAAGCAATAACTGACTTAAGATATCGCTTACCTGTGAACAGTTTCCTTTCATCCAGAACTAACATGTGCTGCTCTATAGGCATTTGGCTGCAATTCATCCAGTAATTCAGTTATCATGACATTCCGTCATTTTGATTGAAACCTATGCGAAATTGATCAGTCGATGGAATCCAATAAGATATTTTTACGAAACTATCGGAATTTCATCTCTTAACAGAATGAAATTATTTTAACTCATAACAATTGTCCTACAGCTTGACCACTCTTGACTATCGACCTGATAGTGGTAATATTGAGACTGGTTGTGATCTCGTACGTAGTATCATGAACGCCAAATCAAGAGATACTAGGTTCGAATTCTAATCTACTACAACTTATCTTTCATTTATTATCACGGATATTTAAAAAAATGGTCTCGAAATTGAAATACTTGGCCGAACCAAAGGGGGGATTCGAATCCTCTATAGACTGATTTTAATTCGATAACTCAAGAATTATTTCAGCTAAATAATAGAAAGAAGCATTGGCCTGTTTTTTAAATTTTCAAATAGTTTCTTTTATTTTAATATTAAAACAAAACAAAAGCGTAAAGAATACAATGGTCAATTTCATTTTATGTCCATTAGCATTCGGCAAACTAACTAAAATGAATTGAATACACGAATGAGTGAAACATGAGTATGTAAAAACAGAATTAAATTATTGCACGATCATAAACACTTCCAACGTTTTATTCTCTTGACGCCATATACATATATACAAGTAGGCGCTGGGGTCGTTTGGTCCCCTTGTTCGTATCATCTGTAATTTTTGGATGCTTAGTGAGGAAAAGGATAATCATATTAAGGAAAATATTTATTTAAAAAAAAAAAAAAGATTTTTCATTTAAACGCTAAGATGTGTATTTATAATTATTATAAAGTAGTCTAGCCGTACAATAAAGACAATTGTTTGAATGGTTTAAATGTTGGTAACTTGAGCTGTAATGTAAGTTTATTGTATTGTTGTGCGAACGTAGTATAGTAACAAGCGCATTGAATGCATTGTTCGCTCCTATAGAGAATATATGACACGCCTGCCTTCGGACATTGCATTGTATAAACTATTGACATATCGGCGAGCATATTATTATTATGCATTGCGTTGTGGTAATGTGGTAAAGCCAAAATTACGTATTATGGACACTACAAGGGTACGGGCATTCGTGTTTCCTGCTATTAGTGGGGAAATTTAAAAAATGCAAACCACACTTAAAATATTATTCACCAATAGAATTGTTGATATATTATGTTTGCTGATTTGTGTAAATAAACGTATTTTATTTTTATCTTAAAAAATCAGGAAATTAAGATAAAATTGCAAACCGCAATAGTCATTCTCAAAACAAATTCCGTAATATGTAAAACACGAGTAATTCAAGAAAAAAAAATCTGATTACAAAATTCATAATCATTTTGTAAATCATTTTAATAATAATGTAATACTTTCCCAGATTTAAAATGACGTTTAATGTTTTACTATAGATTTAAATACTATGCACAAAATACCTGGTTACGAATTATGTGGCTTTGAATTGTTAAAATATTGTCACAAATTCATCATCCTTTTTACTCACAACCACTGTTCACTTCCCCCCTCAGTAATCTTCGATCATCCGCCACAACAAGACTTCATGTAGTGAATCGCGCGTTTATTTTGTTGAACGTGTGCCACATCATAGACTATGTTTTCACCAACCACCAGTGTTCAGCTCCAGATCGGGGGACTGTCCTAGTGTTGGTGCTGCTCACAATTGACCAGTCGGACTACCGCAATTCCATCAAGAACGAACCAGGTTAGTGGCATCTATTTCTAATGTTTCTCATTTGTTGGGCTTGTGACCGATTGACACTGCATACCGCATATCGAGGATATGCACTTTTTTCATGAAAATGAAAAAGCAGTCCACTTCGCTAAATAATATTTCAGAAGCCTTAGGGCTTTGCCCCCCGCCTTTTCTCGCCACATATCTGCGTGGGAATTTATTTTCCCACCAATACCTTTTTTGTAAATGATAATATTTTTATTTTTTCTTATTAGAGAATTATATTATTTAACAAGTTTTATTTGTATGAAATATATTGTAAACATTTACTAGAGAAGAAAAAGGAAAATATGATTTTGAATTTTGTGTACGCTTGTTTGTTTTAGGAATAATTCTTTGAGCCTCTATTTAAGACGCTTATTAGTATGGGAGAAAGACAGAATGAAGTTATGAAAAATACTTGTGATGTATTTTTTCCTCATAATAATGGAACATAAAACATTACTTTTAATGTCAAAAAAATATTGCAAGCTGCAAATAATCGGTTATTGGGAGAATTTGCACCTGATCGGCACGTTTCGTGGTTTGATTTGTTCGACAAGCAAAAACTCTGTTGAAATTCGAATTGCAAAAAACATTGCTAAAAAATATTTTTTTATTTTAAACCATTAGGTGATCGTTTGCAAACTAGGTGCAGTTGATATCTGTGTTCTTCTGTCAGCTGTCAGTTGGAAATGTATTGGAGTGTCAGTCTTCTATGATGATGGGCATTGCAGCCATATCGAAACGTCGTCCAGCAAACTGAATATGCAAATTATGAAAATTATACCTCGGAGTTTAGTGACGCACAATGGGACGTGCAACACGCCTTCAATGGACCTAATTCCATTTTTGTGGTGAAATATGATTACCTACAATCCTTCTAAACATAATACGAAATCAATGAACGAATTACGAAATGTCATTTCATCAAATTCTGGATTTGCATCCGTCTGCCTCTGAGGTACAGATATGATCACAGTTAAAAGTCGATTGAATCCAATGAAGTTATTCTAAATTATTATTTTTTTAATAAGAGTTGCAGTATTATTGACCTTTCTAACAATGTTTTGGCTGTTTTTTTTAAGCCAATCGACGGGCTTAAGTTAGCCCTAATAAAATGGCATTTATGAATAATACTTTATCTAAACATTCTTAAAATCTACATAAATTAACAAAGTGTATAATTAACAAAATGTATGTATATAGCATAATCTAGGCGGAAATGGCAAGTGTGACATCGCGAGTCAAGAGAGACAGCACCGCTTGCTTCTTAAATACCTGCCCTTGCTGTAGGAACACATCGACACTACCGTTTAGTGAGATTTCGTTCACTGCTCTGAAGATCCTTGGCAGAGGGGAAAAGAATCCGATGTTAGTTTTATAATTTCCTACAGCAAAGACA
The DNA here is from genome assembly GCF_059751315.1 of Micrasema longulum. Classification (NCBI taxonomy): domain Eukaryota; kingdom Metazoa; phylum Arthropoda; class Insecta; order Trichoptera; family Brachycentridae; genus Micrasema; species Micrasema longulum. The sequence goes on along the minus strand of NW_028277385.1, from coordinate 22,105 downwards.
GGATTGGTACGCAAGTTACGGCGAGGTGCATTAAGGTTTATCTGAGCAAGGATATCATGGGCATCTATACAGTTAGATATTAATTTGTGCAAGAATATCAAACCTGCCAAAATCCTTCTGAATTCTAAACTAAAGATATGAAAGTACTCTAGACGATCATAATAGTTGATTATGAAAGTATTTGATACGATTCTAAATATTAACGATTTTAAAAATTTACGTTGCACCGATTCAATCCGCGTTATATGAATATTATAATTATGGAACCATATTATAAAGATGAATTCAACACTAAACCAATGATTTTTACAATGTAATTGCAATTTTCGGGCTTTTCTATGGCTTAGATATTCGCAAAATAAATCCACAGATTTTGAACGCTTTTTTTGAAATTCGGTCAATGTGATGGCTGAATTTAAGTTTGTTTTCAAAAAGTATCCTAAGATCTCGAATTGTCTCGACTTGAACATATCTCGTGTTAAAATAAATAGTGTCCGCTTTTTTTGAACCAATTCTCAACCAAACCCATATCTACCTACCTTTCCTTCCCATTTCCTAGCGCACTCTATGTAACAATAATTCTACGTGTGAGTGCCGGAAAAAATGTTACATTATCAGTACACAATTTAACATCAACCGAGTGAAGTGCATAACTAATCTTTCCTCAAGTGAGCTGTGCCAGCGTCCTTTTAGACCATCAGCTTCATACGACCTGTGCCAGCGTCTCACGATCGCCAGCTTCACCAGGGTTCCACCACCTTCATCATCAGCAGGATAGTCGAGTTGCACAACCTTTCTTCCCCAACAATACAGTGCAATCTAAATTTTCCTCCTTCTAGGACGAGCTATTCTTTACACCTCGTCCACTCCTCAACAGAATACATTCGATAATTAAAATAGGTTAGTAGATTTTTTAAATATATTTTTTAAATTAATTTAAAACAATATAAAGTTATAACATGTTAATAAAAAGAAAAACATAATAAAGCAAAAGTACAAAAACAAAAAACGAAACGAAATACTACACCAAAAAAGAAGCAACCTCTTGTGCTTGCTGTGGGATTACAATATCAATAATTTAAGAACAAAATACACCTGTTTTAAAAAAAAAAATGAAGGGACATAAAACATAAAATATTTTTTTATAAATAAGTGCATATACATATGCATGCAAATGAGCATGCGTGCTAAGGTATGTATAGTTAAACACACATATACACTAACACGCACACTCACTCACACGCACTTACACATTCATCCACATACATAATATACAGAGATAATCGCATTTAAAGATTTTATATTTATTCAACGTATTATTTCTCCCACAATTCTTTTTTTTTTGAGCTTTAAAAGAGGAATCTTTATTCTAGACATGTCAAAAAGTTTTAATTAAAATTTTGCACTTATATTTAGATAAAAATATTTGATATAATATATAAAGACTGTTGATTTAATACATTCTGTTAGTACAGCCTCGATAAGAGAACCATGAAAAATGGTAAAAGTTATACGTATTTTAAAAGAAAAAAATCTGGTCTACAAGACACTGTGTTTGCTTTTACCTTACAGATATTATTGTATTTGATTACAAGCCTTCAAAATGAAATATCAAGTGGACGAAAGTGAGCATTTTCGATACCTCCTTCTGTTTGCGTTAAATCGAGGGGATAAAGGAGAAAACAAATATCGAGGGTACATTATTAAATATTTTTTTTTTAAATGAAGGAAATCAATTGTCGGGGTCGGTTTTAAATAACCGTCTTTCTCGAAAACCACCATGAAAGTTTAATTATACAACTTTTACCATAAGTATGGGTGTTGACATAAGTTAGGTCTGTTTTGTTCCAAATGAAGAGAACAAGGGAACAACTTACAACAAATAAGTCAGTTATATATTATTTTATCATATCTGCTAAAAATTGAAAACTCCATGTCAAAAGTAAGTAACAGGTCTAGTATTTTTTCATGTGGTGTTTTGTTTTTGTAAAGGTTGCAGGTGCGAAATGAGTTAGTGCGAGGTGAGAGAAGTTAAATCTTTATTCATAAAATTAGACAGAAGTGAACTAAAAGAAATATTGTTTACATAGTTATTTATTACTTTTTTGCAACTACTTTTCATTTTTTATTCCTAGATTCTAGGTTGTCTAATTTTAATGTTTTATTTTCAACATTTTAACTTTATAGATCTTTGAAGAAACCGGTAGTCAAATTCTGTAGACACGTTTTTTTACATTACTCAAATAAATTATTAACAATGTTTTTAGTTTTTAGTGTTTTTTTACCATATTTTTGCAGACTGGCTGGATTTCCTTTCTAAGGAGTTATTCATATTTAAATTTGTTGCAACTGAGAGGGAAAACCTTTTTAGAGAAGGGAATATGGTAGTCTAGGCTAGTCTTGGCTAAGTCTAAAACCAGTCAATGATAGGTCATAAACCCTAGACTTCCATATTCCCTTCTTAAAAATGGTTTCTTTCTCTGTTGCAACAAATTCAAATAATTCATATTATCTGCGTAGTTCTAAAATATTAATCAATGAGTTTTTTTCTTCCCGGATGCAGATACGATGACTTACATTATTTATTTAGTTATTTAGATAACATAATTACTAATGAAATCTAACGGCTTATGAATTCCAGTTTTAAAAAACACATGAGTATTTTCTAATTTCTATTTAAATCGATTAATATTGGATCTCCTATTGGCATTCATTTACAGGTTATTGCTCTTTGACATTTTGATCTTAGTCCATTATTTCATAACACCTTTGAAATATCTTAACGATTTAAGAGCGGATTGAACATAAGCGATGTCATTGTGTATTCTATATTTAAGGTTTACAATACGTTTATTAAACATTTGGAAAAAAACCTTAATCAATATCTGATTCAAAAAGATTTCCAAAAAACTTATTTTTTATTTTTGTTTTTTTTTTTACGAATTATCCAATGAATTTTCATTAAAAAAACTTTTTAACTTTTCAAAATCAACAAATTTAAAATATGAAGAATTTTGGATGTTCGGATCTGAATCTAAATGACTGTTCGTAAGCCTAGTAATGCATAGACTTCTAAATTTCCTTATCTTAAATGTTTTCTATCTACTCGTGTATCTATCTATAGAATAACATTTTTTTTGTATAAAACATTTTTTTTAAATTGTATTGAACTGAACAGCACTTGGTGCCTTAAAATAAAGTACATACACGTAAGTGAAATTATAGGTGAAAAATAGTAACTGCAGCAAATTAATACTTAAGGGTTATTAAAAAATTAAGAAATCAAAAAAGATACATAGTTGAAAAGTTATATTACCATTTTTAAAAGTATTGATAAAAAAGAAAATATTTGGTCGTTAAAGAGAAATATATTTTTCTTATAAATACAATCAAGAAAAGAAAATAAAAAAAAGAGAAAAAACCGCTTGTACAGAAATTGAAACAATTTAAAAAAACAATGTTTGATTATATCCAAATGCTTGCAGACTGACTGGGTTTCTTCCCTAGGGAGTTGTTCATATTTAAATTTATTTCAACAGAGAGGGAAAACATTTTTGAGAAGGGAATATGGAAGTCTAGGCATTTACAAGGCTTGTGACCGAAGCCAAGGTCATAAGCCCTGTAAATGCCTAGACTTCCATATTCCCTTCTCTAAAATGTTTTCCCTCTCTGTTGAAATAAATTTAATTTTAAAGAATACTAAACGATAAAACAAATTGTTATCTAGAACTACTAGGTACTAGCTTCTTCTACCTATGAAATACGAAAATAGGGCCGTCCTGTATGTACCAAACTTAACATGCAATGAGTCATCAACGTCTTGGTACTTATTGCCTAAAGTGTGAAGTCTATTGACGACTGCATTTTTACCATATAAAGACGAAGTATTGGTGCCACAATATTGGTAGATTTGCCGAGTTGTTCTTTTCGGTACAGTAAAATTAATTAGTGATAAAATTTCAGAAGTATCAATAAAAACAATAAAACGGTAAAAATAATAAATATTTGCGTTCTTATAACTAACAGAAATATGTCCATTTTGGTGGCCATTTTCAATGAGTTGTAAATAACTGACTATTAGAAAATGGAAATCAAGTTGGGGTGGAGTGGGATTCGAACCTCGGACCTCTGATCTATGAGTCCGCAACACTAGCCACGGGACCACAACCCGATTCAACATGATCGTTTAATCAGTTTTGATTTATCGGTATCCAAGCGGCTAAAAAAAATTATGTGTACAAAATAGAACTAGAACCCTGTAATAGTGTAATGGTAGGCGCATTCGGCTACCGGTAAGTCCTGGCTCAATTCCTGACAACGTTGACGCAAAATGTTTACTTTAATCACTGAAATATTTCACTGTCAATAAAACCTTGCATATAACAAAACAAAATACAAATAAATGCGGCTTTAAAAAAAAATGTTGGTATGTATTCAAACAATACAACAGTAAATCTTTTTTGCTTAGTTACAAAATTTCTATAAATAAAAATCTATTTATTTTGTTTTTTAGGATTTAATACATTTAGTTGATCTTAAATGTTGTGTTCTAGGATCAATCGCATTCGACAAAAGCGTTCTTCGCAAATCACATTGCGTTTTAGCCGTTTACAAGAGATTTACAGCCTCCCATGTCGTGTCGTGGACTCGAGCAATCTAGCAGTAATCGACAATTATTTGTCTTTGTCCTTAGCCCAAAGAGATCGATGTGTGGGTCGCAATAGCTATCATTAGTCGAAAGACAACGCTGTACGACTCGAAAGTTAAACTGTGATTATTTTAAATCCGAGAATATCTATTCACTGTTGTAAAAATTGTAGTTCAATAACAAAAATGATTTTGTATCTTCAACATTTTTCATAATTTTATTTTGGTGCACTTACATTGGAAAAAAATGCACAAAATCATTCAAAACGGTTCTAAAAAACTTGGTTTATTTTTAAAATTTATTTTTCAAGATAATTAAAAAAAAAACTAAATAAAGTAAAGTAAAAGAGCTGAAACCTTTATCTCACCCACGTGATAAAGGTTTCAGCTCTTTTACTTCACAAAAGTCAACAGATGGAAGAGTTGAGGAAATGTGGATGTTCAAACATGGGCAGAATGGTGAATGCTACACAGTGTGTGAAGTGGCCACTTAAACCAGCCAATGACAGGTCATAAGCCCTGTAAATGCCTAGACTTCCATATTACCTTCTCGAAAACTTCTTCCCTCTCTGTTAAAATAAATTTAAATAATTTCATGTTAACAAGAAAAAAATATTAGCTTTGTTTGCTGAAAAATCGTTGCTATGTAATAAATGATTTTCCCATGAATCATTAAAATGAATCAATATTAAATTTTTGAATTCAAGGAACAATATAATATAATATTGATTTCCATATAACGGAGGATTAATATTTTTTATGATTTATATTAATAATATCAATTGAATCAATTTACGAAGACGTTTTTTACTGCTCGTACCCGAAAATGATGATTTTTTTTAATCAAAAATTCAATAATCGTTTAATAAGTGGTTTGTATCAGTGAGTTCCTACGTAATTTGCGTCAGTATTTGAAAAAGAGTTATTATTTTATTTTTCCTAAACTCAAACCAGTTTTTTAATCGCGTTCGATGTAAACTTATCGATTATTTCACTGAATTATTTTTAGTCGCATTTTAAAGGATTATTTTAAGTGATCACATAAACCCGCTAATAACAGGTCATAAGTATTGCAATTCCCTAGATTTTCTCATTCCCCATTTTTTTTTTATCTCTCGTTTCTCTTGATATATTGGTCTAATTGATATACCGATTATGCCCACTAAGACTTTTATCGCAGAATTGTCAATTGAGTTCCACACTGAATAGTTACAAAAAGAGACTTTCACTTCCAATCGTAAGGAACTAGAAGAAAGGAAAATTACTTGTTGTGTTTATATAAACTTGTTAGTGGTAAATTGGAAAGTTCAAGCTGTTTGAGCCGAAAACGATAAGGGCAGGTCTGAAGGTTATAAAAACGTAAATGAGATGTTGTTATAAATTAAATATTACAACCGGAATTATATTCTATTTTAAACAAACAAGAAGACAATTTTTTAAAAAAAGGTTTCAACTAAAGTATTTTGATGAATTGGATTTTTTAAAAGTATTACCGGAGGCATGATTTTATGTACAAATATAGGAAAATGTCAGAAAAATGTATGAGATTTAAAATGGTTGTATTTTTTTTCAAAATCAAAAAATCAAAATTTGGATTCAGCCACTTTTATGTTTAATATATTATTTTTAAATAAATATAAAAAAATTGAGTTTTATTACTTGGTCTTTATTGTGGTCACATATACCTAAGTTGAGTCAAAATTTGAAATGGGGTAATCTGCCGGTCTAAAAGTAATTACATTTTAGTTACATAAAACTTTTTAGTTTATTTTCTAACAGAAATACCTTTAAAAAATATTGTTTAAATCTAATTTATGGTTTTTTATTTTTTTATTGTGGCGCGATTAAAAAAAAACATTCGTTTTAAAATGGCAAGACCATTCAAGTCACACCTTAAGAAATCCAAAAAAAATTAACATAGATCCGTTTAAGAATAATGTGTCCTTCTTCAATCCAATATCAAGAATGTATAGATTATACAAAACCATTGAAAACGTTTAGATTGAAATTATTAACACTGGATTGTTTAGGTTCAAAAAGTATGTACAATATGCGTTTAATTATTAATATATTCATAATTATAATAATTTCATTCCGATAACTTACTTTGTTAGTTTTATTTCGATCCTTATTTTATTAGTAATTTGTTTATTGTTTTAATTAGTTTTAAATTAATGAATGAGTGATTTTTTACAGTGATTTAATTGTAATAATTTGTATCGTTTATTTTATTTGATAAATGTGTACATGTGCATAAAAGACGTGTTTTATATTCATGAATTAATTTTTACAATAGTAATATTAGTAAGGTTTTTTTTATTTAAATTGTAAATTTTATTTAAATATCTATTTTATTAGTGTTTAGATTGATGAAATATAAGTTGTGTTTCTTTATTTGAATATTTCTGTACATTATGTATCATTTTTCATTATTTGTGAACTAGATAAATAAATTATACTGTTTCATAGCATGACTAAGCTCAGTCATAATCATTAGTTTTGTATTTCAAAAAATCGTTTCAGACATATTGGTTATTGTATACAGTACTGAGACGGATATTATTTCAATAATCAGTTATCGCTTTCATCCATTATCAAACCCTGGACTTGCAGGTCTGAAGATGTCTGCTAATTGGTCAAACAAACTAGTACAAGTGAACGTTGTTACGCAGAATGCTGCCAGCCCACAATTTTGAAAAAATGAGTTATTAATTTTATCGGGTGCTGTAAGGTCGATTTTATGTTTTGCTATAAACACCCAGACCACTTTCGTACAAAAAACTGTATTAAACACCTTCTGAAAAGGGTGTCGATCACAAAAACGGCATTTCTCAATTTGCAGAAATCACCAAAAGCACTAGAAAAACCTTACAGTACTTTAAAAAATATTAAAACTTGTCAATTACATTATACGTTTTTGTTTGAGATATAAAAAAAAAACGTGTATTCATTGTTTATCATTTGTTAAAGCCAAAATCATTCCTTCTGTTATTTCGATTTGATTAACAACTCTTTAAACAAAGTTTCACTTTTCTATGGCTGGCTGCTTTCTGCATAACTACGTTCAGGTACAATTTTTTTTGTGAAATTACCTATAAGTTCCTAATTTTATAACATGTGGAGTTTACTTTAGGCAGATTGCGTCATAAAAAGTTAAATTATTTCAATAATAATAATTTCGCTTTTACAATTTATCGAGTCCTAGACTTACCAGTCTAGAAATGTTTTCAAATAAGTGGTAGGGTTAGTTGAATGTAGTTATGCAGAGAGCAGCTAGTCTACAATTTCTAAAAAATCAGATATCAGTATTATCGAGTTTAAGAATGCCATTTCTATGTTCTGCTGAAAACAGCCAGACCGCTTGCATACAAAAAACTGTAATAATCACTATCTGAAAATTTCATGACGTCAAAATGTCATAAAAATGAATGTCACCTCATTCGTTCACATTTTGTATGAGTTATAATTCAATATTACACCTGACGGTTTTCTGCAAAATTCATTAACGAGACTTAAAAAAAAAATGTTAAAACGCATCTAAATTGTTTTAAAGTTATCATTAAAAATAAAAAACCAGTGCATTAAAACTAGTAAGTACCCTAGCATAAAAATAAAATCATATGATCAATACACTATGACCAACCAACAATGTCATTCTTTTTTTTTTTGCACAACAACAGGCCAGGAGGCCCAATTACAGTTGTGAATTACATCACAGAACACAGGCTTGAGAAAAATCACATTTATTTTTTTTGTGTTCTCACCGGGAATCGAACCCGGAACCTTCCGTGTGTGAGTCAAGCGTCTTGACCACTACACCACGGAGCCCACCGCAACACCCGTCAGAGTTTTACAAGGGGTGGCTGTTTTCTGCGAATGAACATCTTAGGTTGTGTGGTCAGCCAGATTTCAAAAATCATTAAATTTTGTACAAAATTAAATTCATTTAGGTTCTGCAAAACAACGAATGCATACATTATTTACTATTTGTCAAAATAAAAAAAAAACGTTGCAAGTGTTGTGTATATTCGATTGTTCACTATTTTTACAAAAGTGCTATTATCTTAATTTTACTCATCTATGGCTGGTTGCTTTCTGCATAACTACGTTCAATTGTTCAGACAAACAAGTAGATGTCAGTGTAAATACTATTTAAGGAAACCGGGTCCGTGACCTTAAATTGACAGGGATTAAACAAAGTATTATGAAAATATTTACTAGGCCCAGTTGCACCGCAAAAAGTTAATTTAGAAATGGTTTAAGTTAAATAATTGTTGCGTTTCCATTAAAATACACTAAATTGGTCTCAAAATAAAAGTAACTTAAAACAATTTATTCTGCCCTTCTTTAATTTTTTAAATTTTATTTTATTTATTGGGGATATCAACAGTAATACAAACAAAAAAAATAGCAAACAAAATACACAGAAAACAATGCCAACTACAGATATGCGCAGAAATACATAAAAAATAAATAAATCCGTTTTTTCGCGCTTGTAAATATGTTTTAGACATTAGTTTTGAAGGTGTGTAAGTTATTGCACAAGTATCAAAAGGATATAAAATAATATGTAAGACTAGATTTAAAATATTTTTTTATTAATATGAAATGGAGAAACTACTGAGTACAAGAGAAAAATGTGTTTTAAAAGAGAGATAAAGATTTGGACAATGGTACTTCAAATGTTAAAGATAAAAAATATTTATTTATTTTTAAATATTTCTAAATTTAATGTCTCTTCACAAACAGAAGATCTTTTTTAAAAAAGTACTGAAATTTCAATTGAAGTGACTTTAAGTATTGTTAGTAAAAATAATTCAATATGGCTGCCTTCGTAACGTAACGGCTAAGACTCTCGACTCACGCACGGAAGGTTCTGGTTCAATTTCCTGTGAGTTAGCTTTTTTTTGTGGTTTTTCCCAGGCCTGGGTGTTCTATGTTATGATTTGATAGTGCAATTGGACCTCCTGGAGTATATCGTGCGAAACATTAAGTATTTGACATGTAAAACAATAATAATAACCCTTCATATGTTATTCGTTCGAATGGCGTTGAGTCTGTTAGGCATACATTTGCAAGTAAAAATGCTTGTTTATAAGGAATCACAATACGGAACTTTTTCTCTGTCTACTGATTCTGTCAAAAAGCCGATTTACCACAGATTTAATCTGGATCTTTGTAATACTTAAAGGTGTATTTAATTTTCCGACTATCCTTGAACTAATACCTCTTCATATTCCTTCACATAGACTCAAAAATAATGCAATTCTGTTCCTCGGTCATCATAAGGCTAAGTATGGTTTTTAAAGTGTTTTTTCGGCTTCTCCACTCAGAATTATCCGATTTGTTAACGAAAATCCCGACCTGAATTATTTTGGTTGTAAATTAAAAACCTTCATTACTCAATTATTGAAAATTACATAATAATAATCAATGTACAATAAATATCTTACAAATTTAATCAACCTGCATCCCATAACGTTTGTTATTTTTTTTTAATAAATTTATGTTACTATGAATAGTTGTTATTTTTGTAACATGTGTTTAAAACTGACTTTCGTAAATTTATTGAAAAAAAAAAGTTAGGTATATGAAAATTATATACAAATTAATATACATAAAATGTAATCCTATTATTATTTTATTCTTAGTTCCTTCGATCGTAAAGTACTGCCATTTTAATTCTAGCATACAAATTTCGTGCTTCGGAACATTATCTCTTTAATTGTACTTCGTATACAAATGATCCAAATTAGAATATAAATGAAGTACAGAATTTAGTTTATGTAGCTGCAAACAGCCGGATTTAAATATAACTACACTTCTCCTTGAATTGCAATATAAAACGCGTAGACCTTGCTTTATCAAATTGGGAAAATGGACCTTTGGCTACTCACCAAAAAGATAAGATAAATATGGACAAAGTTTTAAGCACCTACATGTCCTATTTATTATGTTCTTAGGACCCGGGCATAAAAACATCGGTAAAAGTTAGTTTATTCTCAATTGCAGTAAATTATGAGACTGATTACTGGATTCGGAAAAGTATTTCTTATCATCATCTGTGGCTCTACAGTCGGTTGTGGGCGCTGACCTTCTCCAGAATCTGTCTCCTCCCTGAAACCTGCGGCTCTTCTCCAATTCGTCAGGCCAATCGCTCTAATGTCACTTTCCACGTTATCCAGCCATCTTTATTTTAGTCTGTGTCTGTTTCGTCTGCTTCCGGAATGATATAAATAATCTTTTTTGGAGTACGATTATCATTAATTCTGGGCACATGGCCCAATCATTGTAATCTTTTTATTTTTATCAATTGTGCAATGTTGGGTTCGCCATGTAGTGCCTCTAATTCATGATTAAACCGTTTCCTCCATATACCGTTTCGGTTGACAGCACCAAATATCTTCTTTAGATTAAAAAAAAACCTAATAATATGATTTCATCTCTATTAGTCATAACCCAACATTCAACACCATATGCAATGTCCGATTTGAGGAGAGTTTTGTAAATAATGGTCGTAGTTTTTCTAGAGAGCAATATGGATTTCAAACAAACAAACCATAATAAGATATATTTGCTGCTGATAGCCGTGCTCTAATCTCGGTACAATAGTTATTATCATTATTAATTGCAGTACTTAAGTATTTAAAAGAGTTGACATTGTCTATGTGATGTGACCCAACGTCAATTGCCTGCTGTGCTTAGTTTATTTGTGACTTTTTCGCTAACATGAATTAAGTCTTAGATGTATTCATTTTAAGACCCATGTCACTTGCAGCCATCTCTAGCTTTAAGAAATTATCTTTTATTACGGTTAAAATTTATTTCAATTATTTATTTATTTTATTATTAATAAAACAAATAATAAAAAAAATACATATTATACTCCCAGGTGTTTTGAGAAACTCATTTGGGACCGTACATAAGAAAAAACATTTTTTTGACAATACATAATATCATACAAATTAATACATCAGAAATAAAAAGAAAACATTACAGTTTAAGAAACATAAAACACCATTTTATATAAACTACATTAATAATTATCAATATCAAAAAGATTTAATAAATATTTTTTAATTGCGACACTTCTGGATTTTTTTTTTATCCTGATAAATCTTAAAAATTACACTTTTAAATTATTGAAGAGTGATTTTTTAGAATGGTCAAGGTCAAAAAATATCGTTTTGAGAAAAATAGTTATTGGTGTTTTGTTCATTTTTTATCAGATTAAGCGAATTTTTTAAACGACATTTCAAAGTGATTTAAGACTCGAGTCATGCAATCAATTGTATTAATTATAAATAAAAGTTTTATAATTTAATTTATGTTTTAATTTAATTTATAATTTAATTTATATACAATTATAATTATATTAATAATTAATTATTATAAAATAATTTAAAATTTAAACTTTATTAATTTATAAATAAAAGTTGAGTCAAACTATAAACGTATTTTTATTATCATAATTTAAATGCAGTTCCACCAAGAAATTTCAGAAGAAAAACTCAATATATACAAACTCAATGTATAAATTGAGTTTTTTTTTTTTTTTTAAAGTTTATAATCTAGTACATATGTTGATTTTTAGGGTTCAAAAAATGACCAATTCTTTTTCGTTGAAAAGTCAAGTTTTTTAATAAGAGAATATTTATTTTGGATTCATTGCATTTTAGTCAAATAAAATATAATGCCACAAAATACTTCGCAGTTATTTATTGAAGTATATATTAAAGTGAAATTGGTTGATTTGTTATAACATTTTATTAATAGATTTGTAAAATTATTGTAATTATTTCTAATCAAACGTATATAATATTTAGTTTGTTTTTAATTTCTCAAAGGCAGTGTATATTATTATAAACCAATTACTTATGTATTAATTGCTTCCCTAATCAAAAATCCCACCGCACGCCTATGGTATGTACGATGTAGTCCATGATCTTTAGATTCTAGAATATTCCCTGTTATGAAATAAGTTCGCTTGAATCATGCCAATAAAACAAAACAATTGAAAATACCTGCTCGCAAATGCATCTAAATAGCTCAGACTCCGATAAATAGTCATAAATATTCGCATTAAGATAAAATTAATAATCAGTCGATATCTAGCGATAGTTGTTTATGGAAGTTCAATGTTCTTCTGACATTGAAATGCTCCCGTGATATTGTTGTATGAATTCACTTGTTTATCTTGAACTACTAACGCAAAAAACTTCGGAGATCTGGCTGCCAAATCCTTACCTTGATAATATCAATGTTTTCTGTGTAATCTGTAAAGATTTAATTAAAAAAATAAATGCCGTAAATTTTTGAAATGCAATGTGGACATATGTTCCCTATCACATAGAAGTGAATAAACACCTCAGAAATAATGAGAAGCGTTATTGCTCCAAGATATTATTCTTGTTTTTTAAAGTACTTGCTATAATATTGTGTTTTCCTGTTTTCCTCGTTTCAAATTTTGTCCTGTATTTCTGTAAACGGTATTTATTTAAATTAAATTTATTAATTAGTATTTTTTTGCGTTTATCTTATTCACAATTTTTTCTCTTATACACCATTGTAATATATTTTTTAATATTTTTACATTCCGTTATTCTAAATAGGTACTGTATAGTTCATTCATTTATTTATTTATACTGTGGGTATTACTTCAATAAAATTTTATCATTTATATGTCAAAGCCTTCATTTGTATAAATTTGTTTAAAATCGGGTTGTGGTCCCGTGGCTAGTATTGCGGACTCACGGATTAGAAGTTCGAGGTTCGAACCCCACTCTACCCCAACTTGATTTCCATTTTCTAATAGTCAGTTATTTACAACTCATTGAAAATGGCCACCAAAATTGAAATATTTCTGTTAGTTATAAGAACGCTCATACTTCATTTTCCTTTAAAAAAAAAAAAACAATCACAATAATAATTTTTATGTAAACACTAGACGTGGGCGTTTCAGTTATTTAAAAGTAGAATCGTCAACCGTTGCCGTTTCATTAATTAAACTGTTTAGTACAACCATTTAAAAATATCATTTAGGAGTAGTGCGGGCAAAATTTGGTAAAACCAGTTGCTGAAGCAGTTTCAAAAAATAAATTTAACAGTTTCAAAAAAATGTTCACAAATTAAACTGCACCGAGAAACTGTTTAGTAAAACCGCGGCCACCTTCTTCCCTAGGATCTAAAGGATCTAACTGTTTTAAAACGACTGTTTCATTATTTTTTAACCACCTCTAATGAGCACTCAGTAGGGTATTGGCACTCCAAGCGCAGCGTATCTGGATAACTTTTGTTACATTGAAGGATATCAATCTTACTCCTCAAGTGTGTCATCGGCAAAATAGAGTCTCGTAATAATTTCTGCATTTTAACTTCAAAATGGCAAAGAGTGGACTCGCGTGTTTTATCTTCTAAGGTACAGATATTATGTGTTCACTTAAATTTTACAAAATAAAGCAATGGCTTAAACAATATGAATAATAAAACTTTCAGTCAGAAAAAAAACTGTTAGTCGATTGGGGAAAAAAAATGACGCGGAGTGGTTAAGAAAAGTGGATGTTTAAAATTGCATTTGATTTGACGACGAGAAATAAATAACAAAATAAAAAAGACGCGTCTATTCTGATTCTGAATTAAGTAAATTTTTTTGATAGGTTTGAAAAAATTGCCATTTAGCAATAATAGTAACAAGTTATCTAGCTGTTGGTTTTCTAAATGAAATGAATATTAATTTACAACTTTGCACACAGAAAGTTAAATAAATTATTAAAATATATAAAAAAAGGTTTTTTTTGGCACATTTTGTTATTCCTGGTAATTTTTATCGATTATTTACCCAACGGATAACTGCATGTATAAATTCCTTTTTTTAACCGGATAACAAATACAATCGAATAATTTGATGATTGAATCAATCTAATTATTCGATTATTCGCACTAGATTGGGCATGATCAGTAAGAATTTAGTAAGTGATTTGATATTCTTACGTCGGCACCGAAAAATAGTAACTTTACATGCATTATGTATAGGTTCTAGGTAGGTACGATACCGCATAATATAATTATTGTTGTTTATTTATCTTGAAGTCGGGTGAACTCGTGAATGTCGGAAAGTGAATGGCCGGAATGGCTCCACAAAATGTCACGTGCGTCATAGATAGGAACCAATTTGCTTACCTATTTTTAATGACGCTTCAAGATGTCTTTTTATTATTTATGTCAAAGTCGTCATCTCCCAATCATGCACATTTAGTTACAAATATAAACCAGTAATAGTATCATTATTAAATTTGAATAATATAGTAAAAAACGAAATTCTAATAATAATTTAAAATTTGTCATATCAATAAAGCGTAAATAAAAGTAATTAAGATAATAACATTATTAAAACAACTTTGTTTTTAACCACTATTTTTTTATTATTGTTTTTTTTTCACCGAACGGTTTCAAAGCAAACAAGCTTCTTCTTTAACTCTTAAAAGACTGTGGTAAATAATCCCTTTGCGCGCGGTGATGTAACATCATGTAACCACTAGTAAAAAACGGAATATTTTAAAGTTCAGACGTTTGAATAAAAAACAAACATAGAGAGATATTGTTTAATAATTCTTTTTTCATAATTTATGAAAATAAACATATAATTTATTCCTGTTATAGCAAAATAAAAAAAAAAAATGTGCGTCCCACATCACTGTCACCAACCGACCAAATACTTAATCTGTTTGACACAACATCCGCTACAGAACAGCGTCTCTGTCTTTCTTGTTATGAGTTCTATCTTCGTGCTCTCTCTTATACATATGTGTTGCTGTTTTAGCGGAAAATCATTCGTCGCGTGGTAAGGATATATTCTTTTGTATTAACATCCAGCAAAGTTATACAAATTTTACTTTCTAAATCCGATATGAAAATATCCATTTGAAGATTACAAAAACACGAGTTCATCATTAAAAAAAATAAGAGAGATATATTAAGTTTTGTGTCCTACGTCGACTAGTGTGACATCACAGCCACACAAGAGTTAAGGTTTACGTAACTAATGAATTGATTCCTTTTTTATTTTTATCATGTTTACTAAATACTACACGTGGACCCAATAAATCAAATAGTTTTTTCCCCTCACGGGTAGTAATTTGAGATCACTATTTTCGAAGTTAAACAGGAGATAACTAAAAGAAATATTGTTTATTTAGTTTAAATAAAAAAAGTAATAATAATAATGCTTAAAAGCCATTAAAGACATAAAAAAAATCCGATTTATTTATAAGCAGTAACAAAATTTATGATAATACTCGTACGTGTATTACAAACTTTATTATAGTTTTATTTACTTAAAAAGTTCTCTAACATAAAATATTATGTATGAGTAATTTAGCATGGTAATGCTTTTAAAAGGTAGAAAAAAAAATATTAAGTCCATAATATAAAGTGATATCATTGCAAAGGTTTTTTTGTTGCCATAATTTAGAAATTTATGTATTTTTGATTGAAATAATTTCAGCAAAAAAGCTGAGCAAAAACTAGTTTTCGTTAACATGAAAATTTAAATAAGACTAAAATTACAGCAATTATATCATTGAGGTCATGAATTTGCGCGAAAAATGAAAAAAAAACAACAACAATTCATAATATATGGTTTTATGTTTCTGTAAAGTTTCCTTCTCATTTAATTATTTATTTATTTAAATCTTTAAGTAAAAATAATAAGTACTTTGGCGAATTTATTTCCAAGAGCAATATCTTCCAGCCATTAAAAAAACAGATTGGTCGAAAAATTGTACATTGTCAAATCTCATTAATTATAAATAACGCCTTTTTTTTAAATGAGGAGATAAGGCTTGCATATTTATTTACTTATTCATATTTTTTGCTCACAAACTATAATTAATAATATAAATAATGTGACCTCACTGGGGTTTCCCCTTGCCGAGGACACTTAACAATATATGTATTTTTTAATTACATTTGAGAATAAACAAAGAAGACTAGCTTAAAAAAACGAAGGTAATTAACAAATATTTAGACAGTTTAAAAAACAAGGTATTTATGTACATCTTTATTATTTATAAATCAAAAAACACAATGAAAACAACAAAAACCTAACATAAGCTATACACTTGTGGAGCAGTTGATTCAATATTGGTATGGGCGAATGAGACAATACATTTTACTTCTACCTAGCTCCACTATCCATTTTTTTAAAGCCTTTTTAAACATTTTCTCGTTACTAATTGTTTTAATAGATAGTGGAAGTAGGTTATAGATTTTAATTGAATAACACTTAAAATTCCTTTGTTCGAAAGTGGTTTTAGTTTGTATTTGCTTAAGTTGTCTATATGTTGAGGATCTACTGATTATATTATTTGTATGTGATGTATTGTGGAGGTTATGTCTTTCACTGGAGTAAGAGTAGTTTTTGAATCTATAAGTGAGTATTGTTTTAGCGTATAATTGTTTTGGTGTCATAAGTTGTGATTTATGGAATATTTCTTCAGTAGATGTTTGTATCGGGACTCTAAGTATTATTTTGATCATGGATTTTTGTGCAACAAATACACTATTTAAAACTGTGTCACTCGCACCACTATTTAAAACTGTGTCACTCGTACCACATATATTAACCGAAATAAAAGAACATTGTGTTATACATACTAAAGGATAAGGAATGTGGATTCAGATAATCAGGAATTGGAAGGAGAGAAAAAGAGAAACCAAGAAAAGAAAGGTAATAAAGTATATAAAAAGATACAGGAAGGTTATGTAATGTTTCAATGAAATAAAGTAATGTTTCAGGCGTTTCTTGAAGGTGGCTAGAGAAAGTTTTTTTATTTGAAGATGAAGCTCATTCCAAAGTCTAGCACCTTGAACAGAAAGAGAATAGCTGACACATGATGTGCTATGTCGATGAATGGAAAGTGCTCTCCATTACAAACAAAATACCATGATCAGAAAGGTAAATGAAATTCTCAGCAAATATTTTGGAGCGCAAGGGCTGTGAATATTATTAAGAAGTGAGAGAGATTGAAAGTTAATGGCTCTGATAAAAATAAAACCACTTAGTTTTGGAGCGAAAGTTGATATCTTTATCAGCATTTAATAGTGCATAGGGTAATACATTAGAACACTAAATGCAGCTTACCTCGATTATAATATTACAAAAAGGTAAATATGATCAGTCTCACGCTTCAGGCTCCAACCAGTCCAGGGCCGTGATTATGATTAGAAGCTATGGACGCTATACCCTCACCATGACGGTATAGTTGATGATATTTTTTTAAAATTATTACGAAAATACTTTACCCACCCCCTACCATCAAGTTTTAGCTAAGTACATCGATATGTAACAAGGAAAAGCGTACGTCGCGGTACACATATCTACGCACCAAAGTGATAAAGCTTCGTTATGACGTCATAGTTAAAGATAAATTCTCCTGAGTGATTACGAATTGATTACTTACCTTTAAGTTTTTATGTAAGTACATCGGTTTGTACCGACGAGTCTAGTACCCGTCGATATGCACATCTACGCATTAAAAGTCACGAAAAAAAAATCCACTTGGCAATTTTTCCTTTTATTCCGATTCATTAAATTTTTTTATACTTCTGAGGTTGGAACTTTTTTTCTCAAAAGCCTATTCAAAACATGAGAAAGAAATATATAAGTTAAGTTTGCAGTTGAATTTAATTCCAACATAACTGTTAGTTTTGAAAACAAATGCCTAGATACACAGAAAATGTTACTATATTTCGCCCCATTGACATAAAAGCATCTAGGCGTAAAAATGTTGCCACTATAAAAATTAATGAAGTAATTATATTTTTTTCATGTTTTTTACTATTTTCCAAAGTGTACCAATCGAGAAGGAACCAGCATTGTTATCTCTCGGTAGATAAATAAAGACGATCGTTAAGCATACCGTTTTGTTAATTGTCAAAGGCCATAGTAAAATCATGTTCGAGCAAGCATTTTTTGCCGGAATAGCATAGAGTTTATAATTTCTTTGAATTCGTTGTTTTTTATCACAAATGCTGATTTAAATTAAAGATAAGAACTATTTTAATTAAGGAACCATTAATTGGTTGAATTTGGTTGTATGATGTTGATATGACAAGTCGGTCGGTGACAAGAACATGCCGAGGTAGATAGAGATAGTACAGAAGTTAAGTATACCGTCTCGGTATGTACCGATGAAGATAGCCTTTATAATCGCGGCTCAGAGATAATAAAACGTTACAGTGATAAATACCTCAAAAATAAATATTTCACGTCGACCCGGCTAAGAATCGAACCTGGTATCTCAAACGTTGTAGGCAGATGCGCTCAATCTTCACACTTTGAGGGCGATTTATCCTCACCCAATTTAATTTTTCAGGATTTTTACTTAAGAGTAGCCATCGAGTCTAAAACCACCTCCCAGGGTTCTGGTTTTATTTCACACACGTTCCCTTTAACATATACAATTCACTTTCACATTCTAATATACAGGACCAACCTGCCAATGTTTATGCCTGTTGGAAGGGCTATCTCTATGTTGAACAATATTACTTTGGACATTGACATTTTTCACGTCTCTGAGGGAGTTTTTCGTTACAAGATTCTCTTACTTTTTCAACATATTATTCTCTGGATATTATTATTATTTTTTTTTTTTTGCACCACAACAGGCCAGGAGGCCCAATTACAGTGGTGAATTACATCACAGAACACCCAGGCTTGAGAAAAATCACATTTAATTTTTGTGTTCTCACCGGGAATCGAACCCGGAACCTTCCGTGTGTGAGTCAAGCGTCTTGACCACTGCACCACGGAGGCCGCCCTTATGTAAACTTACGTGTTATTTATATTTATATCTCATTTTATCTTATTATTTTAGTTATTTTTTAAGTGTGAAGTAAAATATTCTAATTTGCAATGTACGTATATATGATTAAATAAAATTAAACTTGAAATTGAAAAATTGTAATTGAATTGAAATACTCACTATATGAAATTAACCATGATCTTAGTTGTATTTTTTAAGTTTTTTGAGAGTTGAATTGATCATATGAGATTAATAAAAATCAAAACAGAATAAAGAAAATATTAAAATAAAATATTTTATTAACTTTTTTTTTAACGAAGTAGTTACCTAGTTATTTTTATCTTGAGGTTAATTTTTAAAGATTTTTTTATCATTAGAAAATGGGAATCAAGTTTTGATATAGTGGGTTTCGGACATTTATATGAAAAAAAAATTAAAAACCTAGCGATGATAAAACGATACGGAAAAAAAACAAAAATATAGTTTAAAAGTCTATTAAAAATAAAACATAAATTTAAAAAACTACGAAACTTTCTCACTTCATAACGGTTTACTTATGAGCTTTGTTACACACTTTCAAATTACAGTTTAGAACCTTTAAACTGAACAATAAATTTAAAATTATGTTAAAAATAATACAAGTACTTACCTTACAAATTCAAGGGATAATGTTTGTTATAATTCTGAATTATTTTTATTTTAAGCTAAAGTTATGGCGGATTATGACCATAACGTCTTTATACTTATCAACAAAAAAAACAAACAGAACTTAGGAATGTATTATTTACATCCTAAAAACACAAAAGAAAAGCAATGCTCATAAACTATTTTATTAACAGTGTATTTATTAACATTGAAATATTTCGGTATTATATTAAATTATTATTAATACAGGTACAAATGCTAATACAAAGTTTAACAAACACATCTTAACTAAGTTTAAAAAAAAAATGCAATAAAATATTGGTTTCTAATCTAAATTAATCAATCAATCAAAAATCAAAATCAATCAATTCTAAATCATTTCAACTAGCAGATAAGACCTTTGCATTCAAGTAAATACAGCACTTTCGGGCCTCAGTTGCTTGGGATCTCTGACACCTAGAAATATCTTCCTTCAAGGCCTCATTTCTAAAAGCCTTATTATGGACACCGGAAATCGCACAATTGCATCGTCGGTAAGTACACAAAAAATAAAGTCACCAATCACTAAAAAGGGTCAACACATCGCAATAAAAGGCACTAACAGCCCAATAGACTTCGTAGTTATATAACGATCCCTGATATTACAGGCCTTAAATTCCGGAGGAAGCGGTAAGCCCGGCATCAGTAAATGAAACCCTATATTGGAAAAATCATACAAAAATCTACCTTTAAAATACATGAGACCATTGTGGACAGTAACAGGGCCTGCATTGAAAATGTGAATAATTATATTGCCTATAAAAATTGGCTCTTTAGCTTCATGTAATCGGCACTCGGGGCATATTAAAATCCACCCTACGGACCTTGGTTGATCGGCCCTTCAGTCCTCGGTTGATTGGGATTTCGGAGACCTAAACATATTACTTCTTTGTGTTTTTTTTATCGTTTTAGATTACCCGGATAGAAATTCACCTCTATTTTTATTCGTGTAAAACAGGTACGCCTCTGACTAAAAGATTAACTATTATAGTGATAATGACTTGTATCAAAAGTTCGATTATTGTCAATTGGTAAATTGGTAAATTGGAAAATTGGTAAGTTGGTAAATTTTTAAAAGGAGATATGAAACTTTGAGAAATATATAAGAAAACCATCGCATTTAAAGGACTTATGATCTGTAATTAGTTGGTCAAAGAGTGTCCGATGTCTTCTGTATCCGATACCCGCTCGCACAGCGCCCTGAAGCGTGAGTTGAAACTGTAACTCTGTTAACCATATAATATTATTTGTAAGTTTGAAAACAATTCAATAAACAATCTTGTTCCACCTATGTAACAAAGTTAGGTCGGTATTATTAATAATATATTAAGTATGTACATAAGGGTGGGCCGATAATTTTTTTTTCCGAATTTTGAAATGAAAGGGGTCTAAAAAGTTGCCTTTTGGATTACTCGGGATGCAAAAAATATATTAAAAAAATAGTTGATACTACTTTTGGCCCTTAACCAGAGCCTGAAGTTTTCGAAAAAGTCAATTTTTTGCCCTAAACCGGCTGTCATTTCGTATTTAAGTAAGAAAATCAATCTAATTAAATTGTATAATCAGCATTAAATCTTATTATATAAGCATCCAAGGGCGTGAGTTGCACTTTGTTTTGTAATAAATGGGTAGCATTGTTTTAATGTGAAATTGTTTTCGTCAATTTTAGTCAGGCGCTCAACGAAATCAGTTCCGTGGAGTGTACATTTTTTGCATTTCGGTAGTTTTAAAACGTGTTCGAATTTGTAATGTGATTAAGTTATATCTTTAGGAACAAAAAAATAAATTTATCAATATAGATAATTAAAAAATGTTTAGACAGTTATAAACTTCAAACTTCTTTTGAGGGCCAAAAGTAGTATGTAATATTTTTTTTAATAAATTTTACGTCCAATGCGATCCAAAAGACAACTTTTTAGACCCCTTTCACTTTGATATCTGGCGGCCTCCGTGGTGTAGTGGTCAAGACA